>NC_138779.1:125222274-125822274 GCF_965119305.1 Pelophylax lessonae
ATGTCTTCATATTTGTTACTAAAAGAGCTATCAAGCAGGGCACCATGTCCTAACAAATGTACCTCTTGTGACTTTTATGATATGGCCAATTTTTTGTATTATGTAGATGAAGACATTATTCCTGAAGTTATTCTGGTAGAGCCAACAAGTGATGAGACACCAGAGCAACAAGAAGGTTGGTAGGCACAGATTTTTGTGTAGTGGGATCATAGAAATATGTGTATTTGCAATGATTGTTTAACCTTATATTCTTGTATTCCCTTACAAATTTACATTGCAGATGTTGCGTCATGCCAGGATGTGGCATCCCCAGCCAGCTCAGAACCCAGATCTCCTGGCAACTTGCCAAGCAGCGTGGAAGCCACTTCCTAAAATGTTGAGGATCCCGGACCAAGTGTCAGAGAGCCAGTTGTGTGCCCACGTAGGTTTTTTCATAATGATTTTTATCAGTGTTATTTTTAGCCTCCAATTGTCAACACTAGTTCCCTATGGGAGCCTCTTTATTTGAATGGAAGTCGCACCGTAAGTCAGATCAGGATGCTCTGACTTGCGGGGCACTTGCGTTGTGAAGATTTTTGAGGGGGAACTACACCAAAAAATTGAATAACCCACCGTGGGTGTCCCCCCAAGTTCACAACCAGGCCTTTTGTGTGTGATATTGAGTTTTAGGGTATGCCCACAACAAAAAGACAGCTTGGGTTACCCCCAAAACCCCTACCAGACCCTTATCCAAGCATGCAGCTTGTCAGGCCAGGAAAGAGAACGATCAAGCGGACCAAACACCCCCTGGACCACAGCAGGACACATGCCCTCAACATGGGGGTTTTTTGTTGCTTTGGGCCAGGGGGCCTCTGCACCGCACACCCAAAAGCACCTTGCTCCCATGTAGAGGAGGACAAGGGCCTCATCCCCACAACCCTGTCTGGTGGTTTTGGGGGGTCATGCGGCCAGGGGGTTCCTAGGACTTTGGAAGCAACCTTCAACAAAGGGTGGCCCCCAGATCCCGGACACCAATCACTGTGTGAATGGGTATGGGGTACATAGTACCCCTACACATTAACCACATAAATGGAAGTGTATGTGAATAACGACAGGAGACGTTTATGAAATGTTCTTAAATATCTTCATCCGGTCTTCTCCACTCTGCTCTTTGGATCTTCTCCTCTCCACTCTTCTGCTGTCCAATCTTCTGCTCTTATGTTGTCTGCTCTTTTGCCCTAGGCTCTTCTTCTTCCTCCTGTCCTCCTCCAATGCTGTTGCCGTGCATTCTGCCCGTCTCTGTTCTCTGCAGCTTAATATATATACATTACGACCATGCCCTCACAATGACGTCATCATGCGTTCACACCCCTAATGAATATATAGTAAGCTCAGGAGACCGGCAGAATCATCAGCAACAGGATCAGAGGAGGACAGGAGGAAGAAGAAGAGCCTAGGGCAAAAGAGCATAAGAACAGGGTAGGTATTAACTCGAGAGTAATTAAAAATAACCTGGACACCAAATGTTTCTCTATTATGACCTCATGTAGGTGATTCACATTGACTCAGTTGTATATTTTTTTACAGATCATGATTTACCTACTTGCACTTTAGCAAAATTAACATGTGAGGCACTCCAATGTTGCTCAGACCTCGAGCAAATCAAGGAAACAGCAACGGCATTGCAATCAAAAATGCACGATTTTGTGGACATGATTGCCAAATTTTAAAAATTTTTAAATACATTTTTTATGTTTTTATTGGTTCCTTTTATTACAAATGTTTTGTAATCTTTTATGATATCTTGATGACACTCAGTTGTTAAGAGTGTACCCACGTTTGGGAAAAACACTTGAAAACACCCTAACCCTGTGAATGTTTCTTAAAAAAAATTTTGTACATTCAACAATGTGTGTTCCATTCTTTATTTGACTTTCGTTGGGGGGTCGAGATCTAAAGCTGTGTAAAGAAACATTAAATGTACGATGGCTGTCCTATTCCCATATTTACATGTTAATGAAAGCATTTTGGACACTGCCATATGCGAGTTGCTGGAGGTGTCAATGAAATGTTAAAGATCCCAACCGTTTATACGCATATCACAGTGCGATCTGACATTTCATACAGGATCGGATCATACAAGTGGGAACGACTGTGCAATCCTATCCTGATGCAGCTGAATAAATGCATCATGTGCGACTTTTGTGCGAGTGCATTGCGAATTGAGACATACACTTTGTATGGCTACATTCACACTGAACACGCACACAAGTCGCACATGACCCTTTATTTCTGATGTATCAGGATTGGATGGCACAGTGCTTCAGACTTGTGTAATACAATCCTGTGGAAAAAGTAAGTGGCGGGTCACCCTTATGCGATGCAGGAAGGATGCAAAGTCGCAGACTTCCCGCATCGCATAAGTGTGACTCAACACTCAAGGTACTAGCAGTCCTAGGATTCAATATGGCATTGATATTGGCAGTATAAATCAGTGTAGGGAGATCAGTGTAATCTATAGTGTATTACTTGTTCGTTGCTCTAGTTCACTTTCCATTACTTATATATATAACACTTTGAGATGAACAATGATCAAGTTTCACATAACACTGACATATCCTAACATTGGTGGGCAGTGAGAAGGATGTCATAAATGAACACAACATAACAGGTGTAGGTACGTTGTTAATACCCTAATGTATTATATTAAATATATAGTATGGGCAACTTCTGGACAAGAACCCCCAATGTAAGGTGACATTAGATGAACCTTGGGTGTGACCTAGTTCTCAATGTGACAGGGTTTGTGTAAATTTTGTGGGGTGCAGAAGGCCCTTGTATTTACACCACTGGCTCAAAAATAACACATGGCCATCATCACTTTGGATCAGCTGGTGAGAGACTACAGTAAAGAAACACACTGATGAATGTATTAACCCTTCCAAAGTCACACATATATAACACATGATTAACCCAAATAATTATGTTTGGCATATGTGCCCAAATAATTAGAATCCACAATACAGAATCATTGCAATTTTGGTTTAATGTGTTGAAAAAGAAGATATCTCTGACATTTATCTTGTGTGTCAAATCTTTAACAAGATTAATGTGTGTGTGACAGTGATTGCTGCCAGGACACAGCTCCTCTCCCCACAAAATAGTCCAGATATTCCTGGCGGATCTGACGGGCCCTGTGTGATGCCAATGCTGACCGTCCAACTTGCATTGACGTCATGGACTCCACTTGGTCAGAAGGTTGGGCCTCTCCACTTGTACCTGGCATAGCAGGGTCAGTATCCAGTTGCTGCAAAACATAATTGTGTACATTTCTGCGTAGGAAGTTGTGCAAAATGCAGCAACACAAGACCACATTATCCACTTTGTACAGTGCCAGGTTTATGGACGTCAGGAATATCCGGAACCGGTTGGCCATTATCCCGAAGGCATTCTCCACAACTCTGCGAGCTCTGGACAACCGGTAGTTGTAAATCCTTTGGTCGGGGGTGAGGTTCCTCTGAGGGTAGGGCTTCATGAGATGCTCCCCAAGCGCAAAAGCCTCATCTGCGTTAAACACAAAGCTCATACCCTCAACAGTTTGCTCCCTGGATGGCAGGTTCAGAGTGCCGTTCTTTAGACGACAAGCGAACTCCGTCTGATCAATAACTCCCCCATCCGAATTGCGGCCATTTTTGCCAATATCCAAAAAAAGAAACTCATAGTTTGCATTAACTATGGCTAGCATGACTATACTAAAAAAACCTTTATAATTATAATAAAATGTGCTGGAATTCGGAGGGGGGACAATGTGGACGTGCTTCCCATCAATAGCACCCCCACAATTGGGAAAATTCCACTTCTCCAGAAATTGATCAGAAATCTCCAGCCATTGCTCTGCGTTTGAAGGAAACTGTGGGGAAAAAAAAAAATTAAAATAATTAGTGCTTGAGCACATCACATTATTAATTACACACACAGTTGTCTGTTAAATGCTTATGCAACTTGTTAAAAAAATAAACAACAGGAAGGCAAACGTTTGGATTTGGGGATGTAACATCTACATACATTTATTTTCAACCTCCTATTGTTCTTATATTGTAAAGGGCCATACACACTATAAGATTCTCTGAAGACTTTTTCGTGCAGATTTACCTTTTCTATGTAGTGCAAGGGCCTGCCAGATTGCATAGGATTTGAAAGTGTTTGTTGGACCTCATATTATTTGGTTTTGGTAAATCGGAAGGATAAATTGTTCTGACAATCTTCTAGTGTGTATGGCCCATTATACTCACCAGCTAGAGCTGAGATTTACAAACTACGGCCCTCCAGCTGTTGCAGAACTACACATCCCATGAGGCCTTGTAATTCTCTGACATTCACAGACATGACTAGGCATGATGGAAATTGTAGTTCGTGAACAACTGGAGGGCCGTAGTTTGAAGACCTCTGAGCTTGAGCTTTGGTATATGCTGACTTTGAGATTTAGCATGTGGGTGGGGGATGGGTAAGTAAAACTGGGCATTTATACATCAATAAGGGCTTGTGGTCAGTGAAGGTTTTAACATCATTACATAAACATACACAATCATAGGTGGGAATGGATGGACTGATGTATTTTAGATAAATCATAAACTAGGTACTAAAACATTGGCCAAGGAATAATTGTTTGAGGGAAAGCAATAAAATTTGAAAAATTCGACATACTGTTAACAGGCAATGCGTTTAGGGACACATAGGAGAGAATGGTGGGCTGGTTAGTGGGTAATTTTACAAATGGTTAAGATAATCTACATCTTTACTACTATGTGCATGCGGACAGAGGGTAGTTTACAAATAATGGCCTGTGTCAATTGCTGTACATCCAAAAACATCATAATTCGGGTGAAACTAGTAATACATGTAATGTAAAAAATCAAACATACCTTGATATAGTCCTTCTGCAAGACCTTGATGATGGCAGAGCAGGTCTCAGGGATGATGACTCCAAGTGCTTGGGGGGAGATGCCTGTGGTGAACTTCAGATCCTGCAGGCTTCTCCCTGTTGCAAGATACCTCAACGTCGCAATTAACCTTTGCTCAGGAGTAATTGGAAGCCGCATACAAGTATCCTGCTTCAGAATATAGGGGGACACCAGGGCAAGAAGACGGTGAAAGATGGGATCCGTCATCCTCAAATAATTCCTGAAGTCATCAGGATTATTTTCCTGGAGCTCCCTCAGCAAGGACACATGAGAAAATTGATCACGGTTAAGCAACCAATTTTTCGTCCAGGAGGTCCGCTTCTTCTTCCTATTGCTCGTACGTCGTCTCAGAGCCAAAACTCCAACACTAACGACAGCAACGGTCGAATTCACGGTCGCCATAATAAATTCTCGAACGATGTCTCGGAAAATAGCGAAATGTCGTCAACCAAACAAATGCTACCGAAATCAGCGCGAGATGCCCAGAAGGGTCACGGCCAAACACTCACTTCCTCTTTTGTAGCGGCGAACGTGCGTGGAACGTAGTGACGTCATTTTCTGTCGGCAGACAAATGTCCTGGGCAAGTTTTGAGCACTTTTCAACAGACAAACAACAAACACGCCAGCCGCGAACATTTGTAGGACGTTCTGTCGGCAGACGATCGGTACTTGTGTACGGGGCTTTAGTCTGTTGACTCAGAGTGTCTTTATTAATGTATTTTAGTGACAACATCACTTTAACCACTTCAGCTCTGGAATGTTTTACCCTCTTAACCACTTTAGCCTCGGAGGGTTTGACTGCTCAATGACCAGGCCCTATTTTGCGATTCGGCACTGCGTGAATTTAATGGACAATTGCGCGGTTGTGCAACGCTGTACCCAAATGAAGTTGATGTCCTTTTTTTCCCCACAAACAGAGCTTTCTTTTGGTGGTATTTTATAGTTATATAGAAGGAGCAAGAAAGAAACAATGTTCCTTATCCCACCCACTCAGCGCTCATGTATATGCAATACTCCTAGGATCTATACATGTATATCCAGCAATACAGCAAGATATACCGGTATGCCTATATACCCAATAAAGCAGCTGCTATACTAAAGACATAACATAAAAAAAGGGGGTGTGTATAAGAGCCTAAGCCCACATAGACACTAGCAGCGCTAGAAACAGCCCCTGACGAGGTTGATGGTATATAGCAAAAACAAACGGCCTAACAAGGTAGGGAATTGTTATAAAGCCTAATAGTTCATAAGTCCATAATATTCTCAGGGTGAAGTCACACGATAAAATGGGTGCATGGAAACTCCTAGCGTAGTGAAACACCAGACTTCTTTATCGATCACTCAGCAACCGTCATATCCTTCACCTCACCGCTGTGCTCCCCCCCTTGAGAGTGGACACGTACCCTTAACGCTAGGGTTTAGCGCTTTATTAAATCAATAATCCTCCACATCCGGATGGTAATCTCCTCAGGATTCAACTCCACAGAGTAGGGATATAGGCAGCACCTCCTCCTCTTCTCTCACATAAAGGTGGAACAGGTACCTCCTCCTCTCCTCTCACATCAAGGTGGAGCAGATGCCTCCTCCTCTCATCTCACATAAAAGGGGAACAGATACCCATAGCGTAATATGTACAAACAAGGCTTTATTAAAAGGTTAAAATCACACTCACATGGAATCGGATGAATTTATGCGAAAAAACATATCCAAGGGGCAAAACCCGGTCCTCCCGCTACTGACGTTGTCCCCACTGAGCCACACGGTACGGGTGATCCAGCCACCCTATCGCGATGTTGCCCGGACTCACTGGCGTTTAGTGCTGGGGATCCTCTGGGATGTCCTTGGTATGGAACAGAATGACCGCGTGCTCACGCCCTGACGCGTTTCGTCGGCACTGGACTTCTACTGAGGGCGTGAGCACGCGGCCACATCACCTCCTCTTTATACCCTTATGGGGGAAGTATGGGGGTATGCGTGGTGGCAAAAAAAAAAAAAAAAAAAAAAAAAAGGGCGGGGGCCTCCACCACGTGGGCGGCCGGAAGTCAGTCCGCCGCCAATACGCATACAATCAGCGCTGGCGGCAGGAAATCACTCCGCCGCTGATCTCCAGGTCCGTACATCGGGACTCTGGAGACACCGGAAGTGGCGCTTTTGGACTCCGCCCCTCGCTATGTCCGCCTATCCGGACATCGGAGGGACCGGAAATGACGCTCCTCGCTCGTCCCGCCCTGCTCTCAAGGCAGGGAATAGGAGAGGAATCAAAGGTGATGTTTACCAGCTCCGCCTCCCACTGAGTCCGCCTATCGGAACACAGAAAGGACCGGAAGTGATGCACCTCCATCGTCCCGCCCTGCCCACACGGCAGGAAACAGGAAATGGAGCTAGCTATCATCCACCTATCCAGACAGGAAGCCGGAAATGGAGCTCATAATCAGCCTATCCCTCGTTCTAATACCCCGGAACGGCGCCACACCCCCCTATATGCATATGATGCAAATTCATGGATACAACAAGCCATATCCTGGTCCCACCCCCCTCCGCAATTATGCTAATCGCTAGGGCCGGCTTCATGACCGTCCCTGCGGACAGTGGGGACATCGCCTATATGCATTCCCTCATATATTCCTTAACAATAATGCATCAGCACACTCTTAATGTATTAATCTATTATCTCATAACAGAAATACAAGAATAAAGGAATAAAGGTATAGTTGACACATGCCACAATTATGTGAAACAAATATCCTCAACTGATACGAACCAAACGAGAGAGAGAGAGAAACAAATGCCAAAACTGATTCCCATCATGGGCCCGCTATTGCCCGCCAGGCTTTATCCATCAGTGTTACATATAAATCAGTGTAAAGATAGTATAAACACTGATCGTTATACTCTCTCACTAAATACTCACAGTAGTTCTTAAATACTAATCATATAACAAGACCTAGAAAATATTCTAGTCTCTGTGATGGGGATATCGCTTCAGCTATAACTTAACATTGCATGTGTTGTTATCTAAAATGGGCTCACTGGTTACAGTTATAATAAAAGAACTGACCAACTAGGTCCTATATTGCACCTATCATTCTCAATTGGGGTGCTCCATATGGTAACACACTATCGGCATGTGAATTTAAACAAAATTATAAATATGCTAGCCATGCAAATGGCCTGATTGACCACTAGTAAAAACTAAGTACCTGAATAACTGATTGAACCCTATGTATTCACAGGAAACTGATGGTATCCGCTAATGGCGTATACCGTTCGCTATGGAAGCTCCATGAGATCTATCATACCGGTATCCATAGGTTATTAGACATACAGATCCAGTATCCGGGGGAAGGAAATCTCACGGACGTATTGATAATGCTTTGAAAAAAACACGAGACTCAACAAAAAGAAAAAGAAAAACCAAAGCCAAAACCAAGAAATGGGGGGGAAAGAAGGTTCCAACTGCACATGGACTAGAGCTGATCCTTCTGGGCTAGTAATCACTAATGAAGCAGTTGATATCCAACTCCACGTTCATACCATTGGGGGCTAATGCGTTGGTTTGATAAATCCAGAAGGTTTCTCTTTTTGAGAGCTCCCTGACTCGGTTGGAGCCCCTCCATACCTGTTCCACCTTCTCGATTCCCCAAAAACGCAACCCCGAAGGGTCCTTATTATGATGGTACCTGAAATGTAGGGGAACACTATGGTATTTGTAACCCTTTCGGATGTTCCCTATATGTTCTGAGACCCTCTTGCCCAGAGTTCTCTTTGTCCGACCGATATAAATCAGCCCGCAAGGACATTGTAAGCCGTATACCACATGCGTGGATCTGCAGGTGATTAGGTCCTGAATCTCGAATGAACGTCCATTAGCAGATGATGTGAAGGACGTATACCCCCTCAGATGAACATTCACCTGCCTACAGGCCTTGCAATGTCTACAAGCAAAAAACCCAACTCTGTTATCCCAAAAAAACTTTGGTTTTACAGGTGGGTCGAGAACTTTTTTGACCAGTCTATCACCGAAACTCGGAGCCTTCCGGTAGATGAAGACTGGTTTCTCAGGGATCATTTTACCTATAAACTTATCCATTTGCAAGATGTTCCAATTTTGTCGAAAAATTTGCTCCACCTCTTTATGCTGGATGTTGAAATCTGTTATGAAGCCCCACTGATGTCTATCATTGGGCGTTTTGATTTTATCACTCAGACACTCGCTTTGTGGAATTTTTCCGATCTCATTCATTGTTTGTTCGAGATCTTTTGCTGGATAACCTTTTTCACAGAAACGTGTCTTGATCACCATTGCCTGTTGTTGGTAATCTGAGTCAGCAGTACAGTTCCTTCTCACACGTAGGAACTGTCCTTTGGGGATATTCCTTAACCATGTGCTATGATGTCCACTCTGCACAGGTAAGTAACCATTCCGGTCCGTTGGCTTAAAATAAGCCAACGACACTAGACTGGAGCCCTGAATCATGATTTCAACATCTAGGTAGTGAATTTTCTCCTTACTCCAATTGAATTCTAGCTTGATATTGTTTCCATTCGTATTGAGACCCTGTGCAAACGATATCAAAGAGGCTTCGCTACCCACCCATACAAAAAAGAGATCATCAATGTATCTCTTGTACAGGACGAGTTCGTCCCTAGCGGCGGCATAAATGTAGCGATCCTCCCACTCCCCCATAAAGAGATTCGCTAGGCTCGGGGCATACTTAGCCCCCATGGCAACGCCCCTCCGCTGAGAGAAGAACGTGCCCCCATACCAGAAATAGTTATGGGACACGCAAAATTGCAGTATCGAGCCTAGGAATCTCCTTTGGGGGAATGGGATGTCCGGTCGTTTGCACAGAGCCCAATTTAGCGCTAGCAGGGCGTCATCGTGTTGAATGACCGTATAAAGAGAGGCCACGTCGGCCGTAACCACGTAGACCTCCCCCTGCGGTAAATCAACCCCTCTGATCATAGTAAGGAAATCCTTTGTGTCTCTCAGATAAGATCTGAGAGATTGAACACTGTCCTGCAAAAAATGATCAAGGTACTGCCCAATTCTGGAGGTGACCGAATTGATGCTGTTCACTATCGGTCTAGGTGGAGGATTTGTGTCACTCTTGTGAATCTTAGGCAGCGTGTATATAGTAGGAACTCTACTATAGCTCGGCACCAAAAACCTTCTTTCCTTTTTTGTAAGTATTCCATCTTGGTAGCCCATATTCACCAGACCTTCCAACTCTCTCCTATACACAAAAGTTGGGTTGCTTGGCAACACTCTATAGGTGGAAGTATCAGATAACATCTCAGACAGCTGTTGGTCATAAAAACTCTTGTCTAAGATAACGACCCCCCCACCCTTATCAGCCGGCCGAATAATGATATCTTTGCGTTTCTCTAGCAATTCCAGGCCCTCTCTTATGTACCGAGGATTTACATCCTTTTTAGGTTTTATTTTTTCCAAATCTCGGAGGACTGATTGTTTGAACACTTCGACACATTGATTAGCCGACTGAGGTGGATTAAAGAGCGATTTGTTTTTAAGGCCACTATCTTTACCTACTAGGCCATTACCCACATACTGAGTTTTTTTCAAAACATTTTTACTGGGGTTTAAAAAATGCCGCTTCAAATTAATTTTTCTAATGTATTTGTGGATATCCACATAAACATTGAATTTATTAATTGGCCTTTGAGCTGCGCATTTCAACCCTGCATTAAGTATGTTGGTCTCTTTTTCCGTGAGAGTGGTGTTTGTCAAGTTGTATATACCCTTTACTCCTTTTCTCTCCTTCTTTTTTTGGTATTTGAGTCCACCTCTGCATCCTCTGGTTGTACGTCTACCCTGGGCCAAGGGCGGTCCCTTTGGTTGTCTAGGTGGGGGAGCTGGGGCCTCCAAGAGTCCATTTGGGCCCCTACAGGTTTCCCTCTCCAGGGTTTCCCCCTCCTTCTCCCACCCCTGCCTCTTCCCCCCCTCCAGGGAAAAGGGCGATTCTGGGCCGGGGTTCTTGGATCTGCAAAACCCGGTGCCTCATTATACCTATTGTAAGTGGGCACAGAGTAGGCATATCCGGAATCATACTGGAATTGCCCCTGTTGCGTGTTGCCCCTGTATGGGCCACTCAGGGGTCCCTGTTGCCAATCACTCCTTTGTAAAGGGGCAGGGGGGCATCCCTCCTCCATCTCTCTTGAATTAGTATAATGTGTCTGTTCACCCCTATAGGGGGTAGGGACCGCACCTACTATGCGGTTACCTTTTCCTTTGCCTTTACCTTTCCCACGAGGGGTATTTTTCGGCATCGACATTAGGGGTACAGCTACTGGTGCCAATGGTTGGGGCACCTGCTCATAG
This sequence comes from Pelophylax lessonae, assembly GCF_965119305.1. NCBI lineage: Eukaryota > Metazoa > Chordata > Amphibia > Anura > Ranidae > Pelophylax > Pelophylax lessonae. The sequence continues at coordinate 125,233,561 of NC_138779.1, forward strand.
TTGGTGGGTAGTGGTGGCATCTGCCAGGCGTATACCAAGTTATTTTTAAAATCTTCCATATCCCTACGGAATTTTTTGACTTTCTTTTTATGTGTCTCCCGATCTACTTTTTCTAATTTTTTCTGTATATCTGTGTTGAACTTAGTTACCTGAGGCGAGTCCTTCTCAGGTTCAATATTTGTCTTTATCTCAGCTATTCGTTTCTCTAAAATGGTCATTTTTTTCTTTTTCCGTTTTAAAACCAGTTCCTGTAATTTAATGCCCATATTGTTAAAAAATTCCAGCCATTCCTTCTGACTAGCCTCATCATCCAAGCCATCCTGTGGGGTGACCTCCCACCTTAGGCTCCGCATGATGATGCGTTCCTTTAGGTACTGCTCGAAAGTGCAGATATCCCACCATGTGCGTATCTGCTTCTCGAGCAAAATACCCAAGGCAGCCAAATCCGATCCCAGATCCAAATCATTATCGTCCTCAATCTCATCTGCAAATATGTTTTTTACATCAATTTGCCTGTTTTTGAGAAAGAGAATTGCATCCATAGCTGCTAAGTTACCAAAAGCAAAGAAATATAGAAGGAGCAAGAAAGAAACAATGTTCCTTATCCCACCCACTCAGCGCTCATGTATATGCAATACTCCTAGGATCTATACATGTATATCCAGCAATACAGCAAGATATACCGGTATGCCTATATACCCAATAAAGCAGCTGCTATACTAAAGACATAACATAAAAAAAGGGGGTGTGTATAAGAGCCTAAGCCCACATAGACACTAGCAGCGCTAGAAACAGCCCCTGACGAGGTTGATGGTATATAGCAAAAACAAACGGCCTAACAAGGTAGGGAATTGTTATAAAGCCTAATAGTTCATAAGTCCATAATATTCTCAGGGTGAAGTCACACGATAAAATGGGTGCATGGAAACTCCTAGTGTAGTGAAACACCAGACTTCTTTATCGATCACTCAGCAACCGTCATATCCTTCACCTCACCGCTGTGCTCCCCCCCTTGAGAGTGGACACGTACCCTTAACGCTAGGGTTTAGCGCTTTATTAAATCAATAATCCTCCACATCCGGATGGTAATCTCCTCAGGATTCAACTCCACAGAGTAGGGATATAGGCAGCACCTCCTTTAAGAGTGTGCTGATGCATTATTGTTAAGGAATATATGAGGGAATGCATATAGGCGATGTCCCCACTGTCCGCAGGGACGGTCATGAAGCCGGCCCTAGCGATTAGCATAATTGCGGAGGGGGGTGGGACCATGATATGGCTTGTTGTATCCATGAATTTGCATCATATGCATATAGGGGGGTGTGGCGCCGTTCCGGGGTATTAGAACGAGGGATAGGCTGATTATGAGCTCCATTTCCGGCTTCCTGTCTGGATAGGTGGATGATAGCTAGCTCCATTTCCTGTTTCCTGCCGTGTGGGCAGGGCGGGACGATGGAGGTGCATCACTTCCGGTCCTTTCTGTGTTCCGATAGGCGGACTCAGTGGGAGGCGGAGCTGGTAAACATCACCTTTGATTCCTCTCCTATTCCCTGCCTTGAGAGCAGGGCGGGACGAGCGAGGAGCGTCATTTCCGGTCCCTCCGATGTCCGGATAGGCGGACATAGCGAGGGGCGGAGTCCAAAAGCGCCACTTCCGGTGTCTCCAGAGTCCCGATGTACGGACCTGGAGATCAGCGGCGGAGTGATTTCCTGCCGCCAGCGCTGATTGTATGCGTATTGGCGGCGGACTGACTTCCGGCCGCCCACGTGGTGGAGGCCCCCGCCCTTTTTTTTTTTTTTTTTTTTTTTTTTACCCCTCCTCTTTTTACCCCATAAGGGTATAAAGAGGAGGTGATGTGGCCGCGTGCTCACGCCCTCAGTAGAAGTCCAGTGCCGACGAAACGCGTCAGGGCGTGAGCACGCGGTCATTCTGTTCCATACCAAGGACATCCCAGAGGATCCCCAGCACTAAACGCCAGTGAGTCCGGGCAACATCGCGATAGGGTGGCTGGATCACCCGTACCGTGTGGCTCAGTGGGGACAACGTCAGTAGCGGGAGGACCGGGTTTTGCCCCTTGGATATGTTTTTTCGCATAAATTCATCCGATTCCATGTGAGTGTGATTTTAACCTTTTAATAAAGCCTTGTTTGTACATATTACGCTATGGGTATCTGTTCCCCTTTTATGTGAGATGAGAGGAGGAGGCATCTGCTCCACCTTGATGTGAGAGGAGAGGAGGAGGTACCTGTTCCACCTTTATGTGAGAGAAGAGGAGGAGGTGCTGCCTATATCCCTACTCTGTGGAGTTGAATCCTGAGGAGATTACCATCCGGATGTGGAGGATTATTGATTTAATAAAGCGCTAAACCCTAGCGTTAAGGGTACGTGTCCACTCTCAAGGGGGGGAGCACAGCGGTGAGGTGAAGGATATGACGGTTGCTGAGTGATCGATAAAGAAGTCTGGTGTTTCACTACACTAGGAGTTTCCATGCACCCATTTTATCGTGTGACTTCACCCTGAGAATATTATGGACTTATGAACTATTAGGCTTTATAACAATTCCCTACCTTGTTAGGCCGTTTGTTTTTGCTATATACCATCAACCTCGTCAGGGGCTGTTTCTAGCGCTGCTAGTGTCTATGTGGGCTTAGGCTCTTATACACACCCCCTTTTTTTATGGTATTTTATAGTTGCCAACATTTAAAAAAAATTTCAAGGGACACTTTGCAGCACAGCTATCAATTACCACACCCACTTCCCCGAAGCCCCGCCCACTCTGCATAATTAATCTTGCCTACTTATCAGATTATAGATTCTACTCAATATAGAGAGAATTACAGGAAATTAAAAAGGGAATTTCAAACTTAAGGCCAAAGTAGCAGAGTTGGAATAAGTCTCCCATTCAGCTGCACTACTTCTGCATAACATTTATGGGCAGCCCGATTAACAGGCGCTTCCAGGGACTATATAAATTACCTGGGACAGGCTCCTATTTGCAGGGAACGTCCCAGGAAAAAAGGGACAGTTGGCAAGTATGGTATTTGATCACCTTTGCGATTTTTATTTTTTGCGCTATAAACAAAAAAAAGAGCAACAATTTTGAAAAAATACAATATTTTTCAAATTTTTTATATGAAATTCTCAAAAAAAAAAGGGAAAAATCAAATTTTTTTTACAGTTTAGTCCAATTTGTTTTCTGCTACATATGTTTGGTAAAAAAATCACAATAAGCGTATTTTGATTGGTTTGCACAAAAGTTATTGTGTTTACTAACTGCGGAAAAGATTTATGTCATTTTTATTGTTTTTTTTTTACTAGTAATGGCGCGATCTGCGTTTTTTTTTGCAGGACTGCAACATTGCGGCGGACAGACCGGACCCCTAACTGACATTTTAGACACTTTTGGGGGAACCAGTGACATTACTATAGTAATCAGTGCTATAAATATGCACTGTTACTGTAAAAATGACACTGGCAGGGAAGTGGTTAACGTGATCAAGGGGTTAAGTGTGTCCCTAGGGGCGTGAGTCTAACTGTCAGGGGGCGTGGCTAGTGAAGTAACCACAGAGACATGCAATCCTATATAGCAGGATCACATAGCCTCTGTGATCACTTCAGGGAGAATGACGGACGGCTGTTTTTACATGTCTTTCTTCCTCAGCTTAGCTGACTCACACGATCTTTCCCTGCCTCTATGACAGAAAAGCTGCCTGCTTTGTTCACATAGGCAGGCGGCTCTCCTGTCATTCTAGCTGAAGTTTGCAGGAGGCCGGCGGTGATTGAGCTTGCTCCTCCTGCAGTCTGGCTCCCACAGTGTTTAATCACAGTGGGAGTGTGGCGCGCCGTGGAATATATACGTGCACATAATCACATAGATCTACATGATTATGCGCAGCCGAGCCGCCCTGCTGCAGTACATCTGCATGGGGCAGTCAGCAGGTTGTTAAAAATTAAACAAACTAATTTGTCTAAAGGTTTAAAAGTGGCAACAATACTATTCACAATTAGATGGTTTCTGTTTTCAATATAGTGTATTTTAAATTTATAAGCTGTGTTCTAAAAGACCACACTGGCACAAGTTGGGTGCAGGCGGGTTCATCTCCTCATTTGTCTTTATATATTCAATAGTTAATATCCAGTTATGATACCTGAAATAGGAAACTAATGCAGCCACCACATTTAGAGAAGGACTCCAACTTTTGCTCCCCAAAACAACAGATGCATTGTACATGTAAATGAATCACAACCCCACTGTCAGTTTCTGTGTAACTTACCTCCTTTAGCTATATACAGAAGGTTTCTGTGTGTGAGTTCTCTGACTTCCTGTTTCCTTCCTTTTCCAGTTCTCATACTACATCTCCCATGATCCTTTAAACCTCTGTAGCTTTAGGGCGGGCTATGGGAGTCACTTGTACCAGTTCTGGGAGTTGATGTGGGTGGGTCCTAAGGTTATTGTGGGTGTTTCTGGGCCTTCATGTGGGTGGTGAAAGGTGTAAATGTGTCATACCGCCTCCTGTGTCATTCCCGTCTTCAGGATGCCAGAGAAAAATGGCTTACTGACTACAGAGAAAGGGCTGTGGGAGGTTATGATGAGAGTGTTTCATTCATATGTAAATTATTTACTCCACAGAGAGTCGGACTCCAGGAGAGGGGGAATCTTATAGGGTGAGACTCTTCTTGTTCACATTGGTCGACATATTTAACTGGGCAGGATTGAATTCTAATTGTGATCCATTTGTTCACATTGGTCGACATATTTAACTGGGCAGGATTGAATTCTAATTGTGATCCATTCAATCCTGCCCAGCAGAAGCACAGCTAGCTTTCAGAACACGCCGTGTATAAAGGTGTTTCCTTCTTCAGTAATTCTGTAATCTGTGAAGCAGGACTTGGGTGGTTGGATTGCAGAGCCAATTAGGATAGATTCAATCCCACTATTAGAGCTATGAAGGAAGTTAAATCATTTGCAGAGTCTGAAAGACTACAAAGGGGAGTGTTATAGACTCTAGCTGCTGCAAGAAGGGGCTGTGGAAGGGACAGAGTCTATGATCAGGCTGTTACATGATACAAAACAACAACAAAACCCAGAATTTCAGGGGATCTGAAGACAACAAAGCAACACGGTACAGAAGTATGGATGCTGAAGAAAGGAAAGACACTGCTCCAGGTGTATAGTGTGTGGTGATTGCCAGGAGATAGGATATCCAGTAGAGTGCTGGCCCCGGCCCGCCTCCGTGGGAACACTTGTAGGAAAAGAATTAGCCGCACATCCAGGGATTCCAATAGGTTTCAAATACCTTTATTTCCAAAAAGTTGCAAGTGATACATCTTGTGCTTAATCATTACCGTAATGATTAAGCACAAGCTGTATGTGTGAAACGCGTCTACGAGATATCATGCTGGTGTCTTTGGTGTCATCACTTGCAACTTTTTGGAAACAAAGGTATTTGAAACCTATTGGAATCCCTGGATGTGCGGCTAATTCTTTTCCTACAACGGTACAGAAGTATGATTTATGCTGGGATTGATTAATCCATTAATTTCTAATGAAAAGAAAGTAGTTGGAATTCAGTTTTAAAGGATAACATTCCAAGAGCAAAAATGTAATACATTGCAGCTTATAGTCCTTAGATGCGCTGTCTGCATTATTTTTCTTTTTTCCAAGGTAAAAAAAATAATTGGTAATTACAGATAATGCCTGTTGATCCTGGCAGGAATGCTGTATCCTTGTAACCTCCTGTGAGCTGCAAAAAAAGAATATCTTCCTTCCTAGCCATCTTCTGTAAATTACTAACTGCCCAGCCCCCCATATAATGGAGATGAAGAGATACAAGCATGTTTGCATTCCATATCAGGAGAGCACCCTAGGGCAGTGATGGCGAACCTTTGCACCCCAGATGTTTTGGAACTACATTTCCCATGATGCTCAACTACACTGCAGAGTGGATGAATAGCATGGGACATGTAGTTCTAAAACATCTGGGGTGCCAAGGTTTGCCATCACTGCCCTAGGGTGCCAACCATAAAAATAAAAACAGGAAAGCGCCTCTAAGTATAGCAGTTTGCAGGGCTCATATGGAGCATGCACGTTCCTTTCTCAAGTGTCTCCGTGTGAGCCCTGTGCATGCTCAGAAATGCCTTGTATTTTTTCCTCTCTGGTGACATCACATGCCAGCTGGCGTTGCGGCTCAGCTGCTCTCCATCTGACTTGCTTCCGGGTCTACATTACACTCGCCGGAAGATCTCTGTGTGCCCCAGGCTTAGACGCTTTTTCCCTTCGTCTGCTGGATCGTCACTTTCACCCAAGAGCCTTTTATCCCTTCTTTTATGTGAGTGTACATTTGGCTGATTACCTTTTTATACCAGTAAACTGTTACACTTAGAGGCGCTTTCCTGTTTTTATTTTTAATTTGATCTAGAGCCATCTTCACTCTTGGAGGAGAGCTACTGCCCTGGTGCCAGACCACCTTTCATCTACCTCAGCCTGGTTTATGGATATTGTCATAGACATTAATTGCCCTCAGCCATAAATTGTGGAGCTCCTGAGCACTGGCATTTTACCTTTGTTAGGGTGCCAACCATGGCTCTCTCTTTAGATACAGGGGAGAAGTGATGTAGCCACCCAGGAACGGGAAATGTGTTGCTTGCAGGATTTTCAGGTGAAAATAAAGCAAAAGAAGCTTGACACAAAAAGAGAAACAAAGGACTAGTAAACCACAATATAATACAGTTTTGGTTTTGGGTTTAGATACACTTTATAAACTGGTAAGCTGCAATGTGTTAAACCGTTTTCCTAGGTTTAGATATACTGTACTGATGTATTCTGCATTAATGTAAGCACTTGCTGCTGCTCTGCTCCTCCTCCTTAATATCCCATCTCCACTCATGCCATATAAACCACAGAAATGCCCTCTACTTATTTGGTCTGATGCACCTACCATTGACTTCTGATTGACAGCTGGCAAGCCAGATTTTGGGGGTGTGAATGCCAATGCTCTTTAGCGAGCAGCTGTGTTTCCTAACACTTTACTGGCAATTTATGATTCTAATGCAGACTTTGGAAAATTATATTTAACAGACTGTTTTATTTTAATTTAAACAGACTGTTTAATTTCATTTAACAGATAAAAATAAATGGTGACAGCAAGCTCTTTCTCTGATTCAAACACCCTCGCATGTTCTTTCTTTCCCCTGACACAGTAGCTCTGAGCCCTGCATTTAGGAGCTTGCTCCTGTGATAGCGAAGGTGAACAGTACCAGCTAGGAACCTCCAAGCAACCAGGCAGGACAGGATGATGTGATCTTTGAGAGTTTTCCAGTCAGGCTTCAGGATATACGTAAATGGCCTACACCTGTAACAAGGTCATTATTCAATTTTGGTCAAAGCTTCTAATTTGCTAGAAGTTGTATTAATTTCTCTGGGCACTACCTCTCAGTGCAATCTATTTATAATTTATTTTAGTAAGATAGGCTACACAGTGACCGTCCTTGGTTTAGTGAATTTTAACAGAAATGTTAATTCAACATCTGAGGTAGACATTGCTCACTTCAATGCATTTGGTACTTAGCTTTGTCAGGAAGGTAGAAGTAATCTGTTGCATTATATGAACAGTGGTAAGTATGGAACAATGGCACACCATTTCTACACACAATATAGTACATATGGAATGGGAATGATTTACTAAAACTGGAGAGTGCAAAACCTGGTGCAGCTGTGCATGGTAGCCAATCAGCTTTTAACGTCAGCTTGTTCAATTAAGCTTCGACAGAAGAAACTGCAAGCTGATTGGTATCTATGCCGCACCAAATTTTGCACTCTCTAATTTTAGTAAATCAACCTCATTTGGGTATCAAGTCAACTTACATAGTACAAACTTAGAACACTGCAAAGCCCCCCCCCCCCTTGTAGGGGAACCATGGGCGATGGGAGGGGGTGGCAGAAATATTCGGTGTATTTTAATTGTGGCAATATTTCCAGGCATTGGGTCTGCCATTGTTACCGGGAAAACATCCAACACATTTAAGTTGAAGTGTGAGAACTGAGACAATGACCATTCCGGCATCTTTGGTTTGTGCAGTGACGGCCGGCCCATAGGGGGCGCAGGGGCGCCAACCCCCCCCCCCCCCCAAAAAAAAAAGAAAAAGAAAAAAAAAAGATGAAAAAAAAATAATAATTTTCTGCCCACAAGGGGCGCCCGCCTCATTGGTGCCTATGGGGGGTGGGGTTTTCCACCCGCAGAGGCGCCGAGAGGCGGCCTTCTGGGGCGTAACTGTAGCGCAGAGCACTGCGCTACACCCACCCGCCTTTTGGAGCCCGCTCCATTGGTGCCTATGGGGGGGGTGGGGTTTTCCACCCGCAGAGGCACCAAATGGCAGCCTTCTGGGGCGCAACTGTAGCGCAGAGCACGGCGCTACACCACCCCCCTTTTGTGATGTCTTGGATCATAATTGGTCCAGACTCCAGCCTGGACCAATCATGATTAAGGACATCCATGCTGACCTCGTTGGGGGCGGTGCCGGTGCGTGCATCAGTCACTCACCGTCACCGCCCGGTCAGCTTCCCGCCGCCGCAGAAGAGGAGTCGCGAATAGGGGAGAAGCCGCCGCCGGGAGCCAAGCAGAAGAGGACGGACGTCGGAGTCGCGAGGAGGGGGAGAAGCCGCCGCCGGGAGCCGAGCCGTCGCCAGGTAAATGTCTCAGCCAGGGAAGTGCTGACTCATCACCTGTGCCATGCCTATTTCATCACCTGTGCCATGCATATACCACATCATCTGTGCCATGCCTATTCTATCACCTGTGCCATGCCTGTACCATCTGTGCCATGCTTATTCCATCACCTGTGCCATGCATATACCATCATCTGTGCCATGCCTATTCTATCACCTGTGCCATGCCTATACCATCTGTGCCATGCCTATTCCATCACCTGTGCCATGCATATACCATCATCTGTGCCATGCCTATTCTATCACCTGTGCCATGCCTGTACCATCTGTGCCATGCCTATTCCATCACCTGTGCCATGCATATACCATCACCTGTGCCATGCCTGTACCATCTGTGCCATGCCTATTCCATCACCTGTGCCATGCCTATACCATCTGTGCCATGCCTATTCCATCACCTGTGCCATGCCTGTACCATCTGTGCCATGCCTATTCCATCACCTGTGCCATGCCTGTACCATCTGTGCCATGCTTATTCCATCACCTGTGCCATGCCTATACCATCTGTGCCATGCCTATTCCATCACCTGTGCCATGCCTGTACCATCTGTGCCCTGCCTATACCATCACCTGTGCCATGCCTGTACCATCTGTGCCATGCCTATTCCATCACCTGTGCCATGCCTATACCATCATCTGTGCCATGCCTATTCTATCACCTGTGCCATGCCTATACCATCTGTGCCATGCCTATTCCATCATCTGTGCCATGCCTATACCATCATCTGTGCCATGCCTATTCCATCACCTGTGCCATGCCTATACCATCTGTGCCATGCCTATACCATCACCTGTGCCATGCCTGTACCATCACCTGTGCCATGCCTGTACCATCGCCTGTGCAATGCCTATTTCATCACTTGTGCCATGCCTATTCCATCACCTGTGCCATGCCTATACCATCACCTGTGCCATGCCTATTCTATCACCTGTGCCATGCCTATTCCATCACCTGTGCCATGCCTATTCCATCACCTGTGCCATGCCTATACCATCATCTGTGCCATGCCTATTCCATCACCTGTGCCATGCCTATACCATCTGTGCCATGCCTATTCCATCACCTGTGCCATGCATATACCATCATCTGTGCCATGCCTATTCTATCACCTGTGCCATGCCTGTACCATCTGTGCCATGCCTATTCCATCACCTGTGCCATGACCTTACCATCACCTGTGCCATGCCTATTCCATCACCTGTGCCATGCCTGTACCATCTGTGCTGTGCCTATTCCATCACCTGTGCCATGCCTATACCATCTGTGCCATGCCTATTCCATCACCTGTGCCATGCCTGTACCATCTGTGCCCTGCCTATACCATCACCTGTGCCATGCCTGTACCATCTGTGCCATGCCTATTCCATCACCTGTGTCATGCCTATACCATCTGTGCCATGCCTATTCCATCACCTGTGCCATGCCTGTACCATCATCTGTGCAATGCCTATTTCATCACTTGTGCCATGCCTATTCCATCACCTGTGCCATGCCTATACCATCACCTGTGCCATGCCTATTCTATCACCTGTGCCATGCCTATTCCATCACCTGTGCCATGCCTATTCCATCACCTGTGCCATGCCTATACCATCATCTGTGCCATGCCTATTCCATCACCTGTGCCATGCCTATACCATCTGTGCCATGCCTATTCCATCACCTGTGCCATGCATATACCATCATCTGTGCCATGCCTATTCTATCACCTGTGCCATGCCTGTACCATCTGTGCCATGCCTATTCCATCACCTGTGCCATGACCTTACCATCACCTGTGCCATGCCTATTCCATCACCTGTGCCATGCCTGTACCATCTGTGCCATGCCTATTCCATCACCTGTGCCATGCCTATACCACCTGTGCCATGCCTATTCCATCACCTGTGCCATGCCTGTACCATCTGTGCACTGCCTATACCATCACCTGTGCCATGCCTGTATCATCTGTGCCATGCCTATTCCATCACCTGTGCCATGCCTATACCATCATCTGTGCCATGCCTACTCTATCAACTGTGCCATGCCTATACCATCTGTGCCATGCCTATTCCATCACCTGTGCCATGACCTTACCATCACCTGTGCCATGCCTATTCCATCACCTGTGCCATGCCTGTACCATCTGTGCCGTGCCTATTCCATCACCTGTGCCATGCCTATACCATCTGTGCCATGCCTATTCCATCACCTGTGCCATGCCTGTACCATCTGTGCCCTGCCTATACCATCACCTGTGCCATGCCTGTACCATCTGTGCCATGCCTATTCCATCACCTGTGTCATGCCTATACCATCTGTGCCATGCCTATTCCATCACCTGTGCCATGCCTGTACCATCATCTGTGCAATGCCTATTCCATCACTTGTGCCATGCCTATTCCATCACCTGTGCCATGCCTATACCATCACCTGTGCCATGCCTATTCCATCACCTGTGCCATGCCTATTCCATCACCTGTGCCATGCCTATACCATCATCTGTGCCATGCATATTCCATCACCTGTGCCATGCCTATACCATCTGTGCCATGCCTATACCATCACCTGTGCCATGCCTATACCATCACCTGTGCCATGCCTGTACCATCACCTGTGCAATGCCTATTCCATCACTTGTGCCATGCCTATTCCATCACCTGTGCCATGCCTATACCATCACCTGTGCCATGCCTATACCATCACCTGTGCCATGCCTATTCCACCACCTGTGCCATGCCTATTCCATCACCTGTGCCATGCCTATACCATCACCTGTGCCATGCCTATACCATCACCTGTGCCATGCCTATACCAACATCTGTGCCATGCCTGTGCTATGCCTGTACCATCACCTGTGCCATGCCTATACCATCTGTGCCATGCCTGTACCATGACCTCAAAGTCACACAATTTTTTAACGCGTTTTTTGCCGCGAAGCAATACCTATTACATTTTTCTTTTTGCGCCCCCCCAAAAATTTTGAGTACCAGCCGCCACTGGGTTTGTGTTGTTTATTTTATAATAGGGGTGGGAGAAGGGAATGAGTGGGATACTCCTCTGGCTCAACTAGGTTTATCTGGGACACTTTGTAGAAAATGCCGGTTAGCGCTTTCCTGATGGCAGCTGAATGCCGATCAACGATTCCTGGAGCTTTAAATGCTGTTCTGCTGAAAGTGCTGCAACTTCGATTTTATAATAGGGGTGGGAGAAGGGAATGAGTGGGATACTCCTCTGGCTCAACTAGGTTCATCTGGGACACGTTGTAGAAAATGCCGGTTAGCGCTTTCCTGACGGCAGCTGAATGCCGGTCAACGATTCCTGGCACTTTAAATGCTGTTCTGCTGAAAGTGCTGAAACTTCGATTTTAACTCCTTGGTTAACTCATAAGATCCAGGACTATAATGATCCTTGACTCTTGACACTATGTCTAGCTCAAAAGTCCTGTCTATGACTCCTTCCAGCCCTTCACTGACTGAGGTAGCTCCTTGTAACTGCTTGTACTGCTGCAACTCTTAACACTGCACACTTGACTCTTCAGGGCCCAACCGCTGGCGCCCCTCTACACTTCCAGGTTTCTCTCACTAGGCAACCCCCTTAACACTTCAGGGTCCTTTCACTAGGCTCCCCCTTGACACTAGCTGGCTCCTGGATCCCTAAAACCTTCACTGGAGTGGTCCCCTCTACACTAGGCAGACCCCAGGGGCAGTTCACAGTACTCACAACCTTGGAAGGCTTTCCTGGAACTGAACCCCTCTTCCTCCACTGGTCCTCGGCACATCGGATCCTCTCTGCAGCTCAGCACAGCTCTCCCTTCTGGATTCTCAGGCAGCCACCCAAGACACCCGATCCTTCTGACAGGAGGAGAGACAGCCGTACTCTCCCTCCTGGGACTCTGCTTCCCGCCAAAGATGCTGCATCATGCGTTCCCTTCAAACTTATTCTCACTCCCAGAATCCTCTGCGGCAGAATATGCCTTCTGGGGTAGATACAGGCCTGAATGGGCCACTGATTGGGTTTCCTCCACTGCCCAATGAGAATCCTCTCATGGAGCCAGTGGGGAGACTCCCCTCTCAGCAGCCACACCTGGGAGACATGACAGTCCAGCTGAAAATCATGGCCCTGCTGTTTGGCAGCCAAAGCCCATTATGCGTTTCCTACCTTGTAGGGTGCTACATCATATAAAAAATTGTTCTCATCTGTTTTTTGTACCTTTAAAGTTCCATATTGAACTTTGAATTTCTATTGGAGTATAAAGGGGGCGGTATAAGACAGGTGGCCTGGTGAGAGGGCAGGAATTAGACATTTGACACTGGTAAAATGTCAGCATTATACTATCACAGGAGTCAACTAATTAATCAGGGAATTATAAAATAATAACATGCCACTGCACCGAGTCAAAGGGGAATTCATTACAAGCAAGTGTTGACAAGGAAGCAATATGCCTTCTGTTCTTACTTGATTTTAGGGCAATGCTTTTGTGTGTTACAAAGTTCTGTGATACATCATTTTTCTCTTTCCCTGCAATTATGCATTGCACAGAAAAGACCGTGATCAATTTTATGATGTAAAAAAGGATATAATTAGATTCATACAACCACTTCTATGGCTTCATTTATCACCTCTACATGACAATGTGCAATGTGGTTAGTTGATTACTTTATATATTTATTTGTTTCAGGCATGCTATTCTTCAAATAAAATGAATGCAGGGTATATATCTAGTAGACGTCCTCTTATTATAGCTCATTGTCCCTCTATTGCCAGTAGTGACGTGATAAATAGGTGGTTTATAATATAGAAGATATTGTGCAGACCAGCTTACATATTGATAACTTGCAGCAAGGAAGGAAGGCTGTGAACCAGTGGGAAATGTATATTCTGTATATATATATATAAAATCTAAAAACATTGGATGTGATAAAAAGTAGATTTTGATAAATAATTTATCACCTTCCAGCATCCATCATCTGTGTTATAATAATCTTTGTGTGCTAAGAATGCTTTCCAAGGAGAAGACTGATGTATGTAGCGAGCATAGAAAGGCAAGGTGTTGGCATACCATGAATAGCTTGTCTTTAATGTTGATTCCCTGTTCAGTATGTACTTGCAAATGTCTTTCTTACTGTTTGAATGCACTGGATGTACTGGATGTGTTATATTCCCAAAACATCAAGAATATGATAAAATAAGGTGGCAAGGAAGTGACATGTTTTTAGATGTGAAGACATGCTAAAAACACGTCAGGTGTATTTTTTAGAGAATAAGACATTTAATATTTACAGAGTAAACCACACACTATTATGTCTGTTGGTCTATGCTCAAGGCAATAATGCCTAAAGGTGAACAGAGATATACAGGGGCTTATAAGTAAGGCCTAGGGCAACAAAGACATTCTACATCTGTTCTGTTTATAACAAGCAATTTAAAAGGAATCTACGATGAAAAGCTCTGAAATAATGCATGGATGAAACATTATCCTTGTATGATATAGTGTACATTAATAACCAAGGCTTTTTTTTTTCAGCAGGAACGCAGGGGAACGCAGTTACGGCACCTCCGGCACCTCCGGCACTGAATGTATGCAAGGGGTTCTGGGGTGTGCTGAAGGGTCTACTGATGCTGGCTGCTAGGGGATGTATTGAAGCTGGAGGGGATCCATATTTGCACTGCCGGGGGATCTATTGTTGCTGGGGAAGTCTATTGTTACTGGCGAGGGAACTATTGTTGCTGGGGTTTGTCTTATGTTGCTGGGGGGTCAATTGTTGCTGGGATAGATCTGCTGTTAAGGGGGGGTCTATTTATGCAGGCTGTGGGGACATCTTTTGTTGTTGCCAGGGCTTTATTGATGTACTGTGGAATATTTTGTTGTGGGTGGTGCATTGTTGTTGGGGGGATGTATTGTTGCTGGAGGGTGTATTGATGTTGCTGGCTGCAGGAGATCTATTTTACTGATTTTCTTGTTATCATTAACAATCATTATCAAATTCCATACTTACCTGGTACCAAAAATAGTTCTGTATTCTCTATAAAGGGCAGTACTTGGAGGTGAGCAGGGGGTGGAATCAGGGAACGGTCCTCGGAGGTGGGTAGGGGCGTAGAAAAGGAGTGAGTCAGCCTGCACCTATTCTTCAAGAAAAAAAGCCCTGGTAATAACTATTTCAGTCTATATTTTTTATTTGACCAGCTCAAGTCCTAAAGACCCAATAATAATGCATGTTTTTAACACTACTAGGCAGAAGATAAAGATTTTGTAATTAGTTTATATAAAAGAACAACATCCTGTAAAAAAGAACTCATTGTTATTTAGTGGAAACCACAATGTGCTGTGGTAGTCTCCTCCTCAGACTGGTTTGGTGACCGAGATCTTTAAAGCCCCGTACACACGCGTCGAAAATTGGCAGGGAATTTTCGGCCAATGTCCGATCTGCCGATTTTCGGCTTGTTAGTATGATGCTTCCGACAACCAACTCCGACTTTTCGGCCGAAAAAAATCTGGTGTGCAGGCTATAAAATTTTTGTTGGCGTCAACACAATGGCCGATTTTCGTGCAGTCAGTACAGATTTCGTCAGGGAAAATCTGATGAGCAAGTCTGGGCATGCTCAGTGAAGAAAAACACAAAGAAAACAAACCAACACATGACATCACTTCTGAAGTAGAATTTTGTTGGCCGAGAAAATTTGTGTGCAGTCTAGGCACATTCCAACCAACAAAACACAACTTGGACAAAAGTCGGACGATTGGTCGGCCGATAATCGTTGCGTGTGTACGAGGCTTAAGTCTGCTGTTTGCAAGATATAGAAGGCTCCTCCAACTCCTCTACTTTTATAGGTCGGAAAAGAAGATTCTTGGATGTGGGGATTAAAACATATCTAAACCCAAAAGCAAAAATAGAATATATTTCCATCCACTAGGCCTTAGATGTAGTGGCTGTAGTAGTTTCCTTTTTTTTTATTTTTCCTCCTTAATAATATACTGCAATTCTTCCAGTAACATACTTCCTCTCCTAGAAGGAAAATGCTTGCTTGCTGTATTGTATCTATGATGGGGCAGCATTCTCACCTTAGGCTGCTCTCCTGATTTGGACTCAGGGCTGCCTATAGGGGGGTACCACTGGTGCTCCTGTAGGGGACCCAGGCACACAGGGGGGCCCAGACAGCAAGGGGATCAGTGTGCCTGGCGGGTAGAAGGGAGTGACTACTGATAAGTTGCTCCGCCTCCCACCACCACCTTAACAAATCAGCATACCTCTGTAACCCGACCCTTACCCAGAGCACCAAATTTGACCAGAAGATGCTGGTGGCCAAAGCAGGGCTGGGTAGGGGTGGGATGGAGAGGATCCGACATATCTGAGTATGAAGAATATGATAACATTTAGATCAAACAGATTACGCAGCCCCCACACAGGACTGTACGCAAATAGCTCTATACAAACAGCTAATGATCGTCACTAACAACATGTCCACACATGTAATGCCGGTTGCAGAAGTCTAATCATCATCATCAGTGTGTTCTTCAATCCTGTGTGCAGATTAGGCAATGAACACACTGATCAGGGAATGACTATCCTTCAGTCATCTAATGCTGCGTCTTACCTTTGTTTTTATTCACACTTGCACACTGCTCAAAGGACAGGTGAACTCATGGATGATGATGATGATTAGACTTCTCGAAGACGCTGCAGCCGGCATTACATGTAAGTGTGTGACATGTTGTTAGTAATGATCTTCAGCTGTTTCTATAGAGCTATTTGTGCCGGAGTCCTGTGTGAGCCCTCCATGATTTATTTGACCATTTTCTTTTATGTTACCTTTGCAGGATTTAGGCTGGTAAGGCTGGGAGTTTCACAGACTTGTTAACCATTTGCTGTCCTCCTGTGCTTGAGCAATTGACTGTTAGTATTTTTTTTTTTTTTTGGCACTTTGTTATATTATGTAAAGCCCTGATTACACATAGTGCAGTAGTCAATGTTTTTACACACTGAAAGAAAACTGCTAGGACACACTTGTACCATGTCTGTCTCTGATCCTCTCCTGTAGTACTGTATGTCTAAAGTCTCTGACTGTCTCCTGTAGCATGTCCGCAGTCTCTGATTGTCTCCTGCAGTATGTTGGCAGTCTCTGACTATCTCTTGTATTATTTCTGCAATCTCTGACCATCTCCTGTAGCATGTCCACAGTCTCTAAATATCTCTGGTATAATGTCTGCAATCTCTGACCATCTCCTGTACTATGTCTGCAGTATCTGACCATCTCCTGCAGCATATCCACAGTCTCTGACCATCTCCTGCAGCATGTCCACAGTCTCTGACCATCTCCTGCAGCATGTTCGCAGTCTCTGACCATCTCCTGTACTATGTATGCAGTATCTGAACATCTCCTGCAGCATGTCCACAGTCTCTGACCAACTTCTGCAGCATGTCTCTGACCATCTCCTGCAGCATGTCCGCAGTCTCTGACCATCTCCTGTAGCATGTCCACAGTCTCTAAATATCTCTGGTATAATGTCTGCAGTCTCTGACCATCTTCTGTACTATGTCTGCAGTATCTGAACATCTCCTGTAGCATGTCTGCAGTCTCTGACCATCTCCTGCAGCATGTCCGCAGTCTCTGACCATCTCCTGCAGCATGTCCGCAGTCTCTGACCATCTCCTGTAGCATGTCCACAGTCTCTAAATATCTCTTTTATAATGTCTGCAGTCTCTGACCATCTCCTGCAGCATGTCCACAGTCTCTGACCATCTCCTGCAGCATGTCCACAGTCTCTGACCATCTCCTGCAGCATGTCCACAGTCTCTGACCATCTCCTGCAGCATGTTCGCAGTTTCTGACCATCTCCTGCAGCATGTCCGCAGTCTTTGACCATCTCCGGTAGTATGCCTGCAGTTCCTAATCATCTCTCTGTGGCATGCATAGCAGAACTTGTTTTTCAACAGAATCCCGATTGGGATGATACTTTGTCATGCCATATTGACTTTTTAAGTGTAAACTTGTTATGGGTATTGCCATTGTGTACATATTGTGATTAAATATCCATTGTCTTAGTTTTTAATAGGAGTTCTGTAATTTTTCAGGTTGTCAGTAGAAAATGTGCTCTGTGAATACTTTTTTCATGTTTTATTAATGTTCAATAAAAACAGTCACCAAGGGTTGGTAATACTGGCACAGGCATAGGGCATTGTTCCCCTTCCTCGCACTGATACCCCCTCCCTGTGCTGCCCACATCTGATTCCCCCCCCCCCCGTGTTTCTGGGCCCCCTTGTCTCCCGGCAGTGCTGCCCTCTTCCCTCCCCTGCCAGCTGCTTTGGAGACACAGGGGGATGGAGGGGGGGGTGTAAGGGGCCAGTAAATATGTAATTTACTGGCCCCTTCCTTTTCTGAATCAGACAAAGTGATCAATCGGTACTGATTGCTCCTGTGTCCATTCATAACTCAAGCAAAGTAAACTGTGAATAGTAGCCTCTGTCTCCTGTTCATTCATCTTCAGTGCAGCTGAGGCTACAGGGAAAGGAATTGAAGAATCTGTGTCCTCAATTCCTTTCTCTGTCTCAAGGATGAGGTATCAGGGGTCTGTTTAGACCCACAATATTTCACCCAAGCCCCCAAGCCCCTCAACAGTATTACAGTATTGCAAGAAATAAATTAAAAAAGGAAAAAATAACAAACTGTAAAAAAGAAATATATTTTTTAAAACTGTAAAAAAAATAGTTTAAAAATTGAAAATAAAAATGTAAAAAACATTGTAAAAATGTTTTTAAAAAATGAAGGGCTCATTCACACAACGCCTCTGACCCATACAGTGTGAATGAGCGGTTTGTTTGTGTGGCTGGGGCAGCCTGTTACTCTATGAGGTGTGTATGAACACAGCCACGGGTCCTAATTTGATAAGTGTACAGGTATGGATGAGTGGCCTCAAATGCACACTCTCTGTGTGGGGCCATACACCTTCATCCACATGCCCATCAAATTAGGACCTGTGGCTGTGTTCCTACAGCTGCTGCCCCCCCATAACACAGGCTACCTGCACAAAGCACCAGCCACATTGACAAAATAAAAACACTGATTCACACTGTACAGGCCACAGTGCCCATGTAAATGATCCCCAAGACCTAATTTACACACAGAACTGTATGTATTAACTCAATTAAGTTTTATATTTTAGATTTAGCAGCAATTTTTAAGTTATGTTATGTTTTTGTCCGCTAATATTGATTTTTGTGTATTTTTCTATATGTGGCCCCGTGATTTCTAACAGCAGTCCTGTTTGGACTACAACTCCCCACTCACCTCAAGTTCTCTACTAGGGATGATCGAACGGTTCGTGTCGACCATCGGTTCGACCCGAACATTGGCTGCTCGAAATTCGGCCGAATTCCGAACTTTTTGCGGTAAAAGTTCGGAATTCGGCCACCAGAACTGCCCAAAATGCAATGGGACAAGAACTGGGCTTTAAAAGCCTGTGATTGGCCCAGAAACATCAGTAAAAGCAGATTGGAGTGACTAGGGGGTCCAGAGGCCAATCAGGAGTGATTACGCCCCCCATATGCCCCCCAGTTTATAACATAGCCCCGCCAAATCTCTAGCACTGTAATAGAGAGGCTATGCAATAGAGTGGAAGCATTTCTTTTACTCCTGCTGCTCCAGTGTCATTTTGCAATTAATAGTGTGAGGAAAGAGATATGCAGTGTAGTTAGGGTACTATATACCACTATAGTTAGATTCAATAATCTAGTTTCTGTAGGGAAAGCGTTAAGTGTCAGGGTGACCGTAGTGTAGTTTAGGGTGAACTGACTGTGACTGCTATGCCAGGGTGACCGAACTCTTCCATGTCAGGGTGACCGCCAGAAAAAAAAGATAATTTTTCTTAGAATTTCAGTAGCGCAGGGATGGGGCTCCGCTCCTTTCACACCTGGGCGTTTTTGTTGCATGACATCTGAACTTCTGTATAGGGGTATATATACACATATACACATACACACTGTGACAGAACGTCAGGTAAATGTGACAGGAAGTCAGGTAAATCTGTGAGTGTTGTCACAGATGGGAGATACAATTCACCAGTTACTATAGGGCGTCAGCTGCAAAGCCAGCAGGAAGGTTTAAGGAAGTTGAAAAACCTTCAGCTTTTCAGAATGAGGAAATCAAGGCCTCTATAATTTGTCCAGAGAAAGTCTATGGAGTGCTGCATCTGGAAGCTGTCTCCTGAAGCTGTGTAAGCTGGGGACAGGAGAGCAGTCAGATGTATGCCTCCTGACGCTGTGTGGGCATGGGAGAGGAATATACCTCCTGGAGCGATGTGCGCCTGAGGAGGGTAAAAAAGGCTGAAGACTTCTCAAGGTGAGAACATGGACTGTTTTTTCATGTGAAGGGAAAAACAAAGGAATGTTTCCTATGTGAAGAGGTCAATGAACATATTCATGTGAAGGGAAAAACAAAGGAATGTTTTCCTATGGGAAGAGGTCAATGAACATTTCCTATGTGAAGACACAATAAATGGACTATTGATGGTTTGCTGTAGGATCAGCAAAGTCTGCCCAACAGTAGGTTGGAGACAGACTCCTTAGGTAGGTTCCTGTGTGTGAGAAGGTAGCCGCCCACAGTGGCAAGGATTTATTTTGTGTTTTATTTTATTTTTGATATTTTTGATGCTTGCACTTGTGTGAAGAAAATTGCAAGAATAAAACTCCTACACTGTTGTTTGCAACCAATTCTCGGCTATCTCCCTGTGTAACGAACCCCAAAAAGGGGTCATCCACACCCGCCACCGAGCTAATCCCTTACCATACATATAGGTGTGAAAGGAGTGGAACCCCATCCCTGCGCTACTGAAATTATTTCAGTAGCGCAGGGATGGGGTTCCACCCCTTTCACACCTATATGTGTGTATGTGATGTGTGTATATATATATATATATATATATATATATATATATATATGTGTGTGTGTGTGTATATATACCCCTATACAGAAGTTCAGATGTCATGCCTGCCTCCAAAGATGCCCAAAAAAATGCCCAATAAACGCCTGCAACAAAAACGCTCAGGTGTGAAAGGAGCGGAACCCCATCCCTGCACTACTACTAAAAATTTATATTTTTTTCTGGTTCTGGACATGCTACCGAGCTGAAACTTCACATGTACACTTTATAGACCCCCCCCCCCCCCAGACACTAAATCCAAAGAAATCTCATTTTTTTTTTCAATAATTTTTTCAATAATTGGCTCTCTATCAAAAACGACAATTTTTAAGAACTTTTTTTTGCCTGATTCATAGTCCCTGGGGCATGACCCAGAACCCTAGGCACTTTTTAGGGGCATTTATTGGGTTTTAGGGCTTCAAAATGGTGTTTTTTGATTCCAGAAGTTCGGGTCCCATTGATTTCAATGGGGTTCTGGAATCTGAACCAAACTTTCGGGAAGTTCGGGTGTTCTGGTCGAACCGAACTTTTCAAAAGTTTGATCATCCCTATTCTCTACATAAAAAGGAGATATTGTGTATTTCACAGAAAATACTTGGAAAAACAGATAACATTATTTGAGATGTCAGTTCAGAGCACAGGAAGTTGCAAGGATACAGAAAAAAAAAATATAGAAAAAAAGAAAACAAATGCCATTATATCTAAGGACTGGTAAGCTACACTATATTCTATCTTTGTTCTTGGGTTTAGGTAGACTTTAAAACCACCTTACTGCGGGCCAAGTCTAATATTTCTGTCATTCATGTAAAAATCAATATTTTGTGCGCTAGAAACCCCAAACATATATTTTTTAAAAGCAGAGACCCTGAAAAGCAAAATTGTATTCGCTGCATTTTTCTATGTTGGATGATATTTTCACAGCCATTTTTAATACATTTTATTGAATGTTAGTGCACACAAGCACAATATATTACCCAATGTTTTAGTAAAATATAAAATGTAATATTACGCCAAATAAATAGATACTTAACATGTTACACCTTAAAAGTGTGTATGCCTGTTGACTGGCGACAAACTACGGTACCTAAAAATCTCCATAGAAGATGTTTTGAAAGTTACCAGTTTAAAGTTACACAAGAGGTATAATGTTTTAATTATTACTCTGACATTCATGGTAATACCTTACATGTGTGGTACGATCACCGTTTACATATGCATGCGGGACTTACGTATGCATTTGCATGTGCACGTTAGCATGGGAAGGACAGGGGTGCTTTAACTTTTTAAAATTGTACTATTTATTTTATTTAAAACTTTTTTTACACTGTTCCTTTAATTTTTCTACCAACTTTATTGCTATCACAAGATATGAACAACATCCCTTGTGATAACAATAACCATGACAGGTCCTGTTTATGGATTGGTAATGGTTTATAGACATCAAATAAAAACATCTTACATCACAGAGGGGAGGTGAATACAGGTGTACCTTCCTCCCCTCTGTGATGCAGGTGCAGGCATCATCCCGAAATAACCACTTCAACCCAAGGATGTATGGGTATATCCTAAGGGGTTGAAGTAGTTAAGTTGGCCAAAAACAATGCTATTTGATCACGAAATGGACCAACAGTTATGTAGAGCAAGGACCTACCTAATTATTCCATTTAACTTATTCAGTATCTGATTGGTTAAATCCTCTTACTACATAATTGTTGATAATACAATTATCAAGTATATACAAGTATCTAAAGGTGATTATGCAATCAGATTGTAATGTTAGTGACCAGTTCAATTATCTCACCTTTGAAACTGTAAAAGGACTGAATACATGCATTGTCAGGGGATCCTGAGTTAATGGTGTTCTACTGTCCAAATGGAAACCACAAATATACATTTAAAACCAACCATCTGTTTTAGATCTGCATACTGTATATAGAGCCCATGGTTATCCAGTTTCAATTACAATCGCCATATAATAAACAGGATAACTTTAAAGTACATCTCCATAAGAGATGGAATCTTACAGAAAAGACTCATAAAAGCCACAGTTGTCTGGTTTTCTAATAAACTAAAAATGAAAGCTCAGCATCTATGATTTTGAACACAACCAGAGAACCGTCAAGTGTTGCTCACAGTATTTTAATACAATAGTAAATCTTTTATTAATAGGCATACAAAAATATTATTACCACAGAGAAATACAGCCCAGAAACTGTTTTCTAAATTTCAAGGATGGAACTACTGTCCAAAAAGTATTCCAACGACTAAGCATTTACAGAGCACTGTAGATTTTTCCAAAAAGAGGGCACAGTAAAAGCCACAAAGGCAGTTTTTTTTTCACTTGTATGCGTAAAATTGTGCTTAAACTATTGAGTTTTGTAAACAAAAGTTCTACTCAACCCAAAGTTAGGAAAAAGTGCAAAATGTTAAAAGTAGCAGGGTGTACTGGACATGGTTCAACCTCAGTTGTCCCCCTTCCCCACTTTCCCATTGGTCTGCACTCACACTGTGTTGTAAAGGAAGCATTTCCAGGTCTCAGGCATGTTCGCGTTATCACCTTTACCAACCAGACAACACTGACCCCTGCTTCTGTGCACAGTGGTCTGTGGAGAGTTGTGTGTTCAGACATGGCTTGTTATCACATTAAAACAAACCTTACCAAATTGCACGTGAATCATGCCCAAAAGAACCTTTTCAAGCAATCCTGGGCACAGCGTGCTTAACTTTACCTGGGTACAGTCCGAAACATTCACTACACAAACGATTCAGACCAGCCGAGTGAACTGTGATTGGGTACAATTAAAACTGCCAGTGTGAGAACACCCTAAAAGATAAAATGTTTTTAAACATTTATTTTTTTACTCTTCACTAGAATAAAGAAATTAAATAAACACATATATCTATTATATATTTCCATTTAAAAGCAATTCTAGAGAACAAGTGAAATCAGTAAGTAAGCTTGTTCTGCATGCACTACATGTTTGAATCTTTTTAATCATTTAAAAAAAAAGGTACTTCTGGAGCATGATGGGCTTGCAGAAATGCTCAGACTGGCCAACATCATGAACATATTCCTAACACCCATAGAGACAGGAATTGAATACCCCCTGATGCTGCATCACCATCAAAAACCACTTATGGACAAATATGTCTCTTTATCAACCAGGCAGCTACATTTGTCTCAATAGGCTTGTAATTGCTTACAAGACAAGATGGTGAACCAGGAGGAAACCCACCACAGTGAAGGAGATGGCCTGGGAAGACAAACAATGACTTCTCAGGTGGGACACAACTTAACTGATGTTATACATACTAGCCAAACACAATTGCTCCAGAACCTGTTTTCACAAGAGGGTGGATCACAGGGCACACCTCAATATATACTCCAGTTTCTTGCTTCAAACTCTTAAGCACAAATACGGTACCTTGAGATATGATGGAAAGCTTAGCTGGGACACCCATATTATTTATATTCTGGAAGGGACTATGAAAATAATTACATAGAATATATGGGGAGCTACGCTCCCCTTATAAATGCTCTAAAGTGTTACACCATCTGAGGAAACTCAAAGTAGGGAATTCTCTTCTCTAAGAAGCCCACCTTAAACAATAGAAATCTTGGGGCCTCATCCTGCAGCAAGAGTGATCATCTTAGTAAGAATTTACCATGTCAAGTAATTGCCCAACAGGTAGACTAAGATGATGGCTGCTGGGCCACTGTTATTCTGAAAGTGGGACACTCAGAGCTACCACATGTTAACATCTATAACCTGAATATGAATAACAGACAGATTTTTCAAGATCTTTAACAGAAACTTTTGCCCAATATAACCTGCTGAGCCACAACCTTTGAAAGGGATTTCAATGATGTGCTTTCACAGCAGGAAGACAGAAGACACACCTCCCATGGCACAGACAGATACCAGCCTTAGCCCACGACCCAGTTAGTGATCTTTCTAGTGGGAGAAGGTCTGGTGCGCTGGAGACTTTATTATCCCTTGAAACAGGAGTTTACCCATTTTTTTACACCCACATCAGACATTCTCCAGATTTGACTCATTCTTAGTGCAATCATCAGTGCTTACTAAAATCTCCAATCTTGTGCCCCTGGGGGCCTCCAATTACCTAGAGGTTCCTACCATATCTGGCGACTGATGGTGCATTTCTTCAAGCTTCTAAACATGGTGAGTGCAGAACATGCATCAGACCCAATTATATTTTTTGAGACTGCAAACACAGCTTTAAGAGGTGAAATTCTTGCTTATGTAAAAATTCAAAAGAAGAAAATGTGTTAAATGTATGGAAGCATGTATCAACAATAGACAGGCCTATGTTAAAAACAAACAAGATACTGTATGTCTGAGATTAATAAGAGGGACTGATTACAAAATAAATATATCTGTAATCACAGGCTTCAGCAATATGATAAGGGAGGCTGTTTGGCCTCTTTCACACGGCCGCTCCGGTGTTTGGCTCCGCTGCGGGACTTTTTTTTTTTTTTTTTCACGGAACGGATGACATTTGTGTCATCCGCTCCGTATGTCCGCATATCATCCCATCCATTTGCGGATGATATGCGGACATAATGTAAGTCTATGGGCATTGCGGATGTCAGCGGATGACACCGCTGACATCCGATTTTCCTTCCTTTCCGTTTTTTTGAACGGAGGAAAAATAGGGTTCTTTTCCGATCCAAAAAATGGAACAGAACTGAAAGGAAGAAAATCGGATGTCAGCGGATGGTATTCCGCTGACATCCGCAATGCCATTGACTTATATTATGTCCGTAAATCATCCGCAAAAAAATAGGATGATTTGCGGACATACGGAGCGCCCGTGTGAAAGGGCCCTTTTTCTTTTAAATCTGGAAACAAATCAGGTCACCTCAACTTAGCCAGAGAAGAGATATACTAAGCATGTCATCCACTTACAAGATACACAGTGTAATATTCATAATAATCTCCCCTCTATCACTGAGATCTTTAGGTAATTTTATTTAATTTATATACTGCAGGCTACTAATGCTGAATATTCCTATGGAGGAGAGGCCCTTCTCGACAAACTATCTCTACCCTCAATCACTGAGGAAGAGCTAAAGTCTCTAAATGCAGAAATAATTGAAGCTGAAATAATAAAAGCTACTGTATAAAGCACTCCTCAAAAAAAAAAGCCCCAGGACCAGATGGTCTATCTTTGAGTCTTTATAAAATAATTTCTGAAGAAGTGTTGGCCCCCGCTAGGTCCCCACTTCAATCACATGCTCAAAAATGCGTCATAGATTATTTCCCATCAGAAAGTGCTGCCCAAAAGAAAATTTAGATTGCTGTCTATCAGTGGCGGCTGGTGAAGTTTTAAGATGGGGGGGCGCAAGACCCCGCCCTTCTATTTTGGCCCCTCCCATTTCTCAGAAGCCACACCCCTTAGACCCCACCCATTTTGTCCCCTGTATTTTGCTTGCGTGAACCAATTCTCCCAATATATCACATATTAAGGGGTCCATCAGTACTAGTATATCCCATAATAGGGAGCAGGGGCCCTATTATGGGATACACTGACAGAGTGGCACAAACCCCACAGTACAGGCCCCTTGTACAAACCCCACAGTACAGACCCCCTAGCACAGACCACACAGTACATGCCCCCTTTCAATGCAGTGACCAGCGTACATGCCCCCTTTCAATGTAGTGACCAGTGTGCATGCCCCCTTTCAATGTAGTGACCAGCGTACATGCCCCCTTTCAATGTAGTGACCAGCGTACATGCCCCCTTTCAATGTAGTGACCAGCGTACATGCCCCCTTTCAATGCAGTGACCAGCATACATGCCCCCTTTCAATGCAGTGACCAGCATACATGCCCCCTTTCAATGCAGTGACCAGCGTACATGCCCCCTTTCAATGTAGTGACCAGCGTACATGCCCCCTTTCAATGCAGTGACCAGCATACATGCCCCCTTTCAATGTAGTGACCAGCGTACATGCCCCCTTTCAATGCAGTGACCAGCGTACATGCCCCCTTTCAATGCAGTGACCAGCGTACATGCCCCCTTTCAATGTAGTGACCAGTATACATGCCCCCTTTCAATGTAGTGACCAGTATACATGCCCCCTTTCAATGCAGTGACCAGCATACATGCCCCCTTTCAATGCAGTGACCAGCATACATGCCCCCTTTCAATGCAGTGACCAGCATACATGCCCCCTTTCAATGCAGTGACCAGCATACATGCCCCCTTTCAATGTAGTGACCAGCGTACAGGCCCCCTTTCAATGTAGTGACCAGCGTACATGCCCCCTTTCAATGTAGTGACCAGCGTACATGCCCCCTTTCAATGCAGTGACCAGCGTACATGCCCCCTTTCAATGCAGTGACCAGCGTACATGCCCCCTTTCAATGCAGTGACCAGCGTACATGCCCCCTTTCAATGCAGTGACCAGCGTACATGCCCCCTTTCAATGTAGTGACCAGTATACAGGCCCCCTTTCAATGCAGTGACCAGCGTACATGCCCCCTTTCAATGTAGTGACCAGTATACAGGCCCCCTTTCAATGCAGTGACCAGCGTACATGCCCCCTTTCAATGTAGTGACCAGCATATATGCCCCCTTTCAATGCAGTGACCAGCGTACATGCCCCCTTTCAATGCAGTGACCAGCGTACATGCCCCCTTTCAATGTAGTGACCAGTATACAGGCCCCCTTTCAATGTAGTGACCAGCGTACATGCCCCCTTTAAATGTAGTGACCAGCGTACATGCCCCCTTTCAATGTAGTGACCAGCGTACATGCCCCCTTTCAATACAGTGACCAGCGTACATGCCCCCTGCAGAGGTATGGCAGTGGGAGAGATGGGATCAGGCAAAGGGATGGCGGTGGGAGGGATGGTCATGGGATGAGGCAGAGCAGAGGGGGATGGCGGTGGAAAGGCTGGATGGATGGATGGATGGTCATGGCCCATGATGACCATCCATACAGCCTTTCCACCGCCATCCCCCTCTGCTCTGCCTCATCCCATGACCATCCATCCATCCAGCCTTTCCACCGCCATCCCCCTCTGCTCTGCCTCATCCCATGACTCATGGGATGAGGCAGAGCATAGGGGGATGGCGGTGGAAAAGCTGGATGGATGGTCATGGAGGACTGACAGGACAGGAGGACTCACCGGTGGTGATGTCTTCTTCCAGCAGATGACCTCCGGTGGTCTGGTCTCCTCTCCGGTGCCGCCGTCACTCCCGTCCGGTGTCCACCCGACTCCATCGCCCGCGGTCCGGTCCACTGCTGCGAGTGACGTCAGCGGGGTCAGCGTTGGATGTCCTGGATGCTGTGATTGGTCCAGGCTGGAGGCTGGACCAATCACAGCCAGGAATCCACGAAGTGGGGGTTTCCAAGGAATCTGCCTTGCGCCCAGGTTACGCCCCCCACGCCCCCCAGAAGGCAGCCAATCGGCGCCTCTTCTGGGTGGTAACCCCACCCCCCCACCCCCTCCACATCGGCTGGCGGCGGCGGCGGCGAACGCAATTTTTTTTTTTTTTCAAACTTTATTGCTCGTTTTGCAATCTTTTTTTTTTTTTTTATCTTTTTTTTTTTTCTTCCTTTTTTCAGGGGGGGCGGCGCCCTAGCGCCCCCTATGCACCGGCCGCCACTGCTGTCTATGAGTATGGCAAACAGATTGGTGCTCGTACTCCCCAAACACATCTCAGAAGCCCAAACCAGATTTGTAATGGGATGGGCAGCCGTATCTAATATCCGCAAAATATGCTGGCATTAGAACACTTCCAGTGGTCAGGCTCATCGCTGCATATCACTGCACTTTTAGTTTTTGATGTGCAGAAGGCCTTTGATATGTAAATTTGGCATAACCATGGAAAGTATTACATCATACTGGCATAAAGGGTCATTTTAAAATTTTAACATTCCTCCATTCTATGTGCTCCACTCCAACATCAGGAGTGCCCTCTGCCCCCATTGTTCAACATCTTTTTTTAACCTCTAGCGCTATCTTTAACCATTTCAATACAGGGCACTTTCACCCCCTTTCTGCCCAGACCAATTTTCAGCTTTCAGCTCTCTCAAACTTTGAATGATAATTACTCAGTCATGCAACGCTATACCATATCAATTTTTTTTTCATTCTTTTTTCACACAAATGGAGCTTTCTTTTGGTGGTATTTAATCACCACTGTTTTTTTTTTTTTTTGTGATGTGAGTGAAAAAAGAGTGAACATTTTGAAAAAAAAAAAAAACATTTTGTTTTAGTTTCTATTATAAAATTTTTGCAAATAAGTAGGGTTGAGCGAACATGGACTGTACTATTCGTGTTCGTACCAAATAATTGGATTTTTGTTACACGGACTCGAAAACTTTACTGTATATTCGGGTAAAAATCCGTGTTCGGTCGTTTTATTTCCGGGTTTTGCATGCTTTGGCGCGCTTTTCATGGCGGGCTTTCAACAGCCAATCAACAAGCGTTTAACTGGTGTGCCTAAGCCATCCCAGCCATGCCTACAAATGTATCAGTAGCTGTGATTGGCCGTCTGAAGCATGTGACCAAGTCTTTATAAGTTCGAGGCAGCGCCGCTGCGGCGTCATTCTGCTGTTTAGTTCAGGGAGAGAGCACATATCAACGTGCTGGCTGCTGATTAGGGACAGACAGGAAAGAAAAAACATTTGTGTCCGGATAGAATTGAGGGACAGGTCGGAGTGTGTTAGGCAGGGCGAGTTGTAGGCATTTTAGGGAGAGAGTCTGCTGATTTTTAGGGTCAGTGTGTTCTACAAACTACAATCGATATTGCTGTGTGGGGTGGGGTTTGCAGTGACCGATCTGTCCCTAAAAGGATTGATAAGATCGTAGATCGGGTGACTGCAAACCCCCCCCCCCCACAGCAATATCGATTGTAGTTTGTAGAACACACTGTCTGACCCTAAAAATCAGCAGACTCTGTCCCTAAAAGGATTTATAAGATCGTAGATCGGGTGACTGCAAACCCCCCCCACACAGCAATATCGATTGTAGTTTGTAGAACAGTGTGTTCTACAAACTACAATCGATATTGCTGTGTGGTGTGGGATAGGAGATAGGCAGGTGTCAGTGGTCCACATCCATTTTGCTGTGTGTGGGCTGCAGTGAACACAATCTTTTTGGGGTGCAGTGAACACAATCTTTTTGGGGTGCAGTGAACACAATCTTTTTTGCCCACTGAGGAGGAGGGAGAAAAGTATTTTTCTATCAGGCACTGTGTGCAGCATTTTTCCTTCAGCTGTGCTGTGCTGAGTGACTGATCATACACTGCTGTGTTCAGTTCACATGTGCTATTGAGTGGTTTCAAAAATCATACACTTTTTTTCTATTCCACTATTCAATATACAGCCTTGGGTTAAAAAAAATTAAATTGTGGCCTGCAGCAGAGCTGAATGATATTTGGGGTTTTTGGGGTTCATCTCACACTTCTGAAGATTTGAGGGTGCTGCCTGTTCCAAACTTCTCCTACTCCTCATCCAGCCTTTTAGGGGTACAAACAATAGTAATTGGGGCCTAGTGTGGTTTTGTACGTGTTTGATACATACACTTTTTTTGATCATATTTTCTATTCCGCTATTCAATAAAAACCTTTGGGGAATCAGTTAAATTGCGGGATAGTCTGTGTTGGTACGTGTGAGATCCACCTTTCCAAGTTTTTGGGGTTCATCTCATACTTGTGAAGATTTGAGGGTGCTGCCTGTTCCATACTCCTCCTACTCCTCATCCAGCCTTTTAGGGGTACAAACAATAGTAATTGGGGCCTAGTGTGGTTTTGTACGTGTGAGAATCATACACTTTTTTTGATCATATTTTCTATTCCGCTATTCAACAAAAACCTTTGGGGATCAGTTAAATTGCGGGATAGTCTGTGTTGGTACGTGTGAGATCCACCTTTCCAAGTTTTTGGGGTTCATCTCATACTTCTGAAGATTTGAGGGTGCTGCCTGTTCCATACTCCTCCTACTCCTCATCCTGCCTTTAGGGGTACAAACAATAGTAATTGGGGCCTAGTGTGCTTCTGTACGTGTGAGATACATACACTTTTTTTGATCATATTTTCTATTCCGCTATTCAACAAAAACCTTTGGGGATCAGTTAAATTGCGGGATAGTCTGTGTTGGTACGTGTGAGATCCACCTTTCCAAGTTTTTGGGGTTCATCTCATACTTCTGAAGATTTGAGGGTGCTGCCTGTTCCATACTCCTCCTACTCCTCATCCTGCCTTTAGGGGTACAAACAATAGTAATTGGGGCCTAGTGTGCTTCTGTACGTGTGAGATACATACATTTTTTTTGATCATATTTCCTATTCCGCTATTCAATAAAAACCTTTGTGGATCAATTAAATTGCGGGATAGTCTGTGTTGGTACGTGTGAGATCCACCTTTCCAAGTTTTTGGGGTTCATCTCATACTTCTGAAGATTTGAGGGTGCTGCCTGTTCCATACTCCTCCTACTCCTCATCCAGCCTTTAAGGGGTACAAACAATAGTAATTGGGGCCTAGTGTGGTTTTGTACGTGTGAGATACATACACTTTTTTTGATCATATTTTCTATTCCGCTATTCAATAAAAACCTTTGGGGATCAGTTAAATTGCGGGATAGTCTGTGTTGGTACGTGTGAGATCCACCTTTCCAAGTTTTTGGGGTTCATCTCATACTTCTGAAGATTTGAGGGTGCTGCCTGTTCCATACTCCTCCTACTCCTCATCCTGCCTTTAGGGGTACAAACAATAGTAATTGGGGCCTAGTGTGCTTCTGTACGTGTGAGATACATACATTTTTTTTGATCATATTTCCTATTCCGCTATTCAATAAAAACCTTTGTGGATCAATTAAATTGCGGGATAGTCTGTGTTGGTACGTGTGAGATCCACCTTTCCAAGTTTTTGGGGTTCATCTCATACTTCTGAAGATTTGAGGGTGCTGCCTGTTCCATACTCCTCCTACTCCTCATCCAGCCTTTAAGGGGTACAAACAATAGTAATTGGGGCCTAGTGTGGTTTTGTACGTGTGAGATACATACACTTTTTTTGATCATATTTTCTATTCCGCTATTCAATAAAAACCTTTGGGGATCAGTTAAATTGCGGGATAGTCTGTGTTGGTACGTGTGAGATCCACCTTTCCAAGTTTTTGGGGTTCATCTCATACTTCTGAAGATTTGAGGGTGCTGCCTGTTCCATACTCCTCCTACTCCTCATCCAGCCTTTTAGGGGTACAAACAATAGTAATTGGGGCCTAGTGTGGTTTTGTACGTGTGAGATACATACACTTTTTTTGATCATATTTTCTATTCCGCTATTCAATAAAAACCTTTGGGGATCAGTTAAATTGCGGGATAGTCTGTGTTGGTACGTGTGAGATCCACCTTTCCAAGTTTTTGGGGTTCATTTCATACTTCTGAAGATTTGAGGGTGCTGCCTGTTCCATACTCCTCCTACTCCTCATCCTGCCTTTAGGGGTACAAACAATAGTAATTGGGGCCTAGTGTGCTTCTGTACGTGTGAGATACATACACTTTTTTTGATCATATTTCCTATTCCGCTATTCAATAAAAACCTTTTTGGATCAATTAAATTGCGGGATAGTCTGTGTTGGTACGTGTGAGATCCACCTTTCCAAATTTTTGGGGTTCATCTCATACTTCTGAAGATTTGAGGGTGCTGCCTGTTCCATACTCCTCCTACTCCTCATCCTGCCTTTAGGGGTACAAACAATAGTAATTGGGGCCTAGTGTGCTTCTGTACATGTGAGATACATACACTTTTTTTGATCATATTTCCTATTCCGCTATTCAATAAAAACCTTTGGGGATCAATTAAATTGCGGGATAGTCTGTGTTGGTACGTGTGAGATCCACCTTTCCAAGTTTTTGGGGTTCATCTCATACTTCTGAAGATTTGAGGGTGCTGCCTGTTCCATACTCCTCCTACTCCTCATCCTGCCTTTAGGGGTACAAACAATAGTAATTGGGGCCTAGTGTGGTTGTGTACGTGTGATATACATACACTTTTTTTGATCATATTTTCTATTCCGCTATTTAATCAAAACCTTTGGGTAAAAACAATTAAATTGCGTGATAGTCTGTGTCGGTACGTGTGAGATACACCTTTCCAATTTTTTGGGCGCATCTCATACTGCCGAGGATTTGAGGGTGCTTCAGTCTGCCTCCTGCCTGTTCCGAACTCCTCCTACTCCTCATCCTGCCTTTAGGGTAGAAAAAATTGTAATCGGGGCCTAGTTTGTGTTTGTACGTGTGAGATACACCGTTTTGTAAAATTTGTCCTATTCCGCTATTCAATATACACCCTGTTTGAGTGTAAAAAATTAAATTGCGGGATAGTCTGTATCGGTACATGTGAGATACACCTTTTTAAATTTGTTTGGCGCATCTCCTTCTACCGCCGAGGATTGCAGGGCGCTTCAGTTTGCCTCCTCTTCCCAACTCCTCCTACTCCTCTTCCTCATCCTGCCTTTAGGGTACAAAAAATTGTAATCGGGGCCTAGTCTGTGTTTGTACGTGTGAGATACACTGTATTATAAAATTTTTCCTATTCTGCTATTCAATATACACCCTTTTGGAGTGTAAAAAATTAAATTACGGCATAGTCTGTATCGGTACGTGTGAGATACACCTTTTAAATTTGTTTGGCGCATCTCCTTCCCCCGCCAAGGATTGCAGGGCGCTTCAGTTTGCCTCCTGTTCCTAACTCCTCCTACTCCTCTTCCTCATCCTGCCTTTAGGGTACAAAAAATTGTAATCGGGGCCTAGTCTGTGTTTGTACGTGTGAGATACACCGTATTATAAAATTTTTCCTATTCCGCTATTCAATATACACCCTTTTGGAGTGTAAAAAATTAAATTACGGCATAGTCTGTATCGGTACGTGTGAGATACACCTTTTAAATTTGTTTGGCGCATCTCCTTCCCCCGCCAAGGATTGCAGGGCGCTTCAGTTTGCCTCCTGTTCCCAACTCCTCCTACTCCTCTTCCTCATCCTGCCTTTAGGGTACAAAAAATTGTAATCGGGGCCTAGTCTGTGTTTGTACGTGTGAGATACACCGTATTATAACATTTTTCCTATTCCGCTATTCAATATACACCCTTTTGGAGTGTAAAAAATTAAATTACGGCATAGTCTGTATCGGTACGTGTGAGATACACCTTTTAAATTTGTTTGGCGCATCTCCTTCCCCCGCCAAGGATTGCAGGGCGCTTCAGTTTGCCTCCTGTTCCCAACTCCTCCTACTCCTCTTCCTCATCCTGCCTTTAGGGTACAAAAAATTGTTATCGGGGCCTAGTCTGTGTTTGTACGTGTGAGATACACCATATTATAAAATTTTTCCTATTCCGCTATTCAATATACACCCTTTTGGAGTGTAAAAAATTAGATTACGGCATAGTCTGTATCGGTACGTGTGAGATACACCTTTTAAATTTGTTTGGCGCATCTCCTTCCCCCGCCAAGGATTGCAGGGCGCTTCAGTTTGCCTCCTGTTCCCAACTCCTCCTACTCCTCTTCCTCATCCTGCCTTTAGGGTACAAAAAATTGTAATCGGGGCCTAGTCTGTGTTTGTACGTGTGAGATACACCGTATTATAACATTTTTCCTATTCCGCTATTCAATATACACCCTTTTGGAGTGTAAAAAATTAAATTACGGCATAGTCTGTATCGGTACGTGTGAGATACACCTTTTAAATTTGTTTGGCGCATCTCCTTCCCCCGCCAAGGATTGCAGGGCGCTTCAGTTTGCCTCCTGTTCCCAACTTCTCCTACTCCTCTTCCTCATCCTGCCTTTAGGGTACAAAAAATTGTAATCTGGGCCTAGTCTGTGTTTGTACGTGTGAGATACACCATATTATAAATTTTTTCCTATTCCGCTATTCAATATACACCCTTTTGGAGTGTAAAAAATTAGATTACGGCATAGTCTGTATCGGTACGTGTGAGATACACCTTTTAAATTTGTTTGGCGCATCTCCTTCCCCGGCCAAGGATTGCAGGGCGCTTCAGTTTGCCTCCTGTTCCCAACTCCTCCTACTCCTCTTCCTCATCCTGCCTTTAGGGTACAAAAAATTGTAATCGGGGCCTAGTCTGTGTTTGTACGTGTGAGATACACCGTATTATAACATTTTTCCTATTCCGCTATTCAATATACACCCTTTTGGAGTGTAAAAAATTAAATTACGGCATAGTCTGTATCGGTACGTGTGAGATACACCTTTTAAATTTGTTTGGCGCATCTCCTTCCCCCGCCAAGGATTGCAGGGCGCTTCAGTTTGCCTCCTGTTCCCAACTCCTCCTACTCCTCTTCCTCATCCTGCCTTTAGGGTACAAAAAATTGTAATCGGGGCCTAGTCTGTGTTTGCACGTGTGAGATACACCGTATTATAAAATTTTTCCTATTCCGCTATTCAATATACACCCTTTTGGAGTGTAAAAAATTAAATTACGGCATAGTCTGTATCGGTACGTGTGAGATACACCTTTTAAATTAGTTTGGCGCATCTCCTTCCCCCGCCAAGGATTGCAGGGCGCTTCAGTTTGCCTCCTGTTCCCAACTCCTCCTACTCCTCTTCCTCATCCTGCCTTTAGGGTACAAAAAATTGTAATCGGGGCCTAGTCTGTGTTTGTACGTGTGAGATACACCGTATTATAAAATTTTTCCTATTCCGCTATTCAATATACACCCTTTTGGAGTGTAAAAAATTAAATTACGGCATATTCTGTATCGGTACGTGTGAGATACACCTTTTAAATTAGTTTGGCGCATCTCCTTCCCCCGCCAAGGATTGCAGGGCGCTTCAGTTTGCCTCCTGTTCCCAACTCCTCCTACTCCTCTTCCTCATCCTGCCTTTAGGGTACAAAAAATTTAATCGGGCCTAGTCTGTGTTTGTACGTGTGAGATACACCGTATTATAAAATTTTTCCTATTCCGCTATTCAATATACACCCCTTTGGAGTGTAAAAAATTAAATTACGGCATATTCTGTATCGGTACGTGTGAGATACACCTTTTAAATTAGTTTGGCGCATCTCCTTCCCCCGCCAAGGATTGCAGGGCGCTTCAGTTTGCCTCCTGTTCCCAACTCCTCCTACTCCTCTTCCTCATCCTCCCTTTAGGGTATAAAAAAATTTAATCGGGCCTAGTCTGTGTTTGTACGTGTGAGATACACCGTTTTTTATCCTATTCCACTACTCAATATACACCCTTTTGGGGTAAAAAACATTAAATTGCGGCATAGTTTGCATATTTGACTGTGAGATACACCCGTGCGATACTGTTGTTGTTTTGTTCCGCTATTCAATAAACACCTTTCTAGGGCAAGATCTTAAATTACAGAAATATGGGGAGACCGTCAAATAGGGGCCGTGGCCTGGGTCGTGGTGTTGCTGGTAGAGCTCCTGTTGCAAGGAGAGGACGTGGTCAATCTGTGCCAGCTACACGCACAAGTGAAACACCTTCCTCAAGTGTTAGTAGGCGACAGAACCTGCATCAGTATTTGGTAGGGCATCATACGCCTCTAGAAGTGATGAGGCCAGAACACAGAGAGTGGCGATAGTAGATTGGTTTGCTGCTGACAGTGCCTCCAGTTCCTTCACATTGTCTCCCACCCAGTCTACTGCAGAAAGGTCAGAGTTGGCACCTGCAGCCGATGTCCAACCGTCTTTCACCTCACCCCCTTGCAAATCAGGCAAGCAGTCTGAGCCCCAAGCCATACAGCAGTCTCTTGTTCTTTTTGAGGACTCTGTCAGCAGGGTTTCCCAGGGCCATCCACCTAGCCCTGCCCCAGAAGTGGAAGAGATTGAGTGCAGCGATGCCCAACCACTCATTTCTCAAGATGAGTACATGCAAGGACCATCGCAGCACGTCTCCGATGATGACGAAACGCAGGTGCCAACTGCTGCGGCGTTCAGCATTGTGGAGACCGACAAGGAGGGCAGGGGTGAAGACTGGGTGGAAGATGATGTGGAGGACGATGAGGTCCTCGACCCCACATGGAATGAACGTCATGCAGGTGACCTGAGTAGTTTGGAGGAAGAGGCGGTGGTCGCACAGAGCCACCAGCACAGCAGAAGAGGGAGCAGGGTGCAGAAGTGGAGCGCCCGTGCCCTAGACACTACGCCTGCTACTGCCCAACGCAGCAAGGGAACGAGCGCACCAAAGTCAGCTCAAAGGAGTTCTCTAGCGTGGAAGTTCTTTAGAAAATGTGCTGATGACAGGACACGAGTGGTTTGCACCCTGTGCAATCAGAGCCTGAAGCGAGGCATAAACCTTCTCAACCTGAGCACAACCTGCATGATCAGGCATCTAAGCGCAAAGCACGAGCTGCAGTGGAGTACACACCTTCAAAACCAAGAAACGTCTCTGGCTCATCCTGCTTCCTCTTCTGCTGCAGTCTCGGCCACTCCAGCCACATCTGTAGTGATACCGGCACCTGCCACCCCGCAAACAGACGATCTGTCAGCAACACCACCACCTGGGTCACCAACCATCTCCACAATGTCCCGTGGAAGCGTTCAGCTTTCCATCTCCCAAACACTTGAGAGGAAGAGGAAGTACCCCCCTACCCACCCGCGATCCCTGGCCCTGAATGCCAGCATTTCAAAATTCTTGGCCTTTGAAATGCTGTCATTCCGTCTGGTGGAGACGCACAGTTTTAAAAACCTTATGTCGGTGGCTGTCCCACAGTACGTCGTGCCCAGCCGCCACTACTTTTCCAGGCAAGCCACCCCTTCCCTGCACAACCAAGTGGGGGAAAAAATCAGGTGTGCACTGCGCAACGCCATCTGTGCCAAGGTCCACCTAACTACCGATACGTGGACCAGTAAGCACGGTCAGGGGCGTTATATCTCCCTTACGGCACACTGGGTAAATGCAGTGGCAGATGGGCCTGAGGCGGATAGCAATTTGGCGCATGTCCTTCCACCACCGAGGATTGCAGG
The DNA here is from genome assembly GCF_965119305.1 of Pelophylax lessonae. Taxonomy (NCBI): domain Eukaryota; kingdom Metazoa; phylum Chordata; class Amphibia; order Anura; family Ranidae; genus Pelophylax; species Pelophylax lessonae. Next base: position 125,271,153 of record NC_138779.1, read on the forward strand.
GCCCTTCAGTTTGCCTCCTGTTCCTAACTCCTCCTACTCCGCTTCCTCATCCTCTACCGCCTCCTCATCCGGACAGCGTAACACCTTCACCACCAACTTCAGCACGGCCAGGGGTAAACGACAGCAGGCAGTTTTAAAACTTGCCTGTTTGGGGACAAACCACACACCGCGCAGGAGTTGTGGAGGAGCATGGAACAGCAGACAAATGAGTGGTTGCTGCCAGCGAGCCTCAAGCCCGGCCTGGTTGTGTGCGATAACGGGCAAAATCTCATAGCAGCTCTGGGCCTAGCCGGTTTGACGCACATCCCTTGCCTGGCGCATGTGCTGAATTTGGTGGTGCAGAGGTTCCTTAAAAACTACCCTGATATGTCAGAGCTGCTGCAGAAAGTGCGGGCCGTCTGTGCGCACTTTCGGCGTTCTCACCCTGCTGCTGCTCGCCTGTCAGCGCTGCAGCGTAACTTCGGCCTTCCCGCTCACCGCCTCATATGTGACGTGCCCACAAGGTGGAACTCCACCTTGCACATGCTGCAAAGACTGTGCGAGCAGCAGCAGGCCATAGTGGAGCTTCAGCTGCAGCACGCACTCGTGAGTCGCTCTGCGGAACAGCACCACTTCACCACCAATAACTGGGCCTCCATGCGAGACCTGTGTGCCTTGTTGCACTGTTTTGAGTACTCCACCAACATGGCCAGTGCCGATGACGCCGTTATCAGCTTAACTATCCCACTTCTATGCCTCCTTGAAAAAACAATTCGGGCGAAGATGGAAGAGGATGTGGCACAGGATGAGGAGGAGGAGGATGAAGAGGTAACATTTCCAAGGCTTTCAGGGCAGTCATTCGCAAGGGGCTCCGAGGGTGGGTTCCTGCACACACAAACGCCAGGGACACAATTGTCCAGCAGGGGCACAGTTCTGGAGGATGAGGAGGATGAGGAGGAGGAGCTGGAGGAGGAGATGGAAGCATGTTCACAGCAGGGTGGCACCCAGGCCAGCTCATGGCCATCACTGGTGCGTGGCTGGGGGGATACAGAGGACACGGACGATACACCTCCCACAGAGGACAGCCTTTCGTTGCCTCTGGGCAGCCTGGCACACATGAGCGATTACATGCTGCAGTGTCTCCACAATGACCGCCAAGTTGCCCACATTCTAACTTGTGCTGATTACTGGGTGGCCACGCTGCTGGATCCCCGTTACAAGGACAATGTACCGTCCTTAATTCACTCACTGGAGCGCGATCGCAAGATGTGCAAGTACAAGCGCACGCTGGTAGACGCGATGCTGCTGGCATTCCCACCTGACAACGGGGCCACAGTGGAAGCACAAGGCAGAGGAGGAGGAGGAGGAGGAAGAGGTCGCCAACGCAACCAGGGCACCGCCAGCACCTCAGAAGGCAGGGTTAGCATGGCCGAAATGTGGAAAAGCTTTGTCAGCACGCCACAACAAACAGCAGCACCAGCAGCTCATATGGAACGTCTTAGCAAGAGGCAGCATTTCACCAATATAGTGGAGCAGTATGTGTGCACACGCCTACATGTAGTGAATGACGGGTCTGCCCCCTTCAACTTCTGGGTCTCCAAATTGGGCACATGGCCTGAGCTTGCCCTTTTCGCCTTGGAGGTGCTGGCGTGCCCTGCAGCCAGTGTATTATCTGAACGGGTATTTAGCACGGCTGGGGGCGTTATCACAGACAAGCGCAGCCGCCTGTCCAGAGACAATGTGGACAAGCTCACGTTCATTAAAATGAACCAGGCATGGATCCCACGGGACTTTTCCGTACCTTGTGCAGAATAGCGATGGATACCGACCTTACCCACCCATTGTTCCATTTTTTCTCTTTCTCACTCTTTTGGGGTGTACCCTCATTTAAAATTTGTGAAAAGAAGCAGTGTTGGCTACCTCGTCCTCCTCAGGGCCAGATTAACGTAGGGGCTATTGGAGCTGCAGCTCCAGGCCCCTACCTTTATATAGGCCCCGGGTTGGCCATATTCACTGTTAGAAAACATATATAGGCAGCGCTAGCAGGTAAAATCTATAGATAAGTGCTATATGGTTAAAATAGGTATACTGTGATAAAGGTTATACTAAAAATTAAGTGCATATAAATTCAGTAATTATAAATTCATAAATACATAAAGTGCAACAGTAAATATGATTAAATGTATACAAAATCAGTGAGTTCATAAAGTGCAACAATAAATAGGATCCAGTGTCCAAGATGTAATCATAAATAAAGTGCAAAATGAATTTAAGGTGCAGTCCAAACTTATATTCTTCCAAAGAAGTTATGGTGCCAAAAAAGGTGCTCAGAATCCAAATAAAGTGCCCAAGTGCTCTTCAAAGAAAATCCCCCTATGGGGATGCACTCACCAGATTTGGGATGTAAATGAGCCTTAAACGTGTGTAATATTCCGATTGGAAAGTAAGAGCAGCCTCACGGATACTAAAGGTTTCCCTTGCCTGGATGGATGGATGGCTGCAATCCTTTACTATTGGCTCCTTACTAGCTCCTCTCCACTCTCTCCCCAATGGTGTGTTCAGAAGGAAGGAAAGAAGCCAGACATCGTGAAGCCCGTAATGTATTTATTAAAATGATTAAAAAAAATGGTACTCACAAAGGTGGTAAATAGTTAGGCGTTAGTCAGCAAATACAGCAAAGTCCTTCACTTCCGTGTCCGCTGCCGGCGTGCGGTTCACGGTGGTTCTCAGGAAATGACGCTGTAGCGTACCGCTGCCCGGAAGTGTGTCGACGCGTTTCACCCGCCTTGTGGGGGGCGAAACGCGTCGGCTCACGCGTATTCACTGTTACCGCTCTTCTGTCACTTGTAAACACAGAAGTCTGGCTTCTATGCTCGCTTCCCCAGGCAGCTCCCTCAGAACCTCCCCACACAGCACGAAGGCCGGACAAGGCGGGACAGTTGCCGATGCATGGATGTGTTTATGGGCTTCAGAGACAGCATCCCATGTTGAATTAGGCATGCATGGCTGCATCCTTCCTCCTCTGGGTGCATGCCAAGGCACGGCCCTTAAGGCCCTTCAAAATCCTCAGCACCAAGCCCATGATACTCTTAATCCGGCCCTGGTCCTCCTCCACCGCCGCTTCCACCTACACCGCCCATAGGTGTGCGCAGCCTATTGCATTAGGGTGTGCACCCCAAAGTTTAAATACACATGCATGTGTTTGCCTACATGTACATGGCCCCGATACATTACTCTCCCTGCTGGCAAAGTGAAATAGAGCAGAGCAGGTCAGAGGGAGATCTTTCCCATCTCCTCACTGGCAAACAGAGCGATAATGCTAATGTGCCCTAGGTGATTAGGGTGTGCCCAGGTACACCCGGCACACCCTGTGCGCACGCCTATGACATCGCCACATCCACCACCACCTCAACCTCCCTCCTACTCCATATGGGCCTCGTCCTTCAGAGATGAAGAACATTGTTTTATTTTTCTGTTTTTTTTTTGTTGTTTTAAGTTATTTCCCTATCCACATTTGTTTGCAGAGCACTTGTCATGCTCTTAACTACGTTTTGCTGCCATTTGCAGCACTCTAGCCCTTTCCATTGGTGTTTTAGAGCCATTTTAGTGCCTGAAAGTTCGGGTCCCCATTGACTTCAATGGGGTTCGGTGTCCGGGAAAAGTTCGGCAAAAGTCCGGGACACGGACCCAGACTTTTTTTTAAAGTTTGGCTGAACCCGCTCAACTCTACAAATAAGTAATTATTTTTCATAAATTTGGGCCAAAAAGTATACTGCTACATATCTTTGTTAAAAATAACCCAAATTAGTGGATATTTTTTAGTCTGTGTGAAAGCTATAGAGTCTACAAGCTATGGTGCCAATCATTAAAAATTGATCACACCTGATGTACCGACGGCCTATCTCATTTCTTGAGGCCCTGAAATGTCAGGACAGTACAAATATCCCCCAAATGACCCCTTTTTGGAAAGTAGACATTCCAGGATATTTAGTAAGAGGCATGGGAAGTTTTTGAAATTGCAAATTTATTCCCACAATTCTTTTTTTTTTTTTACACAAAATTGTCATAATAACAAGTTATTTCTCATGCACAGTATATGCATACTTGCAATTACACCCCAAAATACATTCTGCTACTCCTCCTGAGTATGGCAATACCACATGTGTGAGACTTTTACACAGCCTGGCCACATAAAGAGGCCCAACATGCAAGGAGCACCATAAGGTGTTCTAGGAGCATAAATTACACATATAATTTATCACATAAATTATGTGTAATGTATAATTACACATAAATTATCACATATTTGAAGGCCCTGGAGCACCAGGACAAATCAAATTACCCACAAAATTACCCAATTTTGGAAAGAAAACACCCCAACATATATTCTATGAGGCATAATGAGTCTTTTGAACATGTCATCTTTTTCCACAAGTTCTTGGAAAATGTGGAAAGAAAATGAAAACCTATTTTTTTTTTACACAAAGTTGTCAATTTATAAGATATTTCTAACACATAGCATGTACATAACAAAAATTACACACCAAAATACATTCTTCTACTCCTCCTGAGTATGGCGATACCACATATGTGAGACTTTTTCACAGCCTGGCCACATACAGAGGCCCAACATCCAAGTAGCACCTTCAGGCATTCTAGGAGCATAAATTGCACATCTAATTTCATTACAACGTATCATACTTTTGAGGGCCCTGGAGCACCAAGACAATTGAAACGCCCACAAAATGACCCCATTTTGGAAAGCAAACACCCCAACATATAATCTATGAGGCATGGGCTGCATATAGGTACTCAGGTACTCTGATGAGCTGCATATAGGTACTCAGGTACTCTGATGGGCTGCAGAGAGGTACTTGGGTACTCTGATGAGCTAGAGACAGGTACTCGGGTAATCTGATGGGCTGAAGATAGGTACTTGGGAACTCTGGGCTGGAGACAGGTACTCGGGTACTCTGGGCTTGAGACAGGTACTCAGGTACTATGATGGTCTCTCGATAGGTACTCGGGTACTCTGATGGGCTACAGAGAGGTACTTGCGTACTATGTTGGGCTGCAGAGAGGTATTCGGGTATCCTGATGGGCTGGAGACAGGTACTCAGGTACTCTATTGGGCTGCATATTGGTACTTAGGTACCCTGATGGGCTGGAGACAGGTACTCATGTACTCTGATGGGCTGCAGATAGGTACTTAGATACTCTGAATGGCTGGGGACAGGTACTCTGATGAAATGTACTCGGGTACCCTGATGACAGGTGCTCGGGTACTCTGATGGGCCGGTGACAGGTACTTGAGTACTCCGATGACAGGCACTCGGGTACTTTGATGGGCTGGTGACAGGTACTCGGGTACTCTCATGACAGGTACTCGGGTAGCCTAATGAGCTGGTGACAGGTACTTGAGTACTCTGATGGGCTGGTGACAGGTACTTGGGTACTCTGATGGGGTGCAGAGAGGTACTTGGGTACTCTGATGGGCTAGAGACAGGTGCTCAGATAATCTGATGGGCTGCAGATATGTACTCGGGTACTCTGGGCTGGAGACAGGTACTCGGGTACTCTGATGGTCTGCAGATAGGTACTCAGGTACTCTGGGCTGCAGATAGGTACTCAGGTACTCTTATGGGCTACAGAGAGGTACTCAGGTACTCTGATGGGCTGGTGACAGGTACTCGGGTACGCCAATGACAGGTACTCGGGTACTCCAATGACAGGCACTCGGATACTCCAATGACAGTTACTCCGATGACAGGTACTCAGATAATTCCGGTACTCCGATGACAGATGCTCGGGTACTCCAATGACAGGTATGCGGGTACTCCGATGACAGGTACTCGGATACTCTGATGACAGGTACTCGGGTACTCTGGCTGGAGACAGGTAATCTGGGACTCTGGGCTGGAGACAGGTACTCAAGTACTCTGGACTGGAGACAGGTACTTGGGTACTCTAGTCTGCAGATAGGTACTCAGGTACTCTAGACTGCAGATATGTACTTGGGTACTCTGATGGGCTACAGAGAGGTACTCTGGTACTATGATGGGCTGGTGATAGGTACACGGGTACTTCAATGACAGGTGCTCGGGTATTTCTGATGACAGGTACTCAGGTACTTCCGGTACCCTGATGACAGGTACTCGGGTACTCGGATGACAGGTACTTGGGTACTCCGATGACAGGTTTTTGGGTACTCCGATGACAGGTACTCGGGTACTCTGGGCTGGAGACAGGTACTTGGGTACTCTGGGCTGGAGAGAGGTACTCAAGTACTCTGTTGGTCTGCAGATATGTAATCAGGTACTCTGGGCTGCAGATATGTACTTGGGTATTCTGATGGGCTACAGAGAGATACTCAGGTACTCTGATGGGCTGGTGACAGATTCTTGGGTACTCCGATGACAGGTACTCAGGTACTCCGATGACAGGTACTCGGGTACTCTGATAACAGGTACTCGGGTATTCTGTTGGGCTGGTGACAGGTACTCAAGTACTCTGATGGGCTGGTGACAGGTACTGGGGTACTCTGATGGGCTAATGACAGGTACTCAGGTACTCTGATGGGCTGGTGACAGGTATTTTGATGGGCTGGTGACAGGTCCTCTTTATTTGAGGAGCAATCATTTTTTTTTGTTGTGTACTGATATACAAAGACTGAATCCAGCTTTTTCCAAATTTAACTGGAGAACTACCTGTTACCGCAATCTCCTCCTCACACAGGATCGGTGTGTGAGGAGGAGAGCCCGGTAACAGCTGGTTACCGCAGTTTGTTGACATTCTGTGACCGGATGTGAGTGGACACAGCCGGTCACGTGGTAAAGAGCCAATTTCATTGGCTCTTTATCCTGATCGGGGATGGACTGTATTACAGTGACACTCTCTATCCCCGATCGCGCTCTGGGGGCACACAACAGCGGCTTGCGCAAGGACAGTGCATGTGGCCGGCTGTGATTGGACACAGCCGGTCACATGGTAAAGAGACATTTTTTATTGACTCTTTGTACTGATCAGGGATGGACTGTGTCCCAAGGGATATGCCTCATCCCTGATTACCGCCCTGCACGCCACTGTGGGTGCGGGGGAGCGATGAGAATGGGTGGACCTCATATGACGTCGGCCCCAGAGGAAGGAAGCTTTCCTGCCAGCGTCATTTTACAATGCGCCCATAAGAAATTGGTTAACTACCATGCAGTCCATCCAAGGCCTAACAATCAGTAATTAAGAAGGAAAACTGGCATCGTTCACAGATGATTTAGTATTGATATTTTCAGACCCCTCAAAACCAAGTCCAACAATTTATGAAACATATAAAATGGTTTGGCTCATTCTGATCACCTTTGGGATGAATTAGAACGGAGACTGTAAGTCAGGCCTTCTCGTCTAACATCAGTGTATGACCTCACAAATGCGCTTCTGGAAGAATGGTCAAACATTCCCATAAACACACTCCTAAACCTTGTGGACAGCCTTCCCAGAAGAGTTGAAGCTGTTATAGCTGCAAAGGGTGGGCCAACACAATATTGAACCTTACAGACTAAGACTGGGATGCCATTTACTGTAAGTCCATGTGCAGCTAAAGGCAGGTGTCCCAATACTTTTGACAATGCATCACACCAGACCATATCTCATATCTTGGTGTCATAATACCAAGACAAATACAAGACATAAACAAACTGAACTACAATAGACCGATAAATACAATCATTGTAGAATTGCAGTCATGGAAATATCTCCCTATACCTACCTTGGGAAGATCTAACGTAATTAAGATGGCTCGTTTTGCTAAGCTCCTATATCCATTACAACATATCCTCCTTTTATTTTTACACAAAGATATACAAAGACTGAATTCAGCTTTTTCCAAATTTATCTGGAGAAGGATTGCAATGGCCAGTTGGCCACATTTTGATTGTTATCATAGATTGTGGAAGCAAACTAAACCATGATCTACTAATACAACTTAGCTAGCCTATCACCCCATGCCTGAGATTGGGTGAATAATAACTTGGGGGACTTGAGTCACATGACTTGACTTAAGTCAGACTTAAGTCACCAGTTTGAGGACTTGAGACTTGCTTGACTGAAATTAATAAAAGACTCGACTTGACTTTGACTTGGTATTCATGACTTGAGACTTGACTTTGACTTGAGACATATGACTCGAAATGACTTTACTTTTTTAAGTTATTAAATATTTGCATTTTCTCAAGATGTGTTAAAGCAAAATTAGTGTGCCTGTTATGTTTCTGACACCACAGTCACTTAAAACACCTCAGTGTGTTCTGATTTTTAGGACACTGGCTGTTTAACAATGGAAATACTTATTACTTAACATGTTTTTAGTGACTGTGGTGTTGAAACATAACCGGACAAAGTATTTTGACCTGTTTGGCATTCAAAGTGTTTCTTTAATATGTCAAGAAAAAAGCACTAAGCAGTTTTGTTAATGTTGAAAATAAAACAAAACCTTTCCTGACCACTGACTTTTAACTGATTTAAAGGTGAAAATTGGGGTAGATCAAGTATTTTGACTTGATTTGTGACTTGACCAAAATAAATGACTTGACTTGCTTGACTTCTAGCAGGGACTCGACTTGACTTGCTTGCTTTTCGCCACAGTAACTTGGGACTTGCTTGAGACTTGAAGGTTAAGACTTGAGACTTGCTTGTGACTTGCACATGTGTGACTTACTCCCATGTCTGCCAATAATATTCCACAAATCCTACTAAATAAACCATGGTCACTGTTCAGAGTATTACACACTCTGAGTCAGGTGACCACACACATTAAACATAATATTCTCTTACGAGATACACTTATCACCTGATGGGAAAGGGACAAGATCATGCAGTTCCAATGATGCAATTCCAATGATTAAAATGAGCCAAATCGGGGCCTTGAAACCCCAATACCATGTCTAACCATGTGGGAATCCTTGTAAAATATTTCACTCAAGGAGACTTGGCAAGCCCTCTATTAGAGCTAGCAAACAATTAAACAAACCATAATAAGCAAAGTATAGGGGAAAATCAAATTAAAACATTTTACATAGGGCTTATCAGGCCTTCAATATACTTCTAAAAGACCCCCTCTTAGTTGACTTGACTACTGCCCTAAATGCAAATTAGATCACCCAATGTTATCCATCTGGTTTAGTAATGCCCAGCAATAGGAACATACTGGCTGATATTATTATATAGCCATAAAATATAAGGCAATCATAGAAAGCTATGCCCCTCCTTATGCTTTCTACATATATCCACCATAGCTACACAGTAAGGAGGTAACGATAAGAACTCTTTTTTATCGCAATGGGAAATATTATCTCTCGAATTTGAATCAGTCGAAAATTGGTCCACTGATCATAATTCTGTGTGAAGAACAGCTGGTTGTTTTAGAGTAGGCCGGGAAGCTGGCCACAGCGTCCATAACGAACATGGGAAATGTCATTATAAAGGGGGACTTTAATTATCCTGATATAGACTGGGCAGAAGGAACTGCGCATTCAGCCAAGGCTCGGCAGTTCCTAAATGTTTTGCAGGACAATTTCATGGGTCAGATGGTGAATGCACCGACAAGAAACAATGCGGTACTTGACCTACTGATTACCAACAATACAGACCTGCTCACGGATATAGAAATACGGGACAACTTAGGGAACAGTGACCATAGGTCAATTGGTTTCAGTATTAATTACAGTAATAGGAAACACAAGGGTAATATAAGGACACTGAATTTCAAAAGAGCCAATTTCCCTAAACTGCGCTCGCTGCTAGAAAATATCAAATGGGATAGAACCCTGGGAAAAAAGAACACGGAGGAAAAATGGGAGTGCTTCAAAAGCATACTTAACAAGGGGGTGGGCCAGTGCATTCCACAGGGAAATAAATTTAAAAGAGCAAAACTAAACCCTGGGTGGCTAAACTCCAACATAAAAATGTATATTAGAGCTAAAGAAAAGGCCTTCAAAAAATACAAGATTGAGGGGTCATTGGCAGCATTTAAGCACCTACAAAGAGTGTAATAAGAAATGTAAAGACGAAATCAGGGCGGCTAAAATAGAACACGAGAGACATATAGCGGAGGAGAGTAAAAAGAACCCCAAGAAGTTCTTTAAGTATATAAACAGTAGGAAAGCGAGGCCAGAGCACATTGGCCCCATAAAAGATGATAAAGGAAAAATGGCCACAGAGGACAGAGAAAAGGCGGAAGTGTTAAATAATTTCTTTTCTTCAGTCTTCACAAAGGAATCGGCGGGCTACACGAACCCCGCTTGTAAGGCCGAACTAAATAATACACCTCAGGAAGTGCCGCCATGGCTAACAGAGGATAGACTTAGAGCTAAACTAGAGAAACTTAACATAAATAAATCCCCGGGACTGGATGGCTTGCACCCAAGGGTTCTTAATGAGCTCAGCCAGGTGATTGCCAGACCATTATTCTTGATCTTTAAGGATAGTTTACAGACGGGTATGGTGCCAGCTGATTGGAAAAAAGCCAACGTGGTACCAATATTTAAAAAGGGGCCGAGATATATCCCGGGTAACTATAGGCCGGTCAGCCTAACATCAGTAGTCTGCAAAATTTTGGAGGGGATGATAAGGGACCACATACAAGACTTTAGTAATGAAAACGGTATTATAAGTAGTAATCAGCATGGATTCATGAAAAATTGTTCATGCCAAACCAATCTATTAACCTTCTACGATGAAGTGAGCTGCCACTTAGATAAAGGTAAGCCTGTGGATGTGGTGTATCTGGACTTTGCAAAGGCCTTTGACACTGTTCCCCACAAACACTTACTGTACAAACTAAGGAAGATAGGTATGGACCATAAGGTGAGTACCTGGATAGAGAACTGGCTCCAGGGGAGAGTACAGAGGGTAGTGATTAATGGGGAGTACTCGGATTGGGTGGGTGTGGAAAGTGGGGTCCCCCAGGGTTCTGTCCTGGGACCAATCCTGTTTAATTTATTCATAAATGATCTAGAGGAGGGGATATCTAGTACAATCTCAGTATTTGCAGATGATACTAAATTAGGCATGCCAATATCTTCTATGCAGGATGTGGAAATCTTGCAAGCAGACCTGAACAAAATAACGGGGTGGGCAACTACATGGCAGATGAGATTTAATGTAGAAAAATGTAAAGTAATGCACTTGGGGGCCAGAAACCAGAAAGCAAGCTACTCACTAGGGGGGAACCTCTGGGTGAGTCTAGGATGGAAAGGGACCTGGGGGTACTGGTAGACAACAGGCTTGGCAGTGGCATGCAATGCCAAGCCGCTGCAAGCAAAGCCAACAGAATACTGGGTTGTATAAAAAAGGGGATTCACTCCAGAAATAAAGAGATTATTCTTCCACTCTACAAGACTCTGGTCCGGCCACATCTGGAGTATGCTGTCCAGTTCTGGGCACCGGTCCTCAGGAAGGATGTGCTGGAACTGGAGAAAGTCCAGAGAAGGGCAACAAAAATAATTAGGGGAATGGGGGACATCAGCTATGAGGAAAGACTACAAGCACTGAACCTATTCTCTCTGGAGAAGAGACGATTGAGGGGGGATATGATATCAATGTACAAATACTGTACTGGCGACCCTAGCATAAGGAACAAACTATTCAGAGAAAGGAGATACAATAAGACACGTGGCCACTCACTAAAACTTGAGGAAAGGCGGTTTAACCTTAAAGTGCGTAAGGGGTTCTTCACTGTAAGAGCGGTAAGGATGTGGAATTCTCTTCCACAAGCAGTCGTATCAGCGGGGAGCATTGATAGTTTCAAAAAACTATTGGATGGACACCTTAAAGACCACAACATACAGGGGTATACAATGTATGGTTAAAAGCAAACACACACACACACATCATAGGTTGAACTGGATGGACTTGTGTCTTTTTTCAGCCTCACTAACTATGTAACTATGTAACAACTGATGACTTGACTTAACAAGGGAGCCCCCCCCCATCCTTGGCTTCCTAGAACTTTCAGAGCTGGTATCTGTGATTATTGCGAATTCCAGAATGAAGTCCTCCTCTCCTGTTAATGTGAAGAACATGGAGGCTATGAGCAGGAACACACCTCAAAGGACCACAGGAAGAAACATGAGGGCAAAATACTCAAGCTATATCTACAGGGTAATAAAACAGAGCGGACAGGAGCAGGGTGTCCATATCTCAAAGGACATAATGGATTCCATAGCTTCTGAAGCTGCCAGGCTAAGCCTGTACAACAAGAGACGGACCATCACAAAGCGAGAGGTTGAGAGTGCCATAACACACGTCTTGTCTGGAAGGCATCCGAATTCTGCAGTCGCAGCTCCTGCAAGTCAATGAAGAGTATTTGTTTATTTTTGTCTTTATTTAAATTGCTTTTTAAACTTTGTGTATAATAAAATATTTTAAAGATGAAAAAAAACACAAAAAAAAAACAAGGGAACCCCCAGAGTCCAGCCTCCCTCCCCTAAATGAATGATTATGGGCTTCATGGTCAACCACGATGCCTGCCGCCATTGCCAGATCTCAAATAACTAAGGGGCGGGGCCACCCAATGACATCACTGGGGGACCCTGCCCCCTTGTGATGTCATCGACCTGGGCATGTTGAGTCGATGACTTCACAATGTGGTGAGGTCACCCAGCAATGTAATTGGGTGGCTCAACCACTTAGTTATTCAAGAACTGTCAGATAGCAGAGCTGCCAAATTATGGGATCCTCTGTCGGGTGTGGACCTCTTTTTTTTGGGGTCGGTGGTGATGGCGCTGTTCATTGTGATTGACACTGGATTTATTTCAGGGGGACATTGTTGTTAGTTTTTTTTTTCTTTTTAATAAAGGAATTGTCAAAAACTGTCTCTGTCTTTTTATTTATTTTTTACACCTTTTATGGTGAATGAGTGGGGGTATAGTGTACCCTATACTCATTCACATGGGGGGGCAGGATCTGTGGCCCCCCCCATGAAAGGGGATTCCAGATTCTGATAAGCCCCTTGCCTGCAGACCCCCCACAACAACTGGCCAGGATTGTGACGGGGAAGAGGTCTTATCCCTATCAACATGGGGACATGTTGCTTTTGGGAGGGGCAAATCATCCCCATGATGAGGGCATGTGGCCTAGTATGGTTCAGGAGGGGGGCACTCGCTTGTCCCCTCTCCTTTCCTGACCTGCCAGTCTGCATGCTCGGATAAAGGTCTGCTTAGGATTTTGGAGGGCACCCCATGCCATTTTTATATTTTGCCGTGAGGTTCCCCTTAAAATCAATACCAGACCTGAAGGGACTGGCATGGATAGGGGGAACCTCACGCTGCTTGTTTCCTTTTTTTGTTCATTGCCAGCATTCTTTTGTTTACATTCGGCTGTCAGTGAAGAAATCTGCTGACAGCTGATGAGTCATCGTTGTTAAGGATACGGTGGCTGGCTTCATGGACTGCTCCTTAATAACCAGCTATTCTTCACACGGAATTCAAATTGGTCAATACATTTTTGACCGATCTGAATTTGAGTTGTTCTGAAAATTTGGAATTCATTGGAAAACTAATAAAGAAATCAAAATCAAATGAAACCGAAGCAAATTGCACATGTCTAAAAGTTGCACACAAGTCACATGTATATCATGCAGGTACAAGTTTCATGTGACTTTTGAGGGTTTACGTTGAAGTCTGTTGCCTTCAAGTCCCATGAAAGTCAGACTAAAGTAGAGAAGGAACTACTTTAAAGTCGCTGCAACTGTTTGAACGGTACTAATTGGAAAACATGGGGTGCTACTTGTCATGCAACTTTGGGGCCCAAAGTCGCATGACAAGTCGCACAAGTGTAAATGGGGTCTAAAGCTACTTTGGACAAACCTGATGTTTTATAGAATATAGTGTAGCTTGAAATTGTTTGGGCTGGGTAAACGTAAGGAGAAAGGGGTCATAAATGTAAACTTCTGTTTAGAGCTAAAGTTTAGTTTAAATGTGTTGGCTAGAAGATTATTTATTATATGCTTTATGTTCTCGACTATGTTTATATAATATTACTGCTGTAAAATATTTCCAACTGGGACTGTACAACCCTTCAAGGTTCAAAAGTAAATCTACATATAAAAATATACAACAACTTTCAAATCAAAGTTATTATATAGAAAAAGAAAAATGTCAACAAGAACTATCTGGGTTTCCTTTGTATACAGTGACAATTACCTACTGTTTGTTCATCTTCTTCTTCTTATCCTTGAACCCATGCATTGTTGTAAGATGCAGTTACTTCATGTAATGGTATTCTTCGTGAACTCAATAAAAACATACATGCTTAAAGAAAAAAAAGTCAATATTTTCTGATTGTTGGGTTGATTTTTCTTGTGCGTGCCTTCATAACCAAAAGAAAGCATGCCGGCTAAGTCTGAATAAGATGTATAGAGAGTAGGAGGAGGTGAAAATGTTGCATAAATCAGAATGTGTGAAGAAGCCACTGAAAAGTGTTCCTCAACAGTCACAGCTTAGGCTTTGCCTGCATACATTGAGGAAGGGTGATGGTGCTGTCTTCCCATAACAGAAAAAAATAAAAATACCTAGATAGAAGATTTAGGCAAACCACCATACTTGCTTTCCCAAGTTACATTTCCCCCACTAATGGAACAAGAAACACAGGATTGCTTGAAGGTTCCACTTTTTTTTTTATGTATGTTGTTGTGATTGGCTCTTTCGCTTTCTTTTAAAACACTGTTTATGTTAACCACTTTAAGACCGGAAGGATTTGCCCCCTTTGACCAGGCCACTTTTTTCAACTTGGCACTGCGTGACTTTAACTGACAATTGCACGGTCGTGCAATGCTGTACCCAAACAAAATGTACATCCTTTTTTTCCCATAAATAGAGCTTTCTTTTGGTGCTATTTTTATTTTTTGCGCTATACACAAAATAAAAGCGACAATTCAGAAAAAAATCAATATTTTTCACATTCTGCTATATAACATTCCCCAAAAAAAAAAAAAATCTAAATTTTTTAACATTTTAGGCCAATTTGTTTTCTGCTACATATTTTTGGTAAAAAAAAAAAAATAAGCGTATTTTAATTGGTTTGCGCAAAAGTTATTGTGTCTACTAACTACGGGAAAGATTTTTGTCATTTTTATTGGTTTTTTTTGTTTACTAGTAATGGCGGCGATCTGCGATTTTTTTTGGGACTGAAACATTGCGGCGGGCAGATCGGATCCCTAACTGACATTTTTGACACTCTTGGGGGTACCCGTGACATTACTACAGTAATCAGTGCTAAAAATATGCACTGTTACTGTATTAATGCCATTGGCAGGGAAAGGGTTAACCCTGTGGGTGATCAAGGGGTTAAATGTGAGCCTAGGGGAGTGATTCTAACTGTGGGGGGCGTGGCTTCTGAAATGACCATAGAGACATGTGATCCTTTATAGAAGGATCACATGGGCTCTATGATCATTCCAGGGAGAAGAACGGTCGGCTGTGTTTTCAACAGTTGCCCATCCTTCTCTCTTAGCGGGGAACGATCGTGGGTGTCAGGCGGCAATCAAAGCCACCTGACCCGTGCATCGGATTCCCCGCTGCGGCATGCGCTCGTCCCCTAGCTCTCTGCTCATGACTGCCGTAAAGCTACGGCGATTCGAGCAGGAGCGGCTGCCTGCCACAGTACATCTGCGGCAGGCGGTCGTAAAGAGGTTAAAGAATATGAATTTATAACATACCAATTTCATATCAACAGAAAACACATCTAAAACCAAAGACCAAAAGAGTGTTTATTCTTTAAGAATACATCAGTTATTAATATTGATTCACATCATGTTGTAAAAACAGTAAATTTGCTTCTTTAAAGGGTAACTCCACTTTCGTGGGGAAAAAAAAATCAGCAAAAAGAGAAAAACCAATATAGCATATACAATCGTGACACATTGTAATTGAATGGTATTAAAAATTACCTTTCCTTTTCAATCTGCAGCTGTTGTAATTTTCTGAAAATGCAATGCGATATGGCTGCCTGGAGGTGTTCTGTACACAGAATGTATACTGACCACACCCCAGAAACATTTCCTGCTTGTGTGATTGGCTCACCAATTTTCCCAGAAGTCAGCCTAAGATACAAGTCAGATTTCTGGCATCCCCTGCAACAAAAATGTCATTTTTGGTGAGATACTGCCAATAGGAACACGTCTAAAGGGATGCAGGCCCAGCAGCTTCATTAGAGCTCTGCAACTGCCACAGCTGATAGATAATTATGGAACCACTCCCATTTGACTCACTCAGCACAGAGGAACAAACAGTGATTTCTTCAGAATAACAAAAGGTAAGAATATGCAACAAAGTTTGGTAAAATCATTGTAATGTACAGAGATCACCCAGAGAGGTATGTTTTTTTTTTCTCAACAAAAGTGGAGTTACGCTTTAAAGAAAAAAACATTAATTTGCCTGCAAGGAGCACACACACAAAAATGTGTATATGTTGCCTAAAGATACACTGATTATACATGGCTGAAGATTTATAATACATTCTGTACTTGATACTGGCTGTAAGCCAATAAAACACTATACAGGAGTACAAAAACATCAACAGAGTTGCTGTAATCTCATGAAACCATCAGTATTTAATGCTGGATGGAAGCTAATTATACACTGCATAAGTGTTTAAACTTCATTTCTCTGGTATAAAATACATTTCAACACTGAGAACCTAAACCTCAAAGGGGATAATTTTATGCTGGTTGAAAATTCTAATGGGAAAAAAATAGAAATATTGTCAACTAAGATTTATCAAGAGTCTCTTCAGAGACAAGATGTGTTGGAGAACAAAAGTGCAACCAGGAGCTGCAAAATGTAAGAGGATTTAAACCTGCAGTCAAAAAAAGTGGAGGAAACACGTATATGAAGACCGCTATTATGTTTAACTGTTGTTTTGACAAAGAGAGTAAAGCTGGCCCATACATGGGTCAGGTCTCAATCAGTAAGCAGGCTAATCGAAAAAAAAGAAGAAAAAAAACTAAATGGATTCCCCCATCCACACAAGAGAGGTGGATGGAAGAATCCTTCCCCCTGTGCTATTGTACTCTGACAGTGGGAACTCCTTCGCTGTCAGAATACACTGATCAGTGGTTTTGCCAAGTGGCTGCAGCACTTATCAAAGGAAAAAATTCCAGCATGCCAGCTCAAGAGAAGTTGATCATAGATTGACTTCTCTGGAATGGGAACAGCCATAGATCAATCAAAATTCAAATGGTCACTGCAGGACCATCTGTATTTTGATCCATCTTTGGACAGCATAATTTGAACTTATATTGCCTCTATGACCATCCCCTAGAAGGAGTGAAACATGTCAAAGGAGAAGCATAGTTTGGTGGAATGTGTTATGCTCATTAAAACATTTAGTTTGCGTAGAACAACAAGAAATGAGTGATTGTGAAACGTTTGTATTGGTCACTGACAAGGATTATTAGGAACAGATGAACCTCACTGAGTAACTGCACCAGGGGTAGAGCTACAGTCCAACAGGGGCAATACTACCCCTTTGAACTTTGACTTTAACCTCCCTGGCGGTATGATTCTTTCGGATTTTAGGTGCTGAAAGCGGTACCATTATTTTGCATGTAATTCTTAAGAATGAGCAGCCCAAACCAACTATTTACACATGATTTTTTTTCTGTGCGTTCTTCTTTATAACATCTCGCGTATGATAAAGTTTGAAACACAAAATCATAAATTATAATATAATAAAAAACTATAAATAAGTTAAAGTATGTATGTATGTATGTATGTATTGTGACAGGAAGTCAGGTAAATCTGTGGATGTAATCACAGACAGGAGATACATTTTCACCTGGTTTGGAAAGTTCACCAATTACTATAGGGTGTCGGCTGCAGAGATAGCCAGCAGGAAGTTGAAAACCATTCAGCTGTTCAGAATGAGGAAATAAAGGCCTCTATAATTTGTCCAAAGGAAGTCTAAGGATTGCTGCCTCCTGACACTGTGGAGAGGAGGACAGTCAGATGTGTGCCTCCCGACACCGTGTGGGCATGGGAGAAGGACTGGTAAGAATAAAATTGGGGTGCACCCACGCTATGGATAGTACCTCAAATACTGAACTTATTTGACTGTTTGAAACGGTACAGTAACCGAGGGGACTGGATGGTTATGCTGCCTCCAACTTACCGCAAGGGTAAAAATGTTGTGTGGGTCAGGGGGTGTTGGTATGGGGCGCTACCACCTTGTACAACAAATTCAATGGTGCGTTCGGCCAGGAACACATGATGTTCACGTGATGTAAACAAAAAAGCCCCGTGTCCCAGATATTGTGACCGGCTAACAAAGGTCTCTAAGGTACCAAGATGGCCGCCGGCTTGACCTCAATGTGCGCACCAATATGGCGGAGGTACACAAAGCGGTAACCTGGATACGGAGGCCTATAAAAACTCCGGGAGTACGCTACGTAGCACCGCCCCAGATGAGGTCGCACTGACGAAACGCGTAGATCGGCAACCAGCGTCATACGCCACTTCCGGTGTGGTGGTTCTGGCCGGTGGAACGCGGAAGCGCCGTGCGGCCGAACGCCAGGAACACATTGAAGAGCTGACGGTGAACTTCTTATACAGTGAGTCGCTACATTTATTTCCCTAATACAATACTGTACTACGCCATGGAAGCCTGTTTTGGTTTTGTACACTGACTCCCTAGATGCGAGCATAACCTCTCCGGTGAATCACCTAAAAGGAAAAACATTGCAGGCATCATATTAAGAGGAGAAGCAACTAACCAGGCCGAGCGTGGAGTAAAGGGAGAGTACTTGGTAAGTGCTTTACCTCCGGTATCAAGCACTTCTCACTTCCAGCACGCGCTCTAATAGCGCAACTCACCTACCACTCCATTATATCACCACTGGCTTTACCAACCACGGATGTTAGTCCCCTCCGCAAGGGGATGTCACATTAAAAGTTTTTTTCATCTTAAGTTTATTCACTTACCTTGCGCTTTGGCACTGACCACCGGTTGATGGTCATAATTTCAATATATACCCGTTAATTTGCACATAGACGGTACAATACACTCATTAATATGTACCGTGGATAATATTATATTATTATTTGTTTTTTGCACTGTTTGCACCCTGTACCTGTTGTTTTAAAGCACACAGCACCTTATATACCATATAAACACGTTTTTAGCACATACATGGATATTATATGAGCACAGTGCACTTTCTTTTGTGGAACCACACACACCATTGAATTTGTTGTACAAGGTGGTAGCGCCCCATACCAACACCCCCTGACCCACACAACATGGGAGAAGGACTGCTGCCTCCTGACGCCGTGTGGGTAGAGGAGGACAGTCAGATGTGTGCCTCCCGACAAGCTGTGTGAGCATAGGAGAAGACCTCCTGGAGCGATGGGCGCTGAGGAGGGTATAAAGTGTGAAGACTTCTCAAGGTAAAGAAAATGAACTATTTCTATGTGGAAGAAATAAATGAACTGTGTGCTATGTGAAGAGACAAGCAAAGGGACATGTTCAATGTGAAGAGACAAACAAAGGAATGTGTTCTATGTGAAGAGAAAAGCAAAGGGACATGTTCAATGTGAAGAGGAAAAGGGACATGTTCAATGGACATTTGTTGTGTGAAGAGATAAAACATGGACTATTGAGAGTCTGCTGTAGGATCAGCAAGTCTGCCCAACAGTAGGTTGGGGACAGTCTTCATTAGATAGGTTCCTGTGTCTGAGAAGGTAGCCGCCCACAGTGGCAAGGATTTATTTTGTGTTTTATTTTTATTTTGCTGTTTTTGACGCTTGCATTTGTGTGAAGTAAATTGCAAGAATAAACCAAACTGTTGTTTGCAACCACTTCTCGGCTATCTCCCTGTGTAAACGCACCCCCCAAAGGGGTCATCCATCCCCGCCACCGAGCTAATCTCCCACATATGGTGGAGGTATGCATTGAGCAGAAGCAGAGATCCCTGCAAAGAAGTGCATATGTTCTATGAACTTTGTCTTGTGCATGAGATTGCACAATCTATGTGTGCAGGAGAGGAGATACTGAAAGAGATAAAAAAAACTACTTGTTTTAAAGAGACAGTGGTCTCAAAATTTTTGATGAAATTTGTCTGGTGCATGAGACTGCACAAACTGTGTCTGCAGGAAAGGAGATCCTGCAAGAGAGAGAGAAAAGCTACTGGCTTTAAAGAGACAGTGGTCTCAAAATTTTTTGCTGGACTGTGAAAAATTTATTGTGGAGCTATTGAAGATGGGGTGGTCAAAACGCCTGAAAGATGCAAAGATAGCTGAAATGAGAGACCGGATTCTATGGATGGACGGGATGCTACCGCCTGAATGAGCCCCATCCATGCCTGAACAGAATCTGCTAAAGAGAAAGGTTGTTGTCCCTAGCAACACTGAGGCAAATGTGGATTTTCAGTGGAGCTTTGCAGCTCAACAAAAGGCTCACCAAGAGAGCATGGCAGCTCACCAAGAGAGCATGGCAGGCTGGAAAAAAATGGAAGAAAAGGAACAAGCCTTGGAGTTGCTTAGGATGGAGCATAGAAACGTGCAGGCTCAGGTGTTCCAGTGGGAAGAATCCACTGCTCTTCTTTTTTCCGAGTTACAAAAACGTAGAGAGACTATAAAGGAGAAAGATACCATCCTCATAGAAAAGGAAATTGAAATTCAGACTTTGCAGAAGCAAAGTATGTGTGATATGTTGGAGTTGGGTAATCAGCTGAAAAAAAGTCTTCAGTCTTTGGAAGCTACAAAAATAGACCTGCAGGAGGCGCAGGAACAGAATGTCGCTCTGAAAACGACATTGTCTCTCAGCGACAAGGAGAAAAGTGAGAGAGAGGCTAAATTACTGAGTACTGTGTATGAGCTCACTACTTTGAGCAATGTGGTAGATGAATTGCGTACGGACTGTGAAAGTTGGAAAGATGAAGCCCAACGTGTCCAGCAGCAGCTAAAGGAGAAAGAAGCCTGTGTGGCAGAATTACAGTCTCATTCCCAGAAACTAGCCAATGAGGTGAAGGCTCTTATGCAGGGAAAAGGAGATTCTGAACACAAGAGAAAAAAAATAGAGGCACAGCTGCAGGAATCGCAAGTCAAGGTGTCAGAAGGTGACCGATTGTGTGCTAAGCTGTCAGAGAAGGCAAACCGAATGCAGGTTGAGTTGGACAATGTCACAAATCAGCTTTCTCAAGCAGACAGCAAATCTAGAGAAATTGCCAAAGATTTCTCTATCTTGGAATCGCAGCTGCAAGACACGCAGGAACTCTTACAGGAAGAGAGGTGTCAAAGGCTGAGTTTTAGCACAAAGCTCAAACAAATGGAAGTTGAGAAACATGGCATCCTGGAACAATTAAAAGAGGAGGAGGAAGCTAAGAAAAACCTATCAGAGCAAGTCGCAACATTGCAAGCTCAGATAGGAGATATGAAAAAACGCATGGAAGAAAGCGTTGGTTCATTAGAGAGTGTTGAAGATGTGAAAAAGAGGTTTGATCAGATGCTTGGTGAGGAGAAGACTGTGTCTGCAAAAGAACACGACCGTGCAGAAGCGGAGGCGCGTGATAAAGAGAGCAAAGACCTGTCCTTGGCTCGCTATTTGGAGGAAGCTCTAGAGTGTAAGGCTGAACTAGAAAGAGTTAATAACAAACAGCTGTGTACAGAAATGGAAGAATTGGTCAGCTCCAAGGATGATGTTGGGAAAAGCGTTCAGGAGCTAGAAAAGTCTAAGCGAGCCTTAGAACAGCAAATAGAAGAGATGAAGATTCAGTTGGAAGAACTTGAAGAGGAATTACAGGCAACAGAGGATCTGTCCCAAAGAGGGGATAGTGTGCCTGATGCAGTTTATAAAAGGATCAGTGTTTTGGGGTCTGTCCGGAGTAAGCCTCAGAAATGTGATGACACGTGGCTTGAATCACCCCTTTGGAATAAACAGTTCCTTCAAAAACTTCAAGCATTGGAAAATGTATCATTATAGCTGCAGCAAGCGAAGGAGCTGTGTAAGAAATGTGATGATTTCTCAGTTCAGGCTGAAAACCTAGTGGAGAAAACTAAAGCGGAGAAAACTAAAGCAAGTGATATAAAGCTGGGAGAAAAAAGCAAAAACCACCTAGTGGAGAAAACTAAGGCTGTTGGTGAAAACGTGAAGCAAATGAATTTCAAGTGCCTTTCAGGGAATATTTCCAAAATGGAACTGGTGAAAGACAGGTGGCAGAAGTTTGATCGTGATTTTAAGATACATTCCATGTGGAGTTCAGATAAAGAAAAGGAACTAGGTGACCTTGAGCGGTCAAATAGTTCAGCAGAAAGTGCATTGAAGAAACCTGTAATAGACTGTGTTGTTGCCTTTGACCCATGTGTTGGTGGAAGGAAAGTTGATGATGTCTCTGCAAAAAGGAACAGGGGTCACTTTGAAGAAATGTGTGACCGCCTGTTGTCGCAAATGGAAGGCCTTCTGCAAAGCATCTTAGAGCAAGCCAAGCTCAAGAAGGCATTTCTTGGAACAAAGCCAAGTGAAGCAGAGGTTCTCAAAGTTTTGTGGAAATCATTTATTGATTGCAGAGAGAGGCGGCTCAAGAATGTTGAAGACTTTAAGACTAGCACAATTGAGTTGCGGATAGGACAAACTTGTATGCAAGACAAACTTGAGAAGGAGCGAAATGATGCCAAAAATGCAGTTGAGGAATGTGTATATGAGATGAGAGACAAACTGTGTGACATTTATGAGAAATCTGTCAATGAAGATGACAGAATGTAAGATTCTGGTACCTTTGGTACCCTTATTGCCCATTTTTCGTTGCATATTGCGTCCCACCTTTTCAGTTAGGTGGAACGCATATACCTTTAAGCCGCATGACATCATCCCTGAGCGCCGCTCTGAGCGGCTATTTCAATCGCCGGCTTTCTCTCACAGGTTGTTCGTTCAAACCGCATGCTTAACAGCCTTGTCTTATGCTGCCAGAGCCTCCAGCTATTCTCTTTACCTGGAACAGACCGAAACCTCGCTGCTGATCCCGTATCTCGCTACCGGATCACTCCCTTACTACCGGACCCTTCTACTTACTAACCTCACTAGTGATAAGTACCCCACAGGGGATTCCTTCATAACAAACTTACACTATCTACTTCTGCACATTAAGGACTGTTACTATATATGCATTACTAATCCTATCATCTGCACTGTTACATAGATTGCTAGCTCTTGAGTCTACTACCATCTATCCTTGCACTGGGTTAGTCTCTCCTGTATATGTCATCTGCTGTCCTTACCACCTGTTACTATACATGATTACTAACCTATTCTACCTATTACCATCTACCACTCTCCTGAACATTACTATCGAGTGCTTATCATTGCTATCACTGCTCACGCCTGTCCCTTCAGCACATCACCTCTATACTGTCATATACATCCTATCACTCCAGGAACATCTTATTGAGTGTATGTATATTTGTATGCTGAAGCAGGCGGGTCCACAGTGATGAGTCTGGAGAGTTGGATCTGGTAATTCAACACATCTCTACATGACTACTGAGTGGAGATTCTGCTGCTGCAAATCCAGCTCACTATAACAAAAACGCAGGAGCGTTACACAGAAACAGTTTCATCCGGAAGCTTGAGGATACTAGGAGGCTTATCAGTGAGAGTCAAGAGAAGTGCCTGAAACATGCGTGTCTGGAAATCTGTGTCCCAACCCTAGGGTTGAAACAAGAGGGGGGGTATGTGACAGGAAGTCAGGTAAATCTGTGGATGTAGTCACAGACAGGAGATACATTTCCACCTGGTTTGGAAAGTTCACCAATTACTATAGGGTGTCGGCTGCAGAGATAGCCAGCAGGAAGTTGAAAACCATTCAGCTGTTCAGAATGAGGAAATGAAGGCCTCTATAATTTGTCCAAAGGAAGTCTAAGGATTGCTGCCTCCTGACGCTGTGGAGAGGAGGACAGTCAGATGTGTGCCTCCCGACGCCGTGTGGGCATGGGAGAAGGACTGCTGCCTCCTGACGCTGTGTGGGTAGAGGAGGACAGTCAGATGTGTGCCTCCCGACAAGCTGTGTGAGCATGGGAGAAGACCTCCTGGAGCGATGGGCGCTGAGGAGGGTATAAAGTGTGAAGACTTCTCAAGGTAAAGAAAATGAACTATTTCTATGTGGAAGAAATAAATGAACTGTGTGCTATGTAAAGAGACAAGCAAAGGGACATGTTCAATGTGAAGAGACAAACAAAGGAATGTGTTCTATGTGAAGAGAAACGCAAAGGGACATGTTCAATGTGAAGAGGAAAAGGGACATGTTCAATGGACATTTGTTGTGTGAAGAGATAAAACATGGACTATTGAGAGTCTGCTGTAGGATCAGCAAGTCTGACTTCATTAGATAGGTTCCTGTGTGTGAGAAGGTAGCCGCCCACAGTGGCAAGGATTTATTTTGTGTTTTATTTTTATTTTGCTGTTTTTGACGCTTGCACTTGTGTGAAGTAAATTGCAAGAATAAACCAAACTGTTGTTTGCAACCACTTCTCGGCTATCTCCCTGTGTAAACGCACCCCCCCAAAGGGGTCATCCATCCCCGCCACCGAGCTAATCTCCCACAGTATGTATACATGTATATATATTGTGGGAGATTAGCTCGGTGGCGGGCGTGGATGACCCCTTGGGGGGATTCGTTACACAGGGAGATAGCCGAGAAGTGGTTGCAAACAACAGTTTGGTTTATTCTTGCAATTTACTTTTCACAAGGGCAAGCCTCAAAAACATCAAAATAAAAATAAAACACAAAATAAATCCTTGCCACTGTGGGTGGCTACCTTCTCACATACAGGAACCTACCTACGGAGTCTGTCTCCAACCTACTGTTGGGCAAACTTTGCTGATCCTACAGCAGACACTCCATAGTCCATGTTTTTTCTTCACACAACAAATGTCCATTGAACATGTCCCTTTACTCTTCACATAGAACACATTCCTTTGTTTGTCTCTTCACATAGCAACCATTCCTTTGCTTGTCTCTTCACATAGCAAACAGTGCATTTATTTCTTTTCACATAGAAATAGTCCAGACCTCACCTTGAGTAGTCTTCACACTTTTTACCCTCCTCAGCGCACATCGCTCCAGGAGGTCTTCTCCCATGCTCACACAGTGTCGGGAGGCACACATCTGACTGTCCTCCTCTCCCCAGCTCACACAGCGTCAGGAGGCAGCAATCAATTGACTTCCTTTGGACAAATTATAGAGGCCTTAACTTCCTCATTCCGAACAGCTGAAGGCCTTTCAACTTCCTTAAGCCGTCCTGGCAACCTTTTCAGCCGACACCCTATAGTAATTGGTGAACTTTCCAAACCAGGTGGAAATGTATCTCCTGTCTGTGACTACATCCACAGATTTACCTGACTTTCTGTCACATACCCCCCCCCCCTCTTGTTTCAACCCTAGGGTTGGGACACAGTTTTCCAGGCACGCATGTGTCAGGCACTTCTTTTGACTCCCACTAATAAGCCTCCTAGTATCTTCAAGCTTCAGGATGAAACTGTTTCTGTCATCTTCATTGACAGATTTCTCATAAATGCCACACAGTTTGTCTCTCATCTCATGTACACATTCTTCATCTGCATTTTTGGCATCATTTCGCTCCTTCTCAAGTTTGTCCTGCATAACCGTCTGTTCTATCCGCCATGGAGGACCGTGATCCATAGGCAACTCAATTGTGCTCGTCTTAATGTCTTCAACATTCTTAAGACGCCTCCCTCTGCAATCAACAAATGACTTCCACAACACTTTGAGAACCTCTGCTTCACTTGGCTTTGTTCCAAGAAATGTCTGTACTTTATCAACTTTCCTTCCACCATCATATGGGTCAAAGGCAGTAGCTTCATTAATTAGCCGTAGACAGTTGAACCCAGCGATCTGGGTGGTATCCGTTACAGACCTCCTCTCTGCATCAATGAAGGAGCATGGAACTGCAACACAGTCTATTACAGGTTTCTTCAATGCACTCCCTGCTATTGCATTACTTTTCCCTTGTAGCTCCTTTTCTTTATCTGAACTCCACATGGAATGTATCTCAAGATCACGCTCAAACTTCTGCCACCTGTCTTTCACCAGTTCCATTTTGGAAATATTCCCTAAAAGGCACTTATTCATTTGCTTCACGTTTTCACCAACAGCCTTAGTTTTCTCCACTAGGTGGTGTTTAAGCAACATGTCATCAAATTTCTGATGCTCACTCAGGACAGACCCCAAAACACTGATCCTTTTATAAACTGCATCAGGCACACTATCCCCTCTTTGGGACAGATCCTCTGTTGCCTGCATCCTCCACCATATGTGGGAGATTAGCTCGGTGGCGGGCGTGGATGACCCCTTGGGGGGATTCGTTACACAGGGAGATAGCCGAGAAGTGGTTGCAAACAACAGTTTGGTTTATTCTTGCAATTTACTTCACACAAGTGCAAGCCTCAAAAACATCAAAATAAAACACAAAATAAATCCTTGCCACTGTGGGCGGCTACCTTCTCACATACAGGAACCTACCTACGGAGTCTGTCTCCAACCTACTGTTGGGCAAACTTTGCTGATCCTACAGCAGACACTCTATAGTCCATGTTTTTTCTTCACACAACAAATATCCATTGAACATGTCCCTTTACTCTTCACATAGAACACATTCCTTTGTCTCTTCACATAGCAACCATTCCTTTGCTTGTCTCTTCACATAGCAAACAGTTCATTTATTTCTTTTCACATAGAAATAGTCCAGACCTCACCTTGAGTAGTCTTCACACTTTTTACCCTCCTCAGCGCACATCGCTCCAGGAGGTCTTCTCCCATGCTCACACAGCGTCGGGAGGCACACATCTGACTTTCCTCCTCTACCCACACGGCGTCAGGAGGCAGCAATCCTTTTCCCAGGCTTCACACAGCGTCGGGAGGCACACATCTGACTGTCCTCCTCTCCCCAGCTCACACAGCGTCAGGAGGCAGCAATCAATCGACTTCCTTTGGACAAATTATAGAGGCCTTAACTTCCTCATTCCGAACAGCTGAAGGCCTTTCAACTCCCTTAAGCCGTCCTGGCTACCTTTTCAGCCGACACCCTATAGTAATTGGTGAACTTTCCAAACCAGGTGGAAATGTGTCTCCTGTCTGTGACTACATCCACAGATTTACCTGACTTCCTGTCACAATATATATATATATATATATATATATATATATAAACACACACATGTATGTACTGTATATACATAGATATATATCTATGTATATATATATATATATATATATATATATATATATATAAGTACAGTAAAACTGCAGGGAAAGGGCACTGGGGGACAAACTAATGTGACAATATTTTATTTTGAATTGTATCAGTGTGTTTGGTGTGTTTTACATTTGAATTTGCCGCCGGTTCCACCCCTTGCGAATGTCACGTCGCAGGACACGGAAGCCGGGGCACACAGAGGATCGGGAGGAAGATCTGCCGCAGCACACCGCCGGGATACATCGCTGGATCCCAGTGAATAGGTAAGTAACCCCTCTACCAGGATCCAGCGATCTTCCTTTTGGCACTGAAATTGAACCCCGAGTCACACTCGGGAATACCGCTAGGAAGGTTAAAGTGACACGAAACAACATCCTTATTCTCCAAAAAATAATCCATACACATCCACTACTTAATGGTCCTGTATTCTATTTTTCCTGAAATTGTTTCTTTTTGTATTTTTCTACCTCCTTACAATGGTTTCTATAAGCTCCTGAATCTTTTCTTTTCCTGCCTCACTTCCATTTGTTTGGAAAGAGCAATGCACATAAGTTGCGGTCAAGAATAAGGCCTGGATCTAGATGGGCATAGGCAGAAGGAAAAGATGAACCTCACTGAGTAAATGCACCAGGGGTAGAGCTACAGTCCAACAGGGGCAATACTATCCCTTTGAACTTTCATTCAAAAGTAACACTAAACAATATCCTTGTTCTCCAAAAAATAATCCATACACATCCACTACTTAATAGCCCTGTATTCTATTTTTCCTGAAATTGTTTCTTTGTTGAAATTGTTCACTTCCATTTGTTTGGAAAGAGCAAGGCACATAAGTTGCGGTCAAGAATAAGGCCTGGATCTAGATGGGCATAGGCGGAAGGCCTGACATGACTGGGTTGGCAGGATAGGCTGGAGTTTCGCATGATTTTTGTTCAAAGCTACGTGTCCCCTCTGACTGGAGAAAGCAAGGGTTGGGCAGGATGGGGCAGGGTGGAGTTATGGTGGAGTAAGTTGGGTGGTGCTAGCATCTAAAAGTCATTTAGAGCTGGTACGGCGTAGAACTAGCTTCTTCCACCCTCCCTCCCATAAAATGTTTTGCTCTTTTTTTTTCTGTATTTAACTACAATTGATATATACAATAAAGGGGGATTGGCTTCGTGGTGCTATTATGTGATTTGGGGAGATTGTCTGTTTTACCAGGGATGAGTCGTAGCAGTTGGCAGGAGTCTCAGGGTCTTGGAAGGCAGTGATTGTTTAAAAGTTTGGAGAAGGAGGGGTGGGGCCCATCCCAGGTATTGGTGTACCTACTCTAGTGAATTTAAGGCAGTAATGGTTTAAGAGTCATTTGGCTGTATCTAGGGTATCTTAATAGTAAATTGTCCTCAAGTCGGTGTAGTTGCATCTGAGGGCCTTGAAGGCTATTTTGATGGTAGATACAGCCAGTTGGTCTAATACAAGTTGCCTTCTAAAACCCTAGACTTTAATGAGGTTAGTTACTGTACTGAGATTGTGGCCATTAATGTTCAGATATTTAAAAAAAAAAAAAAAAAGAATACAGATGTATTTTGATAATAAAGTTGTATTTTATTGTTTAATAAAATAGCTGCTATGGCCTTTTCAACTCCAAAAGAAAAACTGTTGTCGTCTGTTGATTGTGGGATCACAACAAGTAAAGGGTTAATTTTTTCAAAGGTTAAATCGGCTGTAATATCTGCATTACCGCAGTCATGTGCACTGCCCTATACACACTACAAATCCCAAGGCACATAGTCCATCTCAAATAAAAAAAAGGGTGGAGATCTGGAGGAGGCTGAGAGCAAAAAATATATACTTTTTTGAGTTAAAGTGGTCCTATAGGCTAGACAATTTTTTACCTTAAAGGAGTTAAAAAGGCAGAAGGTTTTTTTATCCTAATGCTTTCTTTGCATTAAGATAAAAAGCCTTCTGTGTGTAGCAGCCCCCCTAATACTTACCTGAGCTTCATCTCTATCCAACGAAGTCTATGAGTCCCTCGGCCATCCGGGACTCTCCCTCCTGATTGGCTGAAAAAAAGCAGTGGTGCCATTGGCTCCAGCTGCTGTCAATCAAAGTCAGTTAGCCAATCAAGAGAGAGAGGGGGCGGGTTCGAACGGCAGCTCCGTGTCTGAAGGGACATGTCAGAGAAGTCTGGTTCATAGGATAGATGGAGCTCCTCGGTGTGTGCATATGCGAGTGTGCAGACCAGCAACTGATCAAGCAGACATTCTTGTTTATGGTTTAGGGAGCGCGCATAGGCGTTCGCGCATGCGCACTTGCGCATAGGTGAACGTGCGTTTGCGCATCAATGCACGCGCCCGTCACTAGTTGGCGCCAGGCTGGCTATTTAAACTGACTCCCTGCATGGACTCATTGCTGTTTGGTCTGCAGCTTCTGTGTACTGTTCCTAATTCTGTGTGACCTCTGATCTTGATCCGGTTTATCCCTAACTTGTGCTAGTCTGCTTCATACCCGGACCCTGGCTTGTCTTCTGGATTTCTCTTCTGCCTACTGATCCTGCCTTACTGCTCTCCTGGTGCCGACTTGGCTTGTAACCCGACTATTCTGCTGTCCATTATCTATGTCCATCCTGCCCAAACATCACCGATCCGGCTTGTCTGACCCTGCACCCTGCTCATCCGGCCTGCCACAACTTCAGCCCAGCAAGTCTTTCTTCCAGCTGCCTTCTACCAGCCTGTTCACTGCACCCACGCAAACTACAGGACTGATTACAGGCACTCCTATGTCACCGTGCTCCTGTGGCTGCTGTCTCACTATCAGTGGTCCACGAGCCGGAGTTGTACAAGAGGCCCTCTTCTACACGTCAGGCTCACCGACCAGGTACATGACAGGACACACGGAGGTGCACCTTGGCTCAGGCTGCTTGCTGTGGGGGCACTCTACAGGAAAGAGGGGCTAGGAGCAGTGAAAAGGGACCCGAGAAGAGGAGGACCTGGGCTGCCCTGTGCAAAACCACTGTAAAGAGGAGGTAAGTACAACATAACATCCCTGCTTTAAGGTAAAAAAGTCCCAGTAGTAATATTGTCCCTTCATCCCCTACATACTTATCTGAGTCCTCACTTGATCCAGTGCTCTGGCTGTCTGTAGCGGATCTCTCCCTGGCTTTGCTGAGGCAGTGGGAGGCAGCGCACAATATATTTGCCTTTAGTAAATCAACCCCATTGACTCCTACTGCTGTCAATCAAATCCTGTGAGGAGGGAGAAAGGATGTGGTGGGGCTGCACTGCATGTGTCTACTGACGCACGCAACACGGCTTGGGAACGAGCCTGCAAGTGCGCCACCATAAGAAGAGGCTTCCTATAGGAGTGTACCGAGAAGAGGGGGAGCCAAGAGCACTGGCAGGGGACCCCAGAAGAGGCGGTTCGGGGCCACGGGTAGGAATAGCGTTTATCACTTTCGAAAAAAATCCAGCCTTTACAACAGCTTTAGGGATACATACTTTAGTAGAACATAGTGTCACTTTAACCACATAATGACCGCCCACCGCAGATAAACTGCGGCAGCCGTTGCTGGGCAAAGTGATGTAGGGCTACATCACAGCCGCCTGTGGGGGGAGAGAGCGCCACCGGAGGCTCGCTCCCGCCCCCGCTCATTGCCTGGGGAGCTAGTACGAGTGACCGGCGGCTCCGATGGCCTCCGGTCACTCACAATCTCCCGCTGTAAACACAGCCGTCTGTCATTCTCCCTTAGATCATCACAGAGGCTATGCGATCCTGCTATGTAGGATCATATGTCTCTGTGATGATCTAACAAGCCACGCCCCCTGACAGTTAGAATCATGCCCCTAGGGTCACACTTAACCCCTTGATCACCAATAAAGTTAACCCCTTCCCTGGCAGTGTCAATTTTACAGTAACAGAGCATATTTATAGCACTGATTACTGTAGCAATGTCACTGGTACTCCCAAAAGTGTCCAAAATGTCAGTCAGGGGTCTGATCTGTCCACCACAATGTCGCAGTCCCGCAAAAAATCGCAGATCACCACTATTACTAGTAAAAAAAAAAAAACAATAAAAATGTCATAAATCTTTCCCGTAGTTAGTAAACGCAATAACTTTTGCGCAAACCAATCAAAATACGCTTATTGCAATTTTTTTTTTACCAAAAATATGCAGCTGAAAACAAATTGGCCTAAAATGTTAAAAAATTTTGATTTTTACTTTTTTTTTTTGAGAATTTTATATTAAAAAATGTGAAAAATATTGTTATTTTTTCAAAATTGTCGCTCTTTTTTTGTTTATAGCGCAAAAAATAAAAATCGCACAGGTGATCAAATACCACCAAATGAAAGCTCTGTTTGTGGGAAAAAACGGATGTCAATTTCATTTGGGTACAGCCTCGCACGACCGCGCAATTGTCCATTAAATTCACACAGTGCTGAAGCGCAAAATAGGGCCTGGTCTTTGAGAAGCCAAATCTTACGGGGCTAAAGTGGTTAAATATATTGTTGAAAAAAACATTCAGGCCAAGAAACAGATTTAGGATATAAAAAAAAAAAAAACCCTTCATCAGGTCTTCAAAAAATGCAAAAAGCTTTAAAACGCATGCGGCCCGGAACCGCAGGCAATGCGGCCCACTGCCCCCTGACAATTTTTTTCTGGGGAGGAAGGAAGTCGGGTCGGGGGAACAGCCACAGCAGCTTCCAACTAACGGTAGGCAGAGGCTGCCTCAGAGGGGAGGGGAGCATGTGCAGTTTTTCTGACTCCTACCACCATGACCACTTCAAATCACTGAAGTGGTCATGGTGGTTAGAGTGTTCCTTTATTATCTCTCAGAAGAAGTAAACCTCTGTATACTGATTCCATTTTATTTGATCATCCTCTAGTTGTGTTAAATTAGTGCGGAGGACGCGGCGGCGTGGGAAGGGCGCGGCGGCGTTTTATTACTTATATACCTTAACTATAGTATATATTTTATATGCGGCCCGAGAAAATTTCTCTACACTCAATGTGGCCCAAAGAAGCCAAAAGGTTGGACACCCATAATTTAAAACAAATATAATAACGCAATTATGGAATGAATACATACAACACTGGATACAACGGCTTAACAAATGGGAAATTCACAACATCTGATACTATGTTAGCACAGTTTATACATCACATAGACAGATCTGATTTGTATAATACAATGATTCACTTCTGTCACCTATGTAGGTAAGCGCTCATTTTTCTATCGGCATAGGCATGTTTACCCTGTCACAACCTCAGAATACCAAGGACGTTATTCAGCAGATCTTTTTATTGATCCATTGATTTATTATTTTAAATGTACAGAATTACATCTGTATGTATTTACTTGCAGGTGATTTATCATTTGATAAAGTTCTTTCATAAAAGAATAAGCTATACAGTATGTTTGTTTGTTCCTATGAATATTATCATTGTACTGTACATATCAGATCTAAATGTGTACATGATTTATATGCTTTGCCATCCTTTGGATTCACATTTGTTTAGTGGTTGTTTGCCATTCTGTGTTTCTGACCCAACTGTATTGTTAAATTTGTTCAATTGCTTTTTGTATGTTTTTTAGCCGTGATGGTATTTTCTGACCCCTGAAACATGTTGCTTTACCACTGGATTTAAATAAAATGCAGCATTATCTTGAGTTAAGTTTGTTTTGGTGTGTTTGGACTAGGGAAGGAATAAAACCCCTGCCATTTTTTTCTCTGCCTGTGTACCATTGAGGAACTTTCTCCATACTTCCTGAGCTGGTCAGAAATAATTCTACACTATGTATGACCTTTTTAATTTTTTTGAATAAAGTTTAAAATTGTGAAAAAAAAAAAAAAAGAAAGAATTCTAAGGGAAGTCTATGCCACAGCCACATTTTCACAAATCTTACTGTGAAGAAGCCTTTCCGTGTGCGGAGGGTAAATCTATTTTCCTCCAGAGCTGTTAAAGTAAAGGTGTGAAGTAGGTAAAGCTTAAATATCTAAAAACAAAAACAAAGTTGTGTCGTGCGTTGTAAGGTGGAAAAAAGTTTGGGGTTAGGATTTAGGTCCTGATGGGTGGGAAAAATTGTAGATAGAAAAGAGGACATGAATGTTGATCATGATATGTGATATAGTAACTGGCATTGTTCACATGTGTGTGCATTTTTTCTGCAATGAAATGTAGGTGAGAGTACAAAAAAATGGTTAATGAGATCTGTGCCCCCACAGTCAGTGGCACTGTTCACATTTTTACTTTTTTTTTAGGCTCGACGCTCAATATAAAGTTAAAAAAAGATGCCAGAAAAATGCTGGATAAAAAATGCTCATAATTATATATAGTTACATAGTTAATCAGGTTGAAAAAAGACACAAGTCTATCTAGTTCAACCAAAAAAAAAAAAAAAAACATACAATCCCATATAATAATATTTAATAAAAAAAAAAAAAAACATTAGACTCCATGAACACTAGCATTTTTCATAAGCTCAAAAAAAAGCTAGAGAAAACACTGGATGAGAAATGCTAATAATAGCATTTTTGTGCCAACTTCTAGTAGCATTTTAGAAGCTTTTAGGAGTATTTAGGAGCATTAGCATTTTTTTAGCATTTTTGCAGTATATAGGATAATACTATTTGCTTATAGGAACAGAATACAAATGCTAAAAAGCTGATGCTAGGAGCATTTAGTTAAAGGAAATGCAAAGACGGAAGGTTTTTTATATCTTAATGCATTCCATGCATTTAGATAAAAAAAACCTTCTGTGTACAGCAGCCTCCCTCAGCCCCCCCCCCCTATACTTTCCTGAGCTCATCTTTAACCAGTGATGTTGCAGGAGTGTGTAAGCTCCCTGGGACTCCCCTCCTCATTGGCGGGGTCATTGGATCCCACTGCTGTCAATCAAAAACATTCAGCCAAACAGGAGAGAGGGGGGGGGGGCGAGGCCAGGTCATGGCTCCATGTTTAAATTGACACACAAAGTTGTGACTCGGCTTGGGTGCCCCATAGAAAGCTGCTTGCTGTGGGGGCACTTAGTAGGAGGGAGGGGCCAGGAGAGCTAATGAGGGACCCAAGAAGAGGAGAATCCAGGCTGCTCTGTGCAAAACCACTGCACAGAGCAGGTAAGTATAACATATTGCAAGCTAGTATGCATGGAGCCCTTAATCATGTGCAAACAATATGTCAATAAAAACATTGTAGAGAAGAATGCTCAGACAATATGAAATCTCTATGTTTCTTAGCAGCTACTGGAGGTGTTGAGCGTTGGTGACCAGTCATAACAGCAGTTGTGGTGGAACTATAATATCTATTTTATGGTATCAGGGATGATTGCATGCTCTCCGTGGCAGTTGGCTACATCATTCCTCACTCTTTCTCAGCATATCTCACTATGCCATTACAGTGGAGGACTGGTTGGATTGCTCTCTTTGCCAGCCCTTCCATCTTGTCCTGTGTGCACTGCTGGGCCCTTCGAATCCCACACCCACAGTTCCCAGGTCAGACATTTCCAGGTAACTAACATTAGGTCATGAGCATGTGATGTCTTGCAAATTTACAATTGTGTGTGCATCCACCCCTGAGGAAGTGACGTCATGTCACAAAACACGTTGGATTACATAGATGCAAGTTTACACCTATTATTGATTGATTATTATTGATTGATCTTTGTAACACTGTACCTGGCTACTAAATTAATATGTATATATTGACAAATCTGCTTTACTATATGGCATTATGTTACTGTCGATCTGTTGAAATTGTATTTACCAATAAATCTTTACCTTAATGTTTTTACTATTTAGTGTGTTGTGCCTCAAATAAAGTCCCACGGGCAATTTATGTTTTCCAGTGTATATTGAATGGGGATGGAGGCGCCTCACGGGGCACATCCAACCATATTTTGTTAGATGATTGCCCGAAAATCTGGCCCTATCCAGGTAGAGTTCATTGTGATGTACACAGGTGACAGTCAAGTGACACATTTTAGAAACAAATGCCACCTACTCTCTGAGAAAAGATGCAATGTCTATAAATGGAAAGTATACATTTAATGTACTGGAAAACTGCACCTCTAAAGAGGGTTTAAACCATTAAATCTAATAATGCTTTAACATGGTAATGTCAATTCAAAAGCTGTATTTTGTCTATTTAAAGAATATGTTACCCCAACATTTCATATTCCTGATACGTGCCTGCTGCACCATGTACTTGTATGTAAAAGAATCCTGTTCTCTTTTTATTGCTTTCTTCATGTGAAATCCCTGGTGATCCTGCCAGTCCCTCTGCTTTTCTAATAAAAACTGACCACACTAAGCAGGAGAGCACAGTGTGATCAGTTCTCTAGCTGTGCTGGGAACTCGGCCTGCTCTCCGCTAATGATCAGATATGTCCTGACACACCCTCCACCTGCACAGCCTTTAACTGGGAAGCTCCGTGTGCTGCTGCTTCCCTTCCCTCAGCTTTTATGCAGCTGAGGGAATGTGATCACTTGTAAAAAATTAAAAAGGGGAAAAAATGTGTTTATAATGTTTGTTTATAATAATATTTGTTTAATATATATATATATATATATATATATATATATATATATATATATATATATATATTTATTTATTTATTTATTTATTTATACACAAATGTTTTGCCTTTCATTTCTATTTTAAACAGAATGGGTTGTTTTACAAAGTGAGGGTTTACATATGCTTTAAACGTGCATCTTTCATTAAAATAATGCCTTCCATGAAAGTCATTGGTCAGGCACTTCCTTTTTATGGGGGGACAATTGTCTAATCTTCCTTATAGAGAGGATACAAAGGCTAATTTCACCTTTTTAAAAAATAATAAATGCATATATTTTGCAGGGATAAAAATGATATAAAATGTATATTTTTTTAAAAAGAGCCCGCAAAGCATTGCACCAATGATCAGTGGATTGTGAGGGCAATATAGGACTCCTGCAGATCTTTGCACTTACCTCTGTATATACTGTAGGTGTAACCCGTAACATGTTACTAAAGGTCTTTAGGGATGTGTAGAGAATTTCTCAATTCTGAAAATATGCAGAGAAACCCAGGTTCTAACAGCAGGTAATGTTCCACTGTAATGTTTTGTATCGGGACGCTGGAGACATGCTGCAGATTCAGACTCTATATTCAGCTTCTAAAAAGACAACGTAACCACACTCAACAATATAAAAAACAACATAACCATTGATCTGTTACAGTGCACCTAGAGTTTACCCTAAGAGCCGGTTCACACTACCACGACCAGAAAGTCGCCCCATGAAGGAGCGACTTTTTAGCGCGACTTTGGCGCGACTTTGAAGAGACTTTTGAAGAGACTTTGAAGAGATTTAAATGATAGGCGACTTTGTCTGTGGGGAATGCCTGGGTAATCTTTTTCTTCTTCCTGGAAAGTCTGATCACAGTCGCTTGAAAATAGATAAGAATGGCGACACCCATTGAAGTCGGATACAGGTCGCCTTGAAGTAGTACAGGAACCTTTTCTGAAGTCGGAGCGACTTTAGTAGTGCATATTCTCATTTATTTACATTGAATTTGTAATGACAAGCGACTTGGGGCGACTTGAGATTGCACAAGTCGCGTCCCAAGTCGGAGTAGTGTGAACCGGGTCTAAAATGTTACGAAACTCTTGTTGTTTTTTTGTTTCATGAGGCTTCGCCACACTTGTGCATCGCGGGAACATGAACAAGACTCCTGCAACACAAAAACGCACTGCTCTTTTGGAGCAATGCCATTAATTTTACATGGCACCCAAACGTAACACATGCATGTTTGTGCGTACCAAAATGCATGGTAAGACAGTACCATGCATTTTGGTGCAACGCAATTTTAAAAATAGGTCATGCACTTCTTTCTGTGTTTCTTTAACAAAGGGCAACCCATTAATTTCAAATTAAAAAAGGCAAAACATGAAAACAAGCAAAAACCTGTGAACAGCACCCAGCCCAGGCCACAGTCTGACACGCAAAAGCATTTGGGAACTTGCACAATATGGCTGCAATGCAAAGCATAACATCTAGATAAGGCACTGTATACTGAATGGACAGATATGGATAATTTCCCGGAGAGCTCTATTAGTTTACCAATTTATTTCACATGCTCCCTGAAGTTGCATTTTGACACATGTAATAGACAGGAACGATAAGATCATTTTTAACACCACCTTCAAAAAAATTTTTTTTTTAAAAGCTACTTTCTCGGAAAATATTTTGTAGCGCTTGCTAACTTTACTTCCAATGCCAGCATTATTTATTATATTCCTATTTACATTTTACATGGTCTCGTTTATACATGTACATGAAATAGAAAGCATTGACATACCATTGCACGGACACTTATTTCAAATGCTTGGAGATATGCTATACAGAATGTGTCACATTTCTTCTGTTTGTTCTTCATTTAATCCTTAATCCCGGTACAGTGCTCACCGCAGTCTGTATTATAGCATTGGGCTGTGCATCACTAAGCATTTCGTTCAGATGATTGGACAGCTAAGAATCAAATTAAATGATTCCAAGAAGCATCACCGACACCACAGGATGTTATTGATGGCACAGTTCCTGCGTGTGTATTACGGATGTATTACATATTAGAGAACATCCGCTGGAAAAAGGCCACAGAGAAGATGAGCTACAGAACAGTTTGCAGATACCATTGATATGTAATCATATGTCTAAAATCCTATTTACCAAGATGGATATGTTGTTTTAAATATTCATTATTTTAACTCATTATACTTTTCCCCCAAAAAAATGTTACATTCACACTTATATATTGTTTAGGTGTGGTATTGTAATTTTTTCCATATAAAAAAGGCATTTAGGACTTGATAACCTTATTTTCTAATGATTTTTTTTTCTCATGGTCTCTTGAAGCATTATTTTATAACCACCTTAATGGTTCCTTTTCCTATTCTTTAGAATACACAGCTCATTGGAACTCATGGTTATCAACAGGCAGAAGCTAGAAGTATTTTAAGGAGCAATTACCCATGCGACAATCTATGTAAATTGACTTTTACAGTAAAAATGCCTCAAAAAATCGATATAATGTGTGCGGTAAAT
The DNA here is from genome assembly GCF_965119305.1 of Pelophylax lessonae. Classification (NCBI taxonomy): domain Eukaryota; kingdom Metazoa; phylum Chordata; class Amphibia; order Anura; family Ranidae; genus Pelophylax; species Pelophylax lessonae. Next base: position 125,309,440 of record NC_138779.1, read on the forward strand.
CCATCTGATTCAAGTAGAATTGCTTTTAATAAAATAGAAAAAAAAATAACAATTTTGATCATAAAAAAGCAAAAAATGCACAGTAATGAAAATCCCACATTCGTTATGCTTCTGTAACTTGAGCCTACTGAGTAATTTAGAGGTTCCTGCTGATTCAAAATATTGTATAATAACTCACAAGTTTATTTACTGGGGAATTCACATAATTAAGTATTGTGATTGCAAGGTAACACAATAGATATTTATGTTTTAGAACAACCATAAATTCTAAAACATGAATTTTGACAATAATAGAGTCTGATATTCTATTCATCTTTGCTGATAAGGGAGAGAGATGGATAAATATATGCCAGAATGGCTCCTTACTGTTTCATAAATAGTAATGGAGAAATCACCTGCATATATTGAATAGTAGATGTGCATGTTGGAGTGAAAAAAGATCTTCTAAGGGCGAGCTACTCGCAGTGCATGTTCACTTTTTTTCCATTCCCTCAATGCTCTATTTGGTACAACCACACATAATAAAGCATGTGATTTACTGCCTCTTCCACCCACTTTAGAACATTTAGGGAGTTCAAGATAAAGCTTTGGACTTCTGGGATTAAATAAATATACTTGGACCCCTGTACCTCTGGTGTGGGGCTCTTGTCCTCCCTGTCTTTTCTTGATTACCCAAGGCACTTTTGAGGCCCCTCAATGTTAGAAATAGACGTTATGGACTTACATTCACACAGAGGAAATCAGCCAACTTTGGATCTCACTGCAAATTAAATTTTCTCAGCTGGCAGCAGAGTGAAAACAAAGGGGATGCTGGCTGGCATCATAGACCAAATTTGCTCATGGCCTTATTGAGTCAGTGACGTCACCCAGGATCTCCCACCCTTTGGAGTCTTTCAGTGACATTCATCTACATGGCTGGACAATGTGATTGATGACAGAATTATGTTGTGGGACTTTTTATTTTTAACCTTGTTGAAGGCATGTGGCCTACATGATATTCTAGGGGTTGCCCTCACGTGTAATGCTTCCCACTGAGTTCAATCCAGCCAGGAAATACTGTTTGGGACTTGTCGGCACACTTCTATTTAAAAGGAAAAGTAAAATTTAAAAAAAACCTGGTGCCCTTGCAGAAGTTTTGCACCATCACTTCAAACACAAAAATAAACAATTTTGGGCCTCCTGGTTCTCTCTTGCATTGCTGCTGTTCAGGCATCAAGCCTTATCCTTTAGTCTTGTCCCACAGACCATTACACAGCAACACTCTGCTCACATACAACTCTGTAACTTTCTCTCTAATCTTTTGAAGCTCTCTTAGCTCTCCCTGCACTCTTGCAGCTCCATGCTGCACTGGCTTGGGCAGGGGATCTCTTGTCTCCCAGGTGGAGCCCTGAACTGCAGACAGCCCCCGTGACTATATTAGAGGTTTCTTCCCTCCTAAAGTTTTTTATAGCCTCCAGAACCCAATCTAGGAATTACAATACCCAAAGAAAACCAAAGACCCGATTTACTTTGGTCATAGCAGCCATTCTGGAGCCTCTCAATGTGCATCTCTGAGAACCTTGTGTGCCATTTACCTCTTCTTCCACAGTGGCAGGGCCCAGCCCTGTCACAACCGATATGGTTTGCTTTTTTATTTTTGCATTGGGGCACTCCCCTTGGAAGCCATGATACCAGGCCCTCATCTAGGATGGGGGTCTGGTATGTAAGTTTAGGGGATTCCCTGGCATCTTTGTTTACAAATAAAACTAACCAACTGGGCACTTATGCTGGCCATACACTAGCCAAAAAATCGTTCGAAAATCTGTCATTTGGTCCAATCGTTTGTTTTTCATCCAGTTAATGGGCACAAATAGAAAATCGAGCTGAAAAATCGAAGGAACAGTTTGGAAAATTCTGCCGAACGAACGATAAATTGAAAGGTTAATGTGTTTCTTGGGCAAACTGTTTACACTAGGCATATGTGACAAACTGAACAAAAAATTGATTTGTTTATGTTCATTGAACGATTTATCGTTTGCAATTTGGTCATTATATGATGGCACGATCGTCTGCTCTCACGGCCGATTTTTCGTTTTTCGAAAATAAGTTTGAACGATTTTTCGGCTTGTGTATAGCCAGCTTTAGGCATGCACACTACCATTTTTTTATAAGCTCAAAAACCCTAGAAAAAAAACGCTGAGTGAAAAACAAAGCTGATAGAATTTTTATGCCTGCTAGTGGTAGAGTCTTAGTAGCTTTTAGAAGCTTTTAAGAGGGTTTAGGAGCGTTAGCATTTTATTAGCATTTTATAGTACACAGACTTTATGTACACTAGCATTTTCTTTTAAGCTCCTAGAAGCTATTATGAACTTTCTTTCTGCTCCTATAAGTTTTTAGTGTTATCCTATGTGTCCATGTACATTATTTTATGCTAGAGCATTTTTAAAGCTTCAGCATTTAGAAGCCCAAACAAATTGTCAAGAGCTTATCTTGAATATTTAGTTCAGTTTTTAGTACAGCTCTCAAAAAGGATGTTGCAAAACTGGATAGAGTGCAAAAAAGGGTAGCTAAGCTAATAAGAGGGGGTATTTGATCACTTTATATGAATACATAAATGATTCTGGTAGTAAACATGATGAACAATTGTTCACTATAAGGTCATTGCAAATGACAATAGGGTTAACCTCTGTATGTGGAAAGGCTTCCTTACAGTAAGAGGTGTAAAAAAAATGTGGTACACTTCCACTGATTCCATTTAGGGGGTGAAAAAGAATTGTTTTCATGGTGGACCACATATTATATTTTTTTGTTCTTTGAGGATGTTCGTTTTTATGTTTGAGCTTTGGTTGGACGGGATCGGTTTGTCTTTTTTCAACCTAACAATCTCATTTTTTTTTTTGTATTATGTGCATTCTCTTTGAATGATGCCAGACATTAATTTGCTGTAAGGCTGGATGCCTTTAAGCATGTTAAATCCTACCAGTCTGATACTAAGTTATATTATATGGCTGTTAGCATTCTATAGGTGCTTGAAGTCAATAGGGGTGTTCTAAAAAAAGGAAAACTGTGGATTAATATATGTTATTTTTTTCCTACACCTATCTGCCCACTGTGGGGTAAGAAAGATATACCTCCCTTGCAATACACATTCACCATGGTACAGAGAGCGTAAGAGCAAAACGTTCTCTGAATGGATGAGGTGAAGAGTGTGACATCATCATCCCGCCTCTCCACCTCATCCAATCAGAGAATGCTTTGCATTCATTGAGAAGATGCAGTGTGATCTCTCAATGGTGCCTCTGCCTAGCAGCCAACCTCCTATGTTCACAATGCAGCAGGGCAGTTGCTCTGCACAGGAGACAAGCTGGACCACTGTAGCTATGTAGAAATATAACATACCTGGAATTTTTTCCCAAAACTATACAAAATAAACATTGCCTAAATTACTCCTTTGTTAGAGTAATTTGTGGAAGTTTTTCTTCTTTATTCCTCTTACACCCAGACACTTCTGTTAAATAATAACATAAAGGGTTGACGGTTAGGGAGCAAATATTCCCACATCTTAACTTTGTGGCACCCAGAAACCATGAATGATTCTTGTAAAGAGTCGAAGCACTAGTAATATGGGCGGTTTCTCTGTAGCCACAATGCTCCCTATTGAATGAACGAGCAAGATAACAACTGGATTTTGTTCATTTCTCAGGCTGCTTTCTTCTCAAAAACAAATGTACTTTGGCAGACCAAAGAGCTAAGCAATTTATTGAAATAAAGAGAAAACAGATGGTGGAAAACAGTGAGCATGCCACTGCCAGAACATAGTGCTCATTACCTGTATCCGAAAATGATAACAACTGTCCACAAGATGGCTCCACTTACTGACACTAAACTTTATAAAAAAAATATGCAAGAGAAATAGTGAGCTTGTTTTAGACCTTATAAAGTGTTAAAAAAACAAAAGAAATTATCATAGAAAGGTTATATCAAACACAACCCTTAACCACTTTTAAGACCGGAAGATTTTCCCCCTTAATGACCAGGCCCTATTTTGCGATTCGGCACTGCATTACTTTAACGGACAATTGCGCGGTCATGCGATATTGTACCCAAACTAAATTTACGTCCTTTTTTTCCCACAAATAGAGATTTCTTTTGGTGGTATTTGATCACTTGTGTGATTTTTATTTTTTGCGCTATAAACAAAAAAATAGCAACAATTTTGAAAAAAAAAAAATATATTTTTCACATTCTGCTACATAACATTCCCCCCAAAAAATCAAATTTTTTTAACATTTTAGGCCAATTTGTTTTCTGCTACATATTTTTAGGGAAAAAAAATGCAATAAGCGTATTTTGATTGGTTTGCGCAAAAGTTATTGCGTCTACTAACTACGGGAAAGATTTATGTCATTTTTATTGTTTTTTTTTTTGTACTAGTAATGGCGGCGATCTGCGTTTTTTTGCAGGACAGCGACATTGCGGCGGACAGATCGGACCCATGACTGACATTTTTGACACTTTTGGGGGTACCAGTGACATTACTATAGTAATCAGTGCTAGCAATATGTACTGTTACTGTAATAATGCCATTGGCAGGGAAGGGGTTAACCCTGTTGGTGATCAAGGGGTTAAATGTAAGCCTAGGGGAGTGATTCTAACTGCGGGGGGTTGGGCTTGTGAAATGATCATAGAGACATGCAATCCTATGTAGCAGAATCACATAGTCTCTGTGATCATTGCAGGGAGAAGGATTACATCAGCCGACCGTCCTTCTCTGTCAGCGGGGAGAGATCGCCGGTGTCAGGCGGCATTCGGAGTCGCCTGACACACGTGCCAGCTTCCCTGAAAACGGGTCATATGTGCCGAAAATTAATGGCCGCCGCAGCAGCAGCTTTCACTTCAACTTATATGGTTCATGAACGGCCTCGGCCGCCTCCCGAGACCCGCCGTTTGCACTTTCTCGCCCGTCCTGTGCTAGACTGGTTGCTAGAATCACCTGGCGTCTAGCAACCAGTGACGTCACGGTCCCGAGAGGAAAGCGAGGCCGAGAAGAGGACCCAGCATGCAGAGCGGAGGAGGATCTTCCTCGTCCTCCTCCTCACCTATTACTAACTCTCTGGCTCCCTCTCTGGCTCCACCCACCTCCTCCCTCCATCTTCTACTGTATGGCCGCTGCGGATAGGAAGGACAGGAGCAGAACCAGTGTCAACCTGCTATCTGTGGGGAGCAGTGAGTGACAACATATTGTGTTATAATGTAAATCACTGTTGTCCTATTCTTAGCTACCCCCTATATAATGCAGCTATGGGATAGGTATATAGTGCCAGGAGCTTCTATATACAGGCTGTAACTATTTTAAAATCATTTGGGGGAAAAAAGTCATTTTCAGTTTCGGTTTTTCGGCCAAGGGCATCCTGAATTTTCGGTTTCTGTTTCGGCCCCGAATTTTCATTTCGGCGCATCCCTACTTAGAATTGTGTGTTTAGGGTGTGCCCCCCAATATATTTTTTGTTTCCATGCAGGACACATAGATACCTTGCCTTCACTACAATTGCTTCCATACCACTATAATTGGCCACAAGAGTGAAAAAAAAACAGACTTTAGTAGGTTCCATACAGCAACTTTGTTCTTACATAGAGCTGAATACTTTTTCCCAGTCCCCAAGTAACTACCCAGTGGGGTTGATTTACTAAAACTAGAAAGTGTAAAATCTGGTGTAGCTCCGTATAAACATTAATCAGCTTCCAACTTTTTTTTTGTCAAAGCTTAATTGAACAAGCTAAAGTTAGAAGCTGATTGGCTACCAAACAGAGCTGCACCACATTTTTCACCCTCCAGTTTTTATAACCGACCCCTGTGTGTCTGAGGTACTAAGCACCAGCCCTGTCACATGGAAAGAAGGGGATTAAATCACATGCTACCACGATCTTGGAAATAATGTGTATTTTACTTTGATCCTGGTGGCCAAACAGAATGGCCAAGGGGCGAAGAAAGGTGGATATGTTCTGCTGTTAGGCCTACCATTAAAGTAAGCCTTGCATAACCAAAGCAAGGTTTATTTTAAGAGCAGGAAGGCACTCAGGGAATCTAACTAGCACCCTAATTTGCTTGAAAATCTGTGCAGTTCATATATGTTATGTTTTAAAACAAGAAGTGACAATTATATTAGAAAAGCATCAACTTTATACCAAGTCACATAAAGGTAGAAAAGAATGAACAGTTCCAGATACAATGAACCGTGTCTTTCCTGTTGAGTCCCCTTTACAGTTAGATTTAACAAGAAAAAAAAACCATGGTAAAAAATTAGATAACACAGCAAATCTTGCCTATCCTTTTGCAGAGCTATATTCAGTCTTCTCTTTTACCGTCTTCTGTATATCTGTTGTGCTAGCAAAGACTTTTGTAAGTGTTACAAAACCGCACACAGTTCAGCTTCCTTTGAAGTTTCCAATGATCTCAGCATGTCTCAGTGAGACAGTGTATTTGATATGGATTTCATGTAAAGTCCTTGGGGTATTAGATCTTAATTTACAGTGAGTATTTTGCCACGCTGTATGAAATCTTGTCTCAATGGCAGGTTACTTTAAATGCTTTTTGATGAATCAATTGCATTTTGATGAGCACACAGCTTGGTTTTACCCCATAGTCAGTAAAAACATACACATACGGTCTGAATTATGATTTTCAATTTTCTGGATTTTGGAAACTGTGAGCTAATCGCATGAAGTTCTATTTGCATTTGATATATTGCTAATGCTGAACATGAACTGTATTCAAGTAACAATTTGTCATCAACTGCACAAAAAGAACCATGGATACCAAAGTAACTGGACCCATAATATACTGTATATATACGGTGCATATTTATAAATATTTAAATTAATATTTGGTGCGACTATCCTTTGGCTTTAAACCAGCATCACTTTTTCTAGGTACACTTGCATCAGTGGCGGCCCGTCCATTCAAGGCGCAGGGGCGCCGCCCCCCTAATCCATGCGCCCAGCCCCTATTATACATGCAGGACGCTAGACGCATGGATTCCAATGGGTCTTTTTTTTTTTTTTTAGAAGCACATGATTAGAGCCGGAGGCTCTAATTGGCTTCAAAAAGGGTGGGATTGGAGCGCAGAGCCCACCCAGTTGTGTGACATTAGCAAATTAATATCCACTAATGTCTCCCTGTTTCTCCTCACGGCCAATCAGGAAGCGGGTCCTGAGTCCCGATTGACCACCAGTCCTAACTCCTTATTGGCCCGGGAGGAGAATCGACTGCCAGGACTCCGGAGGAGACGCAGGGTTGAAGACACCACATGCATGGGGTATGTGCAGGGATGGTGGGGGGCCTGACAGGCGATCCATTGATTGAGCGATGGGGGGGGTTATGTGGTTGGCTGGCTGGGGGGGCTGTGGGCCGCCCCCCCCCCAGGAAAATAAGCACCAGCCGCCACTGACTTGCATTACAATTTTTGATGGAACTTAGCAGGTCCATAAAGGCAGTAGGAATGTAAAATATTTAGAACTAAACATATGTGGACAATACCTTTCTGTTCTGCTTTCTATATTTGCAACATGTATTTTTTAAGGCTGCTTTGACACTGCCAGGTGCAGCAGAGTGTAATCACAAGTTTCCAATACACTTCTATAATGTCCTGCATTTTTTACATGTTTTCTAAACGCACATCAAAAGTCCACCATGTTGCACCTTTGGTGCGCTTTTTAGAAAACGCCCCAAAAAAATGGGACATAAAAAAAGTCAACGGGAAACCGTGGGTAAACTGCACAAAAAATGCAAATAAGCTGGAGCCAATGTCGTTTAGAACTATCTACAGAATAAAGAAGAACAAAAAAGTGATGGTTTGGCCCCCACAGAGCCCTGATGTCAACATCATCGAGTCTGTCTGGGATTACACGAAGAGGCAGCCTACATCCACAGAAGATATGGGTTTACTTCTTCAAGATGTTTAGAACAACCCACCTTTTTTTTTTTTTTTAGAAGTGTATTGGAAACTTGTGATTACACTCTGCTGCACCTGGCAGTGTTAAAGCAGCCTTAAAAAATACATGTTGCAAATATAGAAAGCAGAACAGAAAGGTATTGTCCACATATGTTTAGTTCTAAATATTTTACATTCCTACTGCCTTTATGGACCCAGTTCTACCTGTATACTAATAAGTATCTCTCCTTTTTGTGTAAAGAGTTTAGGTTGTGGAATAATATGTATCACTTAATCACTAAGCAGCTGTAGCAAGTATTGAAATGTCTGGATGTCAGTGATGAATAGATCATCCTACTAAGCACTCTGTAAGAGTGATCATTACTGCAATATACTCACAACTGTTCCTTATGGTGGTTACTTGGAAAATATTGATGACACACTGAAGTAAGCCAGTGGAATGAAATGGGACATAGTGGTCTCTGTTTAGAGCCACACAGTGAAGAAAGGTGAAACATGGGTTGAAGTTAAAGTGTAACTCCACTTTTGTTGAAAAAATGAAAAAAGAATATTCCCCTTTGGGTGATCTATGTACATTACAAGGATTTTAACAAATTTTCTTGCAGGTTCTTACCTTTTGTTATTCTGAAGAAATCCATGTGTGTTTTTCTGTGTCCATATGGAAAGTGGATCTAATGGGAGTGGTTTTATAATTATAAATCAGCTGCTGCACTTGCAGGCCTCTAATGAGGAAAATTGCTGGGTCTGCGTCCCTTTCGATGTTATTTTCTATTGGGGATTTCTCACCAAAAATGACTACTTTGTTGCAGGGGATGCCTAAAATCAGACTTGTATCTTAGTGCAGACTTCTGGGAAAATTGGTAAGCCAATCACACAAGCAGAAAGTGATGTTTCTGAGGGGCGTTCTGTACACATACTGTGTATAGAACATCTCCAGGTAGCCCTGTTGCATTGCATATTAGAGAAAATTACAAAGCTGCAGATTGAATAGGTAATTTTTAATAACATTCAATTACAATATGATTTGAGTCGCAATTGTATATGCTATATTATTAATATTATAATATTATTAATTGTATATACTATATTTTTTCATTTGCTTTTTTTTCACACGAAAATAAAGTTACCCTTTAAGGATTTCACCTTGTGGACAGCACTAGGTGGATGGAGATGGGGAAATTATAGGACAATTGTACAAAAGTCCAGTTGTACTTTAAAATAGATACAGTTACATCTTTATGTAATTGCTTTATAAAGTGCATAAAGTGACACATAAAACTGTAAAGTCTAAGCAGTTACATTTCATATCCTGACCAATCCTTTGTGAGTTGAAGTATATTAATCACAACATCATCAAGCACTCTCACAGTGGACCTAACATCTGATATATTATTTAATGTTAGGTGCATGCATGCTAAGTAATGTGTAAGAGTAAATGATCGTACACACTATAAGAAAATCGGGTGAGAATTTTCGTTCAAAAAACTTTCATACAATTTTTGTGTATAGTGTGTACACAACTTTCTACAGCCGATTCCGACCTTCTGAATTCAAATTTCCGAAGGGACCAGCTCCAAAATGTTACTTGTACATGAACAGAACTAACAATTTTCGCTTAGTATGTACTGTTTTCGTTCGATTTTTGTATGAGCAAAATCAGAAACGAAAGACTGCGCATGATCAGAAACAATAAACAACAAAAAAAAGCTTTTGTTTTACGAGAATTTTAGTACATATTTTCTTTCATCAGTTCCGATTTGTTGTGAAACAACAAGGAAAATTGGAGACAATCATTTGCCTGATTTTCTTATAGTGTATATCCCACTTAAGGCTAAGTTCACACAGGTAGTGAAAAATTTAGCAAATAACTGTGCAAATAATATATAATATACAGCTGCACGATTGGGTCAATACATTGACCACTTTCTTCAGCCCCTCGTGACCTTTACTGATGTGTATGTGAAAGATACTACACACATACTACAAATTATTGAAAATCAGTCCAAAATAGATGATTATACATTGGCCACTGCTGATGTAGGGTCTTTATACACTATTATAGGCCACGATGAGGCGATTGATAGTGTATGCTGGGCACTAAGAAAAACAGACTTGACGATGAGACATAGAAAATTTCTCCTCGATAGCCTCAAGTTCTGCCTACAACACAACTACTTTTGGTTTGGAGGCCAGTATTATCTTCAATCAAGGGGTGTAGCCATGGGGGCTTGGTTCGCCCCCAGTGTGGCTAATATTTTTAGGGCCCACTGGGAGGACGAACAAATTTTCTGTGCACGGCCAGAACAACTGGTAGTATACTGAAGATTTATTGATGATATACTTATAGTATGGAAGGGGGGTCGTGTTTCTTTGGACTCTTTTGTCCAAATGATGGATGACAATAATAGAGGGATTCAATTTACATGGAATGTCAGTATGGACAAGATCGTTTTCCTTGATTTAGAAATTTATAAATATATGGGGAAGTTGTACACAAGAAATTTCTTCAAACCCACTGATCGCAATGCATATCTTCCAGTAGACAGCTGCCATCATCATTCTTGGATTAAGAATATACCCAAAGGGCAGTTCATCTGAATTAGATGGAACTGCACCTCTGTCGATGAATATAGACAGCAATTGGATATGCTTATCCAGAGATTTTATGAGAAAGGTTATGATCTGGATGTGATCACTAGGGAACGGGATGAAGTATATAGAATGGACAGAGATCTATTAGTTCATATGGGTCCTAATGATAATAATAAAAAAATGAAGCAGGGGAAATCCGAATTTGGTGTCCTATTGGAATATAATGTCCAATATAGGCAAATTGAAAAAAATCATTAAAAAATATTGGGGTGTGCTCCAAAAAGACAAAGTTCTAGGCCGCACCTACCTGCGGTTCCTAAATTTATTTATAAAAAGGCCCCCACCCTTAAAGAGAGACTTGCACCAGGGGTTATTGACCCCCCCCCCTGGTTTTAACCAACAATTCTGTTTTAAATTTTTTAAAAGGTTTTTATGCCTGTGGTAAGTGTTCAGCATGTCAACACAGCAAAGTAAACCCTAAAAAAACAAAAGAATTTGTGGCCACTAGTACAGTTATGACATTTCCCATCAAAGATCTAATCACCTGCGCCACTGAGGGTATAATATACATGCTTAAATGAGGAAGTGGCCTGCAATACGTAGGGCGGACATCGCATGCTTTGAAAGTCCGCCTTAGAGAACATGTGGTCAACATTAAAAAGGGCAAAGTGGAACATAATGTGTCCAAACATTTTAGATTATTCCATCAGAGAGACCCTAGCTCCCTCAAATTTTGGGGGATTGAAAAAGTCTTTAAGTTTTGGAGGGGTGGTAATTTTATTCGAGCCCCTAGCAAAAGAGAAACTGCCTGGATATATCAAACCAAAGTTTTGACACCCAGAGGTTTAAACGTCGATTTAGATGTCAATTGCTTCATTAGTGATCGTTGATTATATTTTAGTATTATTTTAATATTATATATATTAATTTATTTAATACACTCATGATGTGACCCTTGATGTTTCATTCCAGTTTAGTGTATTTTATACATATGTTAATTCATTTAGGGTTTATTCTCAATATTTAGTTTTTTTTATCATTAATTATTTTTATTTTCATTTTTATTTTTATTTTATTTTATATTTTTCTTTATTTTTATTTATACATTAATTTTTATTATTATTTATATTTATTTTATATTTTTTATTTATTTATTTTATTTATTTATGTTGCTCTTTTTTCCCATGTTTTCCATATTTTCATTTTTTTCCCGCATTTGTTATAAATTTTACTGTATTGTATTATTTGTATTAGTTAGTTTAGAGATATTTATGGATTTTATAGATTGTTGAAGTCTTGCTGTGAGGTCCCCGCTCGTCCAGAATTTTATATTTATTTATTTATTCAGTGCCATTACCTATTTGCTCCGTTATGGTAGGCCTCGTGTATACACTTTCTTTATTATTGGGCTTCTGGGTACACTTGTGAAGCTGCGCCTTCCGAGGAGGAGCTATTCTTACATATACCTTCGCTGGTCCGTCTAGTCTCCACCTCTACTGACGAAGTCGTGACACGCAAGCGTATGACGCCACGCGTATAGGGGTCGGAGTCTTCGATGGATGAGCGGCGACTACACAGCACGGCTCCTCATCGCTCATTGTATGGTCCGCACAAGCCTGATTGTGCCCCATATGTGAGTGAAATTTTATATATTTAAATAAAGGGTTATATTTCAGTAAGCACTTAGACCTCTTGCAATTTTTTTCATGTCCTCCCTGTGTGCTGAGCCTAAGAGATTAGCAGCCTAGCAAGTGGCATCCAATGATCCGGATTCACCTCTATTGAGGATTTATTGCTTTTTATTTATCCAATTGAGGTGAGAGGCCATCTTTTGGCTAATGGTGGTGGTGTTTTTGAGCACATTGTGAATAGAGACACCTATCAAGCACTTTATATACTAAGCTTACACTTGGGATTTTCCTGGATTGGACTTGAATATTTATTTGCACCTTTATATGTGTCATGCACTTTATTGAGACCCTTTTATGCACTTTTTGATTTTTTTTGAGATGTATATTTATTGATTTCAAATCATATCACAAGAAGCACATTGTCACTTTATTGTTTATTAAGCACCTCATATTGATTGTTTTATATAGTGCTGTATATTTTTTACATCTTATCTATTACTGTATAGAACAGAAATTTGCTTTGCAAAGCCTTTATTAACATTTTCTTAAAACCCTGTGAACAAGACCATAAAAACAATTTATACGCACAACCTGGCTCAAAATGAGTTCAGGAGAAAAGGAATAGTTAATAGATATCAGCGAATTGTGGATTTCATAATAAATTATGCATCTGTAATAAACTTATTTCCAAGTAAATTTCTTTTTTTTTTTTTTTTTTGAGCTTATTCAGTTATGGAAACAATAATATGCAATTTGCGATATGCCATAACAGCCAGCCAGAGTTAATGTCACCAGTCCGATTATAATATACTAGCATCTGATGTTATGAGTAGTTGGTTTTTACATGTCAATTTGCATTTTCATAAGGAGACTTCAGCAATTGCATCATTCATATCTCAGCACAGGTTTCCTTTAACGTTGCCTTATTAAAAAAGACAATGTCAGCAGACGTGTGCTTTTCTGACTTTCTAAGTGCTGTTACTTTGCTTCTGCATTTCTTCTTTTACATGTATATTAGAGGTGACTTTAGGATGTAGGCATAACACTCCTCTACCTAACTTACTCCTTTAGGCTGGAACATGGCTCGATTTGCCCCAACTCTAAAGAAACAAACTCAAGCTAATTTTCACCCGATACTGCTCTATATGCAACATCTTTCTGGTATCTACCTTATGTACCATTACAACTTACCTCTAAATTCTCTTCCATGCCCACATTCCTTTTTCTACCACAATCCACCATATCATGTAGAAGAAGTCATTAATATGGGATGTCTATCCTTGAAGCCCCTGCTCTTATTTCTGTCTTTTTACCATTGTTATCTTTACTGATGTCTATAAAATTATAAAAATATATCAGTCTTTTGAGAAGATTTATTAAGTTACAATCAGCAGCCCAGGTATCCTAATCAAACATAAAAACAGAAGTGCCTTGGGCTGCTGAAAATTACCTTGTCATCAAAGGGTCACGTGCAAACTAAGTAAAACCTTTAGAAGAACACCCATTCACTTTCCAATGGCCAACGTTTTCAAACCCCAGTCCTTTGTTGTTTCCCCTTCTTCTGAAGGGATTCCACACTTCTGGGATGTGAATACCTTCTCCTCCTGCCACATGCTGGGTTTCCTTACAGTGGCTAGTATGTCACCACAGGGCATACAAGCCAATGGAAAGAACCAAAGTATTCAATGAGAGAAGCAGATATTTTACCTCTTTAAAGTCTCAGCTGGTCATGACACAGTCACTTAAATAATATGATATGATATGAATAATATGAAATGATGCAGAAACTACAACTTCAAGGAGAACATTGCCTAAAGTACATTTAAAGGCAGTTTTTTTGTCATTTTAGATGGATAGGGAATGGGAAAACCTGTAGGTTGTTTTTTTATTTGTGTCTGTGATGGTACTAACTGTCACTATGAGTGAAAGACAGATAAGTAATGGTTTGGATTGCTTAAATATTTGTCAGCAAAATCTTCATATAGAAATATGAAGATTTAATACCACCTTACACAGTGTATTCCATGCTGGGCTGTGAGAGAGACACAAAGACTTTCATTCGCAGACTTCCCTATTGTTTGTGTATTTGGAGGGAATGTGTATTGTGATGAAGTTTACCTGTCTGTTCCATTGTTACATGTTAATGACCTCACATTGTTCTGTCTCATTACACATAACAGTCCTTCTAATCAAGCTATCGGACCAATCCCTGCTGACTCATTTTCAAGTCCTCATTTGCATGGCTAAGGAGGACTACATGTACTTTACAATTGACCAATAGGAAAACGGTTGTTGGGGGCGGAATGTTCCAAATTCTGTATAAAAGTGTGTTGTGTACTTCCAATAAATGTCTTCCTGTTTGAACTTACATACAGCATGCCTGGTGTTTATTCTAATGGATTCCGAACGGCACATAGCTGTAGTTCGGATCCCGGAGCCTTGGATGAGCGAACCATCAGACGTTGCGATCTGCAAGCTGACTCACTAGTAGCAGAGGAGTGTCGGGAGAGCGGAAGCGAGTGAGCAAGGGTCTCGTAACATTGGTTGGCAGCGGTGGGATTTGCTCTCCAGTTACTGGGACACTCCAAACCACCACAGTCAATGACCAGCTATGCAGCATGCAGGAGAGCCACGCTGAAAGACTTACTTGAGAGCTGTGGAGGGACCGGTGGGACAAAGAACAAGGCCACCCTGATCAGTGAGCTAGCCGAGATGGATCAGAGGGATGGTGATGCAGGACCCCGGTCAGTTGAAGACTTGTTTCAGCAACGAGTTTGAGAGCGGTTGGCATTATATGGTGCTAACCCATTAGAGACCGCCATACAGAATGCCATTAGAGACATCCAGCTGCAGGATGAGTGACAAGAGAAAGAACTAGAACGACAAGAGAGAGAACGAGAGCGGCAACATGAGCAGAGAATGGCAGAAATATGGCAATCCGAAAAAACGCCTAAAGATGCAGCGTCCCCACATGAAGAGGAGTTTCTCTGGAGGTTGCAGCAACACTTGGTCCAACAGGATGGGCCTGTATCAGAGGAAGCCATACTGGACTGGAGAGATTTCACTCGAAAGGAGATGTGGTATGAGACTTTAGAGGATGTGCAGTGGAGGCGGAGAGAAAACCTTCACAGCAAAGAACAGCGGTTCCAGGTATACGTTGCCCTGCGGTTACCTTTCCTAGGAGAGCAACCCCTGGATGAGTGGGTGACAGAGCTGTGGAACCTGATTTGGAAGGAGTTGTGGCTGGATGAAGTGTACCGGGCACTAAAGTGGTATGCCACCCGGCATGACCACTGGATGGCTGACGACAATATGCCGGAAGGTGAGGACTATAGTGGCCCGGGCTTGCTGTGGGAGGCCTTTGAGGAGAGGGACTTTGGATGTCCAGTAGAGTTTCGGCGCTGGGAAATCCAGGACACCAGGGAAGCCCTACTGGGTTTCCCCAAAGCGGATGACTTGGTGTCAGACCTGATTCATCTGGTCAGAATGGAGTGGGAACTGGAGCAGGACTACCAACGCCTGCTCTGCTCCATTCCACCCCAATCTACCCTGCAAGCAGAGCCGGAGTCCTGGGTGGCAGATCCAGACCCACAACCCTTCAGTTGGAGAGACAGTACAGACTGGGGGTACTGTGAAGACCCACCGATGGCAGGTGGAGATGGGGCCGAGGTCTCTCTACCGGCCCTACAGGGAGGCTGGGCAGCCGGCCCAGGTCCCCAGCTACAGCAGGAGTTACAGGGAGCCGAAGGTGTCGTCCTTCCTTCCCAGCTGCAGTGGACCTTCCAGGGAGAGGAGACAACTATTCCTTCTCCCCAACCACAGGGAGACAACAGCCCTGACCCCAATGGTGCAGACGGGACCACAGTCTCTGCACCAGACCTACAGAGATGCTGGTCGGCCGGTCCAAATCCCCAACCTACCCCGCAGGAATACCAGGAGGAGGAGGTAAGCGATCCCTCCTCTCTACAGCAGACCCCCAACCAGGTTCTGGGGATAGTATTCACCAACCCCAACCCAGCAGAAGAGCTGGCAACAGGGCAGAGTGCTACCAACCTCTGCCCAGCACCCGCCAAAGCTACAGTCTTCATTTGTACACCCCAGGGATGCTAGACAGTCGGCCCAGATCCCCAACAGCCTGACAAAGTGAGCCCCACCACCCTGTCTTCTCTTCAGTGGCTGAAAGGACTCAGGAGAAGGGCCAGTCCACACTTATCCCCAGCAGCGGGTAGGGTATGTTTTGCGAGAGAGACAGAGGTTGGCTGGGGGAGTAACACTGTTTTCCCGACAATTTGTTTGGGGTACTGGGTGGGTGCAGACATTGGGAAGGCCTGTGGAACACAGCCTACCTTAGAGAGGTTGGAAAGTTCTTCTCTCAGCCTACTAGGCTCCTCTTATGTCTAAATCACCCTGTGTCTATTAGGGACACAGGGTGCCCAAGAAGCCCAGTCTGGCCTGCCCAAACCAGACTTTCACAGACTGATCGGCTATGAGAGCTCCATGCGCCTTGCCAAAACAAACTTACAAACTATGTGGAACTTTGTCAAGAAAGCTGTCATGATGGATAGACTCTTTAGGACTTGTTACCCGACTAACTCAGGCACAGACCGATTGGAGGTCTGGTACCTGGTTCGTCTACCTTTGGGGGGGAAGATATGTGACAGTACTAAATGTCACTATGAGTGAAAGACAGATAAGTAATGGTTTGGATTGCTTAAATATTTGTCAGCAAAATCTTCATATAGAAATATGAAGATTTAATACCACCTTACACAGTGTATTCCATGCTGGGCTGTGAGAGAGACACAAAGACTTTAATTCGCAAACTTCCCTTATTGTTTGTGTATTGGTAGGGAATGTGTATTGTGATGAAGTTTACCTGTCTGTTCAATTGTTACATGTTAATGACCTCACATTGTTCTGTCTCATTACACATAACAGTCCTTCTTATCAAGCTATCGGACCAATCCCTGCTGACTCATTTTCAAGTCCTCATTTGCATGGCTAAGGAGGACCTGAAGGAGGACTACATGTACTTTACAATTGACCAATAGGAAAAAGGTTGTTGGGGGCAGGATGTTCCAAATTCTGTATAAAAGTGTGTTGTGTTCTTCCAATAAATATCTTCCTGTTTGAACTTACATACAGCCTGCCTAGTGTTTGTTCTAATGGATTCCGAACGGCACATAGCTGTAGTTCGGATCCCAGAGCCTTGGATGAGCGAACCATCAGACATTGCGATCTGCAAGCTGACTCACTAGTAGCAGAGGAGTGTTGGGAGAGCGTAAGCGAGCGAGCAAGGGTCTCGTTACAATGTCCCATTTGAGAAGTATCCCTTCACCTACTGCCCTGAAGTCACAACAAGAAAAAGGCTAATTCTCTAAATGAGGGTAAATTCCACCTTAGACAATTGTCACCAAAAGAAATATCCTCATTGGAAGACTGGATTATTTTTTTTTTTTGTTTTGGCGACAACCTAAAATAATTTTGCCTCACTTTCATTCCCAGTGGCAGTGGTCGCCCAGACAAGTAGAGAGGGTGAATCTTCCTTGCAGAAACAGAAATAGCAATTTAAACCTATTATTAAAGAACAAAATTTGAAGTGTTACTACATTCAGGACCCTGCATTCAATATATCTGGTCTCCCACAGTACACAGAACATGGAAATGCAATTACTGTATTTTAGTAAACATAAACTGCTAAATACCTTTTCTCATCAGCAGTTAGAGTAGTCTTGTGACTTCTATCATTGTCTGGTTAAAGCTTGTAGGAGGAGTTTTCATTCTCCCATCATGTCTTATGAGGATGCAAGACCCCTGACCCTCTGTCTGGATAGTGCTGATAGGCCCTGTGCTGATCGCATGCACTCTTCCAAGAAAAAAAAAAAAACTCTCAAGCGATACACATCAAAATGAGCATTTGCAGCTTGTCCCCTGCCCTCTGCACTATCAGGAGATATATTGGGGACAGTAAAACAAGGGGAGGTTTAGAGTAGACAGGATCAAATAGCCTTTTTACGCAATGCAGAGGATTAATCCCTTAGGTTCCACAGTAAGTATAACAAGCATGCTTTACTACATATACAGACTGATTTTACTGTTGTGGGTTTAGTAACACTTTAAATCGAGGTATGATTCCAATAACAGGTGAATTATAAAAAGGTACATTTATTAGCACAAATATTAACCACTTTACCACCAGAGGATTTTGCTGTCTTCCGTCCAGGCCACTTTTTGCGATTCGGCGCTGTGCGACTTCAACTGACAATTGCACGGTCGTGCGATGCCGTACCCAAACGAAATTTACGTCCTTTTTTTCCCACAAACAGAGCTTTCTTTTGGTGGTATTTGATCACCTGTGCGATTTTTACTTTTTGCGCTATAAACAAAAAAAGAGCATTTATTTTGAAAAAATAACAATATTTTTAACATTTTTTAATATGAAATTCCCCCCAAAAAAGATGTAAAAACCAATTTTTTTAAAAATTTTTGGCCAATTTGTTTTATGCTACATATGTTTGGTAAAAAAAATCGCAATAAGCGTATTTTGATTGGTTTGCGCAAAAGTTATTGCGTTTACTAACAAAGGGAAAGATTTCTGTCATTTTTGGTGTTTTTTTTTTAACGCGTAATGGCGGCGATCTGCGATTTTTTTGCGGGACTGCGACATTGCGGTGGACAGATCGGACCCTTGACTGACATTTTTGACACTTTTGGGGGTACCAGTGACATTACTGCAGTAATCAGTGCTATATATATGCACTGTTACTGTAAAAATGACACTGGCAGGGAAGGGGTTAATTTTATTGGAGAGGGAGGGGTTAATGTATGCCTGGTGCTTACTGACGTGTAGGGGGGGAGGTGACTGTGTGAGTCATGGACAGATCGGATGTCCAGCTATGCTGAACAGTCCGATCTATCACTCCCTGTCACTATGGAGATCTGCCCGCTGTGTTTACACACAGCGGGCGGATCTCCAGACTCGATCCCCGACGATCGGGTAAGAGCAGCGGCGATCGCCGCTGCTCCTCCCCTGGCCCGACTCCCGCTGTGAATGAAAACAGCGGGAGCGAGCCTCCGGCGGCGCGCAAGCGCCGCCCAGAAGGGGGAGTGTCCAACGACGTTAATACTACGTCGCTGGACGATAACGAACCACTCTGCCGCAGTAGTATTACTGTGAGCGGTTCTAAAGTGGTTAACAGACATATAAAAACAATTGCTCATACATGGAAAAAGGTTATGGACTCCTGAAATCTAAAAGTTCAACTGCACATCCTATGTTACTCAGAATCTTCAAGATTTTATACATTGCCAGCTTATAATACAACACCAATTATAGGAATATAGTATATAAAATTATTCAGTCTAGAGAATGTATCCAGGTATCTGCTACATGATTTTCTACCACAATTATGTTTGAAGTTTTTGTACTCTAACCACTTTATGATTTTTTTAGAATACCACTTCAGAATACAGTGCTCTGTATTCCCACATTAACAGCATTTGTGAAGACTCAGATGATATTAAACTGATTGTAGAGGCCTCGAAATATCACTATGGGGACAATTGTGCAGTGCTGTTTATAAATATTGATTTCTAGAGGAGTTCTTGATGATGCATTAGATCCACTTAATTGAAATATAATGGTCATCAATACCAGCATCAATATATAGCATAATTTTCAGTCTTGTTATCTCTATCCAAACCATATTTCTACCCACCATAGCATAGTCTGAACACAATTCCCAGCTTGTATATTTAAAAGAACATCCTTGTAAATGAATGTATGAATAGTATCATAACTGGAAAACATGTCATAAGTCACAAAATACATTTTTGTAAATTAAAAGAATATCCACTGTAAAGATCCGGGGCAATTAAACTCAAATGGTGCATGCGATTCGAAGAAGTAGTGCCATTCCAGACTGCATTTTTAAGGGCGCGGCAGTCCACTTTTATTTAAAGGAACAGAAAGTTAAAAAAAAAACACCAGCAATTTCCCTTGCAGGGAGGTTCCAACATTACTGTATTTAACTTGTTAGTTTAGCCTACTGGCTTACTCACTTTCACACAACCGATTCAGACCTCACGCCTAGGCCTTAGGTCTGCTCCTCAGACCAACACATGTACCCTTTGGTCAAGCTCCTTTGGAGCTTACTTAGCTTCACACTGTGCTGTTGCGGACTACCTCTGCCTCCTGCAGACATGTACGTTCCAACTGACCCCTGTAGCCTCTCTCTGTCTCTCTCTCTGAGATGGTGGGAGCCCTCCTGACTCCCATACACATACCTTGTGTCTGTAGGATGGAGTCCTCCTGACCCCTGGGCCAGACCTTCTGTTTGCCCAGGTGCAGCTATCTCCAACTGGGAGCTCTGAGTGCTAACCCTGGGAAGAATATGAACCCAGCCCACAGCTGTGCAGTCAGCATGCCTGCCTCTGCAAAAATCAGGTGAAAATTGCTAATCCACACAGTGACCCGGGGTTGCCTCTCACCAACAATGAATTAATAACATTCTCGCATGTGCATATGTGTCAGCAAAGATCAATATCGATGTAAGATCTGGTTTCTCATAGACTGCAAATTCTAGTAAATATACAATGTGCTATTAGAAATGAGATTCCATCTATCAGGTAGTCATTATCCTTATAACAATGAACTGAATAAAAGTGCATCTTAGTTAGATCACAAAAGTACTTGTATATACACTGATAATAGGATACCAGTTTTACACACATACAGTATATGTGTCAGCAATTGTTAATATCCATATACCGTGTTTCCCCGAAAATAAGACTGGGTCTTATATTAATATTTGCTACAAAAAACACACTAGGGCTTATTTTTAGAGGATGTCTTATCTGTGTCCCCTGTCTTCTCTCCCCCTGTCATCATTATGATATCTTTAATCCCAAAAATATTTAATCCATTTTGTAAAAATATTGTATAATGTCCAGTCACTTTGTAACTTTATTGTTAAAAAGTACCTTATTTACAGCGCCGCTCGGCACTCACGTGATCCATCAGAGCTCTTCTTCCCAGCTCTGAGTACTGCCGAGGGAACGGCCGAGATGCTTGCTGACGTCAGCCCTGCTTCAAGCACTGCAGAGGGAGGGGTCGTCGACTACAGCCAAGAGAAGAGGAGAGGATCTCCAGCCGGTTACGTGAGTGCCCAGCGGTGCTGTAAATAAGATATTCGCAAGTACAGCGATTTTTGCTTTATAGGGTTAGATAGATTAGGTTTAGAATGAGGCACAGAGCAGGTTTAGTGTTAGTTAGGTTTTGCCTGGACTTATCCTTTAATTTTTAGAGGACTCTTTTTCTTTACATACTGTATTAGCAGGGGGCTAAAGAATGATAGAACCCTTATACCTTTATTGATAGTAATAAATACCTGGAATTTTAACTTAATTCTCTGTCTATAACTGAAAAAGTTTTGGTTATAGATACTTATCTGTAAAACAATCATTCTTCCTTATCTTCATAATATTGGGAGAAATTTGAAAAAATGTGGATTCGGCTCAATAATTCAGAAATCATTTTTGCCATCTAGATCTGCCATACCTTTCTCTATAGCCCTCACATTTCAACCCACTGAAAGAACAAGCTGTCTCCCTTCACCTCTTTAAA
This sequence comes from Pelophylax lessonae, assembly GCF_965119305.1. Taxonomy (NCBI): domain Eukaryota; kingdom Metazoa; phylum Chordata; class Amphibia; order Anura; family Ranidae; genus Pelophylax; species Pelophylax lessonae. The sequence goes on from NC_138779.1 coordinate 125,331,219, forward strand.
TTACAACATCATTCTATCTAACCTTTTCTCCCCCCTGCTTCAATGTTCAGACCAAAGCTAACATCACTGCTCATCATTTCTCTCTCCTGTAAGTTTTATCCATCTTCTTTTTAGCATGCTCTTATTAAACCAACCAGTTGATAAATCTTTTGCTATAGAGATCTCTAAAAGTTTCCCTTTCTCCTCTGATTATCTCCAAACACTTACACAAAATTTGTCAGGCTATTTCTTCTCTCAAGTTTGGTTTTGATTCTCATTGCTTTACAGAATAAAAACCCTTAAAAAGGTAATTAATTACCTGATTACTGCTAAATCAAAACACTCTTCTGCATTAATCATACTAAATCTGTATGTAGCCTGATTGATAGAATTACTGACATATCTTGCTGAAATTTATATTTTCATATCATCTGGTTGCTAAAACTTGGATTTACTGATGTGTCTATTTAAAACTACTCCTTGCCTAACATTGCAGTAACTGTTGATGGAATTCTAATATCACTAGGTTTTCAAACTTGTGCTTTAGGGATTATTTTTGACTTTGACATTTCATTGTGTCATCTTATTTCTGCACTTCATTTTTAAAGTAAACATTTGTACAAATCTTTCACACCATTCAAGAACTTTTTTTTAATGTACATCAAAATTATAAAAGCACACTTTCCACCATCTCATTTTACCTGGGTTTCCAATTCTATGATGTAATCTTCAACAAGACCACTGCTGCCAAAAATCCCTTACCTTTTGTATTATCCCTTCTAATTGAAGCACCCTCCTAGGTAGGTGCTAGAGAGTGAGTATAGTTTTGGTTCTGTCTGCCTATCAGAGGAGCAGTAGGTAAATTCTATATTGCACTCTGCTTAACAGAGAGCAGGATCTGTGAGTTAGGTCTGCTCAGTGTGCCCAGTGTGTGATGTATCTGGTCTGAGGGAGTGTCACCACTGTGTCCAATGTGGAGGCACATTGGACAGTGGAGGAAACCTGGCCAATGACACACAGGCTTTTGATACAGCCCCAGAGATTGGCACAGACTGTTTGTCTTGATGCATTGTGGGCAGGGTATAAAAAGTCTTCCTGCTACTGGCCGAGATGCATGTCACTCACCTAGCTCAAGGGGGTTATATGGCGTGTGTATTGCGGCTGGTAGTCACGCCCAGACGACGTCTTTTGATGACGAAACGTTGGCGACTGCAGACGCAACGTCCACACGCCCCTTCTCTGAGCCGGCTACTATTGTCTATGTGACTGGATACATGCGGGGCGCCGTGATTGAATTCCCAGCCACCATACTATATGTGCTTGCTTGTACTACATTTATGTGAGTAGTTTTTCTTAAATAAACTTCACCATTGTCATTTATGGGATTACGCTATGGTCTTTTGTACATTCTTTTTCTATACATCCATCTGACCTGTACGGAGCTTCCTTGAGGAATTAACTATTCCACGTCGTTTCCTATGGTTTCTTGGAGTTCCTGAGATCGATGTGATATGCTTTATGCTTCTTGGAGTTCCTGAGATCTATGTGATATGCTTTATCTGGCGAGGCTTTCTCATTCATTTGAGTAGCCACGGCTTTTTGGTAAGCTGCTTCCCATATTAGTGCACCGTGGTGTCCCCACTCTACACATTCCCTGGGTGTCACAGGAAGGAGGGACTGTTACCACAATTACCTTCTTGGATTTGGTTTAATTTGGACTTTCCTTGGGATTCTTAGTCACTCCACACTTATTTATATATGATTTTTCATAATGTCATTTGAATGAACTTTTGTTTCTTTTTTATCACTGCATCCAAAATCATTTTTATGCTTAGCGCTGCACTTTTTGTGAATATTTGTACCTTTTGATCACTGTCTGTGGATCTTGTGCTAGCTGCTTTTTTTATTTTTCATTTTTTTCACTTATTTCTTCACTATTGCATCAATCATTCGCGCAGAAACACCTGCTTTTTTCCATTTTTAAAAAGCCGGTGGCACATGAGGTAAAGGTCTTTGGTGGGAATCAGAGTTCTGAAGGAGGGTGGCGGATGCCTCTTCTTCTGCAGCAGTTGGTGATGGTCACAGGCAGTCGGCCTGGTGAACCTACAGTGTGGAGCTTAACGCAGAAGTCCTGAAGAGCCGACTGGAGGAGTTGGGGCACTGCGAGAATCTGGAAAGCAGTATCATGAGTACAGGGGATCTTGCCCAGGGGTCTGCCCAGGAAGGGGACCACTCCAGAGAGTGTAGTCAGTGGATGTCAGCCGGTTTAGAGAAAGGGGGTACTGGGGGAGTACCGTGAACAGAAATACAAACAGGAACATTTATCTCAGCTTCATTCAAGTGACAGGATGAAGTATCCGCCTTCCGCATCCTCAATTTAGAAGTCCTCAGAAACTGTGAATAGTTCAAGGTTGGAGTATCCCACTCATCCCTTCTCCCATCCCAACATAAAATAAAAACAACAAAAACATCTACCCTAGACTGATCATTGACTGAGCCAAGAACATAAAGTATTGAGAATTCTGCATGAAGTTGCTACAGGTAACCCAGGGGAATCAAAAAGTGTCAATCACCAGCAGTCCTCTAGGGGGGACTGCTACATAATTATGGATTGAGAGATAATTTAGGCTGAGCTACCCATTCATATTGTGACTTGTGTCAATGGGCAAATATAACTTGCTTACTTAGGTACTTTCCACTTCAGGGCTCTTTGAACTCTCTTGTATTTAACTTTATTGTACCTGTGCTGCCTTCTTTTATTTTGTAAATCACTGCACAAACTGTTGATGCTATATAAATCCTGTATGACAATAATAATTTTGGATCAGTTTGAGATGCTTTTTGGATCATCCACAGTAGTTCATTGACGTGTATTTAACCAGCAGATAAGCTCCCTATGACCTGTATTTGATTTTCCAGGTTGCATCAGTCTGCTTCAAGCTGAGTTTACATTGCCTTCTGACTGTTATGGCAGGAGAAGCAAGTTCTGAAGTGAATAAAAGTTACTCAAGGTCCTTTTAATGTTGGTAAAATAGCAATTGTATGTCTCCACTTATAGTTTATTTTAAAAAAGCTTCCCCTACACATAAATGATAATGATTCTAGTTTTAGTTCTCTACCTCAGCTTTTACAAGCTGTATTTTCTTGAATCCACATGTATTGAAAAATTGTAGAGAGAACATTTTAATTTTTTTAGATTTCAATAAAGAGCAAAATAGAAGGAATCTATATTGCAGGGGTTTAACTAGAACCGACGGTTCCTCAAAGCAAAACTTTTTCATATCAAACAATAAAAATAATGTGATGTCAGCCCTCAATTGGTCAATTAACAGCTGCGTGCAATCAATGTAAATATACCAACACTCAAAAGAACAACATAAAGAAATATTGCAGCGCTGTAAGTGCAATAAAAAATTATATAAAATTAAATCTCTGTTAAAAATAATACATTGAAGTGTATAAAATAATAATAAGTGTCCCTAATCACAAGAAAGTGTCTTTTATATCAGATCCAAGTGCAGAAAAATTACGTCTCATGTGTCAACCGTGATATCTTGCCTCCACCATGTAGCTGAAGAACAAACTCACCGAAACCCGTTGCTGTCTAAATTATAGGACAGCAACAACGCCTCTAGCTGCTAGTGTTCTTCATCTCTGGTTATCAATATTAATCGATAAAATGTGGTAGATCTTCCAATCTTTATGATGAGGCCATCAGGGAACTCAACCGATCAGGCAGGAAAATCTCCAAATGCGAGAGAAAGTACTCATAGTGTAGTATTTATTATACCATAAAAAATGTAAAAACAATGAATGAATTCAAAATGAAAAGAAAAAATCCCTGACTTTGACTCATATCAGAAAACCGCCAAACTCTGAATGGAGAACTGGCAGCTGGACCTTAAGTGAAGTGCAACTGAAGCAAATAGTCCATAAAGTGCATACAAAGCATAGGGCAAAAGAAACTTACATAAGGTACCGCCACGCTGGACTTAGAATGGTGGCTGGACCTCAGGTGTATAATCAAGCTCACAAACGGTTGACACCTGGGATGTCAAATTTCTGCACTTGGATCCAATATAAAGGACACTTTCTTGTGATTAGGAACACTTATCATTATTTTATACACTTTATTGTATTATTTATAACAGAGATTTTTTTTTTTTTTAAATGTTTGAATTACACTTACAGTGCTGCAATATTTCTTTATGTTGTTAAAACCTTTTTTTTATGGGTCCCCATGACAGAGAAAAAAAGAAAATGAACAGCACTCAAATTTAGAGAATTATGTGGTACAGAAAGTGTTAATTAGTACCATTTCAAACTTTCATTTAAATGCCTCCTTATACTGGGGACCTGTAGGACAAATAATTTGGTGTAAGGAAGACTGTATTTTACATTGATGTGTAGTAGAAGAAGGAATGCTCCCATATGTGGCTGATCAGTAGCAGGAAGAATTCCTACTTAAGTTGGTGTTCAATAGGAGGAAGAATTCTCCTTTACCTTGGTGGTCAGCAAGAGGAAGAATTCTCCCTTACCTCAGTGGTCAGAGGGAGAAAGAATGCTTCCTTACATACATGGTCATTAGGAGGAAGATTTCTCCCTTAAGTTGGTGGTCAATAGAATTAAGAATGCTCCCTTACTTTGGTGGTCAATAGAAGGAAGACTGTTCTTTTATGTTGGTGATCAGTAGGAAGAATACTTTTCCCTTTCTTTTATGGTAAATAGAAGGAAGAATGCTCTTATATGCTGATGGTCAGTAGAATGTAGAATGCTCCCTTACATTGGTGGACATTAGAAGGAAAAATTTACCCTTACTTTGGTGATATGTAGAAGAAGAATTTTTCCTTATGTTGGTTCCAAGTAGAAGAAGAATTCTCCATAGGTTGGTGGTCAGTAGATAGAAAAATTTTCCGTTACATTTGTGGTCAATAGAAGGAAGTATACTTCCTTATATTGGTTGTCAGTAGAAGAAGAATTTTCTGATGTGTTGGAGTTAATTAGAAGGAAAATTGCTCATTTACATTGATTGTTCATAGGAAGAAGAATCCTCCTTTATGATTGGAGGTCTGTAGAAGAAGAATCTTCCTTTGCATTGGTCAGCAGTAGAAAGAAGAATTCTTCCTTACAATGGTTGTCAATAGAAAAAAGAATTCTCCCTTATAATGGTTGTCAATAGAAGGAAGAATGTGGTGATCAGTAGAAGTAAAAAATCCTCTTTTTGTTGGTGTCCGGAGGAAGAGGAATTTTCCATTATGTTGACGGTCAGTAGGAAAAATAATTTTCTCTTACATTGATGGCAAATAGAAGGTAGAATGCTTTCTTACATTGGTGGTCAATGGGAAGAAGAATGCTTCCTTACATTGGTGGTCAATAGAAGGAAGTATTTTCCCTTACGTTGGTAGTCATTAGAAGGATGAATATTCCCTTACATTGGTGGTTAGTAGAACCAATAATGCTCCTTTATCTTGTTGTTCAGTAGGAATAAGAATTGTACCTTATGTTGGAGGTCAGTAGAAGGAATAATGCTATTTTACGTTGGTCATTAAAAAATAAATACTGCTTTAAGTTGGTGGTAGGTAGGAAGAATGCTCTCCTATGTTGGGGATCAGTAGAAGGAAAAATGTTGGCAAGGGAGTTCTCCCTTACGTTTGTAGCCGGAAGCAGCCGATCCCTTACTAATGGCAAATGTAGAGAATTAGGCCCCAGATACTTTCATACCCTTTTAGGGGTATGCATATGCCCACTTGCTATTGTGGTTGTATGTGTAGCGCTACCCCTGGAGGAGGCACTGGTAGATCTGGGTACTCTGCCATTTTCCAGGCTTATGCAGAGCCTCCCCCTCCCCCCCCCCCTGCTCACACCACCAGAATACCTTCGCTGGGGTTCTCCTGGCAGTCACACAAGAAGGGTACACACAGGCTGATGTAAAATAAACAAGTTGTATTGGTGGAAATGGTAAGGCAATGCAACAGTTTAGAAGTTAACAATTGAACACAGTGAGTAAACACAATAACAAAAGTAAAACACCCTTTAAAGTGTGTCCTAATATGCCCCACGGGACCCAGAGCATAAACAGTAGTCCTCTGACTGGAAGATCACTCCTCAAGTGAGATGTAAATGGTTAGCAAGGGAACAATCTGGCTAGCTCACTTACAGGCTAGGAGAGTCTAGGTTTAAGCCTGAAAACCTATAAGACCTCCTGCACACAGGTACTGCTCCCAGAATAGACCCTGGGTGAAAAAAATAGTCTGAAGATTAGGACTTCTGCTGGTTTAGTTGGGGCACTTAGCATTGCCGCGCAAGTGGGACCAAAGGGTTAATTCACTTTAGGAGGTGAAGTTGTTGGCACAGTTCACTGTAAGAGGTTAAGTTGTTGGCGTAGTTCACTTTAAGAGGTGAAGTTGTTGAAGTAGTTCACTTTAAGAGGTGAAGTTGAACTTAGGCAGTAAAATCACCCCTTTTTTTGTGTCCTAGGCGGAAATAGTATAGTTCAATAAGATTTCCAATAGATGGATAACTGTAAGCAATTCCAAATGGGTCCCACGAAAGTGCTGGAGTGCCAAGAAGAAAGTGCACAATCATGCAATCATTTCGGTGCAGTGAAAAGGTGCCGATCCTCCCCCTTTGGGTATTCACTTACCGGACAAAAATGACCCCTACGCTATACAGCTATAAGGGTCGACAAAGCTTGTGTCCTAGTAAGGAACCAGCTGCCACACTTCTCCAAGACAGGTGTACCTCCAATGGTTCAAATACCCCGATGCATATAAATGGAGAGAGGATGCTCACAACAGTGTAAATCCGATTATAAAAGTTTATTGTGCAAATCTAAAATCAAAACTCACATTTCATAGCTTATAGCAGGCGTATAATACAAATGGTCTCGTCCTTCCTGACTGTATGGTGCCGCTTGGACGCTCCGTGGTTACGGCGTGCGTTCCACTGCACCGGAAGTGACGTATCACTAAGGCGTAGACCGGAAATTGCGTCGATGCGTTTCGCCCTCCTCTTCCGGGCGTTTTCAAAGACGTTTTTTCTTTGAAAGAATTCACTCTAAAGTTGGTGGTCAGTAGGAGTAACATTTCTCCCTTATGTTTCCAGTCAATAAGAGGAAGAATTCACCCTTATGATGGTAGAAGCAAGAATGCTCTTTCACATTGGTGGTCAGTAGAACCAAATATTTGATGAGATTCATAGTAAAGGGCATACAATTACTAAGATTATAATAATAGCATCAACAACAATGAGGATGCAGCAATGGAGATATTGGGAGGAAATGTGGAGAAGTTATTACAAACTAGAATGTCTTACAACAGCAACACTCTTTCTATGTGCTGCCCCTGACTTGCTACCCTAGAAAGCACAACCTCTTACAAAAGTTTAGGATCTTAAATCTTGTGAGAACATACTCCTGCACTGTGCATACTTGCAGACTAACATAATTGCATAATCCAACATACATTAACTGCCATTTACTGATCTTCACATGTATGACACATATGGAAATTTTTATATACCCTGACTAGAGATGAGCGAACAGTTCAAGCACACTTTTTTGCTCGAACATCGCCTATTTGCCCATTTGGCAAACACCCAAATTTGCGGGGTCTTTTGGCAGGATGTTCGCCCACCGAGCAACCCAAAATGCACTGTGCCCTGCAGAGTGAATTCCAAGCCCTGATTGGGCAACGCTTTGCCCAATCAGGGCAAAGTGAATTTCCAGTTGTTAAAAAATGGGCTTTGCCCCCCCCCCCGCCCCAAAGCACATTTTCCCCATGTTGATAGTCTGCAGGCAGGGGGCTTATCGGAATCTGGAAGCCCTCTTTCACAAAGGATGCCCCCAGTTCCTGCCCCCCCCTATGTGAATGAGTATGGGGTACCCCTACCTATTCACCAAAAATAAATTACAAAAAGAAATAAAAAACGCAGACACAGTTTTTTTTACAATTCCTTCATTACAAATAAAAAAAAACGCTGTCCCCAATGTAGATTCACCATCAATCACGACACCGTTGGACTTAAAAAAAGAAGAAAAAAAACCAGTTCCGCCTGCGACGAAGGCAAACTGGCCACTGCAGGCTCCGCTGTTTTACAGTACATACAGTATAAAGGTAAGGGGTGGGGCCACCTGGTGATGTCAGCATGCACTGAGCAGTGACGTCACATGTGGGCGGTGCCACCAGGTGATATCACCAGGTCCCCCCCCCTTACCTATATAAGAACTGTCAAACAGGAGAGCCTGCAGTGAGCAGTTAGCCTTTGTTGCGGGCGGAGCGTTTTTTTTTTCCTTCTTTTTTCAGGTTCTGCAGTAGCAGTGGGCGTCATACATGATGATGGATCTACATCACAGGATCCACCCACAGCAGCTTACTTCCTGGTTGATCCAACTTCCAGCACTGCTCTGTGAAGTTATTTCTGGCTGGCGAGCCCAGGCACCATGTCCCCATACAAGGGATTACCTAGGACTTGAGCCACAGACCCCTACCATCTGCCCCACGAGTAGCGTTACATGCAGCAGAGGAGGATCATCAACGCCTCTATTCCATCAGCGGGCCCCGAGAGTCAGTGTCCTTTGCATCAGACTTCCCAGCAGCTGAGAGCTTGTCACTTTACATCTCCATCAGTCAGCAAGTAGGCTTACAATAGCCATCTGGATAAGGTTCAGGGCTATACTGTGGGTTATGCTATGGCTTATCAGAGTTAAATCACCCAGTTATAACTTGACTGCATTTTTTATTGACCTTTTTCAAATAGCCAGTTGTGGTTGTTTTATGTGTCCTCAAGGTCTTAATAAATTGCATATTTTTTTCCCATTGGGACTTGTCTGAATTGGTGTGTCTTATCTGAATCACTGCATGTTTAGCACTTACAGTAGGTTATATGGTGGACACAGCCCATATCTTAAGCGCTTTACAGAGTTTACTGGATGTGTTTTTGCTATGGTTACTCTCCCCAAGGGTTATCTCTAACAGCTACGGACCACCCCCCCCTTTTTTTTTCTATGAGGATATTCCTGGGCCTATCCTCTTTTGGTGCTATTATCGGTTTGGGGAGATATCTTAACACACTTCATTAGAGGAAAGTTATATCCCTGGTGCTGTATCCACAACAAAACTCTAGCTTTAACAAGAAGTAAATAAACTTCAAAACACGTCTACATTGACCTCTGTAGCTGCAGACAACATGGAGTAATTCACTTCAAAATTCGAAGGAGGTTCAGTGAAGTTGTTTAAATCAGAACTCTACATCCTGCTATCTCTCCTCTATCTCTGCGCCTGTTCTCTGCTTACACGACAGACTAGAAGGCTGCCAACTCTTTGCTGGGAGGGGAACAAAATCATCTAGCGAAGGAGGATCAAAGTTGAAAATGTTTTTCTCATAACTTTGGGGAGGAATTACTCTATGGGGACTACAGAAACAGAGGTCAATAAGGGCATATTTAAATGTATTTATACTGCTTGTTAATTTGTAAATAGTTGAATGCCTATACCCTTTCCACAGTTATACTTTAGACCCAGTTCAACTTTTCCCCCTTACCCAAACCTTATCTAAAATCCATATGTTTTGCCATAAAAAAATTCATATGTGGCACCCCTGCCCTGGGCTGGCTAAATTTAATGTATAGCTCTGCTGTAGACAGCTGAGCTGCAACTTACTTTTTAGGTTTCATCAGCTGCATCCCTAGCCCTGGTGGCTTATTTCTTCTGCCTGACTCTTGAAGAATGTTCCAGAGGTAGTGTAGGAGGGTCAGCCACTTGATGGTGAATATTCATCTTACCTTAGCCAATCCCTGGGAGGGAGGCCCAGAAGGTGTGGCTGGATAGAACTCAAATGTTTGTGAGGGTCTGATCAGAGCTCTCTCTCCTGGGGTTTCTTCCCAAAGCCTGTATGTCGTGTTAGGCCTCAGGGTGTGCTTGGCTGATGGCCTTGGAAGAATCTGCACTCAAAGAAACTTGCTGGAGGACACTACCCATTGAAGGTGGGCTGGAGAAGGAACCCTTTTACAGAAGGGTGTTGCAAGGGAGCTGCCTCTGGACATTGTAAATAGGACCTTTCCCTTAGAGCTCAAGGTATGCAAGTGACTCAGATTAACTGGCTGTCCCCTCAACTTCCAGCATTACTGAGGCAGCTACTGAAACAATTTCAGATACATGTCTTTGGTCTTTGGTAAAAACCAAACGGCCGAGAACATGTGCAACTTTTACCTACAGAGCTGACTGGTCTCTCCTCGCTTTTCAGTTCTGAACTAGTCTTTTTTCTCTCTGCTATCTACATAAGTCACTACTGATAGAAACAACAGTCTAGAGGAAGACTGCCCATCCCTCCAGCACACAGCAGGTGATTCATAGCCTTAGCTGTTTGTATTTTTCTGAGCCTGTAGGCCTGTGTAGAGGGGTATGTGTCCCTTTCCTCCAATCAGCTATCAGATATCAGAAATGCTGTGCTTTATGCTCTGCAGTGTGTGTAATGGCATATCCCCACCCCTTGCTGCTATGGATGAGAAAAAAAATCCTTTAATTTGTGTGTTTCTTGAATGATCTACAGAAGAAATGGCTACAGATTAACAGGTACAACCTATGTAGGGGGATTTGTTTCATCTTTGTGTATTTCCTGAGACTAGTCACTTAATTGGGTATATGTAAGGGATACAATCACTTTAATGTGTTAAATCTACTACTGCATTCAACACTACCCTCTCCTAATAGAGCTGTCTGAAGGTGCCTCTGTTGCTCCTCCAGTGGAATGGGCACACCCTAAGGCAGGAGGTGTGTTACTGGCCAGATCACTAGATGTAAATATAGGAAAACAAGATTAAAAAGAAAACCAATGCAGCCACCATATTTAAGGGAGTTCAGATGTTGAACCAGAACCTCAGCCACACTGAAGTTGATCGAAAGGTTGTGAAAAGTCAATGCAAACGGTGGAGATAGGCTGCCAAGCAAAAAGGTTAGATATACACACCCTTAAGACAAACTGTAAGTTAATATTTGCAGCACCTCTCAGAACTTAAATGTATATATGTGAAAAAAACACATAAAAAGATAAAAACCTATCAAGTGAAAATTAATTGTATACACGTATATAAAATAGTACTTATACAACTTTTCATGTGTAATATTAAAGTGCAAAATGAATTAGTACTTAAAAATCCAAATCAATAGTGCATATAGCTAAAAATTCATCATAAATACCATACCTATGTAACCAGAGTCTCTTAAATAATACAATATATAAATAACAATACTCAAAAATAATTGTGAAGGTAGAAAAGGCCAATCTAAATCAAGAAAGTGAATATAGGCTTCTGGCAACAACACAACAGAACAATTTGGGATAAAATCAAATATAACATAAGTTGCTACGCTAAGTAATCAAAGTGGTAAAAATAGTGAAAGTGTCCATCCATATAAACATCTCGTACTGTTCTCTAGATTCGAGAAGTTCAGTAAGCTCTGTTTTTTCACGGGATGATGGTGCCAGTGAAACGTCAAAAACGATCCACCCCTAAGTTTCTTCAAGCTTCCATGGTCAGCAAAAAGCAAAAGAAAAAAAAAGTCACAGAGGGGACAGGTGAAAGAGAAGTAAAAAGATACCCCATTTGGAAGAAGACCCACAAGAAATTACCATAGACAGGTAGACTTTGCCACCAACGTTGTCAGTCTTTTCCATTTTCCCTCTTACTGACTCTGATCTTTCCTTGCTATCAAGGGGCCTGACTTTTGCCCCAACTTTTCACTTCAATGTCTTTTCTACCCTCCTCGATGTCAATAAATTCATTAGAAACATATTATTAAAAAAACATTTCCTTAATGACAGTGAGGATGGTAGCAGCGAGACAGATGCTACACTAGAATTTAGGCAAGATGAGGGGTTGTTTATATAGCTCTGATAGCAATACTTTCACTTCTTTTCAGAATTTATCTGCTAGATTGACATTGGATCAGCTTTATTCGGAATCCCCACAAGAAATGCATGGTGTAAGGGGTAGTAATGTGAAGAAAGGAGATAAATATTTTTACCCTTGCAGTTGAAGCATTCCAAGAAATAATTAAAAGAGAACTCTGTGTTTTGAAAACACATACTGGCAACCCCCATAGACCCAACTTGAGAAGTGTATAGTTCGATGCCATTAAACATTTGCAAGAAAATAATCAATTGATCATTAGGGAGGCTGATAAGGGTGGTGCATTGGTGGTGCTCAGTGCTGAACAATATTGCACTGAAGCTTTGAGCCAATTAAGTGATGCCAATACATATCACCCCCTTAGATACAATCCCACAGAAACCTTCAAAATGTATTTGTTTAGTCTTATTGACGAAGGTCAGCAAATGGGACTTTTTACATAGTTACATAGTAGGTGAGGTTGAATAAAGACAATAGTCCATCCAGTTCAACCTGTGTAGGTTTGTGTGGCCGTAATCATCTCACATACCCCTGAATGTCCTGATCCTTGAGATGTAAGTCTAAGAGTCTTTTGAAAGCCACCATACTACCCGCAGAAACCACCTCTTGTGATAGAGAATTCCACAATCTTTTAGCCCTAACAGTAAAGAACCCCCCACGTTGCCTGAGGTTAAAACGCTTCTCCTCTAATCGCATTGTATGCCCTCAAGTCCTCATGCAATCCCTTTGACTGAACAGTTTTTTTTCTAAGCTGAGATCCCCATTGAGATATTTATAAATTGCTATCATGTCCCCCCTCAGGCGTCTCTTCTCCAGGGAGAATAAATCAAGCGATTGCAGACGCTCTTCATAATTAAGGTCCTCCAATCCCCTAATCAGTTTAGTTGCCCTTCTCTGGACTCTCTCCAGCTCCAACACATCCCTCCTGAGGACTGGCGACCAGAACTGGACAGAATACTCCAGATCCACTTTTGAATGTGAAGACCACTGAATAACCCCATCACTGTTGCTTTCCATCATTTGCCTAAATTACACAAATCCCAAGTCCCTATACAGGGGCGTCCCATTGTGACTGGCATTGGCTCTCTCTTAGGGGTTGATTTCCACCTTCATCCCCTCGTCCAGAGACACCCAGGTTACATCCGTGACACAGGACATGTCTTACATGAATGATTTAGTCTGGATAAATTTGGATGTCACTGCATTGTATTCCTCCATACCCCACTCACTGGCATTGGAGGTTGTAAAATATCACCTCCAGAAGTATAGTTCGTATACATTAGAACTTCAGGACTATCTTCCAAGATGCATAGATTTTCTTTTGACCCACAACTTTTTTCTTTTTGACAATACCTATTATTTGCAATTGTGTGGTGCATCGATGGGTGCCAAATTTTCTCCTTCCCTGGCAAACATTTATATGTCTCTAATAACCAAGATACTAAAAGTGTAAAACTAAGTGCACCCCAAAGGCATCAACACCAGGAAATTGTCAATGAAAACAATATAAATGTTGATACCAAAATTGTAAAAATTAGTCCATAAATCAAAAATCAAATCAAGTGTGCAGTGAAATTCCGTGAAGATTTAAAGTGCATCTAAACCTGAAGTCCCATGCCGATCAGTGACTTTCATGCAGCAAACTGTGCTCCACACCCCAATGTGTTTAAACTTACCAGAAGGTGTGGACCCCTTAGCAATACTGCTTATGGGTCTATCAGAATTTTTTTGGCAAGTAAAGGGATACCGCTTCCTGTAGTTTCTGAATGATCATCACTCATATAAAGGGAACAAAGAGGAATCCAAATAGTGTAATATGTTCCTCTTTATTATTAAGTATACAAGAAAATGCACTTACAATGTAGCAGATCAGTATTTGTATTTCATAGCCAAATGTATGCATGAAAGACACCCTTACCTCCCTGGCAGTCTGATTATGTCCACATTTCTGTGCTAAAAGCGGTACATTGTTTTGCATGGAAATCTGTTGTTTTACATTTTAAAATTCACCTTCCCCTGCGATCCCCCGCCGCCCTCCCCCCACTGTCCTCCTGCTGTGTGCTCGGCAGATGCCTGCACCTGTCTTACGGTTCCCTTCCCTGCGTGCGTTGCGACGCAGGGGAGTGGAACCGGCGGCAAATTCAAAAGTGTAAATACACTAAATGACATGATACAAAGCTGTGATCCTAATGGATTACACTGTATCATGCCATTTCACCACAGGATTTCACCTGGTGACTTTCCCAGTGCCCTGCCTGTGCTTTTCCAGTTCTTTGTGCCTGGAAAATAGAGAACGACCATGGCGTCCAAAAAACATTCTTTTTGCGCAAAAGCACTTTTAGACAAACTGGAAAACAGCGACAGCGAAATGGAGTTACTTGAAGAACTGAGCGATAGCGATTTGTGGAAAAATTCGTCATCAGGTACGGAAAGTGACGACAGCGACGATTCTGATGTCTCTGTGGTCTACATTTAGGTCCCTTTTATCTCCAAGTCTTGAGTCCCTTGGTGATAAAAAAAAAGAAAAAAAACCTGGTTATCCTATCCGGGTTCTTATAAATGTGGACTCAAGACCTGTATATATTGCCGCACACATACTGGGTCCAAGAGTTTTGTTTCTGCCAACACTAAGGAAGAGTTCAAAATACAGGAATACATCACTTGTGGTACAGATTATTTTGTTTATCTAATCCAATGCACTTTGTGTAGTTTGCGCTACGTTGGTTGTACGATTTGTCCCCTTCGCTCCCGCATAGCAGAACATTACTGTGATAATATAAATGAAAATGCTAAAAACATCTCCCCCGTATCCAAACACTTCATGGATGTGCATAAAGGCAATATGAGTTCTTTCAGCTTTAATGGTGTTGAAAGAGTATTGCCGGCAACGCAGGGTGGGGATAGATACCATAGATTAGAGAGCAGGGTCTACTGGATTTTCAGATTACAGACCTGTCTCCCTCTTGGACTTAACCATAGATGGGATGTGGATTTGTATCTGAATTGTCATGTGTATATATATATATATATATATATACATATATATATATTCTCTTGGCCATTTTTGCTTTATATTTAACCGGTTGCCGACCGCCGCAAGTACATATACTGCAAAGTGACATATGGGTACGTCACTCGCCTGTCACTTGCTTGTGAGCCAATAGCGGGCGAGCGCGCGCCCGCGGAGGCACGCACACGCCCCGGCTCGTTCCCTGGGAAGTCCGTGCGTGTGACCGGCGGACCCGATGTCCGCCGGCCACTCGCGATCGTCCGCCGTGAAGGGAGAAAGGCAGGTGGCTAATGTAAACAAGCCGCCTGTCATTCTCCCCTGTGTAGGAATAGTGATCATACGGTTCTACTATGTAGGACCATTGATCACTGTTCCTACACCAGTAGCCATGTCCAATCACAGTTAGAAGCATGCCCCTAGGGACACACTTAACCCCTCCTTCCCCAATAAAGTTAACCCCTTCCCTGCCAGTGTCATTTTGCAGTAACAGTGCATATATATAGCACTGATTACTGTAGTAATGTCACTGGTAACCCCAAAAGTGTCAAAAATGTCAGTCAAGGGTCCGATCTGTCTGCCGCAATGTTGCAGTACCGCAAAAAAAATCGCAGATCGCCGCCATTACGCGTTTAAAAAAAAACACCAAAAATTACAGAAATCTTTCCCTTAGTTAGTAAACACAGTAACTTTTGCGCAAACCAATCAAAATACGCTTTTTGCGATTTTTTTTACCAAACATATGTAGCATAAAACAAATTGGCCTAAAATGTTAAAAAATTTTGATTTTACATTTTTTTTTGGGAATTTCATATAAAAAAATGTGAAAAATATTGTTATTTTTGCAAAATTGACGCTCTTTTTTTGTTTATAGCGCAAAAAGTAAAAATCGTACAGGTGATCAAATACCACCAAAAGAAAGCTCTGTTTGTGGGAAAAAAAAGGACATCAAATTTGTTTAGGTACAGCGTCGCACGACCGCGCAATTGTCATTTAAAGTCATGCAGTGCCGATTCGCAAAAAAAACCCTGGCCGGAATGGGGGTAAAATCTTCCGGGGCTTAAGTGGTTAAGCATTTTGGTTGGTAATCACATATTCAGATTTGTTTAGCCCTGCTCTCCCTATGCTCCATTGATAAAAAGGATAAGGTAAAAAGCCAATGTGGCTGCTGTCTGACATTTAAAATGTTCCCACGCTAAGATATAAAGTAATAAATAGAATCAGTACCGCGCTGCTCAATTCCAGAGTATTAATGTGAGACAAATGCCGTCAGAGGGTCTAGAACACAAATATAATAAAACAATGAATAAACCCAAAAGGAATGCACATAACCAATATTGAATATACACATAATAAATGTGTTGTGTGGTATCGCACAAACGACAAACTTTTTAATAGGTAAAAGCTAGGATGACCATCCAACACAATCAAAATGCATTTAAATAAACAGATATATGGAGGTATATACTGTTTCAGTATACTTTTTCAGTATATTTAATGGTGTTCCTTTTTTATCCTTGTGATACAGGATTTTATATATATTCGGTCAAATTGTATTCTTATAGTGTTCTTCTTTTGTATGTTATGATATTTGCCAACACCCCTTTTTTGGATCACGTGACCCTTGGGGTTAACCATGTGATTTGGTCTACACTATTTTAGCTGTTTTGTGTCACTTATGTGTTAGCCATGATTAAAGCCTGATGGCAAAAACGCGTTGGTTTTTATTTGACTGTTGTTCATATGCTAAAATAAACAATGGTTTAGCTAAAGTCCATAGCACCAGCCTTTCTCCCTTTCTGTATGGATTACACAGAAGTTTACAGAGACCTCAAAGCCTGGTGCTGTGTGTTTGAGGCTCACCAGACATTCCCATTGCTTGCTTACCAGAAATCTAGACTCCAAATTATAAGTCTAGACAAGCGTGCGTAGTACACAGATCTAACCGATTCCTTCTGTTTAGGCTGAAGGGGATGGTGTCATGGCTGACACTAAAGATCGCTCCGACTCACAATCCATAAGGAGGAAAAAAATTGTTCACATAGGATAAAACTGTATGATGTTTTATTAAAAGAAGATAGTACTAAAACTCACAGAAATCCAGATATAATCCAGCATATAGAAGTCAATAGTTCCCAGGAACTGGTCCGTATGTAAACAGGCTCAGTTTGCATGGTAACATCACAGACATGGACTCTGCCCTACGCATTTTGTCAGAGTTGACGTCATCTGTGGCATTTTTGGAGAACATTAGATGTTAATATGAATGGACACCTTTTTACTATTTGTATCACTTTGATTGCTTAGAGAGGCAACTTATGTTATATTTGAATAAAGTCTGCCTGATGCACTCCTCTCCTGTGTATACTGCCCACAGTTACATATCCTGCAGACCTCTTCTCCACATATTGGCCACTGACCTACCCCCTACAATCCACTACTGCATACATTGCCTTCTAAGAACGCTTTTGCTAGTATTCGTGTGTGTGTGTGTGTGAATAATGTTTGCATATGTATGCATTTTAGCCAATTTTTAAAGCTCTTCATATTGAATCCCCCCCCCCATGATTTAATTGAATATAAAACAAAATGATTTTTGATCTTTAAATCCCTTCTTTTTAAATACCTCTATGTACTTGCTGCTTTTTTCTCCTAGGCGACAGATGTAGCATCTACTCCCATTGACTCCCGGGAAATTACCTTCACAAATCCCAGGAGTCTTCGGCACCTTTTTTGTTTGTGTTATCACAAGATTTCTGTCCTTGAGAGGGAGAAGGATTGCAGAGGAGGGTAGACAATGTAGCTTCTCTAGTGTTTGCATACAAATACCTATAGCTGTAGGAGCAAACTTCTGCTGCCATTGCTATAGAAACCTGTATACAAAGGATTGCTGCGCTGTATGCTTAGTGTGCAGGTGTGTCATTTAGCAGTGCATCATGGCCTGGCTAGTGTTGTTTATCCTGGAAGAGAACAGGTGCTGGCTTCAACTGCCCTTACTGAACATGGCCGCTGACAGCGGTGTGCTAATAAAAGATTAACGGTGTGCTAATAAAAGTTTAACGTGGAAACACATGCTGCATTTAAAAAAATGAAGTCACTAAATATCACTACGTCTTTGGATGCTGAAGGGTCTTTTTGTTTTTTTTTTTGTACTGAAGTGTCTTTTTAATACATGAAAAAGATTACAGGAAGAGTTCATTTCTTTCAGACAGGACCAGTTGTAGACAAAATGGGGCCCCAGGCAAGAATCAAAGTGGAGACTCCAAGATTAATATGTTTGGAAGCACAGGTTCACTTCTTTGAGGGAAAGAGGTGAGGGACAAACTATTCCCTGGAGAGGCCATAGCACACTACAATCCCATCATGAAATAAGATTTTCAATTTCTACTTTCTACAGTTGATATACGTCTTCACAGAAATACTAATCGTATAATAATAAAATACCATGCTGTCAAATATTCCTCAGCTTACCCATTTCCAAAATATTGTCAAGTGAACAGTGACAAAACCCCCTAGACACTGGAATATGCAAACTCCGCCACAGGCAAATGTCTTCTTCCTATTCAAGGCACCTACTGTATATATAGAACATTTCTGAAGTACAGAATAGGTGCAAATATGCCATAATTTATTCATTTAGCAATCAACAGAGCAAAATAATAAATGCTCGTTGCACTGTGTATATATATATATATATATATATATATATATATATATATATATATATACCACAAATTACTAGGCAAACATGTAAAAAAAAGGCACAGATCATCAAAATGTCTTAACCATTTAGGTCCAAGGTGTAATTTTTAAAAGGTGCTTGGATAGTATTAGAAGTGATCTGTAGCTGCAGTGGTGTAATTGAGAGGGAGGCCGGCTCAAGTCTCTGTTGATCTAACTGATGCCCTTCATAAAGAAATACGATTTTGAGTTTTTTTTTTGGTTTTTTTTTAACATTAGCATTAAACCCTCCTTTAACTTAAAGTGGAAGCAAACTTCCATCTAATGTTTGTACCTATAGGTAAACCTATAATAAGGCTTACCTATAGGTACTGTAAATATCTCCTAAATTTGCACTTGCATTTGCATTTAGGAGATAGTTACCGTATACCTCATGACGGCGCATGCATTCCTTCAGAGCACATGCACCGATGATGTTACCGTGACATCATCGGTGCATGTGCTCTGAAGGAATGCATGCGCCGGATTGACGTCACACGGCATCAGCCAGTAGCACAGTCCGCAGACCCAGAAGGAAGATAGATGCAGCCTCCAGCGGAGGCTTTGAGGGCTTTGTTTGCAGGTAAGTGTCACATAATGTGCAAGTATGTGATGTATACTAGCACATTATGCCTTTACTTTGCAGGTAAGAAAAAAAAAGCAGAGTTTACTTCCTTATACTCAAAAGTGGTGCCGCACTCCCAAATGCTAATATATTAGTATCCCTATAAATCTGTGTGTATAGCAATTTTCAGAATCAGCATAGCATATCAAACCATATACTGTATAACATAAACAAAACAAAACAATGCACCAGTCTATAAAGGGTCCTTTGCTATGAATTTGCTTGTATATGCTCAATCTTTCATAAAAAACAGGCTTGTGTTCACATATTCAAATGACTGCTTCCTTAATTAGTGTTCACCACTATGTGTTTCAATCATCCACATGCATTAGTGATAATCCCCTCATCTGATGTGCCCTCACCTGGGGGATAAGACCAACCAATGGTCTATTTGCGCTTTTGTCCCTCTCTGGGGATCTGTTTTATGCTGTTTTACTCCATTGGTGGCCATCTTCAGTTTTGAACCCTCCTCTTACATTTATCTCCATTTGCCCAATTCATAAAGAGGGAAAGCTGGACATAGTGCTTTATCCTTTAAAACAACCGGTTTATTAAACACTAAATATAAAAGCACTCACATTTTCCTGGTGCTTAGAGTGCACCAAACTGTAACAAGCATTCAGTCCTCACAGTGCGGGTATAAGACAATCAGACATTATTACCACGGTATGCTCTCAATGCGCGCCTCAGCGTGATGACAGATTGGCCCCTCCACTATGTGTTACGTCACAGGGTCACGTGGCTTCCCCAGGGGGATATCAGGGGGGATTTTCCCCCTGAGATAGCCACATGTCATGCTGAGGCGCGCATTGTGAAGAGAATGCAAGAGTGGCTCCATAGGATGCTGCCAGAAAAAGGAGCCACCCTGAAACAGGAAATCTGGAGCAGCAGTCATGAACCTAAACTGGAACAAAGGTAAAGATTAAAAGATAAGAAGAAGCTGAAGAAGCTGCATACCAGTAGGTGACTGAATAAGCTGCTGAAAGTCATTAAAAAAACTGAGAGTGTATTATTACATTAACTTTACTTTGTTTGACTATATGCTCCTGGTTGTGCCACTAAGCATAAAAAATTGTACCTCATTTTTCCAGAAGTTCAAGGACTTTCCCCTCCATTATTCCTTTTTGTCAGTCATGAGATTTCTTGACCAGTCCCTGTTTAATGTAGCATCTCAAACTAGGGAGGGTGGAAAATATGTTAAGCTGGTTCTGAGTGGTGGAGTTTAGCAATTGTCGGTGTACAGAAGATGAAATATTGACCCCTTTGGCTCTCGGAGGTCTACATCTATAGGACTGTATTAATTATTTTTGAGTTGTAGCCACTGGAAAATTTTGGCCACTTGTCTGGATTTGAAAATGTAGGCATCCTAAGATGCATGTAAGAATGTATTGAATGAAAAAATCAAATCACAAAAACAAGGGACTATAACAGTTGGTTGTTATCCAGAAAGTTTGAACATTGTTGATTGGACCACCCATTGTTCTCTATGGGGGGAGGGGATTTCAGCGAACATGTGTCCGCTGACACTTGCCGGCATCTGATCCCGTCAGCTAAAAATATACAAATGGGGATCCGTTCCCCAACCATCTGGTGGATCCGATCGGATGACAATTGGATGGAAATGGACAGGCAGTCCGTTTCCATCTGACTGACCCATAGACAACAGCGGGCTGTGTCCATGTTTGCTTTGCAGACCCGTCATCTGCCTGCTCAGCGGGGATCAGCGGAGAGATCCCCTGCTGAGCAGGTGGATCCATTTGGATGGATTCCGCCCTGTCTGAAAGGGGCCCTAATGTTCTGATTTTCTGTTATTATACTATTTGTATTAAGTGTTTATGTTTATGTTAAATATATATATTTTTTTAGGTAGATGGATACTATGAATATTGCAAATTATGTGTTTAATTCACTTTAAATTATTCTGACATGGTGTGAAAAACAAGTAGAAGCGAAAGTGTTTTAAAAATGGGAGAAATAAGGAGATTTATAATATATGGCTCTAATAAAGATGAGAGCTGAAACAATGGTCAGACAATGTGTAGTTTACTGATAAGCTTTTGTTGCTGTTCTGTTCAGTTGGTAAGTAGAACAAATAAAATGTTTGCATAGTAAACTATCAGGTAGTGTGTTATTTCAACTGTGTTTGGGCTACAGGCAGCAGGAGTGATAAGGTGCCTACAAACACAGAGAACATTTGCCTAATTCAGCCATTTATGATTGGAAAGGGGAATGCTTGTATTAGTGTAGCCACCTCCAAGATCATGACCACCTCTCCCTGGCTGAGCCTGCTTGGCAGAAAGTTGATTGATCATGGTGGACCTACCTAGCCTTCAAATGCTGTTCCCAGTATTACAGGCTAAAATGCATAGCTTTCCTTTTCCTCTTCCATTGATACAAGCTTATTAGTTTGCCTAATCTGAAACTGTATATTTGTAAGAAGATATTTCACTAGAATTGTTGTTAGGGAGTTAGCTGTTAGAGATGTCGCAAACATAAAATTTAATGTTCGCGAACGGCGAACGCGAACTTCCGCAAATGTTCGCAAACCGGCGAACCGGGCGAACCGCCATAGACTTCAATAGGCAGGCGAATTTTAAAACCCACAGGGACTCTTTCTGGCCACAATAGTGATGGAAAAGTTGTTTCAAGGGGACTAACGCCTGGACTGTGGCATGCCGGAGGGGGATCCATGGCAAAACTCCCATGGAAAATTACATAGTTGACGCAGAGTCTGGTTTTAATCCATAAAGGGCATAAATCACCTAACATTCCTAAATTGTTTGGAATAACGTGCTTTAAAACATCCAGTGTGTGTATACGATCAGGTATGATGTTGTATCGATCAGGTAGTGTAAGGGTTACGCCCGCTTCACAGCAACAGACCAAACTCTGACAGACCAAACTCCCCGTTTAACGCACCGCAAACAACCGCAAACAGACCAGAGCCGACCAAAATGGGACAGGAACTGGGCTTTAAGGGTTAGGGTTAGGGTTAGGTTTAGTGTTAGGGGATAGGGTTAGGGTTATGGTGAGATACTTAGGGTTAGAGTTATTAACCCTACCCCTACGCCTCTAACCCTAACCGTCTAACCCTAAGCACTAAAAATAACCCTAACCCTAGCCCTAACCCTAACCCTAACCCTAGCCCTAACCCTAATTCTATTTTTTTTCTGGTTCTGGACATGCTACAGAGCTGAAACTTCACAGGTACAATTTTTCGACCCCCCAGACACCAAATCACACAAAAAAAGTTCTTAAAAATTGTCATTTTTGATAGAGAGACAATTATTGGAAAAATTAAAAAATAAATAAAAATAAAAAAAAAAAAAATTTCTTTGGATTTTGTGTCTGGGGGGTCTAAAAAGTGTACCTGTGAAGTTTCAGCTCTGTAGCATGTCCAGAACCAGAAAAAAATTACAAATTAGGGTTAGGGCTAGGGTTAGGGCTAGGGTTAGGGGGGTAAGTTTAAGGTTAGAGGGTTAGGATTAGGGTTAGTGTTAGGTTTAGGGTTATTTTTATGGCTAGGCTTAGAGGGTTAGGGTTAAGGTTAGAGGGTTAGGGTTATGGTTAGAGGGTTAGGGTTAGGTTTAGTGTTAGGGGATAGGGTTAGGGTTACGGTGAGATACTTAGGGTTAGAGTTAGTAACCCTACCCCTACCCCTCTAACCCTAACCCTCTAACCCTAAGCACTAAAAATAACCCTAACCTTAGCCCTGACCCTAACCCTAGCCCTAACCCTAACCCTAGCCCTAACCCTAATTCTAATTTTTTTTTTCTGGTTCTGGAAATGCTACAGAGCTGAAACTTCACAGGTACACCTTTTAGACCCCCCAGACAATAAATCCAAAGAAATTTTTTTTTTTATTTTATTTTTTTAATTTTTCCAATAATTGGCTCTCTATCAAAAATGACAATTTTTTAAAACTTTTTTTGTGTGATTTAGTGTCTGGGGGGTCTAAAAAGTGTACCTGTGAAGTTTCAACTCTGTAGCATGTCCAGAACCAGAAAAAATATCATTTTTCAGTAGAGCAGGGATGGTGGGAACCCTCCTTTTATAACTATATGATCTTTTTTTTCTGGTTCTGGACATGCTACAGAGCTGAAACTTCACAGGTACACTTTTTAGACCCCCCCCCCCCCGACACTAATCCAAAAAAAGTCATGCCTGCCTCCAAAAATGCCTGATAAATATATAGAAAAACAATAAATAAAAGCAGACTGAAATACCAGCCCTAAAAAGGGCTTTTTGGGGTGCTGTCAGGATGCTGTCCTTACAGCAGGAGTGGACACAGAACACTGGCCTAGCTAATGATTTCCCTATCAATTCAGCAGCAACAGCAGCACTCTCCCTGCTCTAACTAACTCTGCAGCTTCAGAATGAATCTGGATGCTGCCCTTGCTTTTTTATAGGAGGTGGGAGGGTCTGGGAGGGAGGGTATGCTGATTGGCTGGAATGTGTCTGCTGACTGTGAGGTACAGGGTCAAAATTTGCTCAATGATGATGTATAGGAGGCGGACCGAACATCGCATATGTTCGCCCGCCGAGGCGCACGCGAACATGCGAAGTTCGCCGGGAACTGTTCGCCGGGACATCTCTATTAGCTGTGTGTGCTTTCCTCCAATGAACGTAGACATCTATACTATGACTGAAGAACCAGAGCAGGTGGAAGAATTGTTTATCCAGACATGAAGACGCATTCATAGCTGAGTGCAGAAATGTTCAAATGTTTCAGACTGCTTTATTAGAGTGTTTTTGCACACATATACAAGCCAGGGTTGCCAACCTTCCATAACTTTTTTTACTGACAGAACATGGAAAATGTACTGACAAAGCACATGTTTTACTGACATCCTGAAAAAATGACCAAACTCCTATTAGAAACTAAAACAATAGATATTTACACAGTATAAGCACAATCTGTAAACTCTGACAATACCCATAACAGGTAATAGTCCTGGTTTACATTAAAAAAGTCAAGACAGCATGACAAATTATCAGCAAACCTGCAGGGATACAGTTGAAAGACACGTTCTGTTATCTATGACAAAGAGAGCAATGGACATGACCAGATTCTGTCTACTAACGGGAGTGGCATAAAAATGGATGATTAAACAGAAACACTCCCTAACCACTTACCTCCTAATAAACATATCAGCAGCTTGGGTGGGTACACATTGCCAAGGTCTAGATGTTGAGCTTCATTGTGTGGCAATTTTAACTTAACATATAACGTTTCACGGATTGTGTAGCCTGTCAAACCTGCCCGTTGAGCTCAATGAGCCTGTGCAGCAGCCAAATGCTTGACTTACGATTGTGACGCAGTATTTCAGTGAAAAATTCCCATTCGGCTGAAAATAAAAACACATTTAAGAGGCAGCAGTATCACCTGTGGGAGGGGGCATTAAATACCAGGAGTGTGCATTAAGTACAGAGTGCAGGGTTCAGGTGTGCGCTAAGTACAGAGTTACAAAGGTGTGCTTTTTTTTTTAACAACATTTTATTGAAATTCAACTCAGTACAAGGAAATGAACGATGAGCAGTAATACACAATATACAACACTAGTTATAACCAAAAGACAACGTGCTCTGCAGATAGATACAGCAATTTCGAGGAATTTCGTGCACAGTGCTGTCTGGGCTTTATAGCCTGGTTCATGTCAAACTTATTTCCAGGTAAGAGGGGGAAGGGGCTATATTAAGGTGAGAGGTATGGGTAGAAACATCAGGAGGGAGTTAGTCAGTACGGCCGTGTATGGGGAAGACTAGAGGTGGGGAGGGAAGGGGGATGTTCGGAGAAGGGAGAGATAGGGATTCAGGCACCAGGTTGTGGGTTAGGATCAGGTAGTACAGGGGCTGAACCGTGAAAGAGCTGATGACACATTGTAAAAACCAACGCAAATATGCTCATAGGCACTGTAATTACTTGGCTTACCAGTGGGAGAAATGAAAAGCAGGTCGAGTGGGCAGGTGTATTCACGTGGGTATGCATCAGTCCACCAAGTCAGTATTGAGGTCCTAGATCACTTCGGAGAAGGAAGCTATGTTCCCGTTAGGGGGGGAGGGAGGAGGGGGGGCAGGCAAGTTCCATTTGCGTGCAAAATTTGGTCGGGACTGGTGTGAATCTAGTGAGAGTCCCACAAATTCTGTATTCCTTAAGGCATGGAGGTCCGAGGACAGTTCATTAATAGTGGGGGCAGTATCAGACATCCAGTGGCGTAATATCAATCTGTGTGCAGACACCAGACAAGTTACTATCCATTGTTTATAAAGAAACAAAAGCCTCCAGGCTTCCTTTGGTAACAGAAGACTTTCCCTGTCCAAGCAAGTGAATACCCTTATTCTGTGTGGGTGAAAATCACATAAAAGTGATATGTGTATTGAAATCAATGTGATTAAGACCACATACAAATTATCTCAGATTCGTAGCTCAAAGGAGCAAAACAGAGTAACTGGTGGTACAAAAAACAAATGTACATAAAATAATGAACTTAATTAAATCATATAACAGTCCATGAAAAAAAGGAAGAACTCCTCTTGCTGAGGTGTGGGTGAGGAAATCAACCAGAACCCGTGATGTGGAAAAGTCCAAAAATTTGCAAGAAAAGTAGGGTGAAGATAATTAACCACTTCAATACAGGGCACTTTCACCCCCTTCCTGCCCAGCACAATTTTCCCCTTTTAGCGCTGTTGCATTTTGAATAACAATTGCGCGGTCATGCAACACTGTACCTACACCAAATTTATGTCATTTTCCCCCCACAAATAGAGCTTTCTTTTGGTGGTATTTGATCACCTCTGGGTTTTTTCCTTTTTGCTAAACAAATAAAAAAAACCGAACAGTTTGAAAAAAAAAAAGTTTTTTTGTTTATGTTATACAATTTTGTAAATAAATACGTTTTTTCCTGCACTGATGAGCACTGATGAGACTGCACTGACAGGCACTGATGAGGAGGCACTGATGGGGTGGCACTGATGGGGTGGCACTGATGGGGTGGCACTGATAGGCGGCACTGATAGGCACTGATATGTGGCACTGATAGGTAGCACAGATATGCAGCATTGGTGGGCACTGATAGGCGGCACTGCTGGGCACTGATAGGGGCATTAATGGGCACTGATAGGTGGCACTGACGGGCACTGATAGGTGGCACTGATGGGCACTGATAGGCGGCACTGGTGGGCACTGATGGGCACTGATAGGCGGCACTGATCGGCACTGATGGGTGGCACTGATGGGCGGCACTGATGGGCACTGATAGGCGGCACTGGTGGGCGATAATGGGCACTGGTGGACGACACTGAAAGATGGCAATGATGGCACTGGTGGGCAACACTGATGGGGAGGGCAATGGTGGGCTCCCTGAGCCCTGATTGCCATCCCTGGTGGCCATAGTGGGAACCCCTGGGGTCATAGGTGGGCATCCCTGGGGTCATGGGTGGGCATCCCTGGTGGTTCTAGTGGCACCCCCCCCCCGAAGGTCTACACTGGTAATCAATGATATGATTACCAGTGCCGACCCCCCCCCTGTCAGGGGAGCCGCCGATCGGCGCTCCTTTACTCGTGCCTGTCAGGCACAAACTAAGGAAAGCCGATCAACGGCTCTTCCTGTTTACTATGTGACCAGCCGTGATTGGACATGGCTGGTCACATGGTAAAGAGCTACGCCAGTAGGCTCTTTACCGAGATCTGAGATGCAGGGTGTCAGGCTGACACCTCGCATCACCGATCGGCGCTCTGCGCGCCTCCGGGGGGCGCGCAGAGCTGTATTATCCTGCTGCCGTCATATAACGTCCGGTCAGGATAATACAACCGCATTCCCGCCGTCAATCTGCTATAGGGCGGGCGGGAAGTGGTTAAGGTGTCCCTCCACCAGGTGAAATTCCTCCTTATCCGGCGGAAGAAGGTAAGTGCTATAGAGATGATCCAACTGTTCACAACGTTATAATCTTAACCTAGGTCACCTTCAAACGTGAACAAAACTCCAGTGCAACACAGGCAAACCTGGCCTCTTACCAAAAATCAACAGCAAACAGGCTCAGCAATCGCTGCAATATAGCTGAAAGCGATGTTCCTTCCTCCCTCAAGACAGGCAGGTGGCTTTTCAGTTTCCACAGTTGCACTCCACAAATCAACAGCAAACAGGCTCAGCAATCACTGCAATATAGCTGAAAGCAATGTTCCTTCCTCCCTCAAGACAGGCAGGTGGCTTTTCAGTTTCCACAGTTTCGCCATTGAAGTCACAGTTACCCCAGCCACAAACCAAATGCAGTATCTTTTCCTGAATGCTTGCAAACTGCCTCTACAATTCAATCCACTAATCACTTTATATAGGTGCAGAAGGAACTGCAGCTCCATGCTGCCACCATATTTCTAATCAGGATATTGTTGCGGAGAGAGGTGGGGAGATCCCCAGTCCCGCAGTGCAGCAAGGCAGTCAGATCATGGGGAGTGACCATTTGCGATTCCAACGAATGGTTAGTATACCGGGATTCCTGACTGATCCAGTCTAAGCAGCCCCTCAGAAGGCACACAACATTATATATTCTCGTGTTCGGAAGATCGACCCCATCCCGTTTGGCCATATGCAGTTTGTTGAGTGAGATGTGAGGTCTCTTCTCCTTCCATAGGAAACAGGAGAGCGCTTTATGTAGCCTGTTTACGTCAGAATGTTTCAGCAGTAGAGGGTTTGTTTGTAGTGGGTACAGTAATTTCGGGAAGGTGGTCATTTTGTACAGGTGGCATTTGCCAAAAAAGGATAGCGTTAACTTGGCCCATGATTTTAGTTCAGCTATCATTTTGTCGAGGACCGGTGTGTAGTAAAGGTGGTATATAGAGGAGGGGAAATGCCCTATCTTGACCCCCAGATAGGTAATGTGAGTTGAAGCTATAAGCAGGTTTCGAAGAAGCTGCCCACGGCGGAGTACGGATAGTGTTTAGGGGTAGTATTTCGCTTTTATGGAAGTTTATACGGAGACCCGAACACAGACGATAGTCGGCAAATATGGCTTGGATCAGGGGGAGATCTTGACCCGGATTTGACGTGAAGATGAGAACATTATCCGCAAACATGGCGGTACGCAATTCCTCGGAGCCCACCCTGATGCCCTGGAGGTTTGGGTGTGTTAGTAAAAATCTGGAGAGGGGCTCCAGAGCTAGGTTAAACAACAGAGGGGAGAGTGGGCACCCCTGTCTTATCCCCTTGTATAGGCGGAATGGGGGAGAGGTATGGCCTGCTATCATCACCTGCGCCGCGGGGGATGCGTACATCATTCTGATTAAATGTAGAAATTTACCTGAGAAGCCCACCTGGGTGAGAACTTGATCCAGCCATCGGATATTCACGTTATCAAATACCTTTTCGGCGCCAAGGGTTATAATTGCCGCGTCTGTATTCGGGTCAGCTTTGGATACCTCAAGCGCAAGTAATACCTTCCTAATGTTAGATGTGGCCGATCTGCCTTTCGTGAACCCCGATTGCGTGGGATGGATAAGCAAGGGCATGATGGATGCCAATCTGTCTGCCATTAATTTGGAGAGCAGCTTCGAGTCCACATTCAATAAGGATATCGGTCTGTAAGAACCTGGATCCAGTGGATCTTTCCCTTTTTTATATATTAATGCTATATGTGCTTGGTGGCCCGTGGGGAGATAAGGGTTGCCATCTAGTATGTAGTTGAATACTGATCGTAGCGTCGGTGCCACCGCGTCCGCTGCTAATTTATAGAATTCCGGTGTGTACCCATCGGGGCAAGGGGATTTGCGGAGAGTAAGTGATTTAGTCGCGTCAGTATTTCCTCTAGGGATAGTGGGGCATTCAGCTTTGACAGCTGATCCTGTGTAATCGTCAGGAGATGGACCTTGGAGAGCTATTCCGATGCCACCTCCTCGTTATTGGGATCGTGACTATATAGGGTTTGGTAGAATTGTGCGAATACCCTAGTAATGTCTTGCGGGTCCTCAACCTGTTGTCCGTTGGTGTCTCTAAGGGCAGACACCTGTGTCGGGGTAAAGGGTCCTCTGCACAAAGAGGCTAACAGCTTTCCCGGTTTATTACCAAAATAGTGAAACTTCCAATCCTGATGTGATTTATAAAGCTGTTCTCGCTTCTCAGCCCACCCATCAAAGACTGCCTTGGCGGTTCGCCAGCGTTCCCTAATTCTCGATAGAATTGTGCCTATTCATCGCAGATTGGGCTTCTCTTAAGGAGGAGTTGGCTGCAACAAATTCTTTGGCAATGTTTTTCTTATATGCTGCATAAGAAATTATGCTACCTCTCAGCACGGCCTTCCCAGACTCCCAAAGAAGGGTGGGAGATACCGTGGGTGTCTCGTTGTGCGAGACAAAATCAGACCAGGCATCCTTGATGAGAGAGGAGACCCCAGGGTCCTTGGCGAGGAATGAGGGGAACCCCCAACACTTGGCAGCAGGCGCTGTCGAATATAGAGTGAGAGCGACTGATACTGTGGTGTGATCGGATATGGCATTGTCGTGAACGCGCAGGGATACTGTACATGGGAGCATTTTTGGGTTTGCGAAGATACAGTCAATCCTGGTAAGTTTTTGATGGGGATGGGAGTAAAAGGAATATTCCTTGCCATCTAGGTTGTGTAGTCTCCATACGTCAGAGAGATGTATGCTATCTGCAAAGTCGCGCAGTAATGAAGAGTGACGTTGAGGTTTGTGCGGCTGGACACCCGTAGCCGAGGACCTGTCCTCAGCTGGGTGCATGAGTTAGATGAAATCTCCCACTACAAGTAGCGGAAGGTGGAGGTATGGGGCCAGTGTCTGTGTAACTGTTTGGAAGAAGGGTTCCGAAGGTGTATTGGGAGCATAGATCCCTGCTAACGCCCATTCCTGTTGTGCAGTAGCTAGGTGTACCACTGCTATACGTCCGGCATCATCTGCGACGGAAAATTTTAGGGTAGTAGATACATTTTTGTGGATAAGTATGAGAACGCCCACCTTGCCCTTCACTGCCGAGGATCCAAAGACCTGTCCCACCCACAATTTACGCATGCGGTGGAAGTCCTTTGCTTCCAGGTGTGTTTCCTGTAGGACTGCTATGTCAGTTCTCAGACGTTTCAGATGTCTGAGAACTGCCATTCGCTTGTTGGGTGATCTGAGGCCCTTAACATTCCATGAAATCACACTCATGGCGGGTCCCATGGGGATGGTGATGTAAGCCGTCTGGTACCAATGAGTGTAGGTGCCCGTGTATCAGTAACTAGCAGAGACATGTAGGAGAAAAAGGTGGCGATGTTCAGCGTGATACTGCAAGGTGCTGGTGCTGTGGGTGCGGGGGGAGGTAGAGGGGGAGGCCCAACTGGGGCAAAAGGGTCAAGAAGGGAATAACAGCTATCGGAGGTATCAGACTTCACTTTTTTCCTCATGAAAGCTTGCTCAAGCGTTGGACAGCGTTGCCAGGTCCAGTAGTTAAGCCCTCACTGCAGTCAATCAGAGTATAGTAACAGATCAACGCTGCATAGGATCAGAGAAGGGATCCCTGCAAACGTAAGGTGGCTGTAAATACCAGGATAGGCAAGGCCGTGCAGGCAGGGCGGCCGCTATGCATGCTACATGCTACAAAATAAAAGTTAACAGGATGAAGAAAAACAGCATCATTATAAATGGTAGAGAAAAGTAGTGCCATGAAAGGGCAAGTTTCCCACATTTGTCAGTGCGCATAACATGTTAAACAAGACATAAGACTAAACCTGAATCATTTAAAAGAACAGTGACCGATTCATAGTTACCAAAAAAATGGGAAAGATACGTCTGCAGGGAAACACAGGATATGCACACTGCTCATAATGAGAGATGGATGGATTGACAAGTAAGCTGGTGTCAGGGCGAGAGTCAGCAAGGTCTGTTGCTGGAAGAAGGGCCGTGCACCCGTCGTTCTTTGCAGGGTCTTTCCTGGGGCTCCATTGTTCCCTGGCGCCTTGAGGGCGCTGGGGGGAGGGCGTTGAAGGAAGATCCAGAGTTATGTTAAAGTGGCGTTGCAAAAAGTGGTAGGCCTCTTCGGGAATGGAGAAGGACTTTTGTTCGCCGGATAAGTCCGCAAGGCGTAAAGTTGCAGGGTACGCCAGTGTGAACTTTATGGATTTGTGAAACAGAGCCTGACAAATTGGCTGAAAAGCCTTTCTGTGTCGTGAGACTTCCTGGGAGTAGTCCCGCGAATGTTAATAGTTTGTGACCATCGACTTGTAGAGCCTTGGAGTTGCGGAAGGATTTCAGGATATTTTGCCTGTCCATATAATTAAGATACCGCACTATGACTGATCGAGGGATGCATCTGTCATTTGAGGGGGCCCCCAGGCGATGGACTCGTTCCACTGAGCAGGCTGTCTGGATCCCCAGAGCCCTGGGGAAGCGGGATGAGGCTATCTGACAGAGGGAATCAGCTCCATACGATTCCGGCAGTCCTATGATCCAGAGGTTGTTTCTCATGGATCTGTTTTCTAAATCATCCACCTTGTCCAATAGGTATTTTTGAGTCTGCCTGGCCTGCTGGTCCATAGAAAAAGAGCCCTGTATCTCATCCTCCAGGTCAGACATCCTGTGTTAGATCTCAGTAAATCTGTGTGCATGGTCACCTATCTCCTTCCTAATCTGTGCAATCCCTTCAGAAATGGCCTTGTTTCCTTAATAGTGGGTGACAGTAGCGTGGCCACCGCCTGAGCCAGAGAGGCTATCTGAGCTTCAGGTATAGAGTTGGTAGACTGACCGTGGGTTGCAGTTCCCGGATGGGGGGCGGCGTCCTCCATGACCGCTTCAGAGGAGGCTGCAGTTAAAGCCACAGGCTTGATTAGTGGAGTCGCCGGAGCGCCGCCGTGTTGGAGGTAGCGATCCATGGCCGCCCGATCCCCGGGATGTGAGCAGGGTTATTCACAGCATCCGTGGGCTTAGATTGGCCGGTGAATTTGCCGATGTAGCCTGGAGCCGGTGTCCCGCGCTGCTGTCTACATGGGCGCCGGAACCGGAAGTAGGAAGCTGAGGGTTGTGATTTTTACTGAGTGCAGGGTTCAGGGGTGCACTGCATACAGAGTGCAGAGTACAGGTGTGCCTCCTTTTCCTAGAAATTGCCCCTTACCCCATCATAGTCCTCTACTCCCACCCCCAAATACCCCTCCTTGGCAGTACCTCATAGGTAACTACTGCTTCAGAAGATAGGTTATTTAGGAGGAGAGTGTAGTGTAGCTGCAGAACACGTGAGGCCATGGGCGAAGACTTCAGGAGCTGTGAATGGCCACTACTGCAATACATGGGATTTTGGATATTGATTGATTTGTAGCATCAGACTACAAAATGTTTATGTGTAAATGGGGCCAGAAGCTAAGCCCATATATGTCAACCTAAGTTGTTATTACTTTAGCAGGATTGTAAATATGTGAGTCATACCTTTAGCTGACTAACTGAATGTATTTAATATAATATATCTAGTGCCAATCTTCAAGAATATTTCATGTATTTTATCAGACAATGTGTCTTACTAACAAATAAAAAAAATTACATTTATATATATGCAATTACAGCAGACATCAAAGAACAAAAAGCTAATTAAACTAGATAAGAAGACACTGATACAGATCAGTGAGACAAGGATGCTATTCACAAATGAGTCTGAGCAATAAATGGGAGCTGTGAAAGAAAAATAATTTTATCATGACATTCTGTCCTATTATCTATCATTTGGTAAGGAGCAGATTAGTGAGCAACACAAAGATGATGGTTCAGTAAAAGGGAAGGGACAGGCTTTTGAATGTTTATTATGTGTAGTATCTCACAAGAGTAAGTACACCCCTCACATTTTTGTAAATATTTTATTATATCTTTTCATGTGACAACACTGAAGACATTAAAATTTGCTACAATGTAAAGTAGTGAGTGTACAGCTTGTATATCAGTGTAAATTTATGGTCCCCTCAATATAACTCAACACACAGCCATTAATGTCTAAACCGCTGGCAGCAAAAGTGAGTACAGCCTAGGTGGACATGTCCAAATTGAGCCCAATTAGCTAGTTTCCCTCCCCGGTGTCATGTGACTTGTTAGTGTTACAAGGTCTCAGGTGTTAATGGGGAGCAGGTGTGTTAAATTTGGTGTTATCTCTCTCACTCTCTCATACTGGTCTCAAACGGAAGGTGGAGGAGCGCAATGTCTCTAACATCCACCAGCTCCATGATGTCATCATGGAGAAGTGGAAGAGGACTCCAGTGGCAACCTGTAAAGCTCTGGTGAACTCCATGACCAAGAGGGTTAGGGCAGTGCTGGGAAATAATGGTGGCCAAACAAAATATTGACACTATGGGCCCAATTTGGACATTGTTACTTAGGGGTGTACTCACTTTTGTTGCCAGTGGTTTAGACATTAATGGCTGTGTCTAATGTAAAAAGATTAGGCGCCTTGTGAATTTTTTAAGGTAAAACTATTAATAGTAATTTGATGGAAACTCTCAGAAGTGCTGCCGATCAGCTATAGATATACTATATAGGCATGAGAAAATAGAAGAAAATCAGCGCAATTTCTGTTAGTTCATCAATACTGAGATGTATTGTTGTAATATGAACTGTGGGCTCTATCTGGATGTGAGATACAAATGAATAAATAAAAAATCTCTTAGTTCAAAAATAAAGTTCAATTGTTTTGTGCAACTCCTATATTGAAATCAATCACCTGGTATCTAGACGGTGATACCAAAGAAAGTGCTAGTGCATAAATAACAATGTGAAAAAGTTATAAAATTCAGTGCAATATTTGTTAGTTCATTGATAGTGAGTAGTGTTGAGCGAACACGGACTGTATTATTCGTGTTCGTACCGAATAATTGGATTTTTTGTACCCGAACACGGACACGGACACTTTACTGTATGTTTGGGTAAAAATCCGTGTTCGGTCGTTTTATTTCCGGGTTTTGCATGCTTTGGCGCTCTTTTCATGGCGGGCTTTCAACAGCCAATCAACAATCGTTTAACTGGTGTGCCTTAAGCCATCCCAGCCATGCCTGCAAATGTCTCAGTAGCTGTGATTGGCCGTCTGAAGCATGTGACCAAGTCTTTATAAGTTCAAGGCAGCCGCAGCGTCTTCATTCTGCTGCTTAGATCAGGGACAGATCACACATCAACGTGCTGGCTGCTGATTAGGGAAAGACAGGCAGGAAAAAACCATTTGTGTCCGGATAGAATTGAGGGACAGGTCGGAGTGTTTAGGCAGGGCGAGTTGTAGGGATAGAGTCTGCTGAATTATAGGGTCAGTGTCTTCTACAAACTACAATCGATATTGCTGTGTGGGGGGTGGGGTCTGCACTCAATCCTGATCTACGATCTCTTCTCAATCCTGTTAGGGAGAGGCTGCTGCTGAATTTTAGGGTCAGAGTGTTCTACAAACTACAATCGATATTGCTGTGTGGGGTCTGCACTTAGTCCCGATCTACGATCTCTTCTCAAACCTGTTAGGGAGAGGCTGCTGCTGAATTTTAGGGAAACTGTGTTCTACAAACTACAATCGATATTGCTGTGTGGTGTGGGATAGGAGATAGGCAGGTGTCAGTGATCCACATCCATTTTTCTGTGTGTGAGCTGCAGTGAACACAATCTTTTTGGGGTGCAGTGAACACAATCTTTTTGGGGTGCAGTGAACAACGTCCTTTTTGGGGTGCAGTGAACAAAATCTTTTTGGGGTGCAGTGAACAAAATCCTTTTTGGGGTGCAGTGAACAACATCCTTTTTGGGGTGCAGTGAACACAATCTTTTTGGGGTGCAGTGAACAAAATCCTTTGTGGGGTGCAGTGAGCACAATCTTTGTGGGGTGCAGTGAACACAATCTTTTTGGGGTGCAGTGAACAACATCCTTTTTGGGGTGCAGTGAACACAATCTTTGTGGGGTTCAGTGAACACAATCTTTTTGGGGTGCAGTGAACAAAATCCTTTTTGGGGTGCAGTGAACAAAATCCTTTGTGGGGTGCAGTGAACAGAATCTTTGTGGGGTACAGTGAACAGAATCTTTGTGGGGTGCAGTGAACACAATCTTTGGGGGGTACAGTGAACACAATCTTTTTGGGGTGCAGTGAACAAAATCCTTTTTGGGGTGCAGTGAACACAATCTTTGTGGGGTGCAGTGAACACAATCTTTTTTGGGTGGAGTGAACAAAATCCTTTTTGGGGTGCAGTGAACAACATCCTTTTTGGGGTGCAGTGAACAAAATCCTTTTTGGGGTGCAGTGAACACAATCTTTTTGGGGTGCAGTGAACAAAATCCTTTGTGGGGTGCAGTGAACACAATCTTTGTGGGGTGCAGTGAACACAATCTTTTTGGGGTGCAGTGAACAAAATCCTTTTTGGGGTGCAGTGAACAACATCCTTTTTGGGGTGCAGTGGACAAAATCCTTTTTGGGGTGCAGTGAACACAATCTTTTTGGGGTGCAGTGAACAAAATCCTTTGTGGGGTGCAGTGAACACAATCTTTGTGGGGTGCAGTGAACAGAATCTTTGTGGGGTGCAGTGAACACAATCTTTGGGGGGTACAGTGAACACAATCTTTTTGGGGTGCAGTGAACAAAATCCTTTGTGGGGTGCAGTGAACACAATCTTTGTGGGGTGCAGTGAACACAATCTTTTTGGGGTGCAGTGAACAAAATCCTTTGTGGGGTGCAGTGAACACAATCTTTGGGGGGTACAGTGAACACAATCTTTTTGGGGTGCAGTGAACAAAATCCTTTGTGGGGTGCAGTGAACACAATCTTTGTGGGGTGCAGTGAACACAATCTTTTTGGGGTGCAGTGAACAAAATCCTTTGTGGGGTGCAGTGAACACAATCTTTTTGGGGTGCAGTGAACACAATCTTTTTGGGGTGCAGTGAACAAAATCCTTTGTGGGGTGCAGTGAACACAATATTTGTGGGGTACAGTGAACAGAATCTTTGTGGGGTGCAGTGAACACAATCTTTGGGGGGTACAGTGAACACAATCTTTTTGGGGTGCAGTGAACAAAATCCTTTGTGGGGTGCAGTGAACACAATCTTTGTGGGGTGCAGTGAACACAATCTTTTTGGGGTGCAGTGAACAAAATCCTTTTTGGGGTGCAGTGAACAACATCCTTTTTGGAGTGCAGTGAACACAATCTTTTTGGGGTGCAGTGAACAAAATCCTTTGTGGGGTGCAGTGAACACAATCTTTGTGGGGTACAGGGAACAGAATCTTTGTGGGGTGCAGTGAACACAATCTTTGGGGGGTACAGTGAACACAATCTTTTTGGGGTGCAGTGAACAAAATCCTTTTAGGGTGCAGTGAACACAATCTTTGTGGGGTGCAGTGAACAAAATCCTTTTTGAGGTGCAGTGAACACAATCTTTGTGGGGTGCAGTGAACACAATCTTTGTGGGGTACAGTGAACACAATCTCATACTTCTGAAGATTTGAGGGTGCTGCCTGTTCCATACTCCTCCTCCTACTGCTCAACCATCCTTTTAGGGGTACAAACAATAGTAATTGGGGCCTAGTGTGGTGGTGTACGTGTGAGATACATACACTTTCTTTTTGATCATATTTTCTATTCCGCTATTCAATTAAATCCTTTGGGGATCAATTAAATTGCGTGATAGTCTGTGTCGGTACGTGTGAGATCCACCTTTCCAAGTTTTTGGGGTTCATCTCATACTTCTGAAGATTTGAGGGTGCTGCCTGTTCCATACTCCTCCTCCTACTGCTCAACTATCCTTTTAGGGGTACAAACAATAGTAATTGGGGCCTAGTGTGGTGGTGTACGTGTGAGATACATACACTTTCTTTTTGATCATATTTTCTATTCCGCTATTCAATTAAAACCTTTGGGGATCAATTAAATTGCGTGATAGTCTGTGTCGGTACGTGTGAGATCCACCTTTCCAAGTTTTTGGGGTTCATCTCATACTTCTGAAGATTTGAGGGTGCTGCCTGTTCCATACTCCTCCTCCTACTCCTCAACCATCCTTTTAGGGGTACAAACAATAGTAATTGGGGCCTAGTGTGGTGGTGTACGTGTGAGATACATACACTTTCTTTTTGATCATATTTTCTATTCCGCTATTCAATTAAAACCTTTGGGGATCAATTAAATTGCGTGATAGTCTGTGTCGGTACGTGTGAGATCCACCTTTCCAAGTTTTTGGGGTTCATCTCATACTTCTGAAGATTTGAGGGTGCTGCCTGTTCCATACTCCTCCTCCTACTGCTCAACCATCCTTTTAGGGGTACAAACAATAGTAATTGGGGCCTAGTGTGGTGGTGTACGTGTGAGATACATACACTTTCTTTTTGATCATATTTTCTATTCCGCTATTCAATTAAAACCTTTGGGGATCAATTAAATTGCGTGATAGTCTGTGTCGGTACGTGTGAGATCCACCTTTCCAAGTTTTTGGGGTTCATCTCATACTTCTGAAGATTTGAGGGTGCTGCCTGTTCCATACTCCTCCTCCTACTGCTCAACCATCCTTTTAGGGGTACAAACAATAGTAATTGGGGCCTAGTGTGGTGGTGTACGTGTGAGATACATACACTTTCTTTTTGATCATATTTTCTATTCCGCTATTCAATTAAAACCTTTGGGGATCAATTAAATTGCGTGATAGTCTGTGTCCGTACGTGTGAGATCCACCTTTCCAAGTTTTTGGGGTTCATCTCATACTTCTGAAGATTTGAGGGTGCTGCCTGTTCCATACTCCTCCTCCTACTGCTCAACCATCCTTTTAGGGGTACAAACAATAGTAATTGGGGCCTAGTGTGGTGGTGTACGTGCGAGATACATACACTTTTTTTGATCATATTTCCTATTCCGCTATTCAATAAAAACCTTTGAGGATCAATTGAATTGCGGGATAGTCTGTGTCGGTACGTGTGAGATCCACCTTTCCAAGTTTTTGAGGTTCATCTCATACTTCTGAAGATTTGAGGGTGCTGTCTGTTCCATACTCCTCCTACTCCTCATCCATCCTTTTAGGGGTAGAAACAATAGTAATTGGGGCCTAGTGTGGTTTTGTACGTGCGAGATACATACACTTTTTTGGATCATATTTCCTATTCCGCTATTCAATAAAAACCTTTCTAGGGCAAGATCTTAAATTACAGAAATATGAGGAGACCGTCAAATAAGGGCCGTGGCCTGGGTCGTGGTGCTGCTGGTAGAGCTCCTGTTTAGTGTTGAGCGAACACGGACTGTATTATTCGTGTTCGTACCGAATAATTGGATTTTTTGTACCCGAACACGGACACGGACACTTTACTGTATGTTCGGGTAAAAATCCGTGTTCGGTCGTTTTATTTCCGGGTTTTGCATGCTTTGGCGCTCTTTTCATGGCGGGCTTTCAACAGCCAATCAACAATCGTTTAACTGGTGTGCCTTAAGCCATCCCAGCCATGCCTGCAAATGTCTCAGTAGCTGTGATTGGCCGTCTGAAGCATGTGACCAAGTCTTTATAAGTTCGAGGCAGCCGCAGCGGCGTCATTATGCTGCTTAGATTCAGGGACAGAGAGCACACATCAACGTGCTGGCTGCTGATTAGGGAAAGATAGGCAGGAAAAAACCATTTGTGTCCGGATAGAATTGAGGGACAGGTCGGAGTGTTTAGGCAGGGCGAGTTGTAGGCATTTTAGGGATAGAGTCTGCTGAATTATATAGGGTCAGTGTCTTCTACAAACTACAATCGATATTGCTGTGTGGGGGGTGGGGTGAATCTGCACTCAATCCTGATCTACGATCTCTTCTCAATCCTGTTAGGGACAGAGTCTGCTGAATTTTAGGGAAACTGTGTTCTACAAACTACAATCGATATTGCTGTGTGGGGGGTGGGGTGAATCTGCACTCAATCCTGATCTACGATCTCTTCTCAATCCTGTTAGGGACAGAGTCTGCTGAATTTTAGGGAAACTGTGTTCTACAAACTACAATCGATATTGCTGTGTGGGGGGTGGGGTGAATCTGCACTCAATCCTGATCTACGATCTCTTCTCAATCCTGTTAGGGACAGAGTCTGCTGAATTTTAGGGAAACTGTGTTCTACAAACTACAATCGATATTGCTGTGTGGTGTGGGATTGGAGATAGGCAGGTGTCAGTGATCCACATCCATTTTTCTGTGTGTGAGCTGCAGTGAACACAATCTTTTTGGGCTGCAGTGAACACAATCTTTTTGGGCTGCAGTGAACACAATCTTTTTGGGCTGCAGTGAACACAATCTTTTTGGGCTGCAGTGAACACAATCTTTTTGGGGTGCAGTGAACAAAATCTTTTTGGGGTGCAGTGAACACAATCCTTTTTGGTGTGCAGTGAACACAATCTTTGTGGGGTGCAGTGAACAAAATCCTTTGTGGGGTGCAGTGAACACAATCTTTTTGGGGTGCAGTGAACAAAATCCTTTTTGGGGTGCAGTGAACAACATCCTTTTTGGGGTGCAGTGAACACAATCTTTTTGGGGTGCAGTGAACAAAATCCTTTGTGGGGTGCAGTGAACACAATCTTTTTGGGGTGCAGTGAACACAATCTTTTTGGGGTGGAGTGAACAACATCCTTTTTGGGGTGCAGTGAACAAAATCCTTTTTGGGGTGCAGTGAACAAAATCATTTTTGGGGTGCAGTGAACACAATCTTTTTGGGGTGCAGTGAACACAATCTTTGTGGGGTGCAGTGAACACAATCTTTTTGGGGTGGAGTGAACAACATCCTTTTTGGGGTGCAGTGAACAACATCCTTTTTGGGGTGCAGTGAACACAATCTTTTTGGGGTGCAGTGAACACAATCTTTGTGGGGTACAGTGAACAGAATCTTTGTGGGGTGCAGTGAACAAAATCTTTGGGGGGTACAGTGAACACAATCTTTGTGAGGTGCAGTGAACACAATCTTTGTGGGGTGCAGTGAACACAATCATTGTGGGGTGCAGTGAACTCAATCTTTGTGGGGTACAGTGAACACAATCTCATACTGAAGGTTTGAGGGTGCTGCCTGTTCCATACTCCCCCTACTCCTCATCTAGCCTTTTAGGGGTACAAACAATAGTAATTGGGGCCTAGTGTGGTTGTGTACGTGTGATATACATACACTTTTTTGGGATCATATTTTCTATTCCGCTATTTAATCAAAAACCTTTGGGGATCAGTTAAATTGGGGGATAGTCTGTGTTGGTACGTGTGAGAGAGATCCACCTTTCCAAGTTGTTGGGGTTCATCTCATACTTCTGAAGGTTTGAGGGTGCTGCCTGTTCCATACTCCCCCCTACTCCTAGCCTTTTAGGGGTACAAACAATAGTAATTGGGGCCTAGTGTGGTTGTGTACGTGTGATATACATACACTTTTTTGGGATCATATTTTCTATTCCGCTATTTAATCAAAAACCTCTGGGGATCAGTTAAATTGGGGGATAGTCTGTGTTGGTACGTGTGAGAGAGATCCACCTTTCCAAGTTGTTGGGGTTCATCTCATACTTCTGAAGGTTTGAGGGTGCTGCCTGTTCCATACTCCCCCTACTCCTAGCCTTTTAGGGGTACAAACAATAGTAATTGGGGCCTAGTGTGGTTGTGTACGTGTGATATACATACACTTTTTTGGGATCATATTTTCTATTCCGCTATTTAATCAAAAACCTCTGGGGATCAGTTAAATTGGGGGATAGTCTGTGTTGGTACGTGTGAGAGAGATCCACCTTTCCAAGTTGTTGGGGTTCATCTCATACTTCTGAAGGTTTGAGGGTGCTGCCTGTTCCATACTCCCCCTACTCCTAGCCTTTTAGGGGTACAAACAATAGTAATTGGGGCCTAGTGTGGTTGTGTACGTGTGATATACATACACTTTTTTGGGATCATATTTTCTATTCCGCTATTTAATCAAAAACCTCTGGGGATCAGTTAAATTGGGGGATAGTCTGTGTTGGTACGTGTGAGAGAGATCCACCTTTCCAAGTTGTTGGGGTTCATCTCATACTTCTGAAGGTTTGAGGGTGCTGCCTGTTCCATACTCCCCCTACTCCTAGCCTTTTAGGGGTACAAACAATAGTAATTGGGGCCTAGTGTGGTTGTGTACGTGTGATATACATACACTTTTTTGGGATCATATTTTCTATTCCGCTATTTAATCAAAAACCTTTGGGGATCAGTTAAATTGGGGGATAGTCTGTGTTGGTACGTGTGAGAGAGATCCACCTTTCCAAGTTGTTGGGGTTCATCTCATACTTCTGAAGGTTTGAGGGTGCTGCCTGTTCCATACTCCCCCTACTCCTAGCCTTTTAGGGGTACAAACAATAGTAATTGGGGCCTAGTGTGGTTGTGTACGTGTGATATACATACACTTTTTTGGGATCATATTTTCTATTCCGCTATTTAATCAAAAACCTTTGGGGATCAGTTAAATTGGGGGATAGTCTGTGTTGGTACGTGTGAGAGAGATCCACCTTTCCAAGTTGTTGGGGTTCATCTCATACTTCTGAAGGTTTGAGGGTGCTGCCTGTTCCATACTCCCCCTACTCCTAGCCTTTTAGGGGTACAAACAATAGTAATTGGGGCCTAGTGTGGTTGTGTACGTGTGATATACATACACTTTTTTGGGATCATATTTTCTATTCCGCTATTTAATCAAAAACCTCTGGGGATCAGTTAAATTGGGGGATAGTCTGTGTTGGTACGTGTGAGAGAGATCCACCTTTCCAAGTTGTTGGGGTTCATCTCATACTTCTGAAGGTTTGAGGGTGCTGCCTGTTCCATACTCCCCCTACTCCTAGCCTTTTAGGGGTACAAACAATAGTAATTGGGGCCTAGTGTGGTTGTGTACGTGTGATATACATACACTTTTTTGGGATCATATTTTCTATTCCGCTATTTAATCAAAAACCTTTGGGGATCAGTTAAATTGGGGGATAGTCTGTGTTGGTACGTGTGAGAGAGATCCACCTTTCCAAGTTGTTGGGGTTCATCTCATACTTCTGAAGGTTTGAGGGTGCTGCCTGTTCCATACTCCCCCTACTCCTAGCCTTTTAGGGGTACAAACAATAGTAATTGGGGCCTAGTGTGGTTGTGTACGTGTGATATACATACACTTTTTTGGGATCATATTTTCTATTCCGCTATTTAATCAAAAACCTCTGGGGATCAGTTAAATTGGGGGATAGTCTGTGTTGGTACGTGTGAGAGAGATCCACCTTTCCAAGTTGTTGGGGTTCATCTCATACTTCTGAAGGTTTGAGGGTGCTGCCTGTTTCATACTCCCCCTACTCCTAGCCTTTTAGGGGTACAAACAATAGTAATTGGGGCCTAGTGTGGTTGTGTACGTGTGATATACATACACTTTTTTGGGATCATATTTTCTATTCCGCTATTTAATCAAAAACCTTTGGGGATCAGTTAAATTGGGGGATAGTCTGTGTTGGTACGTGTGAGAGAGATCCACCTTTCCAAGTTGTTGGGGTTCATCTCATACTTCTGAAGGTTTGAGGGTGCTGCCTGTTCCATACTCCCCCTACTCCTAGCCTTTTAGGGGTACAAACAATAGTAATTGGGG
Source organism: Pelophylax lessonae (assembly GCF_965119305.1). NCBI lineage: Eukaryota > Metazoa > Chordata > Amphibia > Anura > Ranidae > Pelophylax > Pelophylax lessonae. The sequence goes on from NC_138779.1 coordinate 125,373,974, forward strand.
CCTAGTGTGGTTGTGTACGTGTGATATACATACACTTTTTTGGGATCATATTTTCTATTCCGCTATTTAATCAAAAACCTCTGGGGATCAGTTAAATTGGGGGATAGTCTGTGTTGGTACGTGTGAGAGAGATCCACCTTTCCAAGTTGTTGGGGTTCATCTCATACTTCTGAAGGTTTGAGGGTGCTGCCTGTTCCATACTCCCCCCTACTCCTAGCCTTTTAGGGGTACAAACAATAGTAATTGGGGCCTAGTGTGGTTGTGTACGTGTGATATACATACACTTTTTTGGGATCATATTTTCTATTCCGCTATTTAATCAAAAACCTTTGGGGATCAGTTAAATTGGGGGATAGTCTGTGTTGGTACGTGTGAGAGAGATCCACCTTTCCAAGTTGTTGGGGTTCATCTCATACTTCTGAAGGTTTGAGGGTGCTGCCTGTTCCATACTCCCCCTACTCCTAGCCTTTTAGGGGTACAAACAATAGTAATTGGGGCCTAGTGTGGTTGTGTACGTTTGATATACATACACTTTTTTGGGATCATATTTTCTATTCCGCTATTTAATCAAAAACCTTTGGGGATCAGTTAAATTGGGGGATAGTCTGTGTTGGTACGTGTGAGAGAGATCCACCTTTCCAAGTTGTTGGGGTTCATCTCATACTTCTGAAGGTTTGAGGGTGCTGCCTGTTCCATACTCCCCCTACTCCTAGCCTTTTAGGGGTACAAACAATAGTAATTGGGGCCTAGTGTGGTTGTGTACGTGTGATATACATACACTTTTTTGGGATCATATTTTCTATTCCGCTATTTAATCAAAAACCTCTGGGGATCAGTTAAATTGGGGGATAGTCTGTGTTGGTACGTGTGAGAGAGATCCACCTTTCCAAGTTGTTGGGGTTCATCTCATACTTCTGAAGGTTTGAGGGTGCTGCCTGTTCCATACTCCCCCCTACTCCTAGCCTTTTAGGGGTACAAACAATAGTAATTGGGGCCTAGTGTGGTTGTGTACGTGTGATATACATACACTTTTTTGGGATCATATTTTCTATTCCGCTATTTAATCAAAAACCTTTGGGGATCAGTTAAATTGGGGGATAGTCTGTGTTGGTACGTGTGAGAGAGATCCACCTTTCCAAGTTGTTGGGGTTCATCTCATACTTCTGAAGGTTTGAGGGTGCTGCCTGTTCCATACCCCCCCTACTCCTCATCTAGCCTTTTAGGGGTACAAACAATAGTAATTGGGGCCTAGTGTGGTTGTGTACGTGCGAGATACATACACTTTTTTTGATCATATTTCCTATTCCGCTATTCAATAAAAACCTTTGAGGATCAATTGAATTGCGGGATAGTCTGTGTCGGTACGTGTGAGAGAGATCCACCTTTCCAAGTTGTTGGGGTTCATCTCATACTTCTGAAGGTTTGAGGGTGCTGCCTGTTCCATACCCCCCCTACTCCTCATCTAGCCTTTTAGGGGTACAAACAATAGTAATTGGGGCCTAGTGTGGTTGTGTACGTGCGAGATACATACACTTTTTTTGATCATATTTCCTATTCCGCTATTCAATAAAAACCTTTGGGGATCAATTAAATTGCGGGATAGTCTGTGTCGGTACGTGTGAGATCCACCTTTCCAAGTTTTTGGGGTTCATCTCATACTTCTGAAGCTTTGAGGGTGCTGCCTGTTCCATACTCCTCCTCCTCCTCATCCATCCTTTTAGGTGTACAAACAATAGTAATTGGGGCCTAGTGTGCTTCTGTACGTGTGAGATACATACACATTTTTTGATCATATTTCCTATTCCGCTATTCAATAAAAACCTTTGGGGATCAATTAAATTGCGGAATAGTCTGTGTCGGTACGTGTGAGATCCACCTTTCCAAGTTTTTGGGGTTCATCTCATACTTCTGAAGCTTTGAGGGTGCTGCCTGTTCCATACTCCTCCTCCTCCTCATCCATCCTTTTAGGTGTACAAACAATAGTAATTGGGGCCTAGTGTGCTTCTGTACGTGTGAGATACATACACATTTTTTGATCATATTTCCTATTCCGCTATTCAATAAAAACCTTTGGGGATCAATTAAATTGCGGAATAGTCTGTGTCGGTACGTGTGAGATCCACCTTTCCAAGTTTTTGGGGTTCATCTCATACTTCTGAAGCTTTGAGGGTGCTGCCTGTTCCATACTCCTCCTCCTCCTCATCCATCCTTTTAGGTGTACAAACAATAGTAATTGGGGCCTAGTGTGTTTCTGTACGTGCGAGATACATACACTTTTTTTGATCATATTTCCTATTCCGCTATTCAATAAAAACCTTTGGGGATCAATTAAATTGCGGGATAGTCTGTGTCGGTACGTGTGAGATCCACCTTTCCAAGTTTTTGGGGTTCATCTCATACTTCTGAAGCTTTGAGGGTGCTGCCTGTTCCATACTCCTCCTCCTCCTCATCCATCCTTTTAGGTGTACAAACAATAGTAATTGGGGCCTAGTGTGCTTCTGTACGTGTGAGATACATACACTTTTTTTGATCATATTTCCTATTCCGCTATTCAATAAAAACCTTTGAGGATCAATTGAATTGCGGGATAGTCTGTGTCGGTACGTGTGAGAGAGATCCACCTTTCCAAGTTGTTGGGGTTCATCTCATACTTCTGAAGGTTTGAGGGTGCTGCCTGTTCCATACCCCCCCTACTCCTCATCTAGCCTTTTAGGGGTACAAACAATAGTAATTGGGGCCTAGTGTGGTTGTGTACGTGCGAGATACATACACTTTTTTTGATCATATTTCCTATTCCGCTATTCAATAAAAACCTTTGGGGATCAATTAAATTGCGGGATAGTCTGTGTCGGTACGTGTGAGATCCACCTTTCCAAGTTTTTGGGGTTCATCTCATACTTCTGAAGCTTTGAGGGTGCTGCCTGTTCCATACTCCTCCTCCTCCTCATCCATCCTTTTAGGTGTACAAACAATAGTAATTGGGGCCTAGTGTGCTTCTGTACGTGTGAGATACATACACATTTTTTGATCATATTTCCTATTCCGCTATTCAATAAAAACCTTTGGGGATCAATTAAATTGCGGAATAGTCTGTGTCGGTACGTGTGAGATCCACCTTTCCAAGTTTTTGGGGTTCATCTCATACTTCTGAAGCTTTGAGGGTGCTGCCTGTTCCATACTCCTCCTCCTCCTCATCCATCCTTTTAGGTGTACAAACAATAGTAATTGGGGCCTAGTGTGCTTCTGTACGTGTGAGATACATACACATTTTTTGATCATATTTCCTATTCCGCTATTCAATAAAAACCTTTGGGGATCAATTAAATTGCGGAATAGTCTGTGTCGGTACGTGTGAGATCCACCTTTCCAAGTTTTTGGGGTTCATCTCATACTTCTGAAGCTTTGAGGGTGCTGCCTGTTCCATACTCCTCCTCCTCCTCATCCATCCTTTTAGGTGTACAAACAATAGTAATTGGGGCCTAGTGTGTTTCTGTACGTGCGAGATACATACACTTTTTTTGATCATATTTCCTATTCCGCTATTCAATAAAAACCTTTGGGGATCAATTAAATTGCGGGATAGTCTGTGTCGGTACGTGTGAGATCCACCTTTCCAAGTTTTTGGGGTTCATCTCATACTTCTGAAGCTTTGAGGGTGCTGCCTGTTCCATACTCCTCCTCCTCCTCATCCATCCTTTTAGGTGTACAAACAATAGTAATTGGGGCCTAGTGTGCTTCTGTACGTGTGAGATACATACACATTTTTTGATCATATTTCCTATTCCGCTATTCAATAAAAACCTTTGGGGATCAATTAAATTGCGGAATAGTCTGTGTCGGTACGTGTGAGATCCACCTTTCCAAGTTTTTGGGGTTCATCTCATACTTCTGAAGCTTTGAGGGTGCTGCCTGTTCCATACTCCTCCTCCTCCTCATCCATCCTTTTAGGTGTACAAACAATAGTAATTGGGGCCTAGTGTGTTTCTGTACGTGCGAGATACATACACTTTTTTTGATCATATTTCCTATTCCGCTATTCAATAAAAACCTTTGGGGATCAATTAAATTGCGGGATAGTCTGTGTCGGTACGTGTGAGATCCACCTTTCCAAGTTTTTGGGGTTCATCTCATACTTCTGAAGCTTTGAGGGTGCTGCCTGTTCCATACTCCTCCTCCTCCTCATCCATCCTTTTAGGTGTACAAACAATAGTAATTGGGGCCTAGTGTGCTTCTGTACGTGTGAGATACATACACATTTTTTGATCATATTTCCTATTCCGCTATTCAATAAAAACCTTTGGGGATCAATTAAATTGCGGGATAGTCTGTGTCGGTACGTGTGAGATCCACCTTTCCAAGTTTTTGGGGTTCATCTCATACTTCTGAAGCTTTGAGGGTGCTGCCTGTTCCATACTCCTCCTCCTCCTCATCCATCCTTTTAGGTGTACAAACAATAGTAATTGGGGCCTAGTGTGTTTCTGTACGTGTGAGATACATACACTTTTTTTGATCATATTTCCTATTCCGCTATTCAATAAAAACCTTTGGGGATCAATTGAATTGCGGGATAGTCTGTGTCGGTACGTGTGAGAGAGATCCACCTTTCCAAGTTGTTGGGGTTCATCTCATACTTCTGAAGGTTTGAGGGTGCTGCCTGTTCCATACCCCCCCTACTCCTCATCTAGCCTTTTAGGGGTACAAACAATAGTAATTGGGGCCTAGTGTGGTTGTGTACGTGCGAGATACATACACTTTTTTTGATCATATTTCCTATTCCGCTATTCAATAAAAACCTTTGAGGATCAATTGAATTGCGGGATAGTCTGTGTCGGTACGTGTGAGAGAGATCCACCTTTCCAAGTTGTTGGGGTTCATCTCATACTTCTGAAGGTTTGAGGGTGCTGCCTGTTCCATACTCCCCCTACTCCTCATCTAGCCTTTTAGGGGTACAAACAATAGTAATTGGGGCCTAGTGTGGTTGTGTACGTGTGATATACATACACTTTTTTTGGATCATATTTTCTATTCCGCTATTCAATAAAAACCTTTCTAGGGCAAGATCTTAAATTACAGAAATATGAGGAGACCGTCAAATAAGGGCCGTGGCCTGGGTCGTGGTGCTGCTGGTAGAGCTCCTGTTGCAAGGAGAGGACATGGTCGATCTGTGCCAGCTACACGCACAAGTGAAACACCTTCCTCAAGTGTGAGTAGGCGACAGAACCTGCATCAGTATTTGGTAGGGCATCAAACGCCCCTAGAAGTGATGAGGCCAGAACAAGTTGAGGCGATAGTAGATTGGTTTGCTGCTGACAGTGCCTCCAGTTCCTTCACATTGTCTCCCACCCAGTCTACTGCAGAAAGGTCAGAGTTGGCACCTGCAGCCAATGTCCAACCGTCTTTCACCTCACCCCCTTGCAAATCAGGCCAGCAGTCTGAGCCCCAAGCCATACAGCAGTCTCTTATTCTTTTTGAGGACTCTGTCAGCAGGGTTTCCCAGGGCCATCCACCTAGCCCTGCCCCAGAAGTGGAAGAGATTGAGTGCAGCGATGCCCAACCACTTATTCCTCAAGATGAGTACATGCAAGGATCATCGCAGCACGTCTCCGATGATGACGAAACGCAGGTGCCAACTGCTGCGGCGTTCAGCATTGTGGAGACCGACAAGGAGGGCAGGGGTGAAGACTGGGTGGAAGATGATGTGGAGGACGATGAGGTCCTCGACCCCACATGGAATGAACGTCATGCAGGTGAACTGAGTAGTTTGGAGGAAGAGGCGGTGGTCGCACAGAGCCACCAGCACAGCAGAAGAGGGAGCAGGGTGCAGAAGCGGAGCGGCCGTGCCCTAGACACTACGCCCGCTACTGCCCAACGCAGCAAGGGAACGAGCGCACCAAAGTCAGCTCAAAGGAGTTCTCTAGCGTGGAAGTTCTTTAGAAAATGTGCTGATGACAGGACACGAGTGGTTTGCACCCTGTGCAATCAGAGCTTGAAGCGAGGCATGAACCTTCTCAACCTGAGCACAACCTGCATGATCAGGCATCTAAGTGCAAAGCACGAGCTGCAGTGGAGTACACACCTTCAAAACCAAGAAACGTCTCTGGCTCATCCTGCTTCCTCTTCTGCTGCAGTCTCGGCCGCTCCAGCCACATCTGTAGTGATACCGGCACCTGCCACCCCGCAAACAGACGATCTGTCAGCAACACCACCACCTGGGTCACCAACAACCATCTCCACAATGTCCCGTGGAAGCGTTCAGCTTTCCATCTCCCAAACACTTGAGAGGAAGAGGAAGTACCCCCCTACCCACCCGCGATCCCTGGCCCTGAATGCCAGCATTTCAAAATTATTGGCCTTTGAAATGCTGTCATTCCGTCTGGTGGAGACGCACAGTTTTAAAAACCTTATGTCGGTGGCTGTCCCACAGTACGTCGTGCCCAGCCGCCACTACTTTTCCAGGCAAGCCATCCCTTCCCTGCACAACCAAGTGGGGGAAAAAATCAGGTGTGCACTGCGCAACGCCATCTGTGCCAAGGTCCACCTAACTACGGATACGTGGACCAGTAAGCACGGTCAGGGGCGTTATATCTCCCTAACGGCACACTGGGTAAATGCAGTGGCGGATGGGCCTGAGGCGGATAGCAATTTGGCGCATGTCCTTCCACCACCGAGGATTGCAGGGCGCTTCAGTTTGCCTCCTGTTCCTAACTCCTCCTACTCCGCTTCCTCATCCTCTACCGCCTCCTCATCCGGACAGCGTAACACCTTCACCACCAACTTCAGCACGGCCAGGGGTAAACGACAGCAGGCAGTTTTACAACTTGCCTGTTTGGGGGACAAACCACACACCGCGCAGGAGTTGTGGAGGAGCATGGAACAGCAGACAAATGAGTGGTTGCTGCCAGCGAGCCTCAAGCCCGGCCTGGTGGTGTGCGATAACGGGCGAAATCTCATAGCAGCTCTGGGCCTAGCCGGTTTGACGCACATCCCTTGCCTGGCGCATGTGCTGAATTTGGTGGTGCAGAGGTTCCTTAAAAACTACCCCGATATGTCAGAGCTGCTGCAGAAAGTGCGGGCCGTTTGTGCGCACTTTCGGCGTTCTCACCCTGCTGCTGCTCGCCTGGCAGCGCTGCAGCGTAACTTCGGCCTTCCCGCTCACCGCCTCATATGTGACGTGCCCACAAGGTGGAACTCCACCTTGCACATGCTGGAAAGACTGTGCGAGCAGCAGCAGGCCATAGTGGAGTTTCAGCTGCAGCACGCACGCGTGAGTCGCTCTGCGGAACAGCACCACTTCACCACCAATAACTGGGCCTCCATGCGAGACCTGTGTGCCTTGTTGCGCTGTTTTGAGTACTCCACCAACATGGCCAGTGGCAATGACGCCGTTCTCAGCTTAACTATCCCACTTCTATGCCTCCTTGAAAAAACAATTCGGGCGATGATGGAAGAGGATGTGGCACAGGATGAGGAGGAGGAGGAGGATGAAGAGGTAACATTTCCAAGGCTTTCAGGGCAGTCATTCGCAAGGGGCTCCGAGGGTGGGTTCCTGCACACGCAAACGCCAGGGACGCAATTGTCCAGCAGGGGCACAGTTCTGGAGGATGAGGAGGATGAGGAGGAGGAGGAGCTGGAGGAGGAGATGGAACCATGTTCACAGCAGGGTGGCACCCAGGCCAGCTCATGGCCATCACTGGTGCGTGGCTGGGGGGATACAGAGGACACGGACCATACACCTCCCACAGAGGACAGCCTTTCGTCGCCTCTGGGCAGCCTGGCACACATGAGCGATTACATGCTGCAGTGTCTCCACAACGACCGCCGAGTTGCCCACATTCAAACTTGTGCTGATTACTGGGTGGCCACGCTGCTGGATCCCCGTTACAAGGACAACGTACCGTCCTTAATTCACTCACTGGAGCGCGATCGCAAGATGCGCGAGTACAAGCGCACGCTGGTAGACGCCATGCTGCTGGCATTCCCATCTGACAGCGGGGCCACAGTGGAAGCACAAGGCAGAGGAGGAGGAGGAGGAGGTCGCCAACGCAACCAGGGCACCGCCAGCACCTCAGAAGGCAGGGTTAGCATGGCCGAAATGTGGAAAAGCTTTGTCAGCACGCCACAACAAACAGCAGCACCAGCAGCTCAGATGGAACGTCTTAGCAGGAGGCAGCATTTTACCAACATGGTGGAGCAGTATGTGTGCACACGCCTACATGTAGTGAATGACGGGTCTGCCCCCTTCAACTTCTGGGTCTCCAAATTGGGCACATGGCCTGAGCTTGCCCTTTACGCCTTGGAGGTGCTGGCGTGCCCTGCAGCCAGTGTATTATCTGAACGGGTATTTAGCACGGCTGGGGGCGTTATAACAGACAAGCGCAGCCGCCTGTCCAGAGACAATGTGGACAAGCTCACGTTCATTAAAATGAACCAGGCATGGATCCCACGGGACTTTTCCGTACCTTATGCAGAATAGCAATGGATACCGACCTTACCCACCCATTGTTCCATTTTTGCTCTTTCTCACTCTTTTGGGGTGTACCCTCATTTAAAATTTGTGAAAAGAAGCAGTGTTGGCTACCTCGTCCTCCTCCTCAGGGCCAGATTAATGTAGGGTCTATTGGAGCTGCAGCTCCAGGCCCCTACCTTTTATATAGGCCCCGGGTTGGCCATATTCACTGTTACCGCTCTTCTGTCACTTGTAAACACAGAAGTCTGGCTTCTATGCTCGCTTCCCCAGGCAGCACCCTCAGAACCTCCCCACACAGCGTGAAGGCCGGACAAGGAGGGACAGTTGGCGATGCATGGATGTGTTTATGGGCTTCAGAGACAGCATCCCATGTTGAATTAGGCATGCATGGCTGCACCCTTCCTCCTCTGGGTGCATGGCAAGGCACGGCCCTAAGGCCCTTCAAAATCCTCAGCACCAAGCCCATGATGCTGTTAATCCGGCCCTGGTCCTCCTCCACCGCCGCTTCCACCTACACCGCCCATAGGTGTGCGCAGCCTATTGCATTAAGGTGTGCACCCCAAAGTTGAAATACACATGCATGTGTTTGCCAGCAGGGAGAGTAATGTATCGGGGCCATGTACCTGTAGGCAAGGAGAAATAGAGCAGAGCAGGTCCCAGGGAGATCTTTCCCATCTCCTCACTGGCAATGCTATGTGCCCTAGGTGATTAGGGTGTGCCCAGGCACACCCAGCACACCCTGTGCGCACGCCTATGTCACCGCCACATCCACCACCACCTCAACCTCCCTCCTACTCCATATGGGCCTCGTCCTTCAGAGATGAAGAAGAACATTGTTTTATTTTTCTGTTTTTTTTTGTTGTTTTAAGTTATTTCCCTATCCACATTTGTTTGCAGAGCACTTGCCATGCTCTTAATTACGTTTTGCTGCCATTTGCAGCACTCTAGCCCTTTCCTTTGGTGTTTTAGAGCCATTTTAGTGCCTTAAAGTTCGGGTCCCCATTGACTTCAATGGGGTTCGGTGTCCGGGAAAAGTTCGGTAAAAGTCTGGGACACGGACCCGGACTTTTTTTTAAAGTTCGGCCGAACCCGTCGAACACGGACATCTAGGTGTCCGCTCAACCCTACTCCTGTTGCAAGGAGAGGACGTGGTCGATCTGTGCCAGCTACACGCACAAGTGAAACACCTTCCTCAAGTGTGAGTAGGCGACAGAACCTGCATCAGTATTTGGTAGGGCATCATACGCCCCTAGAAGTGATGAGGCCAGAACAAGTGGAGGCGATAGTAGATTGGTTTGCTGCTGACAGTGCCTCCAGTTCCTTCACATTGTCTCCCACCCAGTCTACTGCAGAAAGGTCACAGTTGGCACCTGCAGCCGATGTCCAACCGTCTTTCACCTCACCCCCTTGCAAATCAGGCAAGCAGTCTGAGCCCCAAGCCATACAGCAGTCTCTTCTTCTTTTTGATGACTCTGTCAGCAGGGTTTCCCAGGGCCATCCACCTAGCCCTGCCCCAGAAGTGGAAGAGATTGAGTGCAGCGATGCCCAACCACTTATTTCTCAAGATGAGTACATGCAAGGATCATCGCAGCACGTCTCCGATGATGACAAAACGCAGGTGCCAACTGCTGCGGCGTTCAGCATTGTGGAGACCGACAAGGAGGGCAGGGGTGAAGACTGGGTGGAAGATGATGTGGAGGACGATGAGGTCCTCGACCCCACATGGAATGAACGTCATGCAGGTGACCTGAGTAGTTTGGAGGAAGAGGCGGTGGTCGCACAGAGCCACCAGCACAGCAGAAGAGGGAGCAGGGTGCAGAAGCGGAGCAGCCGTGCCCTAGACACTATGCCCGCTACTGCCCAACGCAGCAAGGGAACGAGCGCACCAAAGTCAGCTCAAAGGAGTTCTCTAGCGTGGAAGTTCTTTAGAAAATGTGCTGATGACAGGACACGAGTGGTTTGCACCCTGTGCAATCAGAGCTTGAAGCGAGGCATAAACCTTCTCAACCTGAGCACAACCTGCATGATCAGGCATCTAAGTGCAAAGCACGAGCTGCAGTGGAGTACACACCTTCAAAACCAAGAAACGTCTCTGGCTCATCCTGCTTCCTCTTCTGCTGCAGTCTCGGCCGCTCCAGCCACATCTGTAGTGATACCGGCACCTGCCACCCCGCAAACAGACGATCTGTCAGCAACACCACCACCTGGGTCACCAACAACCATCTCCACAATGTCCCGTGGAAGCGTTCAGCTTTCCATCTCCCAAACACTTGAGAGGAAGAGGAAGTACCCCCCTACCCACCCGCGATCCCTGGCCCTGAATGCCAGCATTTCAAAATTATTGGCCTTTGAAATGCTGTCATTCCGTCTGGTGGAGACGCACAGTTTTAAAAACCTTATGTCGGTGGCTGTCCCACAGTACGTCGTGCCCAGCCGCCACTACTTTTCCAGGCAAGCCATCCCTTCCCTGCACAACCAAGTGGGGGAAAAAATCAGGTGTGCACTGCGCAACGCCATCTGTGCCAAGGTCCACCTAACTACCGATACGTGGACCAGTAAGCACGGTCAGGGGCGTTATATCTCCCTAACGGCACACTGGGTAAATGCAGTGGCGGATGGGCCTGAGGCGGATAGCAATTTGGCGCATGTCCTTCCACCACCGAGGATTGCAGGGCGCTTCAGTTTGCCTCCTGTTCCTAACTCCTTCTACTCCGCTTCCTCATCCTCTACCGCCTCCTCATCCGGACAGCGTAACACCTTCACCACCAACTTCAGCACGGCCAGGGGTAAACGACAGCAGGCAGTTTTACAACTTGCCTGTTTGGGGGACAAACCACACACCGCGCAGGAGTTGTGGAGGAGCATGGAACAGCAGACAAATGAGTGGTTGCTGCCAGCGAGCCTCAAGCCCGGCCTGGTGGTGTGCGATAACGGGAGAAATCTCATAGCAGCTCTGGGCCTAGCCGGTTTGACGCACATCCCTTGCCTGGCGCATGTGCTGAATTTGGTGGTGCAGAGGTTCCTTAAAAACTACCCCGATATGTCAGAGCTGCTGCAGAAAGTGCGGGCCGTTTGTGCGCACTTTCGGCGTTCTCACCCTGCTGCTGCTCGCCTGGCAGCGCTGCAGCGTAACTTCGGCCTTCCCGCTCACCGCCTCATATGTGACATGCCCACAAGGTGGAACTCCACCTTGCACATGCTGGAAAGACTGTGCGAGCAGCAGCAGGCCATAGTGGAGTTTCAGCTGCAGCACGCACGCGTGAGTCGCTCTGCGGAACAGCACCACTTCACCACCAATAACTGGGCCTCCATGTGAGACCTGTGTGCCTTGTTGCGCTGTTTTGAGTACTCCACCAACATGGCCAGTGGCAATGACGCCGTTCTCAGCTTAACTATCCCACTTCTATGCCTCCTTGAAAAAACTATTCGGGCGATGATGGAAGAGGATGTGGCACAGGATGAGGAGGAGGAGGAGGATGAAGAGGTAACATTTCCAAGGCTTTCAGGGCAGTCATTCGCAAGGGGCTCCGAGGGTAGGTTCCTGCACACACAAACGCCAGGGACACAATTGTCCAGCAGGGGCACAGTTCTGGAGGATGAGGAGGATGAGGAGGAGCTGGAGGAGGAGATGGAACCATGTTCACAGCAGGGTGGCACCCAGGCCAGCTCATGGCCATCACTGGTGCGTGGCTGGGGGGATACAGAGGACACGGACGATACACCTCCCACAGAGGACAGCCTTTCGTTGCCTCTGGGCAGCCTGGCACACATGAGCGATTACATGCTGCAGTGTCTCCACAACGACCGCCGAGTTGCCCACATTCTAACTTGTGCTGATTACTGGGTGGCCACGCTGCTGGATCCCCGTTACAAGGACAACGTACCGTCCTTAATTCACTCACTGGAGCGCGATCGCAAGATGCGCGAGTACAAGCGCACGCTGGTAGACGCCATGCTGCTGGCATTCCCATCTGACAGCGGGGCCGCAGTGGAAGCACAAGGCAGAGGAGGAGGAGGTGGAGGAGGAGGTCGCCAACGCAACCAGGGCACCGCCAGCACCTCAGAAGGCAGGGTTAGCATGGCCGAAATGTGGAAAAGCTTTGTCAGCACGCCACAACAAACAGCAGCACCAGCAGCTCAGATGGAACGTCTTAGCAGGAGGCAGCATTTTACCAACATGGTGGAGCAGTATGTGTGCACATGCCTACATGTAGTGAATGAGGGGTCTGCCCCCTTCAACTTCTGGGTCTCCAAATTGGGCACATGGCCTGAGCTTGCCCTTTACGCCTTGGAGGTGCTGGCGTGCCCTGCAGCCAGTGTATTATCTGAACGGGTATTTAGCACGGCTGGGGGCGTTATAACAGACAAGCGCAGCCGCCTGTCCAGAGACAATGTGGACAAGCTCACGTTCATTAAAATGAACCAGGCATGGATCCCACGGGACTTTTCCGTACCTTGTGCAGAATAGCAATGGATACCGACCTTACCCACCCATTGTTCCATTTTTGCTCTTTCTCACTCTTTTGGGGTGTACCCTCATTTAAAATTTGTGAAAAGAAGCAGTGTTGGCTACCTCATCCTCCTCCTCAGGGCCAGATTAACGTAGGGGCTATTGGAGCTGCAGCTCCAGGCCCCTACCTTTTATATAGGCCCCGGGTTGGCCATATTCACTGTTACCGCTCTTCTGTCACTTGTAAACACAGAAGTCTGGCTTCTATGCTCGCTTCCCCAGGCAGCACCCTCAGAACCTCCCCACACAGCGCGAAGGCCGGACAAGGAGGGACAGTTGCCGATGCATGGATGTGTTTATGGGCTTCAGAGACAGCATCCCATGTTGAATTAGGCATGCATGGCTGCACCCTTCCTCCTCTGGGTGCATGGCAAGGCACGGCCCTTAAGGCCCTTCAAAATCCTCAGCACCAAGCCCATGATGCTCTTAATCCGGCCCTGGTCCTCCTCCACCGCCGCTTCCACCTACACCACCCATTGGTGTGCGCAGCCTATTGCATTAAGGTGTGCACCCCAAAGTTGAAATACACATGCATGTGTTTGCCAGCAGGGAGAGTAATGTATCGGGGCCATGTACCTGTAGGCAAAGAGAAATAGAGCAGAGCAGGTCCGAGGGAGATCTTTCCCATCTCCTCACTGGCAATGCTATGTGCCCTAGGTGATTAGGGTGTGCCCAGGCACACCCGGCACACCCTGTGCGCATGCCTATGTCACCGCCACATCCACCACCACCTCAACCTCCCTACTACTCCATATGGGCCTCGTCCTTCAGAGATGAAGAAGAACATTGTTTTATTTTTCTGTTTTTTTTTGTTGTTTTAAGTTATTTCCCTATCCACATTTGTTTGCAGAGCACTTGCCATGCTCTTAATTACGTTTTGCTGCCATTTGCAGCACTCTAGCCCTTTCCTTTGGTGTTTTAGAGCCATTTTAGTGCCTTAAAGTTCGGGTCCCCATTGACTTCAATGGGGTTCGGTGTCCGGGAAAAGTTCGGTAAAAGTCCGGGACACGGACCCGGACTTTTTTTTAAAGTTCGGCCGAACCCATCGAACACGGACTTCTAGGTGTCCGCTCAACCCTAATAGTGAGATAAAGTGGTTGTAATGTAAACTGTGGGCTCTATCTGAATAAAAAAATATATATTTTAAAGTGCAAAAAAAAAAGTGCAAATGCAATATATCATTCCTAATGATTGAACTCAATCCCCTGATATCTTAGCAATATAGCAAAAAATATTAGTGCATGAATAACAATGTATACAGATACCACTATTAATGTGTCATATATAGTGCAAAAACCAAAATTAATGATCATGAAAAAATGTTCCAATAACCTGCAAAAAAAAAGTTATAGCGCAATGACATTAACTTGTGATGTGATCACAGGTGTACTAATTAATTGCACTAAATAATGCAAAGTATAACTATATCCGAAATAGATAAATAAATAAATAAATAAAAAATATAAATACTGATATTAATAAATGTAAATTATAAATCAAAGTCCATCATAAAAAAGTCCATATAAAAAAGTCCAGTGAAAGTGCAAATGGTGCTGACATCCAAAAACAAAGTGTTCACAGTGTTCACACGTGAAAATGCTTCCACCCTCAGTGTTCCACTGATTCTCCTAGATAGAACTCACTAGAACTGTTGCTGGTAAAGTTATAAACCAGCAAAAACGCTTATCCACAACAGAGACCAGCCAGATACTTTTCTCCTTTAACTTATTAGTGCTCACCACGGATTGATCAAGGATCCGGATGGTACATATGAGGAAATAAAATTTAAATTTGTATTTAACTATTTATTTATTCCATAAACCAAAAGTATATGCACTCACAGAAGATGGTGTCTGCCTGACACTAGGAATCTGAGTATGAGAAGTCCTCCACCATTAATGGCTGTGTGTTGAGTTATTTTGAGGGGGCAGCAAATTTGCACTGTTATACAAGCTGTACACTCACTACTTTACATTGTAGTAAAGTGACATTTCTTCAGTGTTGTCACATGAAAAGATATAATAAAATATTTACAAAAATGTGAGGAGTGTACTCACTTCTGTGAGATACAGTATATATATATATATATATATATATATATATATATATTACAATATTAAACACAAATATAAATGTGAATTTTACATCTCTAAAGTTATTTCAATTTGAAAAATATAAATAAATAGGTGATTTTCACCAATTCATCCAAAAATCAATAAATGACCTCCGTCAGCTCATCCAATAGTGATATCCTCCAGACTGTGATCTCTGCCAACCACCACCAGGATTTGCTGGTTAAAGGTAGGAGGAGGTTAGAAGAGGATGTTGGAGATACAACAACCTTAAAGCTTAGCCTCTTACAGATTAACTGCAGTTCACAAATAGGACAGTAGATGTCGCTAATGCTAAGTGATATGCTATGCATTTTCTATGATGTGTTGTGTTTCCTGTACACTGCACTGTACTTGTTGGTTATCTCTTCCTGTCTGCTGTTCTTATTACAAATGATGAGGTGACATCTTTGAATCCTGTGTTATGTTCCAATAAAGAAGCCAGTTCCTGTTTACTCCACAATGTCTGATCTGAATGGACTCCGCTGCACCCAGTGATCGCACTCTGCAACAGGTTATGGGCCCAGGATCCAAATGAAGTCTTATGACCAGGTGTGGCCCAGGCAGAACAAAGCCTCGAATGGGAGACAGTGTGACTGATGCGGTGATCGACATAAGGAAGCTTTCCAGTGACATCTCCTATAGACAAGTGTCACGGAACCATGAACCAGACGTACAACAACAGAAGTGAAAATAAGAAAGCTTTATTGAAAAACAAGCTATAAAGCAAAAGTCCAAACGGATGGCGAAACCAATGCAGAGTCTTTGCGAAGCCAGGGGTCAGGAACCAGCAGGGTAGTCAGACGAAGCCAGGATCAGGAACCAGCAGGGTAGTCAGACGAAGCCAGGATCAGGAACCAGCAGGGTAGTCAGACGAAGCCAGGAACAGGAACCAGAAGTAGCAGCAGTCTTAGAAGCATGTGAACACAGGAGGACCAAGCAGGGAACTGAAGCCACAGACCTCCTATATATATGAGCTAGGCATCCAGCTCCTCCCAGTGGGAAGGAGGAGCCGCAGGGTGGGAGGCTACAAGAAACCCAGAAACCAAGATGGCCGCCAGCACATGTCAAACGAAGGAGAACAGCAAGAAGGTACGACCATGACAGTACCTCCCCCTCAAGGGCCCCTCCTCCGCGGAGAAAAGAACGGTTTCTGAGGGAAGCGTGCGTGGAAGGCTCGGAGCAAGGCAGGAGCATGGACATCTGCGGAGGGAACCCAGGAACGCTCCTCTGGACCATAACCACGCCAATGAACCAAAAACTGCACCCGACCGCGGACCAGGCGTGAGTCCAGGATATTGCTCCCCTCATACTCCTCACGATTGCCCACTCGGACCGGACGAGGCCGAGGAACCGAGGAAGTGAAACGATTACACACCAGAGGCTTCAACAGGGAGACATGAAACACGTTGGAGATCCGCATGCCAGGAGGAAGCGCAAGGGCATAGGCTACCAGGTTTAAGCTGCGAAGCACTCAGAAGGGACCAACAAAGCGAGGCGCCAGCTTGGGAGTGGGCACTCGAAGGTTGAGGTTGCGGGTGGACAACCATACACGGTCTCCGGCCTGGTAGGAAGGAGCAGGCGCTCGTCTGCGATCAGCCTGCAGTCTCTGGCGCTGCGCAGAGACCTCAAGGGACTTCTGGATCTGTACCCAAGAAGCACGTAGGACAGAAAGGTGATCCTCCACAGCCGGAATATCCTGGGGAGAGAATACCTCCGGTAACACGGCAGGTTGGAACCCATAGTTGGCCATGAAGGGAGACGTCCCAGAGGAAGAGTTCACCGCCGTGTTCCTGGCAAACTCAGCCCAAGGCAGGAGGTCAACCCAATTGTCTTGGTGATCGGAGACATAGCAACGAAGGAATTGCTCCAAGGCCTGATTGGATCGTTCTGCGGCCCCATTGGACTGAGGGTGGTAGGCCGAGGAGAAGGAGAGATGAATCCCCAACTGGGAGCAAAAGGCGCGCCAGAACCTGGACACAAACTGACTCCCCGATCCGACACAATCTCCTTGGGCAAACCGTGCAACCGGAAGACCTCCCTGGCAAAAATCGTGGCCAACTCCTGTGCAGAGGGTAACTTCTTGAGAGGAACACAGTGGCACATTTTGGAAAACCGATCCACAATCATGAGAATGACCGTATGGCCTCGGGATGCAGGGAGGTCCACAATTAAATCCATCCCCAGGTGTGACCATGGGCGCTCCCCGGTGGCTAAGGGTTGCAGAAGGCCCAACGGAAGGTGCCGAGGGGACTTACTCTGGGCACAAACGGAGCATGCCGCTACATATGCGGCGATGTCGGAACGTAGGGAAGGCCACCAGAACAGACGTGAAACAGCCCAGGACAGCTGATTCTTTCCAGGATGCCCCGCGGTCTTGGAGTTATGGTAGGTTCGCAACAACCGAGTGCGCAACTCCTCAGGCACAAAACATCTGCCGTTGGGTCTCCCAGAGGGAGCACCAGATTGAGCCGCCAAAATCTGCTCACCCAGGGGAGAGGTCAGGCTGGTGCGAATGGCGGCCAGGATCTGATTCGGAGGTATGACCGAAGTCGGAATCGACTCCTCCCTGGACAGGTCGGAGTACTGCCGTGATAAGGCATCCGCCCTGATGTTCTTGGAACCGGGTAGGTAGGAGACCACGTAATTAAAACATGACAAGAACAGAGCCCATCTGGCCTGACGTGGTGTCAATCTCTTGGCCTCAGAGAGGTAGGTCAGATTCTTGTGGTCCGTCAGGATGAGGACCGGAACCACCGAACCCTCGAGCAAGTGCCTCCATTCTTTAAGAGCCTGCACGATGGCCAATAACTCCCTGTCACCAATCTGGTAGTTGCACTCCGCGGAAGACAGTTTCCGGGAGTAAAACCCACAAGGAAGCAGAGGACCCTCTGGTGTTCTACGCTGAGACAGAAGGGCGCCTACTCCCGTCTCAGACGCGTCCACCTCGAGGACAAAGGGCAACCCAGGGTTGGGATGCGACAGAATCGGAGCCGACACAAAGGCGGACTTTAGAGCCTCAAAAGCTCGGATGGCCTCGGGCGGCCAGACCTGGGAATTACTGCCCTTCCTGGTCAGATCCGTGAGAGGCTTGGCTAGGATGGAAAAGTCCCTGATGAACTTCCGATAATAATTGGCGAAGCCCAAAAAGCGCTGCAGGGAGCGAAGACCACTGGGCTGGGGCCACTGTAAGACAGCCGAAACCTTCTCAGGATCCATGGAGAACCCCTCAGCGGAAATGATGTAACCTAAGAAGGTTACCTGGGATCGGTGAAATTCGCATTTCTCAAGCTTACCGAACAGCTTGTTCTCTCGTAACCGTTGCAACACTCGTTTGACATCCAGAATGTGGGTCTCCATGGACTCAGAATATACCAAGATGTCATCCAAATAGACCACCACACACTGCTGCAACAGGTCACGGAAAACATCGTTGATGAATTCCTGAAAGACTGCGGGCGCATTGCACAGCCCAAAGGGCATAACCAAGGATTCATAATGACCGGTTCTGGTGTTAAACGCGGTCTTCCACTCATCGCCCGCCTTGATCCTTACGAGGTTATATGCCGCCCTCAGGTCGAGTTTGGTAAAGACCGTGGCCCCTTTAAGGCGATCGAACAGCTCGGAAATCAAGGGTATCGGGTAAGCGTTCTTGATCGTGATGCGATTGAGACCCCTGTAATCGATGCAAGGCCTCAACTCACCGCCCTTCTTTTTCACAAAGAAAAATCCAGCCCCTGCCGGGGACGAGGATTTGCGAATGTGTCCGTGTGAAAGCGCCTCCCTCACGTACTCCTCCATGGCCTCATTCTCCGCTACCGACAGTGGATAGACTTTGCCACGAGGAGGAACGGCACCAGATTGTAACTCGATGGCACAATCGTATGGGCGGTGCGGAGGTAGGGCAACCGCGCGCACCTTATCGAATACATCCCGGTACTCCTCGTATTCAGGGGGCAACAGAGAGTCCGAGGAAGTACACAGCAACTTGACAGGCCCATGGATGCAACTAGCCCCACACTGCGGTGACCACGAGAGGATCTCGGCCGATCTCCAATCGAAAATCGGATTATGCTTCTGGAGCCAGGGGTACCCCAAGACCACCGAGTAGTGTGGAGACGAAATAACCTGGAAGCAGACCGACTCTCTGTGGACGGCACCAATGGCTAACCCCACTGGAAGGGTCTCATGAGTCACGTGTGGCGGCAGAAGGGGTCTGCCGTCTATCGCCTCAAGAGCCAGAGGAGAACCTCGAGCCTGCAGAGGAATGGAATTGGCGGCAGCGAACACACTATCAATGAACAAACCACCAGCACCAGAGTCCACCAACGCCTGGGTCGTCACCGAGCCCCCGACCCAGGAGAGGACAACAGTGATCAGTGGTTTGTCAACACGGGAAACCGGGGACGAGGAGACTCCACCCAAGATCTGCCCCCGACAGGATCTCAGGTGCGAGCGTTTCCCGGACGGTTCGGACATGCCAACCGAAAATGCCCACCGAGACCACAGTACATGCATCGGCCCTCGCGTCTCCGGAGTACCCTCTCCCCCTCGGACAGGCGAGCAAACCCCAGCTGCATGGGTTCACCCCCAGACAAGTCATCCCCAGGAGGCGTGGGAGGAGAGGGAGGCACGGGTGGGACAACAAAGGTAGGCGCCAATCTGTTAGGAGGCCTCCGCAAACTCTCCTTAAAGGAAGGTCTCTCCCTGAGTCTGGTGTCAATCAAAATCAGGAAAGAAATAAGAGACTCGAGCTCCACTGGTAGGTCCTTAGCTGCAACCTCATCCTTCAAGGCATCCGAGAGACCATGAGAGAAAGCAGCGACCAGAGCCTCATTATTCCAGCCCACCTCTGCTGCCAGGGTACGAAACTCAATGGCGTATTCAGCTACGGATCGTGAACCCTGTCTGATGGACATAAGGAGCTTCGCAGCAGAGGCAGCACGAGCCGGCACATCGAATACCTTCCGAAGAGAAGCAACAAAACCGGAAAACTCGGCAACCACCGGATTGTTGTTCTCCCATAAAGGGCTGGCCCAGGCCAAGGCCTTGTCCGAGAGCAGCGAGATTAAGAAGCCCACCTTTGATCTCTCAGTAGGAAAGGCATGTGGCAGCAACTCAAAATAAATGCCCACCTGGTTAAGGAAACCTCGGCACTGAGTTGGCTCTCCCCCAAAGCGCTGTGGAAGGGGGGCAGAACCGGACATACCCCGAAACACCGCAGGCGCAACAACAGGTGTCGGGGTAGACTCTGGCGCAACAACCGGAGCGGCAGTAGGAGCGGACCCAGGAGCGACAACCGACCCATCGGCAACGGGAGCGAAATGAACCGTGCGTTCAAGCAGGGTTTGCAATGCCACGGCGAACTGACCCAACAGGTGATCCTGCTGATCAAGTCTGGCAACCAGCGTGGGTAGTGAGGATGGCCCTGTACCGTCAGAATTCGTGGCCTGTGGTGCCGTGCGTTCAAGCAGGGTTTGCAACGCCACGACGAACCGACCCAACAGGTGATCCTGCTGATCAAGTCTGGCAACCAGCGTGGGTAGCGAGGATGGCCCTGTACCGTCAGAATTCATGGCTTGGTCCTAATGTCACGGAACCATGAACCAGACGTACAACAACAGAAGTGAAAATAAGAAAGCTTTATTGAAAAACAAGCTATAAAGCAAAAGTCCAAACGGATGGCGAAACCAATGCAGAGTCTTTGCGAAGCCAGGGGTCAGGAACCAGCAGGGTAGTCAGACGAAGCCAGGATCAGGAACCAGCAGGGTAGTCAGACGAAGCCAGGATCAGGAACCAGCAGGGTAGTCAGACGAAGCCAGGAACAGGAACCAGAAGCAGCAGCAGTCTTAGAAGCATGTGAACACAGGAGGACCAAGCAGGGAACTGAAGCCACAGACCTCCTATATATATGAGCTAGGCATCCAGCTCCTCCCAGTGGGAAGGAGGAGCCGCAGGGTGGGAGGCTACAAGAAACCCAGAAACCAAGATGGCCGCCAGCACATGTCAAACGAAGGAGAACAGCAAGAAGGTACGACCATGACAACAAGTAAGACTGTTTATATATAAAGGAGGGAAAAATGTCTGGAAACTCAGAACTTAAACTCTCAGTGGTCAACCTGAACAATGACAATTATCAGCTATGGAAGTTTAAAGTGGAAATGCTATTATCTAGAGATGACTTGTGGGAGGTTACCACCACAGAGAGGCCACAGGACAATAATCAGGACTGGGACAAGAAAAACAGACAGGCACGGGCCACCATAAGCTTACTAGTGGAGGATGATCAGCTCATACATATACGCCATGAGGACACAGCGAAAGGTATGTGGGATGTCCTAAGAAGACTGCATGAAAGATCCAGTTTAAACAGCAAGCTGTTTCTACTGCGGAAACTTTACAAAATGAGACTTAGCAGAGAACAGGACATGCAGGCGCATATAAATGCAATGCTGGAAGTGATTGCACAACTCAGATCAATCGGGGAGAATATAACAGACAGCCATGCTGTAGCCATGTTGTTATGCAGTTTGCCCTAAAAATATACTGCACTGATCAATGCACTGGAGACACGTCCAGAGACAGATCTGATGCTATCATTTGTAAAAACCAGGCTCATAGATGAGTATCAGAGAAGAAAGGAATTAGTGCATGACTCCACAGAAACCGACACCAGAACCGCTCTTAAAGCTACAGACGCAAGGTTACACAGGAAAGAGACCAGAGTGTGTTTCAGATGTCACAAACAGGGACACATAAAGAAAGACTGTTCTATATGGAAAGCAGAGCAAATAAGATGGCGTCCCTCTTATGCTAAACAAAAGGTCAAAGCCACAATCAATGATCCATGGGAAGGAAACTGGAATGCCACATTTTTTTTTTTTTTTTTTATTTCTTTATTAAATTTTCCAGGTAAAAAATTATTTACAACACTCCAATCGCTGGAGAATTTTTTCATATACATTTTACACATATTACCTTTTATCCCTTTTTTTTCCCCCCTCCCTTCCTTATCCCTCCCCCCCCCCCCCCGTCTCTTCTTATCATTCGACTCCTATTATTTCTCTGTATTCCCTTGTGTCCTTAAACTCTTGCCACTCATCCCAAATCTCCTCTTCATTCCCCTGTTCCTCCTCCTCCCAGGTCCTCAGCTGCTCCAACTTTCTTATTTTCTCTACTTTTAACAGCCAATCTTTCCTGGAGGGGGCCTCTTCTTTTTGCCAATTTAAGGGAATCAAGCTCTTAGCTGAGTTTAATAAGTGAGGGAGTAATGTTTTTTTATATTGCTTCACTGACATATGGGTTCCATGAAACATACATTTCCAAGGATCCAAGGGAATATCTATTTTAGTAATTTTACTTATTAATTCTATAACTTCACTCCAGAATACTTTAATTTTTGGGCACTCCCACCATATATGGGCTATAGTCCCTACCATCTGACATCCCCTCCAGCAAAGTCTTGAACTCTCCACCTGAATTCTTCCCATCTTATCAGGAGTGTTGTACCATCTTGTGATCAATTTATAGTTCATCTCCTCCGTGTTGGTGTCTATCGCGGATTTATGTACTAATTGAAGGCTCTTATCCCACTGTTTGTTGTTACTACACGGGCCGAGGTCTCTTTCCCATTTTTCTTTTAATGATATTCCTCTCTCTTTTGTTATTGTTAACAGTATTTTATACACATTCGAAATATTATTTATTATCTTATCCTTAAGACATAATTGCTCAAAAGGGCGGAGGTCGTTTATATCTCTCAATGGCTGCGGTAGTGACAATGTGAAGTGCTTTAGTTGGATATACCTCCACTCATTTATCTTCCAGTTTTCTTTCCTTTGTTTCAGCTCCGCCAAGGTTATAATTTTCCCCTTCTCTACTATATCCCCTAATTGTGCTTCTTCTTCTTCTATCCATTTACCTAATTCCTTCTCTTCCCCTGGTGCAAAAAATTTTGTGCCCTGTAACGGGATCAGTGGTGAATTGTGTTTCCAATTTTCTTTTTTATGTATATTATCCCAAACCTTGATAGCATGTCTTGTGATTATATGCGTGTTAGTGTCCAGATTTCTAAACCTCTCAGGTATCCATATAACTTTTGCTAGGTGTGTACCACTCATCGTGCTTTCTATTACCACCCAATTTCTATCATTATTTTTTTTTGTCCATTCTATCACCCTTGTGAGTATTGCTGCAAAATAATAATTTTTAAAATCGGGTAGGGCTAGTCCCCCTTGTCCCTTACACTACACTACATAGTGTAGTGTACTTTACCCTTGGCTTTTTGTATTTCCAAATAAAGCGGGATATTAATCTTTTAAGTGTTTTAAAAAATACTTGAGGTAATGAAATCGGAATCATCTGGAATTTATATATAATTTTGGGCAGGATTATCATTTTTATCGTATTTATTCTCCCTATCCAGGAAAAGATTCTCGGGGATAATCTATTTAATTCTGATCTTACTTCATTCAGAAGTTCTAGAAAATTTGTTTTGTAGAGTTTTTCTGGAGTTGGGGTTAATTTTATCCCTAAATATTTAATCTCATCTTTTCTCCAATTGAACTGAAATTCTTTTTTTAACATCTCCTCTTCTTGTTTAGGGATATTAATATTTAATATTTCTGATTTTTTTTGATTAATTTTTAAATTGGATAGTTCTCCATATTGTTTCATTATTTTAATTATGTTGGGCAAAGTGATCCTCGGATTACTTATGTATAGCAGGATATCATCTGCAAAGGCAGATACCTTATGCTCCACTTGTCCCACCTTTATGCCCCCGATGTCCACACTATTTCTAATAGTTGCCAGTAGTGATTCCAAAGATAAGACAAATAACATCGGAGACAAGGGACATCCTTGTCTTGTTCCATTGAGCATTTTAAACGAGTCTGACAAAGTTCCATTGACCTTTACCTTTGCAGTTGGTTGATTATACAAAGTTTTGATCCAGGCCAACATTCTAGGTTTTATTCCCAACTCCACTAGGGTGTTTATCATGAACTCCCAGTCTACCCTGTCAAATGCTTTTTCCGCATCTATTGACAGGAGTAGACTGGGAGCTCCGCTTTTTACCATATGGTCTATCAACAGTATAGTTTTTATCCCATTGTCCCGTCCCTGTCTCCCCGGGATGAATCCTACTTGATCATTGTGTATCCACTCCCCCATTAGGTTCTTCATTCTAGTGGCCAAAATTTTTGTGAATAATTTAGTATCAACATTAAGTAGGGAGATGGGTCTAAAACTGGAACATAGTAACGGGTCTTTTCCCTCTTTCCGTATAACTGTGATTGATGCTGACAGGGCCTCTCTACTCATCTCGTACTGAGTCCCTATTCCGTTTATATATTCTTTAAATCTTGGGATTAAAATGTCCTTAAATTTTTTATAATAACCTATGGTAAACCCATCCGGTCCTGGGCTTTTACCTAGGCTCGTTTCTTTAATGGCTCTCTCTATTTCTTGTTCTGAGATTGGTCTTTCTAAGAATGTTAACTTTTCCTCATCTATCTTTGTCAGTCCTGCGTCTACAAGGTATTTTTTGATTTTCTCCCTCCTTTCTGTTTCATTCCCCTGTATCTCACCTTTCTTTACTGCATAAAGATTAGCATAGTAGTTTTGGAATTCTTTGGCTATTCCTGTCGTTGTTTGAATTATTTCCCCATTTTTATTTTTAATTTTATCTACAAAATTTTTTCCTTTCTTCTTTTTCAGGATTTTTGCTAGGTTTTTCCTAACCTTATTACTTTCAATGTATTTTCTTTTATGCATCTTTTCATTTCCTGCTTTATTTCCTGTTCTAGCAGATCTTTCAATTCTTCTCTCTTCACCTCAAGTAAATTATTTATTAATATATCTTGTGTATTTTTATGTTTTTGCTCTAATTGATGTACTTCTGTCATTAGCCTAATCTTATCTTTTATTCTTTCTTTTTTCCTTTGGGTCCCCTTTGAGATAAATATGCCCCTCATATAAGCCTTATGAGCTTCCCATACTATGTCTTTTGGTGCATCTTTTGTATCATTTATTTGAAAATAGAATTCCAACTCTTTCACTATTTCTTTTTCCCACTTTTTATCTCCAAAAATCTCCTCATTTATTTTCCAAGCATCCATCCTAGGTCGCTCTTTCGCCATTTTTATTTTTACCATAATGGGGGTATGGTCCGACCAAGTCTTGACCCCAATCTCTGCCTCGCTTA
Organism: Pelophylax lessonae; assembly: GCF_965119305.1. Taxonomy (NCBI): domain Eukaryota; kingdom Metazoa; phylum Chordata; class Amphibia; order Anura; family Ranidae; genus Pelophylax; species Pelophylax lessonae. The sequence goes on from NC_138779.1 coordinate 125,399,269, forward strand.
CCCTTTCGATCCACCTATGTTCGATTAGTATATAATCCAATCTTGAGTATGTTCCATGTACACTTGAGTAACATGTATAATCTCTATCTTTCGGATGGAGAATTCTCCAAATATCTGCCAGTTGATTTGTAAATAATTTTTCCTTTATTTTCTTTGCCTGTACTTTATTTATCCGTAGGGTTTTTGATGTGGTATCTACTTTAGGGTCAAGGCAGAGATTGAGGTCCCCTGCCAGTACGACTCCTCCTTTTTTAAACTCCATTAATTTTCCCAGTACTTTACCTAGGAAGTCTACTTGTCTCTCATTAGGGCTATATATATTTACTAGGGTCAGATCTTCATTTCCTATTTTTCCTCTTAAAAAGAGGTATCTTCCCTCTGGGTCTACCTTTCTCGACTCTAGAACAAATCCAAGGCCCCTAGAAATGCCAATGGCTACTCCCTTGGACTTCCTCCCGGGTGAGTCCGCGTAATACCAAGTAGGATGGCTCTTAGAATACAATCTGATATTAGATGCATGAGATAAATGAGTCTCCTGTAAAAATGTCAAATCTGCTTTCAAATAACTAATTTCTTTTAAAATTTTTTTCCTTTTTTCTGGAGAGTTTAAACCTCGGACATTGTAAGATAATATGTTAACTATAACCATTGTTTCTTAATCTTCATTACTGTCTTTCTCTATCATCTCTTCAACTCTAAAGTGGCCATAAAAACTGTTCAACCAACACCAGGGATCCCTAAGAGATGGCATTAATCCCTCTGATTTTTCTTGTCTTGTGAGTTCTCTTAATTCTTGTATTTTCTTATAGGAGACGTTTTGATCTATTGACTTCCTCTTCCCACCCCTACCCTCCCCTCCCCCAACTATTCCCGGTCCCTCCATCAGGGTTGTCGATTCTCCTTCCTCCCTTTCCAATCGACTTGTGGCCGAGGTCGAGCTCTGCTAGTGGTCACCGTTCCCTCCCATCTTCCCTACCGTAGGGTCTAATGGTGACGGCCCGCTGATCTCCATAGGGCCACCCGTTTTTTATTCTTACTTGCTCCTCCTCCCCTCCTCCCCTTCTCCCACCAGCCCTCCCCCCCTCCCCCAATCCCCCCGGTCCCCCCAGTCCTTTTTCATCCTTTTGTTTTCATCTTTTTCTTCTGTTTCCACTGATTCAATTCTCCTTCATCAACTTCTTCCTCTGGGCACTCCTGGTCTGTCCAGCCTGGAATATCCATAAGTGGGATTTTTACTGCTTCACAAAAGTCTTTGGTTTCCTCTGGGTATCTAAGGAGTACTGTCCTCCCATCTCTTCTCACTCCTAGGCCTGCTGGGAAGTTCCAAAAGTATTGTATATCTTTTTCCTTTAATATTTCTACCATTGGTCTAAGAATGCGTTTTCTGTTAATTGTCTCTTTTGCCAGGTCTGGGAAAATCTGAATGTCCTCCCCGTCATATTTTAATTCCGGTCTACTTCTCATTTTCCCCCAGATCTGGGCCCTTGTCTCGTATTTATGGAATCTTACAATCACATCTCTTGTTTTCTCTTTTGGTAGATTGGTTGGTTTATGCAACCTATGAATTCTCTCAAACTCAATTTTATCTGTGGTCGCCTTTCCCAGCAGAGGGTTAAATAACTTCTCCAGGGTTTCTTCTAAATTTTCTGTTGGCCCTTTCTCTGGTAATCCTCTTATTCTCAGATTTTTTCTTCGATTTCTATTCTCTTGGTCTTCGATTTTGAAAAACATATTTCTCTGCTCCATTTTCATTTTTCTCATTTGTTCTTTTAGATTTTTTAGTTCTTTTCCTTGGGACTCCACCTTTTCTTCTGTTTCTTCTACTCTGCCCAGAATATGCCCAAAGTCGACGTGTAATGTAGCCATCTCGGCTTTGATGGATCTTTCAAGGCTGGCAAACATTTCCCGCATTTCTGATTTTGATGGTGGATAATCTTTTTCATTGAATTCATCTTCTCTATTCATGTCTCCATCCTCTATTGTTATACTGCTTTCTCTTGACACTTGTAGGCTTTCTTCTCCACTTACTCCTATATGCTTTTGATTCTTAGTTTTCTTGGTTCCCTCTGTATTTTGTTTGGGTCTAACAACCGGTTGATCCTCTGGCTGTGTGTTTTGACCTTTTCCCTCAGGTGTCATGTATTTTTTAATTGTTCCTGGGCTTGCTGTAGTTTTTGGAGGCTTCCCTGCCACTTCCTTTGCCGGTTTACCTCTCATTGTGGATTCGGCTCTGGGGAATAAGCCCTCAGTATAGCTTCCTCTTATGTCTCTATTTTCAGTATGAACTAAATATCATATACATTTATTCAGTGATTCAAGTAAGAGAGGTCCCACACTTTTTGCACGACAGTCTCACTAGTTCTTAAGCTATACACTCACGCATGATAATATAGCTGTGCTACCAGGGGAAGCTGTTGTTGAAGTCAAACGTATGAAAATTTTGGTGGTTTCCCCTCTCACTTAAGTACTCAGATTCCCGCACATTTCTCAATGCGCGTAAGTAAGATCTGGGGGGTTTCCGCCCTCACCCAAGTGAGTAGAGTCCCGCACTTTTTCCAGAACCGTTCAACTAGCTCTTAAGCATACACTTGTAAATAAATACTGTAGCAGTGCTTTCTAAGAAAGCTGGTATTTGAAATTGGTCATATAAGGATTCTGGGGGGTTTCCCCTCTCATTCAAACAGGCAGAGTCCCGAACCTTTTCAACACAAACCCACTTTCTCTTAGACCTTATACTCATAAATGACAATATGTCTTTGCTTTCAGAGAGGGCCGGTATATTATATTCAATAAAGGAGGATTCTGGGGGGTTTCCCCCCTCCCTAAGTAAGCAGAGTCCCACACATTTTTTCCAAGCCGTCCCGACAATTCTTAAGCTATACACTCATGAAAGATAATCTAGCAGTACTTCCAAGGAGGGCTGATATTGAAATCCTGTGCAATAAAGTCCTGGGGGGTTTCCCCTCTACCATAAGTAAGCAGTGTCCCGCACAATTTTCAGAACCATCCCTCTGACTCATTAAACTGTGAACTCATAAATGAAAATATACAGATGCTTTCACGAAGGGCTGGGAATGAGATCAAGTGTAGTGCAATTCTATAGGGGTTTCCCCTCATACTTTGATAAACAGATTCCCGCACATTTTTTCTCAACAGTCTCGTTAACTCTTAAGCTATATACTCCTGGGTGATAATTTAGCAGTGCTTCAAGAAAGGCTGATTTTAGGATCCAACGCAGGAGGGTTCTAGGGGATTTCCCCTCTCGCTTAAGTAAGCATAGTCCCGCACTTTCTTCAGATTAGTCCCTCTGTTCTATTAAGCTGCATACTCATAGATGATAATAAGACAGTGCTTTTTAAGAAGAGCTGATGTTGAGAAATAAACGTACAACCTCTCTGGGGGGTTTCCCTCGCACTCAAGCAAGCAGGGTCCCACACCACTTTTCCATCACAGTCACATTAGCTCTTAAGTTATATAAGTAAGCAGAGTCCCACACATTTTTTCCAAACAGTCCCGACAATTCTTAAGCTATACACTCATGAAAGATAATTCAGCAGTACTTTCAAGGAGGGCTGATATTGAGATCATGTGAAATAAAATCCTGGGGGGTTTCCCCTCTACCATAAGTAAGCAGCGTCCCGCACAATTTTCAGAACCATCCCTCTGACTCATCAAACTATAAACTCATAGATGAAAATATACTGATACTTTCACGAAGGGCTAGGAATGAGATCAAATGTAGTGCAATTCTATAGGGGTTTCCCCTCATACTTTGGTAAACAGAGTCCCGCACATTTTTTCTCAACAGTCTCATTGACTCTTAAGCTATATACTCCTGGGTGATAATTTAACAGTGCTTTAAGGAAGGCTGATTTTATGATCCAACGCAGGGGGGTTCTAGGGGATTTCCCCTCTCGCTTAAGTAAGCATAGTCCCGCACTTTTTTCAGATTAGTCCCTCTGTTCTATTAAGCTGCATACTTATAGGTGATAATAAGACAGTGCTTTTCAAGAAGATCTGATGTTGAGAAATAAACGTACAACCTCTCTGGGGGTTTCCCTCGCACTCAAGCAAGCAAGGTCCCACACCACTTTTCCATCACAGTCACATTAGCTCTTAAGTTATACACTCCAAAATGATGATAGTATTTTTAAGAAAGACTGTTTTGATATCGTTCATATGAAAATTCTGGGGGGTTTCCCCTCTCACCAGTCCCCTTCGGCTAATCTGTGGCGTTCCTTGTAGAGTGGTATGGTGGGGATGATTACGATGTCCAATGTTGCTGGGTCTCTCCAAGCTGGATCCCTCGGCGGTGTTCACTCCAATCAGACCTTCTCTCCTGATCCTGGACGCCGGCTCTCCCAGCGTCTCGTCAGCCTCTGCGCTCGGCGGCCACCTCTCCAATACACAGCCGATTCCAGTCTCCAGGAGGGACCCAGGGTGCTCGTCCTCCCTCCTCCAAGCCTCAGGGAGGGTCGGCAACCAGGACCGGGTCGGGGCCTCCGGGTAGCGGGATCCAGCTAGGCAGGCATCGAGGCTAGGTGAGAGAGCATTCCCTCACATCTCTTTGGGCGGTGGCTCAGAGACTCAGCAGGCCGTCGGGATCAGCTCCATTAGCAGGCTCCTCCCTCCATCAGCCCCGAGCGAGAATGTACATTCTAAAGCAGCTGGAATGCCACATTTAAAGCAACAGGCAACAATAAATGTCAAGGCTGGTGCATCGATTCGGGGGCAACCAGTCACATGACAAGTGATAGAAGTTTTTTCACAGAACTTGATCTGAACAACAAAGAAATTATTTATCTTGCAGATGGAAGCAAAATACATGCAGAAGGATATGGGCATGGAACCCTTGTATGCCCTGATGAAGCAGGACACAATCTAGCCATACCAGTGAAAGATGTGCTTTATGTTCCTAATCTAGAAGGAGGACTCTTATCTGTGAAACGTCTAACAGCCAGAGGACTCACTGTAAAATTCCAAGGTGACAAGTGTTCAATCCTAAACGGCAACCAGAAAGTAGCAAGTGCCAAGCTGGATGATCATCTATATCATCTCGACACAGTGAAGGAAAAGGTGAGACTATGTACACACAAGCACAATAACTGTATACATATATGGCACAGACGTCTAGGTCACAGACACCCAGAATGCATACAGGAACTACAGAGGAGAAATCTGACAAGGGATCTAACAATTTCCCCTTGTCCAGTTACTGTTAAGTGTGAATGTTGCATTAAATGCAAAGCTACAAGAGCAACACTTCCTAAAGTCAGTCAGAGTAGAGCTTCAAGACCACTTGACTTAAGGCCCGTACACACGTACCGATCGTCGGCATACAAACGTCGGCGGACGAAAGATCTGCCGATTGTACGCGTGTTAGTATGGTGCCTCCGACAGATGTCTGCGCACAATCCGCGGACAAAAGTCTTTCTTGCAAACATGAAAATTTTTGTCTGCGGACACCAGAACGGACGATTGTTCGCCTGTCAGTACAGAATTCGGCCGACAGACCGCAGATTTGCAAGACTGGGCATGCTCAGAAAATTAAAAACACAGGGAAAGTTAACCATTACATGACATCACTTCTGCAGTCAGCTGAAGTCTGCAGACAAAATTCTTGTGCTGTCCTTGTGCTGTCTTTGCACTTTTCAACAGACACCGACATCCCGGGGAGAAAAGAGGAACATTTGTATGCCGACCATCGGTACGTGTGTACGGGGCTTTAGTTCACAGTGACGTGTGTGGTCCCCTAAACCCACCTACACCTGGAGGCAAAAGGTACATAGTGACTTTCATAGACGACCATTCAAGATACACAGTCACCTACCTAATGCAACACAAGAGTGAAGTTTTTGACAAATTACAAGACTATATAATAAAGACCAGTAACAAGTTTCAGAGGAAGCCTCTCATACTTCGGAGTGACAATGGAGGTGAATTCACGGGATATAAGATACAAGAGTACTTACAGAATGGAATAGAACATCAAAAGACAGTCCCATATACACCAGAACAAAATGGAGTAGCTGAAAGAAAGAACAGAACTCTGACTGAAATGATCAGATGTATGCTGACAGACTCTGGACTACCACAAAAATACTGGGGTGAGGCAGCTATGACAGCTACATATTTGCACAACAGACTTCTTTCCAGAACAATAGAGAAAACTCCATATGAACTTTGGCACAATGAGAAGCCAAATGTAAAACACCTAAGAGTTTTTGGATGCAAAGCATTCATCTACATACCTGAAGAAAAATGCACCAAACTCCAAAACAGAGCATTTGAAGGTATCTTCGTTGGATACAGTGACAATGTCAAAGGTTACAGAATCTTAAATCCCAAAACAGACAAGGTTACCGTTAGCAACAGCATAACTTTTGTTGAAGATTTCAGAGACAATGTAATGACAACAGTAGAAGAAAGAATAGAAGGGAAAACTGACATTGACCAGCCCATCTCTGCAACTTCTGAACAAACAGTTGAAGTGAGTGCAGACTCTACCAGTACTGAAGAGCAGACACAAGAAGGCTCAGACACAAAACCACCTGTACGTCTCTCATACAAAGCAAGTACTGCCAGTATCAACAAACCTGCAACCTGGGAAGAAATATCTCAGCTTTCAGAACAAGAAGCAAGTAAATGGATAAAGGCTGCTGATGAAGAGATAAAATCCATGCATGACACTAAAACATGGACACTTACAGAACTACCACCCGGGAGGAAAGCCATAGGCTGTAAATGGACTTTTAAAGTGAAATACAATGCAGATGGCACAATTGAGCTATACAAAGCAAGGCTAGTAGCCAAGGGCTATTCTCAAAAATACAAAGAGGACTATGACGAGACATTTGCACCAGTAGTCAAGCACACTACAATAAGGACTTTACTGACAGTAGCCGTCACAAGGAAAATGCAAGTGAAACATTTTGATGTGAAAACCGCGTTTCTACATGGCGAGCTAACAGAAGAGATTTACATGGAACAGCCGCCAGGGTTTAAAGATGAACAAAGGCCAGACCTAGTATGCAAACTTCGCAGGAGTATATATGGACTAAAGCAAGCAGCCAGAGCGTGGAATATAAAAATAAATGAAGTGCTTACACATCAAAACTTTCTGAGGAGTAAAGCAGACCCCTGCTTATACACAAAGAAATTGGGAGACAGATGGGTCTATATGCTTATTTATGTGGATGATATCCTGATTTGCTTTGAGCAAGAAGGGGATGAAGCAGAAATACTAGAAAAATTTAATCAGAAATTCAAAACCAAAGATCTTGGCAGCATAAAGAATTACCTCGGCATCGAGTTCGAGAGAGAGGAAGATGGCAGCTTTCTTCTGAACCAAAGACACAAAATACAAGAAATAATTGAAACATTTGGAATGGAAGACGCCAAACCAGTAAAGTCTCCAATGGAAACTAACTACCTAAAGGAGATAAATTGCCAAGATAACCCACTACCTACTAATACTCAATACAGGAAGGCAATAGGGAAATTGCTGTATGTTACCACTGCTACAAGACCGGACATTGCAGCAACTGTTGGAATCCTATGCAGAAAGGATTCAATGCCAAGTCAAAAGGACTGGAATGCTGTAAAGCGAATCATTCGCTATCTTAAAGGGACTTTGCACTACAAGCTAAAGTTACCAGCAAACGATGAAAGCACCTTGACAGGATATGTGGATGCTGACTGGGCAGGAGACACCAGCGACAGGAAATCTACCAGTGGATACTTATTTTTTCTGTCAGGAGGTGCCATCAGTTGGACTAGTAAAAAGCAACTCTCTGTTTCACTGTCGTCTGCAGAATACGTTGCTGCAGCGCAAGCAAGTCAAGAAGTTATATGGCTGAGACAGCTATTAACAGATTTGGGTCAACCACAGTTGGGACCAACAGAAATCTATGAGGACAATCAAGGATGCCTTGCACTTGCGCGCATGGAAGGAGTTAATTCAAGAACCAAGCACATTGATGTGAAGTTCCCCTTTCTTAGGGATCTTCAAGAGCAAGGTCTTCTTGAGTTACTTTATTGCCCAACCGAGGATATGACAGCAGATATCCTTACAAAGCCTCTGACCGCTGAAAGACACTCAAGGCTTACAAAGAAGATGGGTTTAATAGACTAAGCCTTAGCTGTTGAGAAGGGGTGTTGTTGGAGATACAACAACCTTAAAGCTTAGCCTATTACAGATTAACTGCAGTTCACAAATAGGACAGTAGATGTCGCTAATGCTAAGTGATATGCTATGCATTTTCTATGATGTGTTGTGTTTCCTGTACGCTGCACTGTACTTGTTGGTTATCTCTTCCTGTCTGTTGTTCTTATTACAAATGATGAGGTGACATCTTTGATTCCTGTGTTATGTTCCAATAAAGAAGCCAGTTCCTGTTTACTCCACAATGTCTGATCTGAATGGACTCCGCTGCACCCAGTGATCGCACTCTGCAACAGAGGAGCCATCTACACAGAGCTTTAAGGTTATTTTAAGGCAATCACAGTCAGGAGGATATCACTGTTGGATGAACTTGTGGAAGTCATTTATTGTTTTATTAAATTTTGGATGAACTGGTGGATGTCATCTATTTATCTATCTTTATATTTGTTTTTAATATTGTGGCGCTGAAAATATTGTTTATTTGTACTTGAGGGTTTTGTATATTGACCTTTTTGCTAACAGCCTGTATTTTGGTTTTCTAAGTGCTGACTTTTTTTGTTTGTGGTTTATTTTATAAATAATTAAAAGAAAATCTTATCATTATGTGGCATTGTTTTAAAAACCTTATTTCTCTACATATTACGTAATTATATTTGTACATGAGACAGGCATGTTTGATCATTACATATTTAGACACTGCTTTGAGCTTTTCACTACTGTGGTTGTGCTTTACTGCTTCTTCTTCTCATAATAATACAACTCTATGCATTATGCTTTTCACTAAAAACTACACTCTCCACGTGATATCCTACTAGCTTCAACAGCTGTTAAAGCACCACTGCCTAGAAGTATTAAAAATGTTCCTGGAATTCATAAAGACTTGTGCGGGCAGACTTTGTGAAAGTGTCTTGCGGGCATTCTAAAAGTGGCACAGCATGCACTAAATCTATGTACCTGTCTAGAACTAGTACTTGAATTTGGTGCAGTGCTTTTACAACTACTGCAGCATCTCTAAAGAGAACTGGTGGTCTAAAGTTGCTATTGGAGAACATTTCTCAAGGTAACATCTTCAATGGAGACTTATCAAACTAAAGTACCCAAGTAATTAGAATCTATAATAACCGTATAATATAATATCCTATAATATTGTGGTTAGGGGCTGCAGCTTACTTCCCCAAAAACGACTAAAATAGGGATCTTCAAACTATGGCCCTCCACCTGTTGCAGAATTACACATCCCATGAGACATTGTAGAACTCCGACATGCACAAATATGACTAGGATGGTGTAAGCTGGGGAACAGGTAGCAGGTACAAAGCTCCCTGGGATAAGCTCCCTGGGATAAGCAGTCTTTCAGGCACAGATAACAAAGTCTCATGAGGTAGTGACAAACAGTGCAGTGTTTATTGGTGCTATATACATATCTATATACAAGTGCTGTACAGCGTTTTAAGGAAAACCAAGCAGGAGAAATAATAACAAAACAAAAACCTAGCGGTGTTCCGGCACTAACTATTTACAAAGCAGGCCCTCATTAACAGGCTGAGCAAGTCTACAGCTTGTCAGCTTCCACATACACAACTTGACAGTTTTACCAACCTTCTGCTTTCCTAGACAATCGTTGTCTGATTTCCCAGGTAAGCACTGGCTGTCTGTCTCAGGTAAGTTTAAATTGGCCTGGGGGAGAGAACCAGGATCGGAACCAAATTATGGATCAGCGATCCCTAAACATGTATGAGAGGTGCCTGGGAGATGTATAAACCCGGAACAGGACTTTTCCCAGATCTCTCTGGGATGCTCTGCTACATATCCCCCCCCTCCTTGTTTCAACCCAAGGGTTGAAACACCTGTGGCCCAAAGGAGTGGGCACTGGACAGGGCATCTACATTCCCCATCTCAACACCTGGCCTGTGTTTTAAAGTGAAAAAGTAATCTTGTAGAGCCAAAAACCACCGGCTCACCCATCTATTGGTCTCCTTCTTTTGGGCCATTCATTTCAGAGGAGCATGGTCAGTTATCAAATAAAACCGGCACAAGATAGTACCTTAGCTCATCCAATGCCCACTTTATGGCTAAACATTCCTTTTCAATGACTGCATACTTTTTCTCATGTTCATTGAGCTTCCTGCTCAGCTACACCACAGGGTGTTCTTCCCCATTGTATACCTGTGACAAAACTGCCCCAATACCTACATCAGACGCATCTGTCTGAACCAAGAAATCCTTTCAGAAATCAGGGGAGTACAACACTGGCTGTGCACAAAGAGCCTTCTTTAGGAGTTGGAGAGACTCCTTAGCTATTGGGGACCATTTCACCATTACTGATTCCTTCCCTTTCATAAGGTCAGTCAGTGGGGCAGCTAGAGTTGTAAAACTCGGGATAAACCTTCTATAGTACCCTGCAATCCAAAGAAAGGCTCTGACCTGCTTCTTGGATGGCTTCTACTTTGTTTAACTGAGGTTTAATGCCTCCACAACCAATGTAGCCCAAAATACCTGGCTTCCTCTAAACCGCTGTAACACCTTCCTGCAAGAGGGAATCCAGAACAGCCTGGACACGGGGCAAGTGAGACTCCCAGTCAGTGCTATGTACCGCTATATCGTCCAGATAGGCTGCTGCATACTGTCGGTGAGGTCTTAGGGTCCTGTCCATGGCCCTCTGAAATGTCGCAGGGGCATTTTGCAACCCAAAAGGCATTTTTTTTGTAATGAAACTAACCCTCTGGGGTAACAAACGCAGTCTTTTCTTTGGCACTACCAGTCAGGGGTATTTGCCAATATCCTTTGGTCAAGTCCAAAGTAGCCAGATAGCGGGCCCATGTCTGTCTGTAAGTTCGTCCACTCTGAACATTGGGTATGTGTCAAACTTTGTCACTGCATTAAGCTTTCTGAAGTCATTACAAAACCTCCAAGTACCATCTGGTTTTGGGACTAACACGATGGGGCTAGACCAGTCACTATTGGATTCCATAATGACATCTAGCTCCAGCATCCTTTTTACTTAATCACTGATGACCTTTCTCTTAGCTTCGGGAATTCGGTATGGTTTGAGCTTGACACAGACCCCAAGTTCAGTAACAATATCATGCTAAACCGCTGAAGTCCTACCAGGTAACTCTGAAATATTTTCTCTATTCCTTATTAGGAACTCTCTAGCTTCTTGTTTTTGGGAATAAGACACTGTGTCTGGAATAGTGACCTCAGGGACCAGAGGGGACTCAGTACCCCTAGGTGTTACAGGGATGGCCAGCCTATCCTTCCAGGGCTTTAACAGATTTATATGGTATATCTGCTCTGGCTTCCTTTTACCTGGTTGATACACTTTGTAATTGACCTCCCCAACTCTTTCCACTACTTCGAAGGGACCCTGCCATTTAGCCAGGAACTTGCTCTCAACAGTGGGAACTAACACCAGGACCCTGTCACCAGGACACGGAGTCGCCCCCCCTGTTTTATATTCTCTGTTGGGCTGCTTGGGCCTGGTGTTCTTTTACCAAAGACATGATCGCTGCAATCCTGTCCTGCATTTGAGCCATGTGCTCAATTACACTTTTGTGGGGTGTCTGCCCCCCCTCCCAGGTTTCCTTGGCTATGTCTAAGAGCAACTCAAATGGAGAGTATCCGCCAGAGGACTGGGGTACCTCCCTGCTGGCGAACATCAAGTACGGAATCAAGAAGTCCTAGTTTTTCCCATCCTTGGATATAATGTTTATTGTTTATTAATGTTTACTTGGATGTAACTCTAATGTTTTATTGAAGCGTTCTACCAAGCCATCAGTTTGAGGGTGGTATACAGAGGTTTGCAACTGTGTCACCTTAAATAACTTGCACAACTCTCTAGTTATTCGTGACATAAATGGGGTGCCTGATCCATAAGAAACCCTTAGGGATCCCAACGTGACTGAACACCATGAACAACTCTTTATCATTGTTCTTAGCGGATGCAGTGCATAAGGGAACTGCCTCGGGGTAACGGTTAGCATAATCCATTATTATAAGAATGTGTTGATGACCCCGGGCAGACTTGCAGAGTGGACTTATGAGGTCCATGGCGATCCTCTCAAAGGGCACTTCAATAATGGGTAAGGGCACTAAAGGACTTCGGAAGTGGGGTAGTAGGGCTGACATCTGACACACAGGACAGGGTTGACAATAATTGTCAATATCTTTCTGTATCCCAGGCCAGTAAAACCTGCGTAACACCCTTTCAGTTGTTTTTTCAACCTCTAAATGAACTAAGTGTCCATGAGCCAACTCCAGCACCACTTGTCTGTAGGCCATAGGGACCACCAACTGTTCAAAAATGTCATCATTCTTTTTATATACATGATACAATAAATCCTCATTGCTGCTGAAAAATGGAAAACAGGGTCTGTCCCCTGGTTCGACAGGTACATCATTAATCATTACTACATTATCCCAGGACCTGGCAAGGGTAGGGTCTTTTCTCTGCTCGGTACCAAAGTTTTCCTTGTGCACATTAACATCAGCAAACTCTAATGTAGCCTCAGGGTCAGAAGAAGGCTCTCCACTTCCTCTGGCTCCTCCAGTTCTTCTGCCATAACCGAGAAAGGAAAATCCGGGGAACCTTGAGAGGAATGCCTTGAACCCACATTGACGGTGCTGGCCAGGAGTTCTGACTCTGTCACTAAGTCAGTTACTGTGACCGAGTCGGGACGATCCCACAGATCCCAAAACTTAGGGAAGTCTCTACCAATGATGGCCTCGTGCACTAAGTGGGGCACATGTCCGATCGGATAGGTCACCGTACCTAAATCAGTTTTAAAGCTAACAGTAGCTATGGGATACTCCCGAGTATCACCATGTACACAGATCACAGCAACTTTTTTAGCATTTAAATTTAAAGTTTCAACCATTTCTGCTTTAATCAAAGTCACCAGACTTCCCAAGTCCAGCAAGGCCGTAATAGGCTTGTTATTAACAGTAATTTGGCACATGTGTTTTCCTACACTTGGTGCTGCAGCGCATGAAACAGCAGCAAACATAGACTGCCTTCTAAGAAACATGTCACACTGCATGGGTTCAGCTGTCAATGGACAGTTTGCTGCAACATGTCCCAGTTCCTGGCAACAGAAACACCTGATGTTGCCCCAGTTTGGTTTGCTGACAGGCAGTGGCTTCCCTTGTTTGGGGCATCAAAAATCCTCCCCCCAGTCTCCTTGCAATGCTGACCCCCCACTTCCCCTGGAACAGTCTTACCGGTTGCCTGGGGAGACCGTGGCTTTGGGTGGAAAGTTCATGCGGCTGTAGTGGATGTGACCAGGCTCTCTGAAGCATAGTACCTCTCAACGAGGTCCACCAGGTTGTCCGCTGACTTGGGGGTCCCCTTGACTCACCCACTTCTACAGGGGAATTGGTAGTGACCTCGGGAACCGGCCCATGACCACACGTTCCACTATTTGTGGCACAGAAAAGGACTCCGGCTGTAGCCATTTCCACACCAGGTGGATTAGGTCAAACATCTGTGATCTTGGGGGCCTCTCATCTTGGAAGGACCAGCTGTTGACCCACTGTGTTTAAACAACCAAGGTGACACGAGACGCGCCAGAATTTCCTGCTTCACCTTCTCATACTCTCCTGCATACACAGACTCCAAATAGTAATAGGCCTTCTGTGTTTCCGCAGTAAGTAAGGGAGCGATCAATCCTGCCCACTGGGTTTTGGGCCAGCCTTCCCTTTAAGTGGTTCTTTCAAAAGTAACCAGAAAGGCCTTTGGGTCATCGTCAGCAGTCATCCTGGAGAGGAAGTGACCCACATGGATGGCTGAGAAGCTGTCTCCAACCCCTTCGGTTTTAGCAGCAGACTTCTGTGCAAGTGTCTGCACCACCTCAACCAGCGCCTTTCTGTCTGCTTCTGCAGGACCTGCCAGTTTTTTTTTTACATCAACTGGGTTTGTTCTTGTACAGCACCAATCTGTTGTTGAAGCAAAGAGTTTGCTTGCTGCTGCGCAGCATTTATTTGCTGCTGTGCAGCATTGGATAACACCAACTGTTTGAGGATTTCCTCCATGTTCAGTCACTCCAGGTACTGACCCTTTATGTAGTAACTTACTACCACTGTCCACAGGCCTCCACCATATGTAAGCTGGGGAACAGGTAGCAGGTACAAAGCTCCCTGGGATAAGCAGTCTTTCAGGCACAGATATCAAAAACCAGTGAGGTAATGACAAACAGTGCGGTGTTTATTGGTGCTATATACAAGTCTATATACAAGTACTGTACAGTGTTTTAAGGAAAACCAAGCAGGAGAAATAATAACAAAACAATAACCTAGCCGTGTCCCGGCACTAACTATTTACTAAGCAGGCTCTCAATAACAGGCTGAGCAAGCCTACAGCTTGTCAGCTTCCACATACACACTTTGACAGTTTTACCAACCTTCTGCTCTCCTAGACAAACGTTGTCTGATTTCCCAGGGTGAAAGCACTGGCTGTCTGTCTCAGATGAGTTTAAATTGGCCTGGGGGAGAGGACCAAGATCATGGATCAGAACCGGATCATGGATCAGAGATCCCTAAACGTGTATGAGAGGTACCTGGGGGATGTATAAACCCTGAACAGAACTTTTCCCAGCTTTCTTTGGGATGCCCTGCTACAATGGTCAACAATAAAGAACACACCACTCTGTCAAAAGGCTTCTCAGTGTCAAAAGATATGATTCGTTTCCCAAAATTAGCTAGAGGCTTTAGATGAGTGATGGCTTAAGACTGCATTGGATGTATATAGCCTTGTGTGTATGTGTGTGTAGCACCGCCCCCTAGACAGCTGCTGAAGATTACACTTTAAGGATTCCCCTGGGTTACCCATAGCAACTGCAAGCAGAAATCTTAGTATTTTATGTTCTTGGCTTAGTCAAAGATAAGTCCAGGGGATGTTGTTTTTGTGGCTTTATTGTAATTGGAATGGGAAAAAGGATGAGTGGGATACTCCAACTGTTAACTATTCACATTGCTGAGCACTGTAAACTTGAGAATGCAGCAAGGCCGCTACTTCATCCTTCCACTTGAATGAAGATGAGGTAAGTGTTTCTAAAGTATTTTCTCTTCAGGGTACTCCCCTAGTACCCCTTTTCTCTCTGGGCTAACTGACACCCGTCCACTGACTCTACACTCTGGAGTGGTCCCCTTCCTGGGCAGGCCCCTGGACAAGTTTCTCTGTACTTATGGATGCTGTTTTTCCAGATCCTGCTGAGCCTAAACTCCTGTAGTCAGCTTCTCCTGGACCTCTGGGTTCAGTCTCATGCCCTTGGTACACCAGGCTGACTGCCTGTGACCACCACCAATTGCTGCAGAAGAGGAGGCAGCCGCCACCCTCCTTCTGGGACTTTACCTCATGTGCCCATGGCTTTTTATACCCTGTTCCATAATGCACCACTGTCTGTGCCTTCCCCAAGGGACAGTACCAAAAGCCTGTGTGTCATTGGTCAGGTTTCCTCCAGCATTCAACGTGCCTCCCCATTTGATCTGCCTTTGACAGATGAATCACACACTGGGAACACTGAGTAGACCTAACTATCAATCCTGCTCCCTGATAAGCAGAGTGCACAAATGTTTTACCTGCTGCTCTTTTGGTAAGCAGAGAGAGCCAAAAACTACACTCACTTACCTAGCACCTGACTGATTACTACTATTGATGCTGTTTTTTTATTAGCAAATTCTTGGCTATAGTCCCTTATCATCCCCTCAAATAGTTTACATACTATTGATGTTAGGCTGACAGGTCTGTAGTTTTCGGGAATATATCTCTGCCCTTTTTGAATATTGGTACCGTGTAGACTTTTCGCCAGTCAGCTGGTACCATTCCTGTCAGTATGCTGTCCATAAAGATTAGGAATAGCGGTCTGGCTATAAACTAACTATGTTCCTTGAGGACTCTCGGGTGCAAGCTGTGAGGTCCTGGTGATTTGTTTGTGTTAAGTCTAATCTTTTCTGGACACCTGCTTCTGTAAGCTACAAGGTTACATCCTGTGACATGTTACTAATAGGGTTGAGCGAACACCTAGATGTCCGTGTTCGACGGGTTCGGCCGAACTTTAAAAAAAAGTCCGGGTCCGTGTCCCGGACTTTTACCGAACTTTTCCCGGACACCGAACCCCATTGAAGTCAATGGGGACCCGAACTTTAAGGCACTAAAATGGCTCTAAAACACCAAAGGAAAGGGCTAGAGTGCTGCAAATGGCAGCAAAACGTAATTAAGAGCATGGCAAGTGCTCTGCAAACAAATGTGGATAGGGAAATAACTTAAAACAACAAAAAAAAACAGAAAAATAAAACAATGTTCTTCTTCATCTCTGAAGGACGAGGCCCATATGGAGTAGGAGGGAGGTTAAGGTGGTGGTGGATGTGGCGGTGACATAGGCGTGCGCACAGGGTGTGCTGGGTGTGCCTGGGCACACCCTAATCACCTAGGGCACATAGCATTGCCAGTGAGGAGATGGGAAAGATCTCCCTGGGACCTGCTCTGCTCTATTTCTCCTTGCCTACAGGTACATGGCCCCGATACATTACTCTCCCTGCTGGCAAACACATGCATGTGTATTTCAACTTTGGGGTGCACACCTTAATGCAATAGGCTGCGCACACCTATGGGCGGTGTAGGTGGAAGCGGCGGTGGAGGAGGACCAGGGCCGGATTAACAGCATCATGGGCTTGGTGCTGAGGATTTTGAAGGGCCTTAGGGCCGTGCCTTGCCATGCACCCAGAGGAGGAAGGGTGCAGCCATGCATGCCTAATTCAACATGGGATGCTGTCTCTGAAGCCCATAAACACATCCATGCATCGCCAACTGTCCCTCCTTGTCCGGCCTTCACGCTGTGTGGGGAGGTTCTGAGGGTGCTGCCTGGGGAAGCGAGCATAGAAGCCAGACTTCTGTGTTTACAAGTGACAGAAGAGCGGTAACAGTGAATATGGCCAACCCGGGGCCTATATAAAAGGTAGGGGCCTGGAGCTGCAGCTCCAATAGCCCCTACATTAATCTGGCCCTGAGGAGGAGGACGAGGTAGCCAACACTGCTTCTTTTCACAAATTTTAAATGAGGGTACACCCCAAAAGAGTGAGAAAGAGCAAAAATGGAACAATGGGTGGGTAAGGTCGGTATCCATTGCTATTCTGCATAAGGTACGGAAAAGTCCCGTGGGATCCATGCCTGGTTCATTTTAATGAACGTGAGCTTGTCCACATTGTCTCTGGACAGGCGGCTGCGCTTGTCTGTGATAACGCCCCCAGCCGTGCTAAATACCCGTTCAGATAATACACTGGCTGCAGGGCACGCCAGCACCTCCAAGGCGTAAAGGGCAAGCTCAGGCCATGTGCCCAATTTGGAGACCCAGAAGTTGAAGGGGGCAGACCCGTCATTCACTACATGTAGGCGTGTGCACACATACTGCTCCACCATGTTGGTAAAATGCTGCCTCCTGCTAAGACGTTCCATCTGAGCTGCTGGTGCTGCTGTTTGTTGTGGCGTGCTGACAAAGCTTTTCCACATTTCGGCCATGCTAACCCTGCCTTCTGAGGTGCTGGCGGTGCCCTGGTTGCGTTGGCGACCTCCTCCTCCTCCTCCTCTGCCTTGTGCTTCCACTGTGGCCCCGCTGTCAGATGGGAATGCCAGCAGCATGGCGTCTACCAGCGTGCGCTTGTACTCGCGCATCTTGCGATCGCGCTCCAGTGAGTGAATTAAGGACGGTACGTTGTCCTTGTAACGGGGATCCAGCAGCGTGGCCACCCAGTAATCAGCACAAGTTAGAATGTGGGCAACTCGGCGGTCGTTGTGGAGACACTGCAGCATGTAATCGCTCATGTGTGCCAGGCTGCCCAGAGGCAACGAAAGGCTGTCCTCTGTGGGAGGTGTATGGTCCGTGTCCTCTGTATCCCCCCAGCCACGCACCAGTGATGGCCATGAGCTGGCCTGGGTGCCACCCTGCTGTGAACATGGTTCCATCTCCTCCTCCAGCTCCTCCTCCTCCTCATCCTCCTCATCCTCCAGAACTGTGCCCCTGCTGGACAATTGCGTCCCTGGCGTTTGCGTGTGCAGGAACCCACCCTCGGAGCCCCTTGCGAATGACTGCCCTGAAAGCCTTGGAAATGTTACCTCTTCATCCTCCTCCTCCTCCTCATCCTGTGCCACATCCTCTTCCATCATCGCCCGAATTGTTTTTTCAAGGAGGCATAGAAGTGGGATAGTTAAGCTGAGAACGGCGTCATTGCCACTGGCCATGTTGGTGGAGTACTCAAAACAGCGCAACAAGGCACACAGGTCTCGCATGGAGGCCCAGTTAAATTAAATAGCGGAATAGAAAATATGATCCAAAAAAAGTGTATGTATATCACACGTACACAACCACACTAGGCCCCAATTACTATTGTTTGTACCCCTAAAAGGCTAGATGAGGAGTAGGGGGAGTATGGAACAGGCAGCACCCTCAAACCTTCAGAAGTATGAGATGAACCCCAACAACTTGGAAAGGTGGATCTCTCTCACACGTACCGACACAGACTATCCCGCAATTCAATTGATCCTCAAAGGTTTTTATTGAATAGCGGAATAGGAAATATGATCAAAAAAAGTGTATGTATCTCGCACGTACACAACCACACTAGGCCCCAATTACTATTGTTTGTACCCCTAAAAGGCTAGATGAGGAGTAGGGGGGGTATGGAACAGGCAGCACCCTCAAACCTTCAGAAGTATGAGATGAACCCCAACAACTTGGAAAGGTGGATCTCTCTCACACGTACCGACACAGACTATCCCGCAATTCAATTGATCCTCAAAGGTTTTTATTGAATAGCGGAATAGGAAATATGATCAAAAAAAGTGTATGTATCTCGCACGTACACAACCACACTAGGCCCCAATTACTATTGTTTGTACCCCTAAAAGGCTAGATGAGGAGTAGGGGGGGTATGGAACAGGCAGCACCCTCAAACCTTCAGAAGTATGAGATGAACCCCAACAACTTGGAAAGGTGGATCTCTCTCACACGTACCGACACAGACTATCCCGCAATTCAATTGATCCTCAAAGGTTTTTATTGAATAGCGGAATAGGAAATATGATCAAAAAAAGTGTATGTATCTCGCACGTACACAACCACACTAGGCCCCAATTACTATTGTTTGTACCCCTAAAAGGCTAGATGAGGAGTAGGGGGGGTATGGAACAGGCAGCACCCTCTAACCTTCAGAAGTATGAGATGAACCCCAACAACTTGGAAAGGTGGATCTCTCTCACACGTACCGACACAGACTATCCCGCAATTCAATTGATCCTCAAAGGTTTTTATTGAATAGCGGAATAGGAAATATGATCAAAAAAAGTGTATGTATCTCGCACGTACACAACCACACTAGGCCCCAATTACTATTGTTTGTACCCCTAAAAGGCTAGATGAGGAGTAGGGGGGGTATGGAACAGGCAGCACCCTCAAACCTTCAGAAGTATGAGATGAACCCCAACAACTTGGAAAGGTGGATCTCTCT
The DNA here is from genome assembly GCF_965119305.1 of Pelophylax lessonae. NCBI lineage: Eukaryota > Metazoa > Chordata > Amphibia > Anura > Ranidae > Pelophylax > Pelophylax lessonae. The sequence continues at coordinate 125,418,929 of NC_138779.1, forward strand.
CACACGTACCGACACAGACTATCCCGCAATTCAATTGATCCTCAAAGGTTTTTATTGAATAGCGGAATAGGAAATATGATCAAAAAAAGTGTATGTATCTCGCACGTACACAACCACACTAGGCCCCAATTACTATTGTTTGTACCCCTAAAAGGCTAGATGAGGAGTAGGGGGGGTATGGAACAGGCAGCACCCTCAAACCTTCAGAAGTATGAGATGAACCCCAACAACTTGGAAAGGTGGATCTCTCTCACACGTACCGACACAGACTATCCCGCAATTCAATTGATCCTCAAAGGTTTTTATTGAATAGCGGAATAGGAAATATGATCAAAAAAAGTGTATGTATCTCGCACGTACACAACCACACTAGGCCCCAATTACTATTGTTTGTACCCCTAAAAGGCTAGATGAGGAGTAGGGGGGGTATGGAACAGGCAGCACCCTCAAACCTTCAGAAGTATGAGATGAACCCCAACAACTTGGAAAGGTGGATCTCTCTCACACGTACCGACACAGACTATCCCGCAATTCAATTGATCCTCAAAGGTTTTTATTGAATAGCGGAATAGGAAATATGATCAAAAAAAGTGTATGTATCTCGCACGTACACAACCACACTAGGCCCCAATTACTATTGTTTGTACCCCTAAAAGGCTAGATGAGGAGTAGGGGGGGTATGGAACAGGCAGCACCCTCAAACCTTCAGAAGTATGAGATGAACCCCAACAACTTGGAAAGGTGGATCTCTCTCACACGTACCGACACAGACTATCCCGCAATTCAATTGATCCTCAAAGGTTTTTATTGAATAGCGGAATAGGAAATATGATCAAAAAAAGTGTATGTATCTCGCACGTACACAACCACACTAGGCCCCAATTACTATTGTTTGTACCCCTAAAAGGCTAGATGAGGAGTAGGGGGGGTATGGAACAGGCAGCACCCTCAAACCTTCAGAAGTATGAGATGAACCCCAACAACTTGGAAAGGTGGATCTCTCTCACACGTACCAACACAGACTATCCCCCAATTTAACTGATCCCCAGAGGTTTTTGATTAAATAGCGGAATAGAAAATATGATCCCAAAAAAGTGTATGTATATCACACGTACACAACCACACTAGGCCCCAATTACTATTGTTTGTACCCCTAAAAGGCTAGGAGTAGGGGGAGTATGGAACAGGCAGCACCCTCAAACCTTCAGAAGTATGAGATGAACCCCAACAACTTGGAAAGGTGGATCTCTCTCACACGTACCAACACAGACTATCCCCCAATTTAACTGATCCCCAAAGGTTTTTGATTAAATAGCGGAATAGAAAATATGATCCCAAAAAAGTGTATGTATATCACACGTACACAACCACACTAGGCCCCAATTACTATTGTTTGTACCCCTAAAAGGCTAGGAGTAGGGGGAGTATGGAACAGGCAGCACCCTCAAACCTTCAGAAGTATGAGATGAACCCCAACAACTTGGAAAGGTGGATCTCTCTCACACGTACCAACACAGACTATCCCCCAATTTAACTGATCCCCAGAGGTTTTTGATTAAATAGCGGAATAGAAAATATGATCCCAAAAAAGTGTATGTATATCACACGTACACAACCACACTAGGCCCCAATTACTATTGTTTGTACCCCTAAAAGGCTAGGAGTAGGGGGAGTATGGAACAGGCAGCACCCTCAAACCTTCAGAAGTATGAGATGAACCCCAACAACTTGGAAAGGTGGATCTCTCTCACACGTACCAACACAGACTATCCCCCAATTTAACTGATCCCCAGAGGTTTTTGATTAAATAGCGGAATAGAAAATATGATCCCAAAAAAGTGTATGTATATCACACGTACACAACCACACTAGGCCCCAATTACTATTGTTTGTACCCCTAAAAGGCTAGGAGTAGGGGGAGTATGGAACAGGCAGCACCCTCAAACCTTCAGAAGTATGAGATGAACCCCAACAACTTGGAAAGGTGGATCTCTCTCACACGTACCAACACAGACTATCCCCCAATTTAACTGATCCCCAAAGGTTTTTGATTAAATAGCGGAATAGAAAATATGATCCCAAAAAAGTGTATGTATATCACACGTACACAACCACACTAGGCCCCAATTACTATTGTTTGTACCCCTAAAAGGCTAGATGAGGAGTAGGGGGAGTATGGAACAGGCAGCACCCTCAAACCTTCAGAAGTATGAGATGAACCTCAACAACTTGGAAAGGTGGATCTCTCTCACACGTACCAACACAGACTATCCCCCAATTTAACTGATCCCCAAAGGTTTTTGATTAAATAGCGGAATAGAAAATATGATCCCAAAAAAGTGTATGTATATCACACGTACACAACCACACTAGGCCCCAATTACTATTGTTTGTACCCCTAAAAGGCTAGGAGTAGGGGGAGTATGGAACAGGCAGCACCCTCAAACCTTCAGAAGTATGAGATGAACCCCAACAACTTGGAAAGGTGGATCTCTCTCACACGTACCAACACAGACTATCCCCCAATTTAACTGATCCCCAGAGGTTTTTGATTAAATAGCGGAATAGAAAATATGATCCCAAAAAAGTGTATGTATATCACACGTACACAACCACACTAGGCCCCAATTACTATTGTTTGTACCCCTAAAAGGCTAGGAGTAGGGGGAGTATGGAACAGGCAGCACCCTCAAACCTTCAGAAGTATGAGATGAACCCCAACAACTTGGAAAGGTGGATCTCTCTCACACGTACCAACACAGACTATCCCCCAATTTAACTGATCCCCAGAGGTTTTTGATTAAATAGCGGAATAGAAAATATGATCCCAAAAAAGTGTATGTATATCACACGTACACAACCACACTAGGCCCCAATTACTATTGTTTGTACCCCTAAAAGGCTAGGAGTAGGGGGAGTATGGAACAGGCAGCACCCTCAAACCTTCAGAAGTATGAGATGAACCCCAACAACTTGGAAAGGTGGATCTCTCTCACACGTACCAACACAGACTATCCCCCAATTTAACTGATCCCCAAAGGTTTTTGATTAAATAGCGGAATAGAAAATATGATCCCAAAAAAGTGTATGTATATCACACGTACACAACCACACTAGGCCCCAATTACTATTGTTTGTACCCCTAAAAGGCTAGATGAGGAGTAGGGGGAGTATGGAACAGGCAGCACCCTCAAACCTTCAGTATGAGATTGTGTTCACTGTACCCCACAAAGATTGAGTTCACTGCACCCCACAATGATTGTGTTCACTGCACCCCACAAAGATTGTGTTCACTGCACCTCACAAAGATTGTGTTCACTGTACCCCCCAAAGATTGTGTTCACTGCACCCCACAAAGATTCTGTTCACTGTACCCCACAAAGATTGTGTTCACTGCACCCCAAAAAGATTGTGTTCACTGCACCCCAAAAAGGATGTTGTTCACTGCACCCCAAAAAGGATGTTGTTCACTGCACCCCAAAAAGATTGTGTTCACTGCACCCCACAAAGATTGTGTTCACTGCACCCCAAAAAGATTGTGTTCACTGCACCCCAAAAATGATTTTGTTCACTGCACCCCAAAAAGGATTTTGTTCACTGCACCCCAAAAAGGATGTTGTTCACTCCACCCCAAAAAGATTGTGTTCACTGCACCCCAAAAAGATTGTGTTCACTGCACCCCACAAAGGATTTTGTTCACTGCACCCCAAAAAGATTGTGTTCACTGCACCCCAAAAAGGATGTTGTTCACTGCACCCCAAAAAGGATTTTGTTCACTGCACCCCAAAAAGATTGTGTTCACTGCACCCCACAAAGGATTTTGTTCACTGCACCCCACAAAGATTGTGTTCACTGCACACCAAAAAGGATTGTGTTCACTGCACCCCAAAAAGATTTTGTTCACTGCACCCCAAAAAGATTGTGTTCACTGCAGCCCAAAAAGATTGTGTTCACTGCAGCCCAAAAAGATTGTGTTCACTGCAGCCCAAAAAGATTGTGTTCACTGCAGCCCAAAAAGATTGTGTTCACTGCAGCCCAAAAAGATTGTGTTCACTGCAGCTTACACACAGAAAAATGGATGTGGATCACTGACACCTGCCTATCTCCAATCCCACACCACACAGCAATATCGATTGTAGTTTGTAGAACACAGTTTCCCTAAAATTCAGCAGACTCTGTCCCTAACAGGATTGAGAAGAGATCGTAGATCAGGATTGAGTGCAGACCCCACCCCCCACACAGCAATATCGATTGTAGTTTGTAGAAGACACTGACCCTATATAATTCAGCAGACTCTATCCCTAAAATGCCTACAACTCGCCCTGCCTAAACACTCCGACCTGTCCCTCAATTCTATCCGGACACAAATGGTTTTTTCCTGCCTATCTTTCCCTAATCAGCAGCCAGCACGTTGATGTGTGCTCTGTCCCTGAATCTAAGCAGCATAATGACGCCGCTGCGGCTGCCTCGAACTTATAAAGACTTGGTCACATGCTTCAGACGGCCAATCACAGCTACTGAGACATTTGCAGGCATGGCTGGGATGGCTTAAGGCACACCAGTTAAACGATTGTTGATTGGCTGTTGAAAGCCCGCCATGAAAAGAGCGCCAAAGCATGCAAAACCCGGAAATAAAACGACCGAACACGGATTTTTACCCGAACATACAGTAAAGTGTCCGTGTCCGTGTTCGGGTACAAAAAATCCAATTATTCGGTACGAACACGAATAATACAGTCCGTGTTCGCTCAACACTAGTTACTAACAATATAGTTATGGGTGTTATAACCCTCCTTTTCTTGTGTATAAAGGGAGCAGAAGAAAGCATTTAGTACAGTTGCCTTCTCTTTGCCATTTGTAACCAAGTTCCCCTCATCCCCCTTTATGGGGCCAATATGCTCTGACCTCGCTTTTTTACTGTTTATATATTTTATATACTTTAGAAATTTCTTGGGATTTTTTTTACTCTCCTTCACTATGTGTCTCTCATGCTCTATCTTAGACACTCTTTTTGCATTCTTACACTTACTATAGATGAAAAACTGCTGCACTAAAATTGGCATAAAAATTATTCAACATGTGTTATAACACATAATAAAATCCCAGATTATATATAACTTTAAAATGTATACATGCATATAATAAAATAGCTAAAGTGCATAGTGAAAAAAATAGTGCAAAAAAGTCTTTCAATATCCAATCTTTCCAATGATAGTTTCACCCTAAAGTGAAAAAGCATAAAATAGTGCAAAATAAATTGCTGGATGAATGAATTAAAGTGTCCAAATCCGGATAGTGAAATCCATGTAGAGAAGAAAATTCTGTAATCAAAATGAAAAGAAGAAAATGACACCACCAGTGCTCCAATCACCAAATAAAAACCTACCAGAAAATATGGACTCTAGTACCAATGGCAAAGAGTCGCATAAGCATAGGGTATACAAAACTTTGTTGAAGCAGTCCTTGATGTATGGTCCCTTTAACGCTGGCTCAGATGCTCAAAGAAATAGAAAAACACCACATAGTGTAATAACGTCCAAACAATTGGCATTTATTGAAAGGTAAACAACTTACATTTTCTGAAATAAATATATAGTGTTGCGCAAATAAAAAATGATTAAATTAATAAATTTGTGCTTAAATTATTAAAAACCCAAAATATTTATATGTGACATAATATTAAAGTGCCAATAGTTCTAATAAAGGGGTAAATATAATATAATATAATACTCATAGAAAAGAGAAAATATATAGATATAAAAGTCCAGTGTGCAAAGTGCAAAAAGCCAATAAACAAAGTCCAAAATGTAATCCCAAAGTGATCTGTGCTCCCAGAGAGAAGTGACCAGAGTGTCACAGTGGACAGCCAGCCATGCACCCCCTTGTGAATGGGTGCTCACCTCAAATCCTTAAAAAGAGCGCATAGATTGTTATCCCAAAAAGATCATCCATCCATATCCTTCAGGGCTCCTCTCATTCACAGGAGTTGCAGCGTCAATCAATGCAGTATATATGCAAACAAAAAGACTTGCAATAGTGTATGAAATCCTTAAACAATCAGCTTTTATTAAATAAAGGTGGATAAATCTCACTCACATTTGTAGGTGCAACACATGCACTTGGACAATAGCATCAAGTAAATGGTGGAAATCGTGGTGGTATAGAGGGAGAGACTACACAGCGCCGCCGGTCTCCACAGCGTGCGCCGATAGCTGACAGCCTCACCTAGACAATAGTGTATCGCTCCGTCCGTCCTTTCCCCTCCCCTACGCGTGACGACACAGGGATCACGTGTCTTCCTCAGGGGTTGAAAAAAGACACAACTTCATCTAGTTCAACCAACCACTTCTTGTATTCCTTGTAGTGTTGGAATTTAGTGTTCTTGTATTACCCTTGTGCCTCCTTTTCCTATGATTTAGGCTAAATGTGATCATCCTGTGATCGCTAGCTCCCAAGTTGTCCCGCATTTCACATCTGTGATAAGATCTGAGTCATTTGTAATTAGATCTTGTAATGCATAATTTCTAGTCAGGAAAACAACCAATTGGTCCATGAAGCTGCCCTGTAGGACATTTAAGAAAGGACGGGCCTTCAATGATTGAGATGTCCCTGTTGCCCAATCAATATCAGGATAGTGGAAGTCCCCCATTATGATGATATTTCCTTGCCTCAATGCTATTTCTAACTGTAAAAGGAGATTCAACTCTTCCTCTTCCTTCAGGTTGGGGGGCCTGTAACATACCCCCACTATTAATTTCCCACTTGCTTCTTGCCTTTGAGGTTTCTTTTTTTTTTTCAAATTTCTTTTATTGATCAAATGTAATATAACCATCATACAAAGTATGCATTAGAACACAAGTCCAATATGTAGGTTACATGAAGGATCAGAAGTTAACGTCAACAACCACTTCATCAAAACACAAATACATAAGTAGAGCTCCATAACAATGACACGGTATAAACTGGTATAACTATAAGTCCCATGATGTCCAACCATGGGGTAAGTGACACATAAAAAGAAAAAGGGAGTAATGCACACTTATGCAATAGGGGTAACCACTTCATAAGTACCAGACAGAGACGATCAGGTAAAACCCAGATCAGATAGGGGAGGCGGGTGGGACAAGGGGGGGGGGAGACAGGAGGGAGGGGGCACACGAAGGGGTGGGAGGAGACAGAGGAGCAGAGGAGAGAATGGAGTAGTAAACAGATGCAGTAGAGGGTGGTGGTAAAGGAGGAGGAGGAGGATGCTCGGCCTGTAGGAAACGGGTAGAGTCGTACCGCGCGGGTGACCACCGCACCGGTCAGTCCGCGGGCGGACCAGCGTCCCTGCCCAGGGCCATGCCCTCCGCAGACATGATAAAAGAATTCCAGCAAGCCCAGGTTTTGGAGTATTGCTCCTTCCTGCCCTGAGCCGTAAGAACCAGATCCTCTAATTCATTAAGCCATTTGACTCTACGCAGCCAGAGAGAGATCGTAGGAGGGGACGTGCTCTTCCAGCAGAGGGCTACACAGGATTTAGCCGCGTCCGCCAGGTGTCTAAGCACTGAGCGCTTAGGGGCAATGCCAGTGCAGTGCAGCAGGAAAAAGGCCGGATCTTCCGGGATGGTGCGTTCCGTCATCAGCTGGGAGATCCTACGGACCTCCGACCAGAAACCCCGTATCAGGGGGCAGTTCCAGAAAACGTGGTATAGGGTGCCCCTGTCCTGCAGACAACGCCAACACCTATCCGTCGCCTCCGGGAAGATGCGGCACAGTTTGTCTGGAGTATAGTACCAGTGCATGAGAACTTTGTAGTTGCTTTCCTGGATGCGGGTGCAGATTGATGACTTGAGAGAAAACCTGATAATGTTGCGCCTCTCCGATTCAGTAAATGTCTTCTGAAGCTCTCTTTTCCATTTGGAAATGCCCGCTAGGAAAAAGCCCTCCGGCGGCACGGAGAGAAGTTCATACATCTGGGAGAGGGCATGGGGCAGAGCTCCCGCAGTTACCAGTAAATGTTCCAACGAGGTGAGGTCCCCTCCGAACCGCGTCGGGGGCCCCAGTTCCCGCAGAAAGTGTAGAAGTTGTAACGCCTGCCACCGAGTCAAGCGATAGCGTCCCGTCATCGACGTCAGCTGGGAGAGAGACATCCACTCGCGGCCCTCCCTGAAGTGGGAGACCTGGAAGACTCCCTCCTGCCAGTAGTGCAGCAAATCTATCCCCTGCGCAGCCCGGGGGGAACCGCGGGTTCCCCAACACCGGGAACAGCTGGGAGTGACTGTCCACTAGACCCTTGGAGGCCACCACCACGGCACACGTCCGAAGAGTCGGGCCCAAGGTGGGATGTTGTCTAACTTCGGCCGGGAGGTCCTTCAGAATCAGGGGAGCCCTGGACAGACATAATGGAAACAAGGAGGCCTCCAGACTCACCCACTGCTTCAGGTCGGCGTGTCTTGCCCAGTCCACCCACCGTGCCAGATGTGCCGCCTGATAATAGCGGCGGACATCGGGGAGGGCAACACCGCCATGTCTCTTGGGAAGGACCAGGAGTCTGCGGCCACTCGGGGCCTCTTACCGGCCCAGACAAAACGCGTAAAGGCGGAGTCGACCTTGCCGAAGAAGGACGCCGGGATGTGAACCGGGAGTGTCTGAAATAAATAGAGGAGTTTCGGTAGGACTGACATTTTCAAGATGTTGCACCGGCCAAACCACGAGTGGAGACCTTTAGACCATGTGTCAAGCAGAGAGCGAATCAGCGAAAGGAGAGGCGGGAAGTTCAATCTGAACAAATCCGCCGGATCCGGGGAGAGCCAGGTGCCCAAGTACCGGAGTCCCTCCGAGGCCCAGCGGAATGGAAAGTCTTTGGCTAACAAATCCCGTAGATCCGGTGGCAGGGCCACCCCCATGATCTCTGACTTGGAAAAATTGATTTTCAAGTTGGACAAGGCCCCGTACGTCTCAAATTCCTTCAGGAGACAGGGCAACGAGATCAAGGATTGGGCGAGTGAAAAGAGGAGGTCATCCGCGTAGGCGGATACCTTGCAAGCGGAGGTTCCAACCCGTATCCCGGAGATGTTCGGGTTTGCGCGCACCCGAGCCAGGAAGGGCTCAAGGGAGAGGGCAAATAGCAAGGGCGAGAGGGGACAACCCTGACGGGTACCGTTGAAGATGCGGATCGGATCCGAAAGGATCCCGTTCGCCTATACCCTCGCCCCCGGATTGGTATAGACCCCCCGAATCCAGGCCATCATCTGCTGACCAATGCCGAAACGGCGCAGGACCTCGAACATGTAGGGCCAACTAACGCTATCGAACGCCTTCTCGGCGTCGGTACTTAGAAAAATAGAAGGCGTGTGGCTAACACGGGCCCGATGGATCAGGTCAATGACCTTGGTCGTGTTGTCCCTCGCCTCTCGGCTGGGAACAAAGCCCACTTGGTCCCAGTGAATCAGGCTCGGCAAAAAGGACTGGAGGCGGAGGGCAAGAAGTTTTGTGAAAAACTTCAAGTCCGCATTGAGCAGCGAGATCGGGCGGTAGCTGCCGCACGCCGAGGGGTCCTTCCCTTCTTTGGGAATGACCGAGATGTGAGCACTCAACGTTTCCTCACGGAACTCACAGGTGCGTCCCACCGCGTTAAAAAGCCGTAACAGGTGGGGCGCCAACAAGGGATGAAGTGTCTGGTAGTAGGCTACTGTAAAGCCGTCCGGTCCAGGCGCCTTGCCCTTTTTCGCCGAGGATATGACCGCCACCAGTTCTTCTTGAGTGAAAGGGGAGTCCAGTGCCTCTCTGTCAGAAGAGGAGAGTTGCGGCAGGGAAATCTCATCCAAATAAGATGAGAGCGGGAGCAGGCGGGACGGCTGCTGAGGTAAGCCATAAAGAGTAGCGTAGAAAGTCCCGAAGCACTGTGCTATGTCTTTAGGCAGGTGTACCTTAGAGCCAGTAGCATCGATCAGATGGGGAACGTACGATGGAGGGACCGAGCCAGCACCTTGCCGCACTTGTCCCCAGATTCATAGCTAATCTTCCCACCGCGCTGGATCGCCGCCTTGGCCCGATAGCGCAGAAGGTCAGCAATCCGATCCCTGAGGCGCGTCAGCTTAGTTCCCATCACAGGGTCAAGATCCCTCTTGTGACGAGCCTCCAGACTCGCCACCTTCGCCAATAGGTCTGTCAGTGTGGCTTCCCTCTCCCTCTTGAGGCGTGCTCCATGGCGGATGAGGACCCCCCGGATCACCGCCTTATGCACTTCCCACAGCACACTTGGGTCGCTGTCCGGTTCCACGTTCGTCTGAAAATACATTTGCAGAGTTTGAGTGACGTCAGCAAGCACCTTAAGGCACTTGCAGAAGGCTCTCGTTTAGTCTCCAGTGCCAGTCTGAAACCCTGTTCGTGCCACTGAGGTTGACCATCAGGGTCACCGGGGCATGGTCCGACCAGGTAATAGTGCCCAGCTCCACCCCCACGACCGACTGAAGCAGTCTGTGCGGAAGGAGGAATAGGTCAATGCGTGAGTAAACCTGGTGTGGCGCGGAGAAATACGAGTAATCTCGCTCACCAGCGTGAAGAATCCGCCACACGTCAACTAGTTGAAGGTCGTGCAGTAGGGTATGGATCTGTCTGCGCGTACCCCTAGGGACCGACGAGAGGCCCGTTGAGGTGTCTAAGCGAGGATCCAGCGGGATATTGCAATCTCCGCCCAGGATGAGTTTGCCCTCCGCGAAATCCAACAAGGACTTCAGCGACCTGCAGAGGAAAACCTCCTGATGAACATTAGGGGCGTAAATCGTGGCAAGCGTGACCTTGACCTCGCCCAGGAGTCCCTTCAGGAACAGAAACCTGCCCCGAGGGTCCACCTCACGGGCTGGAGGGGGGATAAGGGGGAAGGAGGGAGGGAAGCAGGTAGAAGTGGAAGAAGGACAAGAGACGGTAGGTCAAGGCAGGGGGAACAGAGGGGAGAAGAAAAAGACAGAGAACAGGAGAGGATACGTAGAAGTGGATAAGATACAAACTTTAAGACGTCCCGGGACCCCTCCTCTAAGAGGGCGGAGTCACACCTAGGGATGCAGGCCTATTGGGGACGAAGACCTGAGAACTAAAAACGGAAGCGGGAGAGACGAGCCAATGAGCCAGAACTCTCCCCATCCATTGATACGTACCAGAAAAGGGGACACACGGGGGAGGGGGACGTAAACCCTCCCCTCCGCCCGCTGCCCCAACACAAAAAAGAAAAAGACTGCCAAGTAGTAAAGTGCAAAATCACAAAAAACAGTAGAAAGGTAGAACACTCTAAACTGAACTGTAGTGCAATGAGCACAGCCCACGACAGCCACCCTCCGCCCTGAAAAAACCCCAGGAAAGGGCAAGGACGGCGGCCATCGAATGGGCCCGGGGGCCAATCGCACAGAACCACACTCTCCATGCCACCGGAGCCGGAGGGGAAGGCCCCCGCCGGTTAAACCCTAAAAAAGCCTTGCCCCCAAAGGAGGGCCGGCGTCTCCATTACAGTGGGCTCAGAGGTGCGGGGCTGCTGATTATATGCCCCCCCCCCCCCCCCGAGATATAAGCCAAACAACAACCCTGAGATACATGAGCCAGCCAGACCCCCCGCAATCCCAATCCCTCCCCCTCCCCCCAAAATCAGATCAGATCAGAGCTCCACCCTCCGCCCACAGCACACCCCCCCGAGACCCCCCCCCGCCCCCCTCCCCCCGCAGAACCCGTCGTCCAGCATAGGGAACGAGATCCGGGAGGGCAGGACCACCCCCCCACCAACCCCCCCCTCCAGCCCCACCTCCCGGCCCCCCACCCACCCCCAACCACAGCAAAAGTAACCTCGCCCAGCCCGAGAGCACATGAAGTCCAGACCAGTTCCAAAAACCCCCCTCCCCCAAACCCCGCCACCATGTATCTGCAATAAATCAAAGTTCCACGGAGGTAGTCAAAGAACCTGTGCCCCCCTCCGATCAAAGCACGTATGGTAAAGACACTGGGGGCAGGGCTGGTGAGGGGGAGCCATCAGATATCGGGACCGCATAAAGTCACTGGGGATAGGGTCAACTAGGGGGGGGCCAGGCAATCTCGGGACAGCACAAAGTCACTGGGGATAGGATCAACTAGGGGGGGCCAGGCGAACACGGGGCAGCACAAAGCTCAGAAGCAGCAGACTAAGGACCCAGGCCCTCACAGCAGCGGTCCGCACCAGCACCGGTAACAGCAAGCGGGGTGACCACCGTGTCCAAGAAGTCCGGGAGGGGCAGACAGCGGGGCAGTCCGGGAACAGCGGGGTAGTCCATGAACAGCGTTGCCTCATGAAAGACAGTCCCCAGGGAAGGGACCCGGTCACAACATGTAGGGGGGCCGGTGAGGGAGCGGAGGCAGACCCCAGTGGTGGAGACATAAGCGTGGGGCAATGAGGGCACAGGCGGACCCATGTCCACAGGGCATCTGCAAAGGCACCAAAGTCCATCCGACCTATGCAGGGCGGTGAAACAGTCGGGCAGGGGGAAGTGAGGGGGTCCAGCTCAGGGGCTCCGGTAAAAAGGAAGAAAGGCTCACCTCAGGGGAAGGCTCAACAGTCCAGGAACAGCACGCATCAGTCCTCCCTCACCGCCGTCGCCGGTTCAGGGATCAATTTTCGGCGACCCCACGGAGTACGTGGTGGAAGACCTCTCTCCCGCCCGGGTGTATAAGGCGCTCTGCGTCCCGGGGCCGGGAGATGCTGCAGCCAGTTGGGAATCTCAAACGGGGGGACCCCCAGGAAGGCAAAGAGCGCCTGCAGATCATCCGGGTGGCGTAGTGTCATCGACGTCTGGCCCTTCCGGATCGTCAAGGCGAAGGGGAAGCCCCATCTGTACGTGCAGCCAAGCTGCCGAATACGATCCAGAAGGGGCCTCAGCAGGGCTCTGCGCTGCAGGGTGGCCCGCGACAGGTCTGGCAGGATCTTCACCTTGGCTCCATCGAAGTCGACCTCACCCGCCTCCCAGGCTTGTCTGATGATGGCATCCTTGTGCGTGTAGCGGTGCAGCCGGCAGATGACATCGTGCGGCCGATCGGCATCGGAGGACCGGGGCCCCAGGGCTCGGTGTGCGCGGTCAAACTCCAACGATGCGGGAGGGATGTCCGGAACCAGGCGGTGACAGATGGCGTGGACCGTGGACTGCAGCGAATCTCGCTCCGTGGCCTCAGGCAACCCACGCAGCCGCAAGTTGTTTCTGCGGCTGCGGTCCTCCATCTCCTCCAAGCGCAGCTGCAAGTCGGTGACATGTTGCGCCTGCACCTCCTGAGCGGTCTCCAGCAGGGCCACCCTCGCCTCCAACGATTGGACTGAAGATTCCCCCTCGATCACCCGGTCAGTAAGATCCTGGACCTCCGAGCGAACTGCCTGGATGTCTCTGGCGTGGGCCTCTTCAAGTCTCAGGGCCAGGGCCTCAAAGTCCCTTTTTGTAGGTAAGGCCTGGATCAGTGCCCGTAAGTCACCCGCATCTCCCAGCGGCAAGGCAGCAGTCAAGGGGGGAGCAGCGGGCAGCAGGCGCGGAGACCCCAAGTCCAGCGGCCGGGGAGTAGCCGGGGAAGCCGTAGCCGACGCCATGCGTCCCGGGGAGGCAACACGCGTCTGGGCCTGTCCCGCGCGGGCTGTCGACGATCGGGTCCCCGAGAAGTATCTGTGTAGCTCCGCGCCGGGTGAGGTACGGAGAGGCTTCCTGGGTCCTCTCCTACGACTTGTGCTCATTCCGGGGTAATATCTGGCAGTCTAAACGTGGTGGACAGGGAGAAACGGCGGGAGCTCTAAAGAAGTGCGACCTCACTCCGCTATGTCCAGGACACGCCCCCCTGCCTTTGAGGTTTCATCCACACAGATTCCACCTCCCCCTTGCCCTATCCCTGATGTCATTCCTCTTTTCCACCTGTATCTCATTCATGATATTCAGGTACACCCCTCTCCCTCTTATACCCTTCTGTCCATCCGATACAAGGAATACCCCTGTATATTTGCTATCTAGTCATGTGAGCTGTAAAACGAAGTTGTTATTCCCACAAAGTCCACATCCTCCTGGTGTAACAGCAGCTCCACTTCCTCTATTTCGTTAGCTAGGCTTTTGGCATTTATGAGCATGCACCTCAGTTTTGTACAGGTGCATATTTTTTTCTCCTTAGGTTTTATGAGTCTGTGTATTTGAGCTGTCCACTCATTCACCATGGGATTCGATGTTATGGGTATAATATTGCTAGTGCCTCCACTTTTGCCCTTCTGTCCTACATTCAATGCTGGCTCTATCTTCCTCTAAATCCCCCCTCCAACACCTAGCTTAAAAGCCCCTCCAACTTTTCGGCCATCCTTTTTCCCAACAGAGCTGCCCCCCCATTAAGGCGCAGCCCAATTCTCCAGGAATCCGAATCTCTCCTTCCTACACCAGCTCCTCAGCCACTTGTTCGGTTCCCTAAGCCCCTGCAGCCTCTCTGGTGTGGCTCGAGGCACAGGCAGTATTTCTGAGAAAACCACCCTGGAGGTCCTTCTTTTCAATCTCTTACCTAGGTCCCTGAAATCATTTTTAGGACTCTCCACCTTATTCTTACTTTGTCATTGGTACCAATGTTTACCATATTTTACAATGGGCGCATGGGAATTTGAAATTTAAAAAATTACTGCACTTGCGTCAACATAAATCAACAATATGAAGAAATCTGCAATCACATCTGTGAGATATTTATCACAAATAAAAATGAGTAAGTAAAGTGTTGCACTATTTTAAGATAGCACAACACTTTACTTACTATTTTGCATAGGAATATGCCCTACATTATTGGGAGATCTGTAAGCCAGTTCCTAGATGGTGATTTGACAAATTCAGACTGTACCAGCATGTCTTTTAGATTTCTTGCCCTCTTTGCTACCATAAATGTTTTTTTTACCAAAAATAGCTTCCAACTCCTGAGAACGAATAAAAATGTGCCAGTGGCATTTTAGAACCTTCCTATTGAGCACCATACTGTGTTATGATCTTCACAGGGCCTTCAGTGTCTTTTTCTTGAGTCTTTTTTGGCCTTAAGAGGTAACCTCTTTCCCACTTAGCAGCTTTCTTCTTTGCCTCTTACAAAGTATAGTGAGAGTAACCTCTTCCTATAAATCTATTGTAGTTTTCCTACCTCACCATTGTAGTCATCCTCCTTTGAACAATTCCGATGGATCTTCATGAACTGTCCAATAGGAATTCCTTTTTTCAAGGATTTCAGATGGTAAATAGAGGCGTGAAGCAAGGAATTAGCTGCTTTCTTTTTCCGATAGGTTTTAGTAATTAACCTGATGTTTTCAAGCTGAATAGTAAGGCTTAAAGATTCAAATATTTGACCTTCAGTTGACCACCCTTTTACCTGCATTTGACATGCTTCAAGTGGGTTGTACATTTCCATAGACTCGTATATGGGTTCAAAACCTGTTTAAAATGAACAAAAACCTGTTAACACAGGCCTTAAGCAACTCTATTGTTTTACTAAGGTTGCTGAAATAAGCACAGTCTGTAAAGGAATAAAGTAAATACCTACTTCTCCTGCTGCCTTCAAGGTATTGTCTTCTGAAACCTACACTTTTATGAGTGTCAATTTGCTGTGTCCCCGCAGAGCTCAGTGGTTTCTAAAGCTGATCTTAACATCAGTATTGTGTTCTGAATAAATGTGGAAGTCAGCTGAAAGATCCACTGACTAAGGGAGACACAACAACAAAATACTTCTGGAAGTGTCGGTTTTGGAAGACACTTCAGAGGAGGAGTTTTACAAAAATAACTGGATTATGTCCTCACCCCTGAACTACCCAAGGTTTTTACCTAAGTAGTGCTCCATTTAAGGAGGTAAGCTAAGGTTCAACTTGAATGTATTTTTTTCCAACCAGCTTCAATGGCAGTGTGCTTAGATGAGGATGGAGTTGTTAAAAACTGTCCTGGGGGAGAGATAATGATGAGAGCTTTCATTATTGCTAGCATCTGTTATCAGTCACAGAGATATTCAAACTTGTGGATGTGTAAGTCGCACATTACACACCAGAAACCACCAGCTGTTCTGAGACATGCAGATGTATCACACCGGTCATTCTCAAAGTGGCATTCTTCCAAGGCCAGGCTTAATTAGTAAATTTAAGGTGACTTAATACTTGCTCCTAGCACTTTCAGTAATTATGCACTAGGTAGATCGTAAATCTGCAATGCACATTCAGCCTATAATTTACTTTTCAGTCTGGCATACATGTACTGAGAACCATTTTTAGGTCTTACAGACTTACAGTCTATCAGGGAAAGAAGATCTAGGCAATATTGCAATCAAGTTCAGTTCGCACTAAAATAAAAGTATATATAGTATTTTTAAAGATTTCTTGGGAAAACAAAATAGATACAGAGCTGTGAGATGTGGTTGGTAGATATACAACCATTGACAAATTGTTGGTACCCTTGCATAAGAAAAAAATAATTTGAATGTTTTTCTAAAATAACTTGAAACTGACAAAAGTAATTGCCATTCATTGTTGTTTATTCCATATTTAATAAAACCACACTTTGCCTTTGATTCTTACTTTAACAGAATATTTTACATAAAAAAAAAAACAAATAAAAATTGCAATGGACAATATTACAAAATCACAAAATGATGGGACCCCTAACCTAATATTTTGCTGCACAACCTTTAGAGGCAATCACTGCAAATAAGCAACTTTGGCACCTGCCAGTGGATAGTTTGGCCTACACGTCTTGAGCAAACTGTTTCAGCTTTCTCTGGCTTAACTAAAGATAGGATTAGGTTTCAGACCAATGAAGGATTCGGTCTAAACTTTGGCTCTTTGGCCCTTAGCATGTTTATCAGTCCAACAAGATGAACCACCAGCTGTTTGCATCCCGGCAGCAACCAGTGATGCATTACCAGTCCCATTCATATGCCAGCCAGGAGATTCCCAGCCAGCAGTTGAAAGTAAACAAAGGTCCGTAACTATATGTGACCAATATTATCAGCCAGCATCCCTGCCCTTTATTTACAATCAAGCTGGTGACCTAGGGATCTGTCAGTTGTGGCTGGGAGTGGGACACGAGCGGTCATGTCAGCCTTTTTGTTTCGGCAGGTCGATGGGCATCATTTACAATGATTAGAGACTGGTCTACATTGCTGGACAACATGGTTAATGATGGATTAAAACTGTGGGATATTTTTTTTAAATAAAGGACTTTTCATACATGTATGTTTAGATGCATAGTAATTTTTTTTCTGAATGACTAAGGGGTGCTCAGTCACGTAGGGGACATGGCAGATATCTGAGGACCTTCTGAGGTTTTCCTTGGCTCCTTGTCTACTATTTACACAATCCTTCTGGTCTATATGAGGTAGATTTTCCTCTTGCAGTCATGTCCAGGCATAATGACTACACTCCCAAAAACCTTAGACTTTTTAAAAACACTTGCAACTGTAGTCACAGGAAAACCAAGCTTCTTGGAAATGGGCTTATAGCCTTTACCTTTTACATATAGTCTATAATTTTCTTTCAGATATTCTAGGAAAACTCTCTCCTTTGCTTTCCCGGTTAATGGTCAATAGCACGTGATGATACCAAACAGTAGAGTGACTCCATTTAACCACTTCACTGCCACCATAAGTTTAAAACCCCACTTTGGGCATAACAAAAAAAAATGCCCTTAAAGTGGGCCTCCTTCGCACTGCAAAGGGGAAATGCTGGTTGGGTCTGGGGGTGCATGAAAAGCTGTATGCAGAAGCTGTATGACTATTACCGATAAGTCTCCTCTCTAAGGCTTTCCCAATCAACAACCTGCTTTCTCCATATGCAAAGCGGAGGTTAAAGTATGTAATATTTTCTGTTCCTCTACCCCTTAGACAGAGTGAGCATTTAACTCTTGCAGTGCGGGGGGAGCTTTAAGAATGGTGGAGATGTAGATGCATATTTCTGCAGTGCCATTTATAGATGGCATCTACAGAAATAAGGCACAGGTGGCCACTGTGCCTGTTAATGACTGTGATCTGAGCCAACATTGGAGAGCCTAGATTTCTGGCACAGTGTACAGAATCAGTTGGAGTAGCTCTGTATGTTGTGATCCCTGTGATGACCAATCAAAGTGATCACAAATGTAAACAGAACCACTGTTTATATCTATGAATGAAAGGATCATCAGCCACTGATTCAATGATGGGGGTTTAGCTGATTTTTTTTTTTTTTTTACCCCTTTCACCCTCCTCCTCTCCTGTACCAATCATCTCAATGATGCTTCTTTATGTGACGTGTATAATAACCCTTTAATTCACTTATCCTGCATATTAACCCCCTCCTCTCCATCTTCTCACTATCTGTGACCAGTACAATAACCTCTTAACTACGTCTGTGTAAAACTTTGCATTGCATCTAGCGCACCATTTCCCTGCTCCATGTTTTAACCACCTCAATATCAGCATGTTTCTTGACTTCCACAAAACTGTAACAAAAATTTAGATCACCTTACGGTGCCTATTTCCAGAAAGAGTGCATTTCTGGGGTGTTCATCGTGCCCTAGCATTTTTTTTTTTTAACAAAAAATGAGTTATTTTCACACATTTTGGTCTTTTTTCCATTTTTTAGTAAAGCAGTAAAGTAGTTTACATAGTAAACAAGCAAAGAAAAAGAAACCCAGTGATGAAAAACAGCAGAAAAAGAAAGCACTTTATCTCTCAAAATAATGATTTAAATTAATTTGGTCACAGTGTTGCAGACCAAGTCATTGTTAGTCAAACTATAACAGCAGTGGGAACTGAAAATGGTCTGGTAGTGAAAAGGTATTACAGGCTGTTAAATAGGCTGAATGAGTGAATACACAACTGAAAACATATGTGATTCTAAAACAGTCTACAATATCCCTGTGATCCAACTATTTATTTCGTGGGTACCAACATAGTTATTCAGGCCATTTAAGAATATCTTTGTAAAATAGGCAGTAACTTATCACTGTTTACACATTATTTGCTTTACTCTTTGATATACCAAAGACCTGCAGATATACATTAGACAATTGGTTTTAATTTAATCACTTTTCCGGAGGACTAAAGCTAAGTACACATGGTCCAAATATTGGCTGGTTTAGCAGGAACCCGCCAATATTTAGACCCAGTATACAGCTGTATAGGGCCAGCTTTTTTCAAAGGAACATGCTGTAAAACCAACATCCGATCAGTGATCACAGCCATTGGTGCTGATTAGTGTGTTCTAGCTGCAAGGGGGAAGATTACAGAAGCACAGTGGAAGAGATTGCTACACTAACATTGCTTAATTAGTACAGCAATCTCTCTGTTTTTTCTTTGTTTTTTTTTTTCATTCAACCCTCTGGATTGAAAAAAAAAAAATAGAAAATACTGTGTTTACCTGGCATAAGGCATTGTTTCAATGAGTTTTTAAGCTGGCCATTCATAGATCAAAATTAAGCCAGTTCAGTAGGGACCAGCCTATTTTAGTCAATTTATGGCCACTGTGGTTGCACAGAAGCCGATCTACTGATCAACTTCTGTTCAACTGCCCTTTCGGAAAAAAAAGTTGTTTGATCAGCGCCGCATCGCTGATCTGTGTATTCTGACAAGAGGGAAGTCTCCCCGCTGTTACAATACATTGACACAGTGGGGATGTTTCCCACATCCACCTCATATCTATGGCATGGTAATCCAGTCCATTTTTTTATGTTGGTTCAACATAACTGACCCATGTATGGCCAGCTTAAAAGTACCATCAAATGTGAACACATCTGTAAGTCCTATTCTGCTCTTTGCCTGACATTTTTTATATCTGAGAATTAGATTTCTGTTGACTCTAAGTAGTGGATGCATTTATTCTGTCCGGTCACACTATATTGCATACCATAAGTAGATATGCTGTACTTGGAACTTTTAGTGAGATGTAGGGAACTACGCTGATATATATCCTTGACAGGCATAGTTAAGTGTACCTTGCAAAAGCTCAAGTGAAATGAAGGAGAAAAACATTATTTGCCAACCTAATAAATATTAGCACAGCCTTTAAAACACGACTTTGTGACATACAGAATGCTACTTTGCTTGTGTATCATCAGCTTCCACAGAGTGCTCACTGTCAGCTCTGGATAAATTATAACGTCTGCCATTTTTCTCCAGCTTCAGTTACTTCCAGTGCTTTCCTCCTCCAATTCTTTATCTAATTTAAGACCACTGTTTTAAAAACAGAGGGAATAGAAAACAAACTTTAACAAGTTAGACTAAAAGAATCAGCACAGAATAAGCCACAATGTTGTTTTATATCTTCCCATAATTCTTGCAGTGATACTGAGCAGGATGTCTGTGAATCACAGAAACATATCATCAATTGAAAACATTAAAGCTATTGTAAAAAAACGTATGTAAAATGTAAATATATATATATATATATATATATCTCAGTATCTCACAAAAGTGAGTACGCCCCTCACATTTTTGTTAATATTTTATTATATCTTTTCATGTGACAACACTGAAGAAATGACACTTTGCTACAATGTAAAGTAGTGAGTGTACAGATTGTATAACAGTGTAAATTTGCTGTCCCCTCAAAACAACTCAACACACAGCCATTAATGTCTAAACCGCTGGCAACAAAAGTGAGTACACCCCTAAGTGAAAATGTCTAAATTAGGCCCAAAGTTTAAATATTATGTGTGGCCACCATTATTTTCCAGCACTGCCGTAACCCTCTTGGGCATGGAGTTCCCCAGCGTTTCACAGGTTGCCACCGGAGTCCTCTTCTACTCCTCCATGAGGACATCACGGAGCTGGTGGATGTTTGAGGAAGTTTGAGGAAGCCCCACAGATGCTCAACAGGGTGTAGGTTTGGAGACATGCTTAGCCAGTCCATTCTCTTTACCCTGAGCTTTTTTAGCAAGGCAGTGGTTGTCTTTGAGGTGTGTTTGGGGTCGCTATCATGTTGGAATACTGTCCTGCGGTCCAGTCTCTGAAGGGAGGGGATCATGCTCTGCTTCAGTATGTCACAGTACATGTTGGCATTCATGGATCCCTCAATGTACTGTAGCTCTCCAGTGCCAGCAGCACTCATGCAGCCCCAGACCATGACACTCCCAACACCATGCTTGACTGTAGGCAAGACACACTTGTCTTTGTACACCGCACCTGCAGGCTTTCTTGCGCATCATCTTTAGAAGAAGAGGCTTCTTTCTGG
Organism: Pelophylax lessonae; assembly: GCF_965119305.1. Lineage (NCBI taxonomy): Eukaryota > Metazoa > Chordata > Amphibia > Anura > Ranidae > Pelophylax > Pelophylax lessonae. Next base: position 125,440,098 of record NC_138779.1, read on the forward strand.
GATGACAGCCATGCAGACCAACTTAAAGCAGTGTGCGACGTATGGTCTGAGCACTGACAGGCTGACCCCCCACCCCTTCTACCTCTGCAGCAATGCTGGCAGCACTCATGCGTCTATATCCCAAAGACAACCTCTGGATATGACGCTGAGCTTGTGCATCCAACCTCTTTGGTTGACCATGGCAAGGCCTGTTCTGAGTGGAACTTGTCCTGTTAAACCGCTGTATGGTCTTGGCCAATGTGCTGCAGCTCAGTTTCAGGGTCTTGGCAATCTTCTTATAGCCTAGGCCATCTTTATGTAGAGCAATAATTCTTTTTTTCAGATCCTCAGAGAGTTCTTTGCCATTAGGTGCCATGTTGAACTTCCAGTGAACAGTATTGGAGAGTAAGAGCGATAACACAAAATTTAACACACCTGCTCCCCACTCAAACCTGGGACCTTGTAACACAAATGAGTCACATGACACCGGGGAGGAAAAATGGATAATTGGGCCCAATATGGACATTTCCACTTAGGGGTGTACTCACTTTTGTTGCCAGCGGTTTAGACATTAATGGCGTCCTGAGTTATTTTGAGGGGACAGCAAATTTACACTGTTATACAATCTGTGCACTCACTACTTTACATTGTAGCAAAGTATAATTTCTTCAGTGTTGTCACATAAAAAGATATATAATAAAATATTTACAAAAATGTTAGGGGTGTACTCACTTTTGTGAGATACTGTATGTATATATATATATATATATATATATATATACAGTGCCTTGCGAAAGTATTCGGCCCCCTTGAACTTTGCGACCTTTTGCCACATTTCAGGCTTCAAACATAAAGATATAAAACTGTAATTTTTTGTGAAGAATCAACAACAAGTGGGACACAATCATGAAGTGGAACGAAATTTATTGGATATTTCAAACTTTTTTAACAAATAAAAAATGAAAAATTGGGGCATGCAAAATGATTCAGCCTCCTTAAGTTAATACTTTTTAGCACCACCTTTTGCTGCGATTACAGTTGTAAGTCGCTTGGGGTATGTCTCTATCAGTTTTGCACATCGAGAGACTGAATTTTTTGCCCATTCCTCCTTTCAAAACAGCTCGAGCTCAGTGAGGTTGGATGGAGAGCGTTTGTGAACAGCAGTTTTCAGTTCTTTCCACAGATTCTCGATTGGATTCAGGTCTGGACTTTGACTTGGCCATTCTAACACCTGTATATGTTTATTTGTGAACCATTCCATTGTAGATTTTGCTTTGTTTTGGATCATTGTCTTGTTGGAAGACAAATCTCCGTCCCAGTCTCAGATCTTTTGCAGACTCCATCAGGTTTTCTTCCAGAATGGTCCTGTATTTGGCTCCATCCATCTTCCCATCAATTTTAACCATCTTCCCTGTCCCTGCTGAAGAAAAGCAGGTCCAAACCATGATGCTGCCACCACCATGTTTGACAGTGGGGATGGTGTGTTCAGGGTGATGAGCTGTGTTGCTTTTACGCCAAACATAACATTTTGCATTGTTGCCAAAAAGTTCAATTTTGGTTTCATCTGACCAGAGCACCTTCTTCCACATGTTTGGTGTGTCTCCCAGGTGGCTTGTGGCAAACTTTAAACAACACTTTTTATGGATATCTTTAAGAAATGGCTTTCTTCTTGCCACTCTTCCATAAAGGCCAGATTTGTGCAGTATACGACTGATGGTTGTCCTATGGACAGAGTCTCCCACCTCAGCTGTAGATCTCTGCAGTTCATCCAGAGTGATCATGGGCCTCTCGGCTGGATCTCTGATCAGTCTTCTCCTTGTATGAGCTGAAAGTTTAGAGGGACGGCCAGGTCTTCGTAGATTTTCAGTGGTCTGATACTCCTTCCATTTCATTATTATCGCTTGCACAGTGCTCCTTGGGATGTTTAAAGCTTGGGAAATCTTTTTGTATCCAAATCCAGCTTTAAACTTCTCCACAACAGTATCTCAGACCTGCCTGGTGTGTTCCTTGTTCTTCATGATGCTCTCTGTGCTTTAAACGGACCTCTGAGACTTTCACAGTGCAGGTGCATTTATACAGAGACTTGATTACACACAGGTGGATTCTATTTATCATCATTAGTCATTTAGGTCAACATTGGATCATTCAGAAATGCCTCACTGAACTTCTGGAGAGAGTTTGCTGCACTGAAAGTAAAGGGGCTGAATAATTTTGCACGCCCAGTTTTTCAGTTTTTTTATTTGTTAACAAAGTTTGATATATCCAATAAATTTCGTTCCACTTCATGATTGTGTCCCACTTGTTGTTGATTCTTCACAAAAAGTTACAGTTTTATATCTTTATGTTTGAAGCCTGAAATGTGGCAAAAGGTCGCAAAGTTCAAGGGGGCCGAATACTTTCGCAAGGCACTGTATATATATATATATATATATATATATATATATATATATATATATATATATATATATATATATATATACCCCAATATAGATTTACATACTGCATATATGGTATATATCTCAGGCACAGTAACAGCAATAATTAATATAAAAATGAAATTATTTAAATTGAAAAAATGTCTGATCTTAGTGATATCTATGTGATAGAACGTAGATATCACTATAATCCCTTATCTGGTATTCTGGGCAGGGGCTGTGGGGTAGACTTGCATTTACTGTTATATTTATGTGCGTAGTAAAACTCTCAATAGTGAATTCCTTGCAGTTCTTCCACCAGATTCAGAACATCCACATGGCAACGTGGGCAGGACCTTGAGCCCAGTGCCCAGCTACAACCTTTATGTTCCTGCAGTAAACCAGGTAGATAGCACAACTGGGCAAAGCTATGTACCAGTCTGTTATTTTACATGGGAGGATGTACTTGTAGGCAGTCGGTGTCTGATGGGGCCATACCAGTCCAGGTAATACAAATAGTATGGCTTCTCTGGGCCTCTTCCAGTTCCCACCAATATCAACTGGAGGTATGGGGGGGCAAAACTGCAACCTTGCCTAGAGCCCCATTTTGCCTTATTCTATCTCTACCTTCCCTGATTCTATTTTTCTACACTTATCTTTTCCAAATCCTCAAGCCAGTTATTTGATAGGGCAGGCAATGCTGGGACAAGGTAATCTAGAGCCCAAGGCGAACATGTCAAATTGTCCCCCCCCCCCCCCCCCAAGATGTATGAGCAATATGTGTTGAATTTCCCCTCCCTCCAAAAAAAAAAAAAATGAGCACTAATCTGCATGCTAATCCCCTAAGCATAAACAGCCCCCCCCCCCCCCGTCTCCCAGTACAAATCTGCCACCACAAATTTTCCCTCCTGGCACAAATACCCCCCCCCCCCAATCATCCCTACTAGCACAAATCCCCCCCCCCCCAAAAAAAAATACTTCCCGACTACCAGATTACTTTTTTAGCACAACCCCCCCAAATCCCTCTGCTTGCACAAATGCTCTTCCTCCATCCCCCTCCCAATACAAGTCCCCCCAAATCACCACTCCTAGCACACTTTCCCAAATTTGCCCTCTTAGAACAATTTTTACCCCCATACTGCTTCCAAAATTCAAATTATCAATGCAAATCCCCTCCCCAAAATCTCCTTCTGGTGCCATCCTCCACACCTTACATGATACCACAGTGCCCAGGGCAGTCACCCCTCCTGCTCACCCCCTGTCCCGGCCCTGGGTGCAGGGTTCTCTTTCTTGTAGTCTCTTGTCCTGACTAGCAGTCCTTAGTGTGCACCATTACACATTGGGGGTTGATTTACTAAAGATAAATAGACTGAGCACTTTGCAAGTGCAGATGCACTCTACAAGTGCAGTTGCTCCAGAGTTTAGTAGATGATTCAATTCAATCATATACAAGCAATTATGCTGTTTTTTTTATTTTCCTTGCATGTTAATGGGGTGACGCTACGCCTCATTTACTAAGCTCTGGAGAAACATTACTTGCAGAGTGCAACTGCTTTACAAATGCACAGCCTATTTACCTTAATTAAATCATCCCCTTTGAATGCAGGGCAGCATGAGTGACTCTGGGCATCATTCAACTGGAAGATATCTTGTGGCTAGGATCCAATTAAAGAAAGTTGGGCTTTCATTTTTTATATGTGCCTGGCTGGACCTACACTTTCAGTAACATCCACTTCAAACTGTGGTTCCAGATAAATGTAAACTTTGACCTTCTTTTCATTTTCATGGTTTTCCTTAAGGCCGGGGTTTTACACCGGTGCACTGGTTTGGCAACAGCGTAGCTGTATCTGCAATTTTCAAGCATTTTACCTGCATTTGTAGCTGTGGTCTCGTAGACTTCTATTAGGTTATGCATTTTTCTGCATTTTCTGAAAATGTGAAGGTCCTGCATGCTGCATCTCTAGGGGGGGCTTAATGAAAACGTTGCAAAAATGCACACCTTAATAGAATAGAAGTCTAGGTGACACAGCTAAAACAGTTAAATGCATGAAAACCACAAATACACCCACTGCATCCCAGTGTGGCCCCAGCAAAAGTTTATTTTTTTGTTTGTACTGCTCACATGTACTATGAAAAATATAGAGGTTGCCATAGCTGACACCTCCACTAAAAATACTAGTTATCTTGATAATGATGGAGTCTCACATTAGTGTAACTCAAAAGACCCAACTAGCATAAACACTTGTATAGGAGGCTACAACAGTGTGTGGGTGGAGCTTAAGTTGCCCTAGTGGGGACACTGTGGAATTGCACTTACTAATGTCTGTAACACAGGCCATGGTCATGTGAATTCAGCATTAGGGCGGCACTCCAGACTTACAATCAAATCAAACACTCTCGCACAGTTAACACTGTAATCCTTGGCCATACTTATTACACTGTTGATACTACTGTACCAGTGGCGTGGTGAAGTTTTAAGATGGTGGGGCGCCCGACTAGGCCCTTACTTTTTGACCCTCCCACTTCTCAGAAGCCCCACCTCTTATAGACTTCACCCACTCTGTACACAATGTACAACATAACTCAATTGTCTCGCTAATTCTCAATAAAATTCTGCTGGCTCATTCATCCATTAAATCCCAAAAGTAAAGAAATACATTAGCTGTGAGGTCTGCAAAGGAACCCAGCACAGACTGGTATTATGTGGGTTTTCATATCCCATCAAGCTCCATCCTAATTCCTTATTTTATAAGTAAAAGATTTGATCCCTGGTACCTAGGTTAGTAGGTGTAGCCAACGTCCCTAAGAAACATTTTAGAACAAGATTTGGTGCCTCAGGTCAAAGGAGGGGGGACTTTAAGGGCTCAGTCAGACAGTGTGTTTTATATACAATTTATTTAAAAAATTATGTATTGATAGCATAATAATTGTACAAACAATATAACGCAGTTAGTGCCAATGGGTTATAGACCCATGTGAAGGAGTGAAGTAGTAATGAAGAGGTGACAATGTGAATGGTGACTTTTGAAGAACTCTGTCTACTTAATGCTCATGCATATGAGCTTGTTGAGAGAGAGTGTCTTTGCAAACTTCCAAGGCGTTTCGGCATTATTATTGGTACATTGCCTTTATCAAGGAAGGGGGGAGAGTTCACCATATATGTGATTGGACAGTCATATCCCAGGCTCCAGTATTCCCACTGCTTTCCCAAAGCTAATCACACAGGATTTTATGAGGATTTGCTATATAGCGTAGAAAATGCTTGATATGTGTGAAGAAGAGGAATGCCCTTCTGATTGGCAGTTAGTTTTGGCCAATAATAGAGGTCTCAGTTTAATGGTCCAATGTAAATCAGGAGGCCTGTGGAAGGTATGTTCTTTCTTTAATCAGCATTGAGGGAGTTCCGAATTCAAATAACAGGGGGAGCCCTGGTCAGGAATTCCGGTTGTTCCGATTAGTAGGGCTGGGGTAGCAGGTGGTATCCAAAGTAGCGTGTCCTGGGCGTCCTTACTGTCCCCCTGTTATTTGAATTCGGAACTCCCTCAATGCTGATTAAAGAAAGAACATACCTTCCACAGGCCTCCTGATTTACATTGGACCATTAAACTGAGACCTCTATTATTGGCCAAAACTAACTGCCAATCAGAAGGGCATTCCTCTTCTTCACACATATCAAGCATTTTCTACGCTATATAGCAAATCCTCATAAAATCCTGTGTGATTAGCTTTGGGAAAGCAGTGGGAATACTGGAGCCTGGGATATGACTGTCCAATCACATATATGGTGAACTCTCCCCCCTTCCTTGATAAAGGCAATGTACCAATAATAATGCCGAAACGCATATGCATGAGCATTAAGTAGACAGAGTTCTTCAAAAGTCACCATTCACATTGTCACCTCTTCATTACTACTTCACTCCTTCACATGGGTCTATAACCCATTGGCACTAACTGCGTTATATTGTTTGTACAATTATTATGCTATCAATACATAATTTTTTAAATAAATTGTATATAAAACACACTGTCTGACTGAGCCCTTAAAGTCCCCCCTCCTTTGACCTGAGGCACCAAATCTTGTTCTAAAATTCTTTATTTTATAGTAGGAATGTTGGTAGTCCTACACCAACCCCTGACACATGGTGAGCCATAGAAATGTCCCTGGTTTTTGGAACGGACCAGCTTCACTAATATAAATCTTTATTATCTACTAAAAAAAGTTTTAAAATGTAATAATAAAATCAGGCGATTTAGGATGGCATTCATTGAAAAGCAGTGTTTTTAGAGAAATTGTCATGACTAGACATTCCTCTTGTTCTGTTGTTTGATGCTGAGGTGCAGAGTCAGAAGATGAGCAAGACTCCAGAAAACAGGCAGCTTCAAACAACACAGCAACAACTACACCCCTGGTGACCCCTTCTTTATCCCTGCATTGTAAGTAATGATTCATTTCTCACAATGCACTGAATGCAGGGATCAAGAAGTCACTAGGAGTGTAATTGTTGCTGTGTTGTTTGAAGCTGTCGGTTTTCATGGAGTTTTGCTCAGATTCTGACTCTGCACCTCAGGAATGTCTAGTCATGAAAATTTCTCTAAAATAACTGCTTTTCAATGAATGCCATCTTAAATCGCCTGATATTATAAATACATTTTAAACTTTTTTTTGACAGATAAATTATCTGACATAATGAAGATTTATATTAGTGGAAGCTTGTCAGTTCCAAAAACCAGCGACTTTTCTATGCCTCACCATGTGTCAGGGGTTGGTGTAAGATTACCAACATTCCTAATGATGCTGATCTCCAGCCTGCCGAACTTGCCAGTGCCACTGTATCTACAACTGTATCTGAGTCTATCTGTCCCCGGCTGAGCTCCTCCTTTCCCTGGCCCGATCTGAACTTAAAGCGGAGTTCCACCCTAAAAATTATCTTTTGCTTGTCCCCTTGCTTTAACCACTTTACCACCGGAGGATTTTGCTGTCTTGCGTCCAGGCCACTTTTTGCGATTCGGCACTGTGCGACTTTAACTGACAATTGCGCGGTCGTATGCCGTACCCAAACGAAATTTACGTCCTTTTTTTCCCACAAACAGAGCTTTCTTTTGGTGGTATTTAATCACCTGTGCGATTTTTACTTTTTGCGCTATAAACAAAAAAAGAGCGTAAATTTTGAAAAAATAACAATATTTTTCACATTTGTTTATATGAAATTCCCCCCCCCAAAAAATTAAAAAATCAAAATTTTTTAAAATTTTTGGCCAATTTGTATTCTGCTACCTATGCTTGGTAAAAAAAAAAAAAATCACAATAAGCGTATTTTGATTGGTTTGCGCAAAAGTTATTGCGTTTACTAACTAAGGGAGAGATTTCTGTCATTTTTGGTGTTTTTTTTTTTAACAAGTAATGGCGGCAATCTGCGATTTTTTTTGCGGGACTGCGACATTGCGGTGGACAGATCGGACCCTTGACTGACATTTTTTACACTTTTGGGGGTACCAGTGACGTTTCTACAGTAATCAGTGCTATAAATATGCACTGTTACTGTAAAAAGGACACTGGCAGGGAAGGGGTTAATTTTATTGGAGAGGGAGGGGTTAATGTATGTCTGGTGCTTACTAACATGTGTGGGGGGAGGTGACTGAGTGACACAGGGACAGATCCAAGGTTCAGCTATGCTGAACCCTGCAATCTGTCGCTGTCTGTCACTTCAGAGATCCGCCCGCTTTGTTTACACAAGCAGGCGGATCTCTACACTCGATTCCCCGACGATCGGGGAAGAGCGGCGGCTCCTCCCCTGGCCCGACTCCCGCTGTGAATGAATACAGCGGGAGCGAGCCTCCGGCGGCCCACAAGGGGAGGAGTCCAGCGACGTAGGTCTACGTCACTGGACGATAACTAACCACTTTGCCGCAGTAGAGCTCGAGTGAGCGGTCGGCAAGTGGTTAAAGAACCTGAAAAAAAATTTGATAATGACAATTTTTTTTTCTTTTCAATTACCTTGTTTTTAATGCAAATATACTTACCTTCCTTCCTCTTCCTCCCTCTGCGGACACGGCCGCCGATGTCACTTCCTCCTTCGCATTGCGTCCTGGGAGATGAGCGTCATCAATCCCAGGATGCAATGGGAATGGCTACAGCACATGCGCAAGATTGCGATCGGCATTCTGGGTAGCCAGTTCCAGGAAGAAGGACACAGCGGGGGACATAGCGGCTTCAGACGCCCACAACGGAGATGGCCACGCTCTTCAATCAATTTTAAAGGTAAGTATTTATCTTTATTTGTTTACTGTAATGACCTGTAATGTGGGGTTAGTGTTTGGGTAATTAGGGATAGATTAGGATTAGGGGGGTATTTTTATCTAAAAAAGTTGTATGTGGCCGGAACTCCGCTTTAACTCACACATGACACATCCCGGCCAGAGCTGTGCTGCTCTGTCCACTCTTCCATCGGTCTTACTGATTGCTTGTTTCATCCTCCGCTCTGTACAAGATGGCGGGCCGGGGCAGGGTCCCTGGTGGAGAGTGGAGACTGAAGAGGAGACACTGCTGGAAAGGGAGAGATCATGTGTTGGAGTCTGACTACTAGGCCAGCCACTGAGATCAGAAGTGCAACTGCAGGGGAAGATCTTCTCCACTCCTGGTGCAGGGAGGAACCAAATTAGGGAGCTCAATAGGCGATATTTCTGTATTTCCCATATTTCAGCCCACCCTAATGAGCTCTCATTAACACAATAGGAAACTGACAGGCAGCCAGTAAGGGTGGAGAGCTGTTTCCTCAGTTTTCTTAATACAACTTTTGTGTGTTTTTTTTGGAGGGACAACCTGTTGCTAGGCAAATTAGATAAAAAAAAATTTTAATCATGATAAGACTTTTTCTTTTTCAAATCTACCTAGCAACAACAGCAGTAAGAGAGAAACTCAACAGAAAAATAAAATACGTTTATTTTAACTTGTTTATTTTTTCCTACAACAAAACTGGTGGGGCGCTGCCCCAGGAGCCCCTATGGAGGAGCCTCCTTTGTACTGTACTATGGACACAACTTATTGTTATCAATAAGTTGAAGATCACTTCTCCCCAGGTGTGCAGCATTTCTGAGCCGGTACTGCAGAGCTTGTACAGGTCTCCTCGCGTCTACATAACGTCATGTTTGTTCTCCTCCCGGGGCCCCATCACATCTCTCTCTCTCTCTCTGTGACTCCAGGCTAGATCCCTAGGTATTCTGTGCCGCAAGGCCATTCCCAGTATGTAGGGATCCTTTCACTAGTAGAGGAGCCAAGCACACTACCCCTTTACTACCAGAATATCCATCACCTCTGCCATGTCACCAGTTTCCTGGCTGGTTGCCTGCTAAAGCAAGTGACACAAATACAGTAGTCATTAGCAATATAGCCTCCTTAGGACAGCTTCTCTGTTTGTTAGACCCATGTACTTTATTTTCTCTAACTTCAGTCCCCAATTGTAAGCACTGTTTTTTTAATATGCCTTACATTCACCCCTTCAAAGACTTCAGACAAGGCATTTTAGATGAACAGTAAAGATCTATTACTGATGTAGTTAAATGAGACATTTAAACAGTATTTGCCCATTCAAGAGCAGAGCCACATAGATGTGTATCTAGCCTTATAGACTATTTACAAATCAAAAATACATTTACTATGCTGAGTGTATAAAACACTTTTATTGTAATTTTTAAAATTTTATCAATACATGTGTCTATAATAGTTTGAAGGACCTAGGCGCATGGATGCTCAACCCATGGCCCTCCAGCTGTTGAGAAGCTACAAGTCCCATGAAGCATTGCAAGGCTGACAGTTACAAGCATGACTCCCAAAGGCAAAGGCATAATGGGATGTGTAGTTCCGCAACAGCTGGAGGGCCATGGGTTGAGCACCCATGACCTAGGGAATGACAATAATGGCACTTTATATTGCAGATTTAATTTGCTATGAGCACTAATAGGTAAGGTCGATTGATGTTCACAATTATTGATATGATATCTACATGGAGATCATTCCCTCTCATGAATCTTTCAGCATAAAGGAGGAGGGGCGTTACGCCGGGCACCTAGAACAAGTCACTTGTCTGGGACATGGGGTACCTTTACTTGTGCCGAGCACCATGTACACTTGAACAAATAAACTGGACTCCATGCATGACTTAGTTAACTCTGGCTCTCCATACCTGTGCACAGGCTGGGGACTCATACGGTGCTGACCAGTGTTGGGCATATAACTTAAAAAAAGTAATTAGTTATAGTTACTATTTACTTCTCCCAAAAAGTAACCGAGTTAGTAACTGAGTTACATCAATAAAAAAGTAACTAATTACCAGGGAAAGTAACTATTGCATTACTTTAAAAAAAAAAACAAATATGTCAAATAACTTCTATGCCCCTTGTATGCATGGTATTTGCTGAATGGTACCTGTGTGGTATTTGCTGAGTGGTACCTGCGTGGTACACTGGTATGGTACCTGAGTGGTACGTATTTGCTGAGTGGCACAGGTGGTACCTGAGTGGTATTTGCTGAGTGGTAGTGGCTGGCCGCATGGTACACTGGTATCTGAGTGGTCTTTGCTGAGTGGTACCTGAGTGGTATTAGCTGAGAGTGGCACTGTGGTACCTGCATGGTACACTGGTACCTGAGTGGTATTTTCTGAGTGGTACTTGCTGAGTGGCACTGGTGGCACTGGTACCTGGGTGGCATTTGCTGAGAGTTTCTGGCTGCTTGATACACTGGCAGTGGGTATCTGAGTGACATTTGCTGAGTGGTACCTTAGTGGGTATTTGCTGAGTGGTACCTTAGTGGGTATTTGCTGAGTGGTACCTTAGTGGGTATTTGCTGAGTGGTACCGGCTGGCTGCGTGGTGTTGGTAAACTGGTACAGGCAGTGGTACCTGACCTGAGTCCTCCTGAGTGACTCCTGACTAAGTGGTATTTTATTTTTACTCGAGTGGTACCTGCTGCTGCTGGTGGTGGAGGTGGACTGGTGGTGCTGGTGCACTGGTGGTGGTGGGCAGTGGTGGCTGGTGGTGTGACACTGGTGGGGGTTACTGGCAGTGTGGTACGGTGGTACCTGACTCCTGAGTCCACTCCAGTCCTGACTGTGGTATTTTATGTTTTTGGTACCTGCTGGCTGGTGGTGGTGTGGCACACTGGTGGGGTCTGAGTCCTGACTGTGATATTTTAGTTTTTTTTTTTTGTACCTGCTGGCTGCTGGGGGTGGTGGTGGCTGGTGGTGGTGTGGCACACTGGTGGTGTCCGTCTGTCTCCGTCCTCCAGGCTGTCTGTGACTGTACTCTGGCTGACTCCTCCTGTGCTGCTGTCCCTCCTGTGACTGTCCTGCTCCTGAGTGCAGAGTGCAGTGGCTGTGCCTGTGGACAACTGGACGGTGGTGGTGGTGGTATTTATATATAAATATATATATATTTATACATCGCCGGGGTACCTGCTGGGCGCTGGCTGGCACGCTGTAACTCTAGACTCCAGTCTCTCTCCATCTCTCCACAGGCCAGTACCATAAGAGTGGACAGCAGCAGGGTCATAGAGGAGTGAAGAGAGAGCAGTTACACTACTGCCATCTAGTGGCGGTAGATGTAATTGCGGTAATGCCGTTTAAGTAATGGGAATGGTGTTACCGCGGGGGGAAAAGTTATCAATTAGATTACTAGTTACCCGCAAAAGTAACGGCGTTAGTAACATTGTTTACTATTAATGCCGTTATTCCCATCACTGGTGCTGACCTGCTCCCATTGCTATGTTAGACAGACCTGCTTGCAGAGAGAGTGCTGATAACAACTTCTCCTGCAAGAGGCTATCCCACCTGCCATATGAGAATGCTTAAAAACAGGCCACCTGCCAAAACTTCTGTTACCCTTGGTAACCACCGTAGCTTCACTCTGTATTAACTCTTTGTACTGAAGTCTTCGTACCCCATTGGGGTAGTGACTCGAACTGTAAAATATGTGTGTTGGTTACTTGCATTACACCCCTTTAGTATCTTCAGACCAGGAAAAGGCAACATTTCAAAAGCTTTACTGGAACCATGTGGATAAGAATCACAAAACAACAGATCAACATAAAATGCGGTCTTTTCCTAACATCCCTAATCCTTAACTACATGCCTATGGCTGCTAAGCATACCTACACAGGAAAGAGTCCATTCTTGGTGGAGACCCTGGTTGGTATCTTCAGGGAGGACTGAAAGTCCCAACAATCCCCCTACATGTGGAAGGCTCCAGGACACAGGTTGGTAGCATCCTTGCTGGAAACAGGACAGAAGCAGTCTCCCACACCTTGTTGGCTGTCTGTACATTTCCTTCCCACATAGCAGGCTGTGTTGGCAGGTTCCTCGAGCAGGTAATCTCCAGTGACAATAGTCAGGATGAGAACTTAGCTGAAGGCAGAGAGGGACAGAGCCATCTGGTGGATGCTGGAGGAGCGGATTACATAGCAGCTGTCAGCTTATCTTTTCCCATATGGCTGGACTCATCTGGGCAGAGCTCCCTCCTGATTTTTTATGCACAGGGAAGTTAACCCTTTCTCTTCCTGCCAGGCAGCAGCTAACTAGCAAATCTTAACCTGCTTACAAGTAAGCCTTCTATTTTCCACATATGTAATGAAACAGAAGTCTAATAACCATGTAGACTGTAAATTACTTTGTAGTCAACAAAATCTTTCCAAGTGAACAATAGCTGGGATATTGTGGCAACTACAGTATCGCACAAAAGTGAGTACATCCCTCACATTTTTGTAAATATTTTATTATATCTTTTCATGTAACAACAATGAAGAAATTACACTTTGCTACAATATAAAGTAGTGAGTGTACAGCTTGTCTAAATTTGCTGTCCCCTCAAAATAACTCAACACATATCCATTAATGTCTAAACCGCTGGCAACAAAAGTGAGTACACCCCTAAGTGAAAATGTCCAAATTGGGCCCAATTAGCCACTTTCCCTCCCTGATGTCATGTGACTCTCTAGTGTTACAAGGTCTCAGGTGTGAATAGGGAGTAGGTGTGTTAAATTTGGTGTTATCGTATAACAGTGTTAATTTTCTGTCCCCTCAAAATAACTCAAGACGCAGCCATTAATGTCTAAGCCACTGGCAACAAAAGTGAGTACACCCCTAAGTGAAAATGTCAACATTGGGACCAATTAGCCATTTTCCCTGCCCGGTTTCATGTGAGTCGTTAGTGTTAAAAGGTCTCAGATGTGAATGGGAGCAGGTGTGTTAAATTTGGTGTTATAGCTCTCATTCTCTCATACTGGTCACTGGAAGTTCAACATGGCACCTAATGGCAAAGAACTCTCTGAGGATCTGAAAAACAGAATTGTTGCTCTACATAAAGATGGCCTAGGCTATAAGAAGATTGCTAAGACCCTGAAACTGAGCTGCAGCAGGGTGGCCAAGATCATACAGTGGTTTAACAGGACAGGTTCTACTCAGAACAGGCCTCGCAATGGTTGACCAAAGAAGTTGAGTGCACACACTCAACGTCATATCCAGAGGTTGTCTTTGGGAAATAGACGTATGAGTGCTGCCAGCTTTACTGCAGAGGTTGAAGAGGTGGAGGTCAGCCTAACAGTGCTCAGACCATATGCAGCACACTGCATCAAATGGGTCTGCATGGCTGTCGTCCCAGGAGGAAGCCTCTTCTAAAGATGATGCGCAAGAAAGCCTGCAAACAGTTTGCTGAAGATAAGCAGACTAAGAACATGGATTACTGGAACCATAAACTGTGGTCGGATGAGACCAAGATAAACTTATTTGGTTCAGATGGTGTCAAGCGTGTGTGGAAGCAACCAGGTAAGGACTACAAAGACAAGTGTGTCTTGCGCACATGGTGGTGGGAGTGTCATGAACTGGGGCTGCATGAGTACTGAGCTACAGTTCATTGAGGGAACCATGAATGCCAACAAGTACGGTGACATACTGAATTAGAGCTTGATTCCCTCCCTGCCTCCCTGCAGCTGCAGGGTAGTATTCCAACATAACGACCCCAAACACACCTCCAAGATGACCACTGCCTTGCTAAAGAAGCTGAGGATAAAGGTGATGGACTGGCTAAGCATGTTGCCAGACCCAAACCCTATTGTGCATCTGTGGGGCATCCTCAAGCCGAAGGTGGAGGAGTGCAAGGTCTCTAACATCCACCAGCTCTGTGATTTTATCATGGAGGAGTGGAAGAGAACTCTAGTGGCAGCCTGTAAAGCTCTGGTGAGCTCCATGCCCAAGAGGGTTAAGGCAGTGCTGGAAATTAATGGTGACCACACAAAATATTGACACTTTGGGCCCAATTTGGACATGTTCACTTTTGTTGCCAGCGGTTTAGATATTAATGGCTGTGTGTTGAGTTTTTTTGAGGGGGCAGCAAATTTACACTGTTATACAAGCTGTATCCTCACTACTTTACATTGTAACAAAGTGTAATTTCTTCAGTGTTGTCACATGAAAAGATATAATAAAATATTTACAAAAATGTGAGGGGTGTACTCACTTTTGTGAGATACTGTACATCCAATACAAAAGATATTCCTAAACACAAGATATTGGGGAGTTATATATCTGGGTGTGACATTTTCAGGGACACTTACTTGCTGTGTGTAGAATGGGGACCATGGATTTTTAAGATACAGAATGCTGTTGAGCCAGCAAAGGAGGCACATGGACATTTCTAAAGATATCATGTTACTAAGCTAGGGATGGGAGCAGTCAGTTGCATGGTTGTTGGTGCATGGTTGCAACACAGTAAATTGCTGAACACAGAAACAATTCCAGAGGGGTACTAAATTAGAAAATGTGAATATACAGCTTTTTTTTGTTTGGTCACACATAAGCACATTTCTTTCCCTGCTACATGCGCTTAGCCAACATGCACACTCCGGTTAGTTACTTTAATTTTCACCATGTCGATATTTCAAGTAGGAAGATAGCTGGACAGTATATAACTGTGGTAATAAGCCTATTGTAGGCATTTAATTAAATTGATTCGATTTAGAATCATTATGTTATTCGGTAGATTGGAATGGAATAGGATCATTAGCCATTATACCGTAAAGGCTCTTGCAAAAGCAATCAATTAAAATATAATACATAAATTGTGAAATTCACTCTGTGCCCTGATTCCAGTGCATTAATAATTCTTAAACTTGGTGCTTTTTTTCTGCAACGTTCATGTCCAGCACTATCTGGAATCCTATTCTCCAGTTCAGATTTTACTAGATTCATGTTATCCTGTTTCACTACGTTGACAGTAATGAACCCTTTTTTAACAAGTGTAAATTACTTTTTTTTGCTTCCTCAAAAAATGACCTTATTATCTCTCTTTGCTCACAGATTGTAGTGTGTGGACTATAGCTATATTTATACTCAAAGATATTATCTAATTTGGACCATCTCTTGCTTTCCTAGAAATTAAAGCTAACTCAGTCTTTCTTAATAACTCCGTTTCTACTGCCAAGTTATTCGTTTAGTTGCCTTCTTTTGTATTCTCAGTAAATCCAGAACATTTCTAATGAGAAACCAGATATAACACCGAACTGTATAACAGTGAGGTTAGCCACTGTTGATTTTATGCTACACTTCACTGCATGTCAATTTTATATGTGTGAACAGTATAGGTCAGCCTTTCTCAACCCTTTTTAGATACAGAGGAATCCTTGAAATAATGTTCATGTCTCTGGGACCCCTTGCTAAATTATTACATCTCTAGCTTACAGTAAATTTGCATGGTCAGTAAGTTTTGAACATATTAATACACAAAATAATAAAGAATGTAGTGTATCTAGCAAATTTGGCATCCAGGGAAGATAGTTTTTTAACACCCCTATGCTCTCTAAGAAAATTATTTCAGTAACAATCATAAAATTGAACAAATATTAATAATGGCCAGAAAAGAAAATTGTAGTGCCCCTTACATTGGTGGTAATTTGAAAAGTGACTTCTTATATTGGTAGTTGGTGTATAGTCCCATACATTGGTGACCAATGGGAGAACAACACATTATATTAATGGCCAGTGAGAGAAGGACACTTTTACATTGGTAATCAGTGGGAAAACTACCCCCCTTACACACAGCTAAAAAGACACATCAATGGTTACTGAGAATTAGCAGCTGGGGCCAATGGCACCCGTTGTTCTCAGCAAAGCCTGTGAGAGACCGGATAGGGGAGAGGAGCTGCTGCAAATGTGCACAGCGTTGGACCAAGATCAGGCTCAGATGAGGTTTTAGGGGGACTCCAGGGAAAGCTACACTTAAAAATACTTTTACCTTTATAACCGCTTTAAGTTGACCATATACCAGTGTTAATTTTGGCATCGAATTTTGATTTAGTTTTAGTTATAGTCTTTTGACTAAAATGCCATTTTAGTTTTAGTCCCATTTTAGTCATCTGCAATTGATTTAGTTTCAGTCATAGTCTTTGACAAAACTGCCTTTTTAGTTTTAGTCCCATTTTAGTCGTCGTATTTTAGTTGACTAAAATCTCCAGTACAAAAATATATAAAATAGTGTTGTGCAGAATAAAAATCCTCTTAGATAAGAGTGTATATGTGATGTAAATAGATTTATAAAAATATTATATGCTCCTTCAATAAATAAACAGATATATCTATGTGTTCAAAAAATAAATCCCTAATTATCCTCGCCAGTGTTAAATCATAATACATATAAATATTGACCAGAGATAAAAAATATAAAGTGACTGGTGAATAATTTAGTATAATAAAACACAATATTTTCTCAATAAAACTGCATAAATCCTCAAAAAAGTGCGTAATGAAAAAAAATGTCCAATAAAAAATTGTTTCCAATGTGCAAATCACAGTGATAAGGAATCAAAATACAGTCCAACGTATATTAATTCAGAAATAAATAAAGTAGTGTCAAAAATAGAAAAATCCAAGTCTTTGTGTGTTAGTGCAAAAAACAATTAGAATCTTCTATAAAGTGTTCAAGACCACCTGAGGGTGGTAGGTGCTGCTGGAGTGTCACGTTTTGGATGAATAATTTTCTCTGATTCCCAGTATATGTGACAGTTTAAACCGTATCTGAGCTACGGACCGCTGGATTAATAGGATCTGGAAGGGTCAACCCTAAGAAGGAGCCCCTGTATATGTGCCTGTTTTAATCGTGCATAAGGTAGCACCCACTCACAAGTAGAGGTGTACCGAACTGTTCGCCGGCGGACAGTTCCCGGCGAACTTAGCATGTTCGCGTTCGCTGCTGCGGGCGAACATATGCGATGTTCGGTCCGCCCCCTATAATACATCATTGAGGCAAACTTTGACCCTGAACTTTACAGTCAGCAGGCACATTTCCAGCCAATCAGCATACCTCCCTCCCACACCCTCCCACCTCCTATAAATAAGCAAGGGCAGCATCCATCTTAGATCATTCTGAAGCAGTGTGTTAGTGAGAGTAGGGAGAGCTGCTGCTGCTGCTGTTAAGCTAGGGACAGTTAGTCAGTGTTCCTGGTCTTGCAGTGTTCTTGGTCCACTACTGCTGTAAGGACAGCATCCTGCCAGCACCCCAAAAAGCCCTTGTAAGGGCTGGTATTTGTGTAATTTTTTTTTATATATATATATCTAGTGTCCCCAAAAGCCCTTTTAAGGGCTGGTAATTGAGTTTTTTCTTTTTATATATATATATATATCTATCTAGTGTCCCCAAAAGCCCTTTTAAGGGCTGGTAATTGAGGATTTTTTTTTTATATATATATATATATATATATATATATATATATATATATATATATATATATATATATATATATCTATTGTACACTTCAGTTGCCTGCCCGCTGTGTGTGAGAGGCCACAGACCCACCACAGACTGTACTGTGTGCACACCACACTCATTTCGGGTGGCACAGGCACAGTACCTTGCATTTTAAAAAATATTTTTTTTTTTTCCTCTGTCATAATTGCAGTGAGTGCTGTGTCAGGTCCACAGAGTGCACTGTACCCACTGCAGTGCACTGCCCACCACTGATATATATACGGTGGCACAGCATCTTGTTGCAATTGCAAATTGAAAAAAAATATATATTTTTTTTATAATTGCAGTTGCCTGGGTGCCAGTGACTGTCAGGTCCACAGAGTGTACTGTGCCACTGCCCACCCACCACTGATATATAAGGTGGCACAGCAGCTTGCAAAGTAAAAAAAAATATTTTTTTTATAATTGCAGTTGCCAGGGTGCCAGTGACTGTCAGGTCCACAGAGAGTGTACTGTGCCACTGCCCACCCACCACTGATATATAAGGTGGCACAGCAGCTTGCAAAGTAAAAAAATATATATTTTTTTTATAATTGCAGTTGCCTGGGTGCCAGTGACTGTCAGGTCCACAGAGAGTGTACTGTGCCACTGCCCACCAACCACTGATATATAAGGTGGCACAGCAGCTTGCAAAGTAAAAAAATATATATATTTTTTTATAATTGCAGTTGCCTGGGTGCCAGAGTGACTGTCAGGTCCACAGAGAGTGTACTGTGCCACTGCCCACCCACCATTGATATATAAGGTGGCACAGCAGCTTGCAAAGTAAAAAAAAATATATTTTTTTTATAATTGCAGTTGCCTGGGTGCCAGTGACTGTCAGGTCCACAGAGTGTACTGTACCCACTGCCCAACACTCCTATAGGGTGGCACAGCACCTTGCACTCATAGTACAACACATTAAAAAAAAAATGACAGGCAGAGGCAGGCCACCCCGCAAGGGCCGTCGTGGTCGTGGTGCTGTGATTTCCTTAGGCCCTAGAATAATGCCCAGTGTTCAGAGGCCACCACAGACCCTGAACTCAAAAAATTCTGAGGACATAGTTGACTGGCTTACACAGGACACCCAATCGTCTACAGCTTCTGCTCGGAACCTTAATGCACCATCCTCCTCCAGCTCAGCTTCGGGCACCTCTCAATTTACCACTCGCCAGCCCGCCGGCACCACCACCAACACTAGCACCACAGCCGCTTCACTTGATCCGTCAGAGGAGTTATTTTCACATCAGTTGGAAGAAATAAGTGATGTGCAACTATTAGTGCTAGAGGATGTAGATAACGGGGATATGTCTCAGTCAGGCAGCATTATACACATGGACGTACATTGTGATGATGATGATGATGTTGTACCTGCTGCTGCTGCCTTTGCTGAGTTGTCAAGTGAAGCGGCTGATGATGACGATGTGTCTGTGGATGTCACCTGGGTGCCTGCTCGAAGAGCAGAAGAAGAGGGGGAAAGTTCAGATGGGGAGACAGAGAGGAGGAGGAGGAGACGAGTTGGAAGCAGGGGGAGGAGGTCATCGCAAGGAGCTAGTGGCGCAGTCAGACAGCATGTAGATTCGGCACCCGGGGTCAGCCAGACAGCACGCCAATCAACGCAAGCTGTTGCCACCACCAGAATGCCGTCCTTGCAAAGCTCAGCAGTGTGGCATTTTTTTTGTGTGTCTGCCTCTGATATCAGCGATGCCATTTGTAACCTGTGCCAAAAGAAACTGAGTCGTGGGAAGTCCAACACCCACCTAGGTACAACTGCTTTGCGAAGGCACATGATTTCACATCACAAATGCCTATGGGATCAACACATGAGTAAAAGCAGCACACAAACTGAAAGCCACCATCCTCCTGGTCCAGCATCTTCAGCCACGTCAACCACTGCTGTCCTCCATGCCCCCTATCAACAACCCGCCTCTCCGCCTCTCACCTTCAGCAGTTCCTGCTCATCTGCCCACAGTCAGGTGTCTGTCAAGGAAATGTTTGAGCGTAAGAAGCCAATCTCACAGAGTCACCCCCTTGCCCGGCGTCTGACAGCTGGCTTGTCGGAACTCTTAGCCCGCCAGCTTTTACCATACAAGCTGGTGGAGTCTGAGGCCTTCAAAAAATTTGTCGCTATTGGGACACCGCAGTGGAAGGTACCCGGCCGAAATTATTTTTCACAAAAGGCAATCCCCAACCTGTACTCTATTGTGGAAAATGAAATCATGTCACGTCTGGCACACAGTGTTGGGGCAAGGGTCCATCTGACCACTGATAGCTGGTCTGCAAAGCACGGTCAGGGCAGGTATATCACTTACACTGCGCATTGGGTAAACCTGCTGGCGGCTGCCAAGCATGGAATGCGTGGCTCTGCTGCAGAGGAGTTGGTGACACCTCCACGACTTGCAGGCAGGCCTGCTGCCACCTCCTCTACTCCTCCTACTCCATCCTCTTTGCTAACCTCCTCGGCTGAGTCCTCTTCTGCTGTTGCGTCTTGCTCCACACCAACTGCACCCCCCCAGCTCCCCAGGGGCTATTCCACATGCCGGATACGACAGTGTCACGCTGTCTTGGGGTTGACTTGCCTGAAAGCAGAGAGTCACACCGGACCAGCACTACTGTCCGCCCTGAACGCACAGGTGGATCAGTGGCTGACCCCGCACCAACTGGAGATCGGCAAAGTGGTGTGTGACAACGGAAGCAATTTGTTGGCGGCATTGAATTTGGGCAAGTTGACACATGTGCCGTGCATGGCACATGTGTTGAATCTGATTGTGCAACGCTTTGTGCAGAAGTACCCAGGCTTACAGGACGTCCTCAAGCAGGCCAGGAAGGTGTGTGGCCATTTCAAGCGTTCCTACACGGCCATGGCGCACTTTGCAGATATTCAGCGGCGAAACAACATGCCAGTGAGGCGCTTGATTTGCGACAGCCCGACACGTTGGAATTCAACACTGCTAATGTTTGACCGCCTGCTCCAACAAGAAAAAGTGGTCAATGAGTATTTGTATGACCGGGGTGCTAGGACAGCCTCTGCGGAGCTGGGTATTTTTTTGCCACGTTACTGGACGCTCATGCGCAATGCCTGTAGGCTCATGCGTCCTTTTGAGGAGGTGACAAAGCTAGTCAGTCGCACCGAAGGCACCATCAGCGACATCATCCCATATGTTTTCTTCCTGGAGCGTGCCCTGCGAAGAGTGCTGGATCAGGCCATAGATGAGCGTGAAGAGGAAGAGGAAGAGTTGTGGTCACCATCACCACCACCAGAAACAGCCTTACCATCGCTTGCTGGACCTGCGGCAACACTGGAAGAGGAGTCAGAGGAAGAGGAGTCAGAGGAGGAATGTGGTTTTGAGGAGGAGGAACACCAACCACAGCAGGCATCCCAGGGTGCTCGTTGTCACCTATTTGGTACCCGTGGTGTTGTACGTGGCTGGGGGGAAGAACACACCTTCAATGACATCAGTGAGGACGAGGAATTGGACATGAGTAGCTCGGCATCCAACCTTGTGCAAATGGGGTCTTTCATGCTGTCATGCCTGTTGAGGGACCCTCGTATAAAAAGGCTGAAGGAGAACGACCTGTACTGGGTGGCCACGCTACTAGACCCCCGGTATAAGCAGAAAGTCTCTGATATGTTACCTAATTACCGGCAGGCGCAAAGGATGCAGCAGCTACAAAATAAGTTGAAAAGTATGCTTTACACAGCATATAAGGGTGATGTCACAGCACAACGGGAATCCAACAGGGGAAGAGGTGAAAGTAATCCTCCTCCTACCACCACAACCACGCCGGCAAGGACAGGACGCTTTACAGACGTCTTGTTGATGGAGGACATGCGGAGCTTTTTTAGTCCTACGCATCGCCACAGCCCTTCGGGGTCCACCCTCAGAGAACGACTCGACCCACAGGTAGCAGACTACCTTGCCTTAACTGCAGATATCGACACTCTGAGGAGCGATGAACCCCTTGACTACTGGGTGTGCAGGCTTGACCTGTGGCCTGAGCTATCCCAATTTGCAATTGAACTTCTGGCCTGCCCCGCTTCAAGTGTCCTGTCAGAAAGGACCTTCAGCGCAGCAGGAGGTATTGTCACTGAGAAGAGAAGTCGCCTAGGTCAAAAAAGTCTCGATTACCTCACCTTTATTAAGATGAATGTGGCATGGATCCCGAAGGGACTGACAGTGGGGGATGCATTTGACTAAAAAAGGCCTGATGACTCTGAGATGCCTTGGGCTAAAAATGGTCCACACGCTGCTGTATTTAATCTCTGCATGCCAGATGACTTACGTGACGTCTCCGCCACCAACTACGGTTCAAGCCGCAATGTTTTAGTGCACTTTCTGCCTTGAAAACCTAAATTTTTCCAGCCGCTGCTACAGCAGCGGCTGCAACAATACCTATTTTTTCATGCATGTGTACATGCCTAATTTTTCTGGCCTCTGGTGCTACACTGTGGCTGCAAAAAAACAAAAAAAAAAAAAAGGCACATACATGTGTCAATTCCCCTTCGTGATCATTACCTTGTTGTGGTGAAGGGGCTTGCGTATCACAATGCGTATCACAATGAAGCAATCACCTCTAGGAGTGTGTTGGCAATGTTGGCACACCCCAGATGATAAGGTCGTTGCTTCATTGTGAACAGACCAAAAGCGATCAGCATGATAATTTTTCATAGAAAAAACATTAATTTTCTTTAATTAAAAAAAAAGAGGACAGCCTCTGCGGAGCTGGGTATTTTTTGGCCGCGTTACTGAATGCTCATGCACAATGGCTGTAGGCTCATGCGTCCTTTTGCGTGACAAACCTGGTCAGTCGAACCCAAGGCAACATCATCGACCTCATCCCATATGCTTTTTTTCTGGAGCGTGCTGGATCAGGCCGTAGATGAGCATGAAGAGGAAGAGTTGTGGTCCCCATCACCACCAGAAGCAGCCTTGTCGTTGTCGATTGCTGGACCTGTGGCAACGCAGAGAGAGGAGTCTGAAGAAGAGAAGTCAGAGGAGGAAGGTGGCTTTGAGGAGGTGGAAGACCAACCACAGCAGGCGTCCCAGGGGGCTTGTTGTCACCTTTCGGGGACCCTTGGTGTTGTACATGGCTGGGTGGAGGAAGAGACCTTCAATGACGTCAGTGAGGACAAGGAACGGGACATGGCTAGCTTGGTATCCAACCTTGTGCAAATGGGGAGTTTGCGGTTGTGCAAATGGACTGACTGACTGTTGGCCAATGGCCAGGTGACAACTGCACCCTGTTGGAGGCAGGGGCGCAGCGCAAGGTAGTGAACCCGATAGCAGACTGCTGCGGATGGACCGGAACATGAGCCCAAGATTCCCCAGGGCGCGGAGTCTAAGACCCAGCAGGTGTTCACCATAGCCTCTAGTGGTGAGGATGGACTTGGCTGCAGCTGGGCCCAGGTCGCGGCCCCTGGGGTCCCCCAGGTCACGCTCCGTAGGGAGAGAAGGGAAGCAGCCACTCAGGACACACGGAATGGTGATGGGTAAGCCGAGGTGGGGGTAACAGCCAAACAGGAACAGTCAGAGACAGAGACAAGCCAAAGTCGGTACACAGTAGATCAAGCACACAGGAAACAGGAAACTAGCAACACGGAACAGCAAAGCTAGCTGGCCTGCAGTGCACTGGTTAATATAGACTTCCTGTAATGGCCTGGGGTGGAGCCAAACAGGGAGGAGAGATGATAAAAACAGCCAGAAGGAATAGTCTAGGCCCTTAATGCAGACATGAGGAATGAGGAAGGATCAGGAGGGACAGGTAAACTACCAGACATTTATTGCATGTCCATGACAATGGGGAGTTTTGTATGTTAGAGTTTGGTCAGACTGTCACTGTGAAGCGGGCGTAACCCTTACACTATAAATATAATAAATAAGAGTAAAAATCTGCCTAGTTGCTATTTCAATGATATTGGTGACCAATCCAGATTGTACTGTGTATGGTGTGCTATCCAAAAATGTAAAATAAAATAAAATAAACCTGTGTGATATAAATTGTTGAAAACAGCACTTTATATTTGGTAACACTGTATGATTATTGAAGCGGATAATACATTTATTGATATACTCAGCATTGGAATCACATGAAAACATTGACTTTTCACGAAACAATTTATATCACACAGGTTTATTTTATTTTATATTTTTGGATAGCACACCATACACAGTACAATCTGGATTGGTCACCAATATCGTTGAAATAGCAACTAGGCAGATTTTTACTGTTGCGTAACACTATTTATTGTATTTATATAGCACAGAGCACTTTCTGAGGAGTGAGGTGTTTGCGGCAGTTGTAAAATCTAGATTAGGGGGGTAGCTCGCAGGATTCCAATCTGATTTTGAGTAACCCTTACACTACCTGATTGATACAATATACCTGATCGTATACACACACTGGATGTTTTAAAGCACGTTATTCCAAACAATTTAGGAATGTTAGGTGATTTATGCCCTTTATGGAATAAAACACAACTCTGCGTCAACTACGTAATTTTCCATGCAAATTTTGTCATGGATCCCCCTCCGGCATGCCACAGTCCAGGTGTTAGTCCCCTTGAAACAACTTTTCCATCACTATTGTGGCCAGAAAGAGTCCCTGTGTGTTTTAAAATTCGCTTGCCTATTGAAGTCTATGGCGGTTCGCCCGGTTCGCGAACATTTGTTGATGTTCGCGTTCGCTGTTCGCGAACGGCGAATTTTAGGTTCGCGACATCACTACTCACAAGGGGGTGCAACAGTTGTTTTATGATCTGTGACACTCTGGTCACTCACTTTCTTGGAGAGCACCTACCACCATCAGGTGGTCTTGAGCACTTTATAGAAAATTCTAATTGTTTTTTGCACTAACTCACAAAGACTTGTATTTTTCTATTTTTGACACTACTTTATTTATTTCTGAATTAATATACGTTGGACTGTATTTTGATTCCTTATCACTGTGATTTGCACATTGGAAACAATTTTTTATTGGACATTTTTTTTCACTACGCACTTTTTTGAGGATTTATGCAGTTTTATTGAGAAAATATTGTGTTTTATTATACTAAATTATTCACCAGTCACTTTATATTTTTTATCTCTGGTCAATATTTATATGTATTATGATTTAACACTGGCGAGGATAATTAGGGATTTATTTTTTGAACACATAGATATATCTGTTTATTTATTGAAGGAGCATATACAGTAATCCCCCCGCTCCATCGCGGTTCAGTTTTTGCGGTCCCGGTATATTGCGTTTTTTTTTGTACTGTTATTTTACTATATAAATCATTAAAAATGAAATATTTTTGTGTTTTCCATAGCTCTTGCTATGTCTCTCAGTATCTTTTATGTGTTTAAATGAGTTTCTATTGTTTTAAAAGTGTGTTTAAAGACCTTAAAATGCTTTTACACGTACAGTGACAGTAAAAAAAAATGCCTACAATGCATTTGAATAGGGTTTTTCTATTTCGCGGATTTTCACTTTTCGCGGCTGGGTCCGGAACGTAACCCCCGCAATGGAGGGGGGTTTACTGTAATATTTTTATAAATCTATTTACATCACATATACACTCTTATATAAAAAAGTTATAGTAAAAGATTCAGCGCTGAATAAATTAACAAGGACCAGCAGCTAACACTAAAAGGGTAATCCAACACCTCCACAGTAATATATTATAAACTAGTGTAGCGCAGTCCTTATAAAAATATACACTCAAATGGTAATAAACACATTAAAACCAAAAAATTGGTAAAAAGGCATTATGATGAATAAAGGAGAAAGTTCATATTGGTGATACAAAAGATGATAAGATAATAAAAGAGACACAGTCCACTAGTGATCCGGTGAAAAAATAGCAGCAAGTGTGACTTCTGTGCTCATAAAATTCCCATCACCTGGCACTATCTGCCTCTCACCTCCACAACTCGACCCCACAGGGTCAAACAGCATGAACAATCACCACGATATTCAGCCAGTAATACTCCAATGGAAAACAGGACCACAGCCTCCAGCACTTAACCGCATGGAAATCAAGTATGGCAGAGGATACAGCTTCCCAAATCGTTCCCAAACATAAGGAAAAAAGGAACAAATCTAGTGCTCTCTGTTGCGGTTTAAACGATTTATTTGCTCAAATAAAAGTATTGCACTTACATTGTATTGCACAAAAACGAGCATGAATTGCAGAGCATGCAGCGTGCTGGATGGTGCCTGATTTCCGGGTTGTTAGACAGCCTTCGGACCGTGTGACCAATCCCCCGTACGCGTTACGTCATGTGGACATAGACTTCTTCAGCGGGGAAGAAGTCTACGCCCACATGACGTAACGCGTACGGGTCCGAAGGCTGTGAAGTCTTTGAGGCATTTTAAAAATCTGGTACCTCAAGGTAGCTTGCAGGAACCCTTAATCTTTTTAAAATCTCCAGTACACTTTAGTCGAATAAAATCATTTTAGTCAAGTAAAATTTAATGTGTTTGGTAAATTGTAATGCATTTTTTTTGGTATTTCTATAGAATTTCCAAACTCATTATATACTCCTGGAGTAAAAAAATCGAATATATTATTATTTATGGTATTAGGGTTTGAACAAACTCACAGATACAGATTTAGCCACTCTGGATGGTCTGGGGAGGCCTATAATGCTGCACAGCGCTCTGGACGATGGTCTAAGGAGGCCTGTAATGCTTCAGAGTGCTGGATGGTGCTCTTAGGTCTGAGGGATGGCCTGTAATGCATAATGCTCTGGATGCCGCCATGCCGGTGGTCACTGGTCTGAGGAGGCCTGAAATGCTGCACAGTGCTCTGGACGGTAGTCTGATGAGGCCTGTACACACAGTGCTGGATGGTGGTCTCAGGTCTGAGGGATGACCTGTAATGCACAGTTCTGCTATAGTCTCCCGCAGTCGTCATGGATGGTGCACACAGTCGCTTCAACTCACTTGCTCACAGGCCTCCTCTGACCACCATCCAGAGCACTGTGCAGCATTATAGGCCTCCTCAGACCAGTGACCACTCACTTGCTTGCTGGGAGTGGAAGCAGGCAGAGCTCCGTGAAAACCGGAAGTTAGTAAAGGTCCTTGCCTC
Organism: Pelophylax lessonae; assembly: GCF_965119305.1. Taxonomy (NCBI): domain Eukaryota; kingdom Metazoa; phylum Chordata; class Amphibia; order Anura; family Ranidae; genus Pelophylax; species Pelophylax lessonae. The sequence continues at coordinate 125,467,328 of NC_138779.1, forward strand.
ACATTTTCATCCCATTTTCATTCATTAACGAAAACTGATTTGATTTTCATCATAGTTTTCGTCAGTGGACAAAAATGTGCTGTGCTTTTCGTTTTCATCGCTGCAAAAATGCCGCTGACGAAAAAGTTTTCGTTGACGAAGTTAACACTGCCATACACGTGACAATTTAATTTAGCAAAACGTACCTTTGAAAGTTGAAAAATGCATAAAAGCTGAAAACAGGAAATGGTGGTTTCAATTGACCACAAGGAGATGGGATCACAGTTGCCTTAAATGAACTCAGCAGAGAAATCTTCTTTAGTCAAATTTGCTGTAGTTTTTTTGGTTTTGCTCAATTTTTTTTTTTTCAATAACCTTCACTGAAGCTGTCTATGTACTGCCCAGTTCAAATGTTTAAATTCAGATGGTTAATTTAAATCTTGGGTGGTATCTTATTTGGTTTCAGGCAACCACTTTAGATCGTATTTCCCATGCCCTTTCATTTGAAAGTGGTTGGAATTGTCTGATGTATGGTTAGCGTAAGATTTTTCTTCCTTTAAGCGACCAGTTACAACTGAAAGCCCATTCCACCTGCCCTTTTCAGACAAAATATTAAAAAGAAAACATCAAATCCAAACTACTGTGGCCCTAAAGAATGTGGTAGGCAAGTCATGTGACTCGAACATTACAACCTCGTAGATTATACTTGAAGGTGGATAGTGGTATAAATAGAAAGGAAGAAATCACAGCTGATCCAAACACGCCAAACTACTTATAGATGCAGAGAGACTAAGGCTACGTTCACATGTGGGCGTAGCGGATCGCGAGCAGAATCACTGCGATTCTGCCCGCGATCCGGAATCATCGCAAATCACAGGACGCCTGTGCGATGCCCGTGATTTGCAATGGCACCCCAAACGCTGTGCGATGTTGCCACGATTTCCGCCTGCCAAATCGCGGTAACATCGCGCAAACAGAATCGCGGGACGCATGACGCACAAAAGAAGCTCCTGTATCTTTTTTGGGTGTCATGCTTCCCGCGATTCTGTTTGCGCGATGTTACCGCTATTCGGCAGGCGGAAATCGCGGCAACATCGCACAGCTTTGGGGTGCCATTGCAAATCACGGGCATCACACAGGCGTCCTGCGATTTGCAATGATTTCCGGATTGCGGGCAGAATCGCGATGATTCTGCCCGCGATCAGCTATGCCCACATGTGAACGTAGCATAAAAGAAGACAATGCAGTGGATACCCCAGATCCAAAAGTGGGCCCTCAGGCACAAGAAGCAAGAAAATAATCACAATACAGTGGCACCACTGAAAAAACCTACAAATTACAACATTGGGTTAATTAGTAATTCTACCTCAATGCCTTGATTGAAATACATGCTCCATGATTGCTGTTACGTTGTTGGTTTTGCCATAACTTGTTTTTCACGTTTGTCAAATTAGTTTTGCATTGTTTTTTTAAACGGAAGGAAATGAAGTATTCTGATTTCAACACTTGGTGGAACCATAACCGATTTATGAATATTATGTTATGACTTGTTTTTTAAGGTGTGGATGGAGCCAGTTTTGATCTAGATACCAAATAAGCAAATTAAAAAGAAAAAAAGATTATACCACCTTATATGTATAAGTATGCACTGTGCTGTGTTAGTACATCTTGGAGATGGTAAACCCACAATTGTAGATGTTTTTGTATATTTAAAAAAGCTGAACTGCAAGCAAAATCTTAACACAGAGGTGAAATACAGTACATATATGGTAGCCATTTTACTGCCAAAGGATTTGTATTTCTGTCTATTCAGTGCTGTGATTTACAAAGCCCCTCAGAGATTTCGGTCCATTTTGACATGATAGCATCACACAGTTGCTGCAGATTTATCAACTGCACATCCATGATGCCAATCTCCCGTTCCACCACATCCCAAAGGTGCTCTATTGGATTGAGATCTGGTAAATGTGGAGGCAATTGGAGTACAGTGACCTCATTGTCATGTTAAAGAATCCAGTTTGAGGTGATCTGAGCTTTGTGACATGGTGCATTATCCTACTGGAAGTAGCCATCAGAAGATGGGTACACTGTCATAAGTCATAAAGGGATGGACATGGTCAGCAACAATACTCAGGTAGATTGTGGCACTTAAACAATGCTTAATTGGTACTAAGAGGCCCAAAGTGTGCCAATAAAATATCCCCCACACCATTACACCACCACTACCACCCTGAACTGTTGATACAAGGCAGGATGGATCCATGCTTTCTTGTTGTTAACGCCGAAGTCTGTCCCTACTATCTGAATGTGGCAGCTGAAATCAAGACTCATCAGGCCAGGCAATGTTTTTCCAATCTTCTATTATTCAATTATGGTGAGCCTGTGCGAATTGTAGTCTCAGTTTCCTTTTCTTAGCTGATAGGAGTGGCCCCCTGTGGTCTTCTGCTGCTTCAAAGTTTTGTGCATTCAGAGATGGTATTCTGCAATCCCTGGTTGTAACGAGTGGTTATTTGAGTTACTGTTGCCTTTCTATCATCTCAAACCAGTCTTCAAATTCTGACCCCACATTAACAAGGAATTTTCATCCACACAACTGCCACTCACTACATATTTTCTCTTTTTCTTACCATTCTCTGTAAACTCTAGAGAAAGTTGTGTGTGAAAATCCCAGGGGATCAGCAGTTTTTGAAATACTCAGACCAGCCTGTTTTGCACCAACAACCATTCCACTTTCAAGGTCACTAAACCACTTAAGCCCCGGAAGATTTTACCCCCTTCCTGACCAGGCCCTATTTTGCGATTCGGCACTGCATGACTTTAAAGGACAATTGCGCGGTTATGCGACGCTGTACCCAAATGAAATTGACGTCCTTTTTTCCCACAAGCAGAGCTTTCTTTTGATGGTATTTGATCACCTGTGCGATTTTTACTTTTTGTGCTATAAACAAAAAAAGAGCGACAATTTTGAAAAAATAACAATATTTTTCACATTTTTTTAAAATATCCCCCCCCAAAAAATGTAAAAATCTAAATTTTTTAACATTTTTGGCCAATTTGTTTTCTGCTACATATGTTTGGTAAAAAAAATTGCAATAAGCGTATTTTGATTGGTTTTACGCAAAAGTTATTGCGTTTACTAACTAAGGGAAAGATTTCTGTCATTTTTGGTGTTTTTTTTTTTTAACGAGTAATGGCGGCAAACTGCGATTTTTTTTTTTGCGGGACTGCGACATTCTGGCGGACAGATCAGACCTTTGACTGACATTTTTGACACTTTTGGGGGTACCAGTTACATTTCTACAGCAATCAGTGCTATACATATGCACTGTTACTGTAAAAATGACACTGGCAGGGAAGGGGTTAACTTTATTGGAGAGGCAGGGGTTAAATGTGTCCCTAGGGGCATGTTTCTAACTGTAAAGGGTGTGGCTTTTCGTGTAACCACAGAGATATACAATCCTACATAGCAGGACCGTATGATCTCTGCAGTTACACAAGGGAGAATGACAGGCGGCTTTGTTTACATTAGCCGCCTGCCTTTCTCCCTCTGCACCGGATGATCGAGAGTGACCGGCGGACATCGGGTCCGCCGGTCACACGCGCGGACTTGTTAAGGAACGAGCGGGGGCGGGAGCGCGCCTCCGGCGGCACGCGCTCGCCCCCTAGAGGCTCTCAGGCAAGCGACGTAGCCCTATGTCACTTTGCCTGTACAGGGCTAAATAGTCGTGCGGCGGTCGGCAAGCGGTTAAATCCCCTTTCTTCCCCATTCTGATCAGTATCATATGGCTCTTACTGCGCTAACTGTCACCTAGATGGAAAGCTGCCAGCACTTCAACAGGACATGAAGTTGTCACAGTAGTAATATAACAAAAAGTGCAGTGCTAAATATTAACTGATACAATCAAATGACAGTGTATCAAAAATTGACAAAAAAGTGAAGAAATAAAAATGAAAATGAATTCATGTGGAAATAAAATGAAAGAAGTGGAAAAACGTAATATAAAGTCCCAAATCTTGAAAGATGAAATGTGTACGTGAAACATTCGGTATTGCACAGGTGATCAAAACCAGGTAAGGAATCCCACACCAGCAAAGTGAATACAGATATATGCTCACCAGAAGATGTGGACCCAAGTATCTTATGGCAAATGGGTCAATAACGCTTAGTATGATCCGAGGATCTCACAATGTATGGTAGTCCTAGACTAAATCAATCATAGGATAGCGGTAGATCTCTGGAGATAGGTGACCAAAGCTCCCAAAGTATGATCCATTATCCATAAGTAAAAGTAGATGACACAGACATAGTGTAATACAGCTTAACAAATTGCTTTATTTAAAAGGGATTAAAACTACTTACAAACGTCCATGTAAAAACAGCATAAATCAACAGGCAATAAGGAATGATGACGGATGGCAGACTGGCAGACAGTGTGGCTGACGCGTTTTGTCACATATGACTTCTTCAAAGGTTGTTGCCGCATTCTGATGCTCGGTTATAACTTTAGCAAGTTGTCTTCACCACGTCTAGATGCCTAAATGCATTAAGTTGCTGCCATGAGTTTCTCTGATTAGCAATTTGCGTTACCTAGCAAATGAACAGGTGTAACTAATAAAGTGTCCGGTGAGTGTATATTCACTATGCCAATGAGTAGACACCTCTGTGTCACACACTTCATAGAGCTTTCTGAACCACAGAGGTGCTGAGAGGAAAAATTATAGGAGATGGAGACAATACAAGAATGACTGCTTGTAGGCAGCAAGGTACCATTGGCTATGTAGTCCTTAGAAAATAAAAGTAAACAGCAGAGGAGAAGCTGCAAAACATGCAGGGAATCAAGGAAGTTGTGGAATGAGAAGGCCAGCAGACAATATTTGATTGTCAAACATACCATTGGTTTGTAATGCTATTACAATGCTGATGTTATAAAATGAAAGCGTATGCTGTGACCATAGATTTCCTTTTAAAAACAGCCAGTAAAGCAGCAATCACTGTGGGAGAGTATGAAACCTACTATTTATTGTACAAATGGTCTGCCAACTAATGAACTATTGCTGGAGATGTTTCTTAGAAATGTCATGAAAAAACTGTGGAAAACAAATCGAGGATGTGGGACTTTCTTATCTTAAGGTAGAATCTAAGACCGCACACTGTCTCCATGCTCCCTGATGGCCGACAGAACCTTATCATAATGAAGTCTGCCTATTTTTCACAAACATGGTGTCAACTTGGGGTTGAAGCAATATACCAGCGACTTGATTATGATCCTTATTTTATAGCGCAAAGTATGTGTTATATTGATTTTGCCATGGAGAGAAGTGTGACTGATGAAAAAAAAAATCCCTGCGAGTCTTAATTTAATTCCTACGGTTTCAGTTATATATATAGCCGGCTTTAAATTAACATGAACCTTGTGGTATAATGCAAGGTCTTCTTATAATTTGCAGGGCCCCTTTCCCTGAAAACATCACTGGCTGATAGTATGCTTAGAAGGTACCTGTAAAAAAAAAAAGTACATTTCTGAGTGTGACGTCAATATCGTTTTCGGGGAAGTTCTTGTAGAAAAATGAGTTCCTGAATTTTCACGATAAGACTCTCCATTATATTGAATGAGTGACTGCACGCATGATTTACACTACTCTATATTCTTCAGAATCTTGTCAGAAGGATTTCCCTCACCCCCTACACTTATAAATTAAACATCTGATATTCATTAATGTTGAGAGCAGTACACACGGTAGTATCTTATTCTTTTTCATAAAGTAAAAAAAAAAAATTGGGACCCACTAATTAGTGATTATAATACTGATCTAATAATGATCACCTCTGAGATGCAATCTCTCCTGGATGTTTGTGCATTAGTCTGCAATTAGACCATAACTTCCTCTGAATCATGAGTTCCACACACCAGAGGTACTTGATTGTAACAAAAAGTATGATTCAGTCGAGAAGTTCCAAGTTTACCACTTGTGTCAGACCACAGGTGTGGATTTCGGTGCTCACTTGCAATATTGTAATCCAAGTATACAATGTATAGAAAGACTTCAGAAGCACTCATAGCAGTAATCTTTCCTTATTGTAACACAAAAGCATAGGCAAAGATTAAAAACAGTTAAAATGCATCTACAATGACTATTTTTTGTGCAACATACATGCTTTTTCAGGCAATTGGGTACCCCCACTACTGGTCTCAGCCTATTTAAAGCGGAGTTCCGGCCACGGGGTTGAAATTTAGTTAAAAATATCCCCGGGACAGTAAGGGCTAGTACATTCCACAATGGATAGCCTCTGTACTGGGTCGCACTTACCTTTTAGAAGAAATACTTACCTTGAAAATTTCTTCTCCAGCGCTGCCATCTCGGATGTGGGCAGCTGAAGCCAGCGCGTCCTCTTCTGCCTCCTCTTCCGTGTCCTCTTCTCCCAAAATGCGCCTGCACCGGCCCCCGCTCGTCACTTCTGGTGCGGGCGCGTCATCCCTTCACAGCTTCAGGGCATGTCCAGAAGCTGTTTAGCAGGGAATGAGGCGTCGCACCGGAAGTGATGAGCGGGGCCGGGGCGCATTGATTCCTGGGAGCGATGACGTTCAGCTCCCAGGAATCAATGCAAAGAGGAAGTGACGGTGCGGGCCGCGGCCGCAGAGGGAGGAAGTGGAAGAAAGGTGAGTATATTTTTAATTCGATAACAAGGTAAGTAAACAAAAAAAAATTTAAACTATCCATTTCTTTTTCAGGTCACCAAGAGCAAGCGGATGGCCCAAAATCGATTATGTCGATTTTTTGGCCGGAACTCCGCTTTAACTCATACAGGAAGCATCATAATTGAACATTTTTACCCAGGAGGACTAAAAAATAAGTCACAGCTATCTGCTTGCTATATACTGTATATGCACAATGCATTATCCTTCAAAGAACTGAAACCGAACAGTATATATATGATGAACTCTTTACTCTTTAACCACCTCAATACTGGGCACTTAAACCCCCTTCCTTCCCAGACCAATTTTCAGCTTTTAGTGCTGTTGCAATTTGAATGACAATTGCGCGGTCATGCAACACTGTACCTAAACCAAATTTGTGTCATTTTTTCCCCACAAATAGAGTTTTCTTTTGGTGGTATTTGATCACCGTCAGGTTTTTTCTTTTTTGGTGCACAAATAAAAAAAGACTGAAAAGTTTGAAAAAAAAAAAAAAAGTTTTTTTGTTTAGGTTATAACATTTTGTAAATAGATATGTTTTTTCCTGCACTGATGAGCACTGATGATGCCGCACTGACAGGCACTGATGAGGAGACACTGATGGGGTGGCACTGATGGGGTGGCACTGATGAGGTGGCACTGATATGCAGCACTGATGGGCACTGATAGGTAGCACTGATATGCAGCACTGATGGGCACTGATATGTGGCACTGATAGATAGCACTGATATGCAGCATTGGTGGGCACTGATAGGCAGCGCTGATGGGCACTGATAGGCAGCACTGATTGGCGGCACTGATGGGCACTGATGGGCACTGATAGGTGGCACTGTTGGGCGGCAATGATCGGCACTGATCGGCACTGATGGGGGGCACTGATCGGGACTGATGGGGGGCACTGATGGGCACTGATAGGCAGCACTGGTGGGCAATAATGGGCACTGGTGGGCGGCACTGATAGATGGCAATAACGGCACTGGTGGGCAGCACTGATAGATGGCATTGGTGGGCAACACTGATAGGGAGGGCACTGGGGGGCTCTCTGAGCCCTGCTTGCCATCCCTGGTGGCCATGGTGGGCATCCCTGGTGGTCATGGGTGGGCATCCCTGGTGGCTTAGTGGCACCCCTCCCCCCCCCAAGGCTGCACTGGTAATCAATGTTCTGATTACCAGCACAGACCCCCCGTGATCAGTGAGTAATTAGAAATACTCACTGATCACCCCAGCAGCAGCACCGATCCTCTTCTCTTCTTCTCACTGACAGGATCTGTCAGGAGGAGAAGAGATCGAAGCCGTTACAACGGCTCTATTTACATTACATGACGGCTGTGATTGGACACAGCCGTCATGTGATCAGGAGGGCCAATCACAGGGCCCTCCTGCCGAATGATGTTGCTCTGTGTCCGAGGGACACAGGCACATCGAGATCGCGCCGCTGCGCGTGCCCGCGGCGGCGCGATCTCTCTCCTTCTGAAGGACGTTCCGGAACGTCCGATCAGAAGGAGGAGACTCCCACCCGGCCGTATATCTACAATGGCCCGGGTGGGAGGTAGTTAAAGGAAATGCATTTAAAGTGGTTGTTGCCGCTGGACATTTTTTTTTTTTTTTTCCCCCACGCAAGGTAAAGTCATAATGTGCTAGTATGCATTACCTCCCCTTTAATTTATTGTTATCATTTAACCCTAATGGATGAGCAGTTTCCTGCACACCTCCTCCTTTAATATGATCTTACCTCTATCCCCTCCATGTTTCATCACATTTACTGTTTTTAATCTCGTAACCGTTTAATTTTTTTACAGGTAAATATTTTATTGAGTTTACATAAAAATTACAATAGACATTATACAAAAACAGTAGTACACATTCTTGAAGGACCATATGAAAGGAACATAGTAATACTTGGGTACAGTAAAACTATACCATAATAAGATTATATACAGATGACAGGTAATGTAAATGTATTCTAAGGAGGAGAGAGCTAAGAGAATATTAGAGACCACAACAGAAAATACCCTGACGATCCTGGTTTATTCCATCCATGAGGATTGAGAAATGAAGGGGAATATTAAGACAGTAAGAAAGAGTAGGAATATCTAGGAGGCAGGATCAGACTGGCCATAGAGCACACCAGGCATTTGCCTGGTGGGCTGGGGCCACATGTCATTGTAGGGTGCAAAGCAGCTGCAGTAGCAGGAGTGCTCCTTGAGCCCACACAGCTTACTCAACTTAGCCATTCAGTTCAGCTGTCAGGGCTGGGGGAGAAAAACTACAGGTCAGCTGACCCGTAATCACTAAGGGGGCGGGGCTGGAGGAGATTCCATGGTTAAAGTTGGGCCCAACACCCCCCCTGTTTGGTTCACACCAGAACTCCCGAACATGTAAAAAGTTCAGACCGAGCCGCAAACTCATTTAAAGTCTATGGGACCCGAATCTGAAAAATTAAAAGTCCCCATTTTGAAGGCTTATATGCAAGTTATTGGCCACACAAAGAGTATCGGGGCCGGGAACTGCCCTGGGACACATGTATCAATGCAAACTTTTTTTTTTTTTTATTGTCTTTACAGGAGCAGTGATTTTGATGATAATTAAACTGAAACAATACTATTGAAAAATTCCTCTAAATATACCTGGGGTTCTCATTAGTCTGCCTGCAAAGTGGCGCATCTGCCCTGGGAGACATGTATCAATGCAAACTTTGTCCGCCTGTAAAGTGTTGCATCTGTACCATGCATCGAACCTACTGTAGCAAAACTGACATTTATAAAGAAAAAAAATGACATTTAAATTGCCTCCAATACAATACTATTAAAGGCAATACAAAAATAAAAAAAATAAAAAACATGTGCCCCCCCACCAATTTATACCAATTTATACCAGGCCCTCTGTGTCTGATATGGATTTCAAGGGTAAGCCAATGGCAAAACTTAACCAAAAAAAGTGTGCCCCCCCCCCCCCCAAAATCCATACCAGACCCTTCTCTGAGCATGCAGCTGGCAGGTCAGAAAGGGGGGGGGAATAAGCAAGTGCCCTCCCCCTAAACTATACAGGGCCACATTCCCTCAACATGGGGGGTGCTTTGGGGTGGGGGGCTCTGCCTCCCCATCCCAAAGCACCTTGTCCCCATGTTGATGGGAAAATTGCATTTGGAAAAACTGCTGCGCAAATACCATGCGACAATAAAAATTGCAAAATCCATACATATATATATATATATATATATATATATATATATATATATATATATATGTATGTATGTGTGTGTGTCAATTTTGGCTCTGAGGAAGAGGGTTCTTCCTCGAAACACATAAGCCAGGTTATTGTGGATGCCATCACGCCATCCAGCAGTAGAGAAGTGTTCTGGAGGTGATTGGTTCCTATTTCCAGAGGCGGCTCTCTAATTAGGCCGGTAAGGCGGCCGCCGAAGGCCTCGCACTTAAAGGGGCCTCGCATGATCTTTCCCAAACATTTTTTTTTTTTTTTTTAATGAATAGATCCGGGGTCCTCAATAGGCGGACTCCGGACCCACACGGATTAAAATCTGGACCGCCGAAGCGGTCTGCTTCCTTCTGTCTCAGCGGGGGGCAGAATGGAGAGGATCGGGAGGATCGGAGTGGCTGTGTTTAGCGCTGCATGATTACAAAAAGCCGAGTACAAGTTCTTCTCTGCGACGGATGTCCTACAAAGTCCCGCCTCCTGGGCCGGCTCTTACCTATGATAGACAGAACACTGGTGACGTCTATCATAGGAGCCGGTGTTCAGGAGGCGGGACTTTGTAGGACATCCTCTCCGCCGGGTAAGAAGAAATTGTACTCGGCTTTTTGTAATCATGCAGCGCTAAACACAGCCACTCCGATCCTCTCAATTCTAACCCCCCGCTGATGACAGAAGGAAGCAGACCGCTTCGGCGGTCCAGATTAATGGGGGCACATACACTGGTCAATCTGCAATATTGGGGGCACACACACTGGTCAATCTGCAATATTGGGGGCACACACACTGGTCAATCTGCAATATTAGGGGCACACACACTGGTCAATCTGCAATATTGGGTGCACACACACTGGTCAATCTGCAATATTGGGGGCACACACACTGGTCACTGCTTTATTGGGGGCACACACACTGGTCACTGCATTATTGGGGGCACACACTGGTCACTCTGCATTATTGGGGGCACACACACTGGTCACTGCATTATTGGGGGCACACACTGGTCACTCTGCATTATTGGGGCACACACTGGTCACTGCATTATTGGGGCACACACTGGTCACTGCATTATTGGGGGCACACACACTGGTCACTGCATTATTGGGGGCACACACTGGTCACTCTGCATTATTGGGGGCACACACACTGGTCACTGCATTATTGGGGGCACACACTGGTCACTGCATTATTGGGGCACACACTGGTCACTGCATTATTGGGGCACACACTGGTCACTCTGCATTATTGAGGGCACACACTGGTCACTGCATTATTGGGGGCACACACTGGTCAATCTGCAATATTGGGGGCACACACACTGGTCACTCTGCAATATTGGGGGCACACACACTGGTCACTGCATTATTGGGGGCACACACACTGGTCACTGCATTATTGGGGGCACACACACTGGTCACTGCATTATTGGGGGCACACACACTGGTCACTCTGCATTATTGAGGGCACACACTGGTCACTGCATTATTGGGGGCACACACTGGTCACTGCATTATTGGGGCACACACTGGTCACTGCATTATTGGGGCACACACTGGTCACTCTGCATTATTTGGGGCACACACACTGGTCACTGCATTATTGGGGGCACACACTGGTCACTGCATTATTGGGGCACACACTGGTCACTGCATTATTGGGGCACACACTGGTCACTCTGCATTATTGGGGGCACACACTGGTCACTGCATTATTGGGGGCACACACTGGTCACTGCATTATTGGGGCACACACTGGTCACTCTGCATTATTGGGGGCACACACTGGTCACTGCATTATTGGGGGCATGCACACTGGTCACTCTGCATTATTGGGGGCACACACTGGTCACTGCATTATTGGGGGCACGCACACTGGTCACTCTGCATTATTGAGGGCACGCACACTGGTCACTCTGCATTATTGAGGGCACACACTGGTCACTGCATTATTGGGGCACACACTGGTCACTGCATTATTGGGGCACACACTGGTCACTCTGCAATATTGGGGGCACACACACTGGTCACTGCATTATTGGGGGCACACACTGGTCACTGCATTATTGGGGGCACACACTGGTCACTGCATTATTGGGGGCACACACTGGTCAATCTGCAATATTGGGGGCACACACACTGGTCACTCTGCAATATTGGGGGCACACACACTGGTCACTGCATTATTGGGGGCACACACACTGGTCACTGCATTATTGGGGGCACACACACTGGTCACTGCATTATTGGGGGCACACACACTGGTCACTCTGCATTATTGAGGGCACACACTGGTCACTGCATTATTGGGGGCACACACTGGTCACTGCATTATTGGGGCACACACTGGTTACTGCATTATTGGGGCACACACTGGTCACTCTGCATTATTTGGGGCACACACACTGGTCACTGCATTATTGGGGGCACACACTGGTCACTGCATTATTGGGGCACACACTGGTCACTGCATTATTGGGGCACACACTGGTCACTGCATTATTGGGGCACACACTGGTCACTCTGCATTATTGGGGGCACACACTGGTCACTGCATTATTGGGGGCACACACTGGTCACTGCATTATTGGGGCACACACTGGTCACTCTGCATTATTGGGGGCACACACTGGTCACTGCATTATTGGGGGCATGCACACTGGTCACTCTGCATTATTGGGGGCACACACTGGTCTCTGCATTATTGGGGGCACGCACACTGGTCACTCTGCATTATTGAGGGCACGCACACTGGTCACTCTGCATTATTGAGGGCACACACTGGTCACTGCATTATTGGGGCACACACTGGTCACTGCATTATTGGGGCACACACTGGTCACTCTGCAATATTGGGGGCACACACACTGGTCACTGCATTATTGGGGGCACACACTGGTCACTGCATTATTGGGGCACACACTGGTCACTCTGCATTATTGGGGGCACACACTGGTCACTGCATTATTGGGGGCACGCACACTGGTCACTCTGCATTATTGGGGGCACACACTGGTCACTGCATTATTGGGGGCACGCACACTGGTCACTCTGCATTATTGAGGGCACACACTGGTCACTCTGCATTACTGAGGGCACACACTGGTCAATCTGCATTATTGGGGGCACACACACTGGTCAATCTGCATTAATGGGGGCATGCACATGGTCGCTCTGCATTAATGGGGGCACGCACATGGTCGCTCTGCATTAATGGGGACACGCTCTACATTAATAGGGGCACACACATGGTCGCTCTGCATTAATGGGGACACGCTCTGCATTAATAGGGGCACACACATGGTCGCTCTGCATTAATGGGGGCAAGCACACTGGTTGCTCTGCATTAATAGGGGCACACACATGGTCGCTCTGCATTAATAGGGGCACACACATGGTCGCTCTGCATTAATGGGGACACACTCTGCATTAATAGGGGCACACACATGGTCACTCTGCATTAACGGGGGCACGCACAATGGTCGCTCTGCATTGGATGGGGGCAAGTTTTGGGGGAATGCCTTTTTTTGTTATTGGTGTTCTGTATTTGGAATTTGACGGTCACTTTTCCGGACCTCGGACTGAATGGAAAATTTGTAAGTGGACCTTTCAAGTTTACATTTGAGTACCCCTGGAATAGATCATCATCATCTTTTTTTACAGTAACAGTTGTCCCCCTTCACCTTGCGACACGCCAGGTCGCCGGGGGCCGCGGCGGCCGCATCCGCACGCTCCACGACATGCCACAGTGACATCCACAACATTGCCAAATGCCGGCGCAGCGGCGCTACACTAGTAGACTGTCTGTTTCTCTCTCTGTATAGCAATTCTCCACTCCAGCCAGCCAGGCCCCGCAGTGCACGCACTCACATCGGCTTCTTCTGGTTGGGCTTATGGTTGGGCTGCTGGCTGCTGCTGCACTGAGTCTCCGCCTCTTTCTCCTGCATTCCACGAATCATGGTACGGGATAACGATGACGTCACGACGTGATGTCACGTAACCCCTCCCCTGCATTCTCCCGGCTTCGGTAGTACCATGAGGAGAACTTGAAGATAAGAGCAGACCAGAAGAAGAAGACGAAAAGGTAAGGAGTAAGGACTGTAGCTGGACTGGAGGACTCAGAGTGGGTGACTGACTGCAAAAAGAAGGCCTGCAGAGTACTGTCCTGACACCTGTCATCCTCCTGAAATTTGAATATTTAAGTTATAAGTACCTTTCCAGGCTGGCTTGAAATGAAAAATATATTAATTAATATGGGAAATGTCCTATAATCCTATGCATTTGAAAAAATTAGATTAAAAAAAAATAATAAAGTGCTCAGTGCTTCTGCTCCATCATGAATCATGCTATTACTTCTTATCTTATGACAACCAAATGGGATGGTTTTTTCTTTATATAAGTGCTCTGTGCTCAGATTCCTCACAATTTATTTTATATCCAGACTAGTGCATCCACTCAGTGCTCCCCTCTCAATCCCCCCCAACTCACCGGACAATTCAAGGGAAAAACGCCGGTCACATTGTCACAGCTTTAATAAGGTACCAGATCCCAGATGAATGGTGTAGACTGCCTGCACTTCTGCATAAAGGGGGTAACATGTTCTGGAGCTGAAGTGGTTAAAAGAGTTAGTGAATTGTTAATTTTTATAAAAACCAATAAAAAAAGGCTGCAGAGACGTTATTAATCCAGTTTGGTGTGTCCAGTATTCTTTGTATATTTGGAGTATATGTAATGCCACCTACCGTCCCCTGTTACATCACTTCTGCTTTGAACGCAAAACATGTCGTCACTTTGACACCTGCGATTCATGAAGTGTACCATATTTTTGACCAAACTCTGTGTGTGTGTAAATATATATATAAAAATAAAGTATATCAGACAGGGTTTCTCTTTTCCCCCCTATCTTTTACCACTTGCTGACCAGCCACCAAAACATATACTGCAGGTTGGCAGATTCCCGCAAAATTATGTGCCCATATGTCGCTTTGCAGGAGCGCACGCACCCATTTGCTAGGGCAGAGGGGAAGCTGATCTTTGAATAAAATAACTGGAAGGTACCTCACTATGGAGATCTCTTTTTATACCCATGGGGGGAGCTATGTAAGAGGCACCGTGACCCAAGGACTTGACTGAGAGCCATGTTTATGCCACGGTCTTATCTTCTGAAGAAGTTATCCTGAAGATAAGACCGTGGCATAAACATGGCTCTCGAGTCCTTGGGTCACACACAGAGTTTGGTCAAAAATATGGTACACTTCATGAATCGCAGGTGTCAAAGTGACGACATGTTTTGCGTTCAAAGCAGAAGTGATGTAACAGGGGACGGTAGGTGGAATATACTCCAAATATACAAAGAATACTGGACACACCAAACTGGATTAATAACGTCTCTGCAGCCTTTTTTTATTGGTTTTTAATATAAACAATTAACAATTCACTAACTCTTTTAACCACTTCAGCTCCAGAACATGTTACCCCCTTTATGACCAGGCCATTTTTTGCTATTTCGGCACTGCATTACTTTAACTGGCTATTGCAGCTCTTGCAGTTGCAGCGCTATACTCAAATACAGTTTATCACACTAATAGAGCTTTTCTTTTGGTGTTAAAAATATGTGTTACTTTGTGCTGTAAAACCTATCCAATGAAAAAAAATAGAATGTCTTCATTAAATTGGGCCAAAATGTATTCTGCTACATGTTTTTGATAAAAAAAAAAATCCCAATAAGTGTAGATTGATTGGTTTGTGTGAAAGTTATCACGTCTGCAAACTATGATATATACACTGTTCAAAAAAAATAAAGGAACACTTTTTTAATCAGAGTATATTAATCAAGTCAATTAAACTTCTGGGATATTGATCTGGTCAGTAAAATGGCAGAGGGGGTTGTTTATCAGTTTCAGCTACTTTGGTGTTCATGAAATTAACAGGGGCACTAGATGGGCAACAGTTGACCTCCAAAACAGGAATGGTTTTCCAGGTGGAGGACACTGAATTTTTCCCCCTACTCATCTTTTCTGACTGTTTTTCACTAGTTTTGCATTTGTCTAGGGTCAGTGTCACTACTGGTAGCATGAGGAGATACCTGGACCCTATAGAGGTTGCGTTGAATACCGAGGTTATGAGATGTATTAATGTTTGCCTTAAAATATGCAATTTATACAGTTAATATTATAGCCTGCTTATTTATTTTTTTTATCGCGCAAGGGGGGGCCTCATATTTAAATTTTGCCTAAGGCCTCAAAAAGTCTAGAGCCGCCTCTGCCTATTTCCTACATGCATGTATACATCTTACGTTTGTGAGTATAATGTATGCTACCTATTTGGATTTTAATAAACTTTTTTAGTGGTAAAGCACAAGGTCGGTGCATCCTTCTCTTGTTGTTGTCTTTCAGTGTTTTTGGATGCCCTCGGTCCGGAGGGGGCACCTTATCTGTGCTAAAAAGACCATTCAGACCACTTACCTTCCAGAATACCACTTGAGCGCAGGAGAGATACTGTTTTTGTCCAACAAGGCAATCACCCTAGGGGAGGCGTGCTCAGTACACGGATGAGGCCAGGATAGTAAACAACCTTTGAAGGGTGATATCCATGCCCTTGCCAGGCATAAAGCCAGACTGGTCGCTATAAATTAAAGTCAAAATAACATTGTTAAGGTGAGTAGCCAGAATGTTGATGAACATTTTTGTCCACTGTAAGATGAACATAACTATGGGTTTTTCCCTGGCCTGAGGGATAACAATGATAATAGCTTGGATATGGAGAAGGCAGCTGTCCTACAGTGTGGTCAGAAGCATCTCAGGCATTTGGGAGGCCAACACATCTATGTGAGATTTGTAAAACTCATATGAAAGGCCATCCAATCCCGGGGTTTTTACACACTATAACAAGTAAATTGTTGAATAACAAGTAACATTGTTGAAGTTCAAGAGTGAAGTTAAAACCATGCAAAATGAGCATTAATAGCAACAGAGTCTTGAGAGTACCATCTTCTCTCCGAAAATCAGCTATAGTAACCATATTGGATTGCTCCTTGGAGAGCTAGGCCGACAGGTGTTTAGTCTTCTCCCCCTGCTCAAAAATGTGCATTTGATATAGCTGTTGTTTGTTTACAAACAAACCTCCACCTGAAGTAGAATAATCACTCTGTACACATCCTGAATGTTCAAACAGATTGGATTGTGAGGACTAGCATATTGCATTTCATGGTTGTGAGCCGTACCCAAATAGAGTCCAAACCACTTCTAGAGTCCTTACAAAACAAATTGATCGAAGTTTGGTATTGCTCTCTGATGAACGCCTTAAAGGCCCCCCCAGACAACCACCAGGGCATCAGACCTTTGGTTCAGAGCCAATAATCCTGGACAGCCTGGCCAGCCAAGGGTTCTACTCTATCATCAGATATCCAGAAACAGGGGAATATCTATACCGAGTCAGAGGGGGCACATCAAGCTTGCAACTTTAGGAGAAACAGGGCATGGTCTATAATTCCTCTAAGGAGGATGGAGAACTCCCTGGCTAAGACCCAAGAACACACTTAAATAAGATCAATGGGAGACATAGAGATTGATTTACTACAGGCAAATACACTATGGACTAGCAGTGCACTGCAAGTGCACTTGCTCTAGGTCTGAGGGGCAGCTCTGAAATTACAGAAAGATGACAGCCTATGAAATTGGGAGGCCTGCCCTGGCGGTTGAAGGTATACCCCTTATTATCAGCATAATCAAAGCATGTATAAGAACATATTTTTCCTCCTCTCAGCAGAGTAACCCAAGGTAAGTCTGTAAGTGATACATCTTCAAGGTAAGGGTGGCCTGGCAAGTGATAATTGCCTGCATAATGGCCGTAAATTTTTGTTGGTTTGGAAACAGCCAAGTCATATGGCTCCATCTGCAATGCCTTATTGGATGTTCCAGGCAACAGAATAAAGGCCCCAGTGTGCTTGGGTCAGAAAGCTGAAGGGCGCTGGCACCTGAGTATATACCAGTGATGGCGAACCTTGGCACCCCAGATGTTTTGGAACTAGATTTCCCATGATGCTCAGCTACACTGCAGAGTGCCTGAGCATCATGGAAAATGTAGTTTCAAAGCATCTGGGGTGCCAAGGTTCGCCAACACTGATATATACTGTATATGTGTATATATATATATAAATATATATATATATATAAATAGGTATATATTATGCATGTACTATATATACAATAGATTTTAAAATTACTACCATCGTTGTTCTTATAATGACCAATAAATCATGAGGCCCCCTCATCAGTCTCAATTAATCTGAAATGTTCCTGAAATACCGGTAGATTCTAACATTTAAGCACATCATGCAATACACCACACACCGGCTTTTACATGGTGTTAGCTCATGTATACATTGTAAATAGCCTACACGTCTAATTTTTTGTTTCTCTTTTATCAAAGTGGGCCAATACTACAATATCTTACATCTTTAATTGCCTTTCAGACGCATCTCCCTTTACCGGGAGCTTTTCTTCTCTTGCCTAAACTAACTCTTAACCAACCGATCTTTGATCATTTTACATTTCCTAAAAGTTACAATTGGATACTTTCAACTCTATCTTTTGATATCTTTTAATCATATATCCTGTTGCACTTTTTGCCAGTTTATTCTTATAATTTGTCTGATTTGATCTGCCGATGGCAAGATTTTAAAAGAAAAATAGAACTGATCATATCACGTATAATTTTTTTCTATTCCTAGTTTTGATTAGATCTTTCCTATTTAAATTACTTGCTCTTAGGAATGGCTTTTCGATTTTCTGTTTTCCACACCTTCTTTTTTCTAACCTCACACTGTAACTTGCTGTAAAAAGTCTTCTTCTTGCATATTATTCTTTTTAAATGTACTAACAGTCTATAAGGAATAGGTTGTTTCTTATGAGCAATATGGTTGCCATTACAGTGTAGAAAAACAGAGGCTGTGTCTTTGCTATAGCCAAGAGTAATTATTTAATTCTCATCAATGATAAGAACTTCACACTTTCACCGAAATGAGCTCTAAAAATCCTCTTGAGACAGAAATGTTATTTATCTGCCTATCCTCCATTCATGCATGGACGTTTTAGCATGGCTTCTATGAGTGGAGGGGGTGAAAAGGGCAGACATAATCAGCACTCCTAATGAGTGCATATGAAAGGTCCCTCGGCTCATATCAACCCCCACAGCACTGGAAGACTACCACTGTGGGTAAAGGTTGGATCAGAGTACTGACAATTGCAACTATTTATTTATTTATGTAATATTAATTTATTACAGGTAAGTATATAGTTAAATCTGCAGCCAGCAACGCAAATGACACTGCACTTTTAAAAAATATTTTCACTAAACTTAGGCATTAAATAAGGACTACCCTTAGGACATAAAACTGCTTTGATTTCTGAAAGGGTTTACCTATAGAAGAGATCTAGTGGTATGCTTACAAACAAGGTGTTGGGGGGGGGGGGTTAAAATTCAAATACTCGCTCAAAATGAATCCCCAGTCCCGCATTCCTTTATATTGTGACAGTGCTATGCCTTGCCAACGCGTCAAAAGGGTGTTCTATTACCAAGAATTCTCAACTGGGCAGGTTGAGGGGCTCCAGAGTGCTTGTGTCCTTCAGAGGAAACTGGTAATAAAGTTTCCTCAATGGCTGGTAAAACCCAGTTCTTACAATATAGTCACAATTCAATCGTTTCCCTGCAAAACAATTCAGTGAAGTGCAGTAAAACTGTTTAATAGAACTGGAACCTTCCTTAGAAAACATCTGATGTACCATAAATCCTAACAGCCCTATGTTACCACTAATCAGGATTCATCTTCAGAAATCCCTAAAAAGATCACATTCTGGGAAATCAGACGTTAGAGCATAGTTTAAACTTTTGTGTACAACTTTAATATATATTTGGTAGTTCAACTCCACAAATATTAATAGTAATTCATGTCATATTTCTCTACAATTCCCTATAATTTATTGTTTTACTTTCCCTCATTTCTCACCCATCCAGGAGACTTAAGGTTTTCTTTTCTTTTTCTTTTCTTTCTTTTCCTTCTTTCTCTTAAGATATGAGTTCACATAAAGGGATCATGTGTGATTTATTTTGGGGTGTGGCTACTTTTTTCTTGGATTTTTGAGCCAATTGTGTTGCAGACTTAGGGCTCTTTCACACGGACGTTCCTTTTTTTTTGCCCGATCAGGTCCTTTTTTTTTTTTTTGTAACGGACACGGATGACACTTGTATCATCCGGTCCGTATGTCCGTTTTTCATCCCATCCGTTTGCGGATGAAAAACTGACATAATGCATGTCTATGTAAAAACGGATGTCTGCGGATGACACCACTGACATGCGTTTTTGCTTCAGTTCCGTTTTTTGAAAGGAAGAAAAAATAGGGTTCTCCTCCGTTCAAAAAAACTGAACTGAACTGAACTGAACTGACAAAAAACGGATGTCAGAGGATGATCATCCTCTGACATCCGTATTTACATAGAGATACATTATGTTCGTTTTTCATCCGCAAACGGATGGGATGAAAAACGGACATACGGAACGCCCGTGTGAAAGAGCCCTTATACTTCACAATAAAACTGATCTGGAATCTGTAGTCCAGTAATCCCTATTTTTCTCAGACATTTTCATACCTCAACAAGATTTTACAATTTTCAGAATCCAGGGGAAAATTTTTCTTTGACTAAGGCCCTGTTTACTTCTAGAACATTTGTCAAATGTCCTATCGTTTTATTACTTTTTTTCTCTGTTTTAAGCATAAATGTATCCATCCTCCCCCTTTGATAATCTAAATTCTTCCTTTAATTAACAAGCTTCTTTTGTAATCACATTATACTCCTTCCCAGATTGCCATAACACTAGACTCATCAATTGTCTGGCATGCTTTATATGTGACTGTTCTCCACATGCAACAAATTAAGGATCATTTTCAAACTAAGATACTGATTTTAGGGTTCAAACCTTCTAGGGACTATCCTTAGTTTTACTAATTGTTTGGGGGTTGTAACAGTCAAAAACAAATGAATTTCTTTGTCCATTGCATTAAAATGTGATATTGCATTAAAATTATGATATTCCATAACTTAAGTGGTTATTGCCTTTGAAATTGTACCACTATTATGACTCATTCTCATGGGCACTATGGCCCATACAGAGTCATTTGTTTATTCAGCTGCAGCCATCAGAAGTTGCATGCATAATGCTTACTTTACTCTTTTGATATGCAGCCAATACACAAATACAGTTGAATTTGACAGGTGTGCAAGGGGTGAGTGGGTAACCTTTAACACTTCCAGTAATTGTGCATCTTGTCTGCCTGATTGCAGGATTCCTGTATCCATTTTATCCATGTCAGTGGAGTTTCTACTCCCTGTCTCTAATTCAAGCATTGGTGTTCAACACAAATCAAGAGTTCACGCAGGGTAAGGGTGAAGACGGGCCTTTCCTCCATGTTTTCCCATTAACTCGTTGGGCACCAAGCTTAGGTCACATGAGAGGACTATCCCCAGGGTTAGGTACTTGGGATAGGGTCACTCCATTACACATGGGGTACCTTTCCTCTGTGCCATTTCCATCAATGCCCGCGGACAAGGCTGAGGCCGCCATGGGGTGAATACTTGACTCTAATTTCAGAGATGAATGTACACCATGTACATTTGTACTGTAACTGTTCTCCAGTTAACTCTCAGGTCCCCGTGACAATGTGCACCTTCTCTGTAACTTGCATTTAGGTGGGACACGCTGAGCCCTGTCCACCTCCACCGTATCATCGCTATCTCACTCCCAGTAACAGTATGGGGTCCTCTAGTGCAGCAGTGTTAATTTTGTCGACTAAAACCGACTAAAACGTTTTCGTCGACTAACACAATTCAGATGACTAAAATACGACTAAAACTAAAATGGCATTTTAGTCTTAAGACTAAAATACGACTAAAACTAAAATGGCATTTTAGTCAAAAGACTATAACTAAAACTAAATCGAAATTTGCTGCCAAAAATTAACACTGGTGCATGCTCAAAGCATAAATAATAACATATTAGATTTTTCACTCCAGGACCAGCAGTAGTATATAATGAGTTTGGAAATTGTAGAGAAATGCTTAAATAATGCATTACAAATTACAATTGAACTACACCCATTTGATTATAGATGACTAAAATGAGTTTTAGTCGACTAAAATGTAGGGCGTTTTAGTCGACTAAAATATACTGGAGTTTTAGTCGACTAAATACGACTAAAACTAAAACACTTGCAGAAGACTAAAATAGGACTAAAACTAAAATGCCATTTTAGTCCTAAGACTAAGACTAAAACTAAATTGAAATTTTCTGCCAAAATTAACACTGTAGTGCAGACTCCATGCATGCACTTTATTTCCTTTAACTCTTCCATACCAGTTTAAATGCTGGGGCCCTTTGCGGTGTGAGTCCACTCCTGCTGCTATGGGAGACAGCCTGCTCATGCAGTGAATGCCAACAACTCCCTCCTGCAAAAGGCTATCCCACCTGTCCTAGGCACAAGCTTCACTACAAGCTGCTTGGTAAATCTCCAGTTTACCACCAGTATACATGGGTATGTATTTAACCCCCTGATCACACCTCAGTTAACCCTTTCACTTTATACACACTTCATAGTGTCACTATATGCAGTATACAGATGATTTACTGATCACTGTATTAGTGTCACTGGTGACACCAATTAGTGTGAGCGGCAGTTAGTGGTAGTTAGTGTTTGTCCCAGATAGGTTTAGGGTACCGACCATATATCCCCTAGTAAAGATTTAACCCCCTGATCACCCCCAGTTAACCCCTTCAATGCCCTGTCACAGTGTCACTATTATAGTGTACAGACCTTTCTTTAATCACTGTATTAGTGTCACAGGTGACGTCAGTTAGCGTTAACGTTAGTTAGCATCTATCCAGGATAGCCTCAGATTGCCCACCGCATATTTAGTAATACATTTTAACCCTTTGATTGTAAGTGACACACACACACACACACACACACACACACACACACACACTAAACACCTCCATTACTAGTATAGTGTCTGAACGGATCAATATCTTTGATCAGATCAGAAATATATTAGTGTCCCCAATAATATAGTACAGTGTTCCCAAAATGCAGCGTTAGCAGGATCGGCTTCGACACCTGCCAGCACCTGTGTTTAGCCCCTCCGCCCAGCCCCCAAGAAGTGCAGAATCAGCAGATTACTGTCACTTCCGATACACAGCACACAAAACCGCAGTGTTAGCAGAGTCAGGCCTTAAATATTTTGGTAGCAGTTCAAACAGTCCTTGACAACCAGGTGCTTTTTTACATGTGAGTCACACTAGGTACCTATAAATTTATTGGCCAAAATGTCCAAACTAGTGAAGAGGCCTACACGATGCTGAGCATGACAGATGAGAGCGATGGGGAAGCCTCACTGTCAGAATCAGGCTCAGTATTTGAACCTGTAGAGAGTAGCGGCACCCTGACAGATAGCTCTAACGATGGAGTAGTGGTTCCTGCTAAAGTCAGGTGCACTCAACCCCGTTCTTCTGTTGCTGAGGTGCAACAATCTCATGGTTCTCATATGCATAGTAGTAGTAATTTTATTGAGTTAATTTTCTGTTCTTACTATTTTACTGTACTTCATAATATACTGCTATACTGTAATGTTTTATTATTACTGTTTTTCATTGTTAACCATAGTTTGCTTTGCAGATACAGCCATTCTACTGTTTCACTGTACTGTATACTATTATATTGTAATGTTTTATTGTTACAGTGTTTTACATTATTACATAGTTACATAGTTAGTCAGGTTGAAAAAGTCCATCGTGTTGTTTGCTTTGCAGGTACGCCCATCAGCTCAGGCACTGATTTGTTTATCCTGACAGCAACAGTGTTTGCTTTCAGCATATATGTAAATAAATTATTGCAGCGCTGTAGGAGGTGATTTCACCAAGGCAGTTAAAAAAAAGAGCATATATGGCGAAGCAAAGGGGATGGGGTGAACACAGAGGGCAGATCTCACACTTTATCGCAGAAATTTCCTCATCCACATAGCTCAATGTGAATATAGGAATCTATTATGTTCTTTTTTTTCGTTCAGCATCATTACAAGTGAGTGGATGCTGGGAGGTCTAATGGTGGGCATACCACACACTTTCTGGCAGAGATTTCTTCATCCACATTGATTGATGTGAATATAGAAATCTGTTAGGTTCTCTTTTTTGTTCAGCCCACAGGCTGCATGAAAAAAAAGAACCTTACAATATATGCCCAACAAGGTCAACACTCTCTCCATGAGCAGGTCTGTCTCCCATTGCAAGGAGAGCAGATCAGCACTGCAGAAGTCCCCAGCCTGAAAACAGATACGGAACAGTTAAGTGAAGTGCACGAATGGAGTCAGCACCAGGTGCATGGCTGGTCTCCATACTGTTACTGGCCGTGAGGTAGCGGTGATACGCGTGTCCCTGCTAAATGCACAAGTGACCGTGGTGATGTACAGTAAGATCAAGATCGTTTATTAGTGTTCAGTCGCCAGTTTAAGTCTAGGTACCCCATGTGTGAGAAAGTGACCCTGAATAAGGTGCCTAGCGTAGCCTAGAAGAGCCCACTCCGGGGCAAGCCTCTTAAGTGACACTTGCTTGGTGCCCAATGAGGCCGGAAACATGGAGAGGGTACCACCCTACAGGGTAGCTGGTAAGTGTTCTGGGAATTTTTTTGTTTGTTTGTGGTATGCATATAAAAGAATTGCACTCTCACATTTATGTGTGTAAACGCTCCCCTTTGCACTCTCCTATACAGTATGTGCTTATAAACCCTCCCATCCACACCCTCTAAACCTTGTCAGTTGTAATTGACTTACCATGTATTCACATGGTTTATTTATGTTTCAGCTGCTAAAATATATATTTTGTCCCAATCTCTTTCACTGTCATTTTTGCTGGCCGGCTTTGTCTGCTTGTAATGTGGTAAAAATATAAATACTAGCATATAAAATAAATAGAATTCCAATACTGAATATTATCATTACATGAATAACCCAATGCATACATCAGTTTACACTGTTTTCCATTACAGTGGTCTTTTAAGAATAAAAGGTACAGAAGAGGAAGTAAGGGAAGCTTACGTTTTTGAAAAAAATGATAGCAGTGTATTAGGTCAAACTAAATACCGTAGAACCTTATTAGTTCAATAATTAATATGATTCGGTCCAGTGTTATAACTAAGAAGATGATATGTGAATTTCCTATCTTTTTCCCCAATTTATTCCTTTGATCTTATCTGTCCACCATGCAGTAAGTATACCCCCTGGTCTTGTGAATATCTGCACGTTGTTTATGTCTTCTGTTCTTTAGGCTTCATTAGATTGGATTATTGCTTTTTCAGTGGCTATATATCTCCGTTGTGTTTGGGACATCTGGTGCATTGTCCTCCACTTACTATTTCTTGTGTCTGTTCCCCTCTGATAACCTATACTTTCCTGTGTGATGTCAAGGTATCAGGTTTAATTTATGGACATTTTAGCATGCTTCAGATATTCAAATAACAAGCTTCATATTTTAACATTACATATTATGTATTTTAATACTGTCCTAGAAATGTACACATTTCCAACAACATCCTAACAGCTTAATCTTCTGTGGCCTAGAACTTACTGCTGCATGTTTATTAAAGGATACTACTGCAAAGGTAACAAAGAAAATTACCTCCAAGGATCAGGTGGTTTAGAGAGTTGGAAAAGATCCAGTCATGACTTGAGTTATCTTTTTTCTCTTATAGTTACATAGTTACATAGTTAGTCAGGTTGAAAAAAGACACAAGCCCATCTGGCTAAACCAATAAAAAACAAAAAACAGTAAAGAAAACCCAACCATACAATCCCATATGCACAATCCTATACCCGCAGTTGATCCAGAGGAACGCGAAAAAAACCCAGCAAAGCATTATCCAATTTGCTACATCAGGGGAAAAAAATTATTTCCTGATCCCCCGAGAGGCAATCGGATATTCCCTGAATCAACTTTACCTATAAATATTAGTACCCATTTATATTATGTACACCTAGGAAATAATCCAGGCCTTTTTTAATGCAATCTAGTGAGCTAGCCAGAACCACCTCTGGAGGGAGTCTATTTCACATTTTCACAGCTCTTGCAGTGAAGAAAGCTTTCCATATTTGGAGACAAAAATCTGTTTTCCTCTAGACGTTAAGGGCTCTTTCACACAGCCCCTCCGTCAGATGGACTCCATTTATCTCAGCGGGGGATCGATCCGCCGTTCCCCTGCTGAGCAGGAGGATGACAGCTGTTCTCCGCACTGTGTGCGGAGACACAGCTATCAGTTAACCATACATCTCTATGGGGGAATCGGATGGGAACGGACCGTTCGTCCATTCTCATCTGATCCCATCCCATCCGCTGGACGGATGGAAAATAGGGTTTCCATCCGTCCAGATTTGACGGATCAGATCAACCCCTCCCTTCTGCTGGATCCTGCTGCCACACCTAGCCACACCCTGCCTCCCTTTGGCCGCCCAATAAGATAAGCCTTATATTTTTATTTTACAAACCCACATTCAAACTGTCTTACTACAGCCTACCCAGCAAAGGTTGTCATGCAGGCCCTCCACTTATGCTACGCATTCTGTTCCTGGCCTTTACTTTTCTTACGACTCTGTAGATTGACTTGTGGATGACACAATCCCAGTGCTTGTGCAGACTTCTTTAGCTATACATAGAAACAGTGAAAGTCAATACTCTACTGGCATATCACTGATGAAGATAAGGAATTTCATTGACCCCATGTCTATGAGTAGTTAATGCATGCCATGGGCAACGAAGTTGAATGACTGATATCTCAGACTTAAATCCCAACTCAAGACTCTAACCTCAGCCCTCCAGTAACCCCTGCCCTCCTTATAGCCCAAACATGTAATTTATGCTTTTGTTTTTTTTAGTCTTACTCTTTCCAGAAGCCAAATTATGCACATGACCCTCTTCCTCTCTCTTCATCGGTGGTCAGACCTTTATGAAGCAGTGAGCATTGTTGTCTCTGCACCACTACACTAGGAGTGCAGTTCACCAAGGTGATACCCCATCAGGGCTTCAATAAAATGAGAAGAATGAGGACATCTTGTGGCAGAAAAGATTATTGTGGGGAACAGCTCCAGAAAGGTGGAAATATTGCAACTAGAGCTTCTGCTTTGTTTACAAACCCCTTTGAATACACACATCTGGGCTATAATATTGCTAGTAGTGGTTAGCCACATTCAACTGAACTTTGTATGTAATGTTGAAGATGCTTTGTAGCCTATCCAGGCTAAGTCTTCAGTTCCAATGACTGTCAGGAAGATACCTCAGCATTTATATCTATACCTTAAGAAAACTTAATCCAGTTACCATGGAATGTATAGATGCTGATTGTTTAAGAACAGGATGGGAGGTTTGAAAGTTGTGGAACCACCTTTTTCTAGTTGAAAAACTCCATTGTTGGTGTCAGGAAGCTTGCATAGGTGCTAGTTCCTTTGTTTACATAACTAAAGATGGAAATTGTTGTCAGAAGGCTTCTATATCTTCTAGAATTAAAGCTAAAATGATCAGTTTTACATGTTTACATAACCATAAAGGCAGATTTTTCATTATATTACGATTAAACGCACTATAGAAAAATCAACTTGTATATTTTGAACAAACCATAATTAATCACAGCTGATACATTATAAAACAACATTGCTTTCTCCAGGCAAACCTTTTTTAGTGAAGAGAAGAGTCATATTGGTATTGCTTTTTGTCAACATGGGGAGATTTCATTTCATTTCCTGTCCAGGTGGCAGGAATTGAGGATTTCCCCCCTACCAGTGTCAATCATGGCAATAATTACTGTAGAGAGGTTTGCACCCTTTCCCACTGTGCCTTAAAAAGTATTTTAATATTGTCTGTGCCCCAAATGGAGTGGCTTGAGGTGCATTTGTTGTTGCAAATACACAGAAAGGGAAGGTAAAAGCATAGAAAAGTGTTTAAATGCCTACCTGCTGGGTTTTTTCTTTGCTTATGTGTTTTTTATTGCCTTGCAGTCTGCCTTAGAAAAAATAAAATGTGACTACTCTAGGAAAGTCAATTTCCTAGCACAACCCCTCCCTCTCTGCATGTCTCCTTTTCTGGGAGTGTCTAATTACTTTCAAAGCTGACCCAGCATATCTGCCCCATCTCTTTCTTCCCTACAACATTTTTTTTATGTAGTTGGAAGTAATGAAGGGAAAAACTATATGAAAACTATATGAGTCTGCTGGGGCTACTGGCAATATGTCAAGTTACACAATTTACACGAGGCTTTCATATGTAAATTGCATATATACAGTATCTCACAAAAGTGAGTACACCCCTCACATTTTTGTACATATTTTATTATATCTTTTCATGTGACAACACTGAAGAAATGACACTTTGCTGCAATGTAAAGTAGTGAGTGTGCAGCTTGTATAACAGTGAAAATTTGTTGTCACCTCAAACTAACTCAACACACAGACATTAATGTCTAAACCCCTGGCAACAAAAGAAACTACACCCCTAAGTGAAAATGTCCAAATTGGGCCCAAAGTGTCAATAATTTTGTGTTGCCACCATTATTTCCCAGCACTGCCTTAACCCTCTTGGGCATAGAGTTAACCAGAGCTTCACAGGTTGCCACTGGAGTCCTCTTCCACTCCTCCATGATGACATCACGGAGCCAATGGATGTTAGAGACCTTGCGCTCCTCCACCTTCCGTTTGAGGATGCCCCATAGATGCTCAATAGAGTTTAGGTCTGGAGACATGCTTGGCCAGTCCATCATCTTTACCCTCAGCTTCTTTAGCACGGCAGTGGTCGGCTTGGAGATGTGTTTAGGGTCGTTATTTTAGAATACTTCCCTGTGGCCCAGTCTCTGAAGGGAGGGGATCATGCTTTGCTTTAGTATGTCCCAGAACATGTTGGCATTCATGGTTCCCTCAATTAACTGTAGCTCCCCAGTGCTGGCAGTACTCATTCAGCCCCAGACCATGACAGTCCCACCACCATGCTTGACTGTAGGCAAGACACACTTGTCTTTGTACTCCTCACCTCAATACCACTACACATGCTTGACACTATCTGAACCAAATAAGTTTATCTTGGTCTCATCGGACCATGGGACAAGGTTCCAGTAATCCATGTCCTTAGTCTGCTTGTCTAAAGCAAACTGTTTTCAGGCTTTCTTGTACCTCATCTTTAGAACAGGATTTCTTCTGGGATGACAGCCATGCAGACCAATTTGATGCAGTGTGTGGTATATGGTCTGAGCACTGACATGCTGACCCCCATCCCTTCAACCTCTGCAGCAATGCTGGCAGCACTCATACATCTATTTCCCCAAAGACAAACCCTGGATATGACGCTGAGCATGTGCATTCAACTTTTTTGGTCGACCATTGCGAGGCCCGTTCTGAGTGGAACCTGTCCTGTTAAACCGCTGTATGGTCTTGGCCACTGCAGTTTCAGGGTCTTGGCAATCTTCTTAGAGCCTAGGCCATCTGTATGTAGAGCAACAATTCTTTTTTTCAGATCCTCAGAGAATTCTTTGCAATGAATTGCCATGTTGAACTTCCAGTGACCAGTATGAGAGAGTGAGAGCGATAACACCAAATGTAACACCTGCTCCCCATTCACACCTGAGACCTTGTACACTAACGAGTCACATGACATCGGGGAGGGAAAATGGCTAATTGAGCCCAATTTGGACATTTTCAGTTAGGGGTGTACTCACTTTTGTTGCCAGTGGTTTAGACATTAATGGGTGTGAGTTGAGTTATTTTGAGGGGACAGCAAATGTATACTGTTATACAAGCTGTACACTCACTACTTTACATTGTAGCAAAGTGTAATTTCTTCAGTGTTGTCACATGAAAAGATATAATAAAATATTTACAAAAATGTGAGGGGTGTACTCACTTTTGGGAGATACTGTATAATATGTTAGTCTTATGTGAAGATTTTTGTTCAAGTAAATAATCTAGTAACAGGGTCTATTTAAATAAATGCAGATATGTACACCAAATCCAATCTGAAATGTCAGATCATATGGTTTCCTGCAGACTCACCACTCATCCGGCATCCTAGCAACCAGTGACTTCACTTGTGTCCCCCACCCTCTTCAGCAAGTACCTCTGCCCAGCTCCTGCCCCCTGCAGCACGCTTCCTCTTCAACGTCCTGCTCCTTGCCTGCTGCAAAGAATTATCTAAAGGTACATTTGCTACCATTCTAGGGGTGCACTGTGGTGATTCACAACTCTGATTAGAACACCTGTGCCACATGGACACTCTGATGGGGACACCTGCTCTCTGATGGGGATACTCTGAGGGGATACCTGCTCCATGGGGACACTCTGATGGGGACACCTGCTATCTGATTGGGTCACTCTGATTGGGACACCTGATGGAAGAGGGTACTTTGATGGGGACATCTGCTCTATGGAGTCACTCTGATGGGGACACCTGCTCTCTGATGGGGACACCTTCTCTCTGACGGGTACACTCTGAAGGGATACTAGCTCTCTGAGGTCACTCTGAGAGTATACCTGCCCTCTGATAGGGGACACTCTGAGGGGATACCTGCTCTCTGATTTTTTATTTTTTTTTAATACATTTTTATTGATTTTCCAACATTATGCAATATAGAACAGAAAAACACCCAAAAAAAAAAAAGGGGTATAAACAATATACATACAAAAGTATAAACAAATACAAACACAAACTTATAAAAAAAAAAGAAAGAAAAAGGGGAAATTTCAGTGTATCTTATTGTGGATATTTTAAACCTTTCAAACATCCCCCAACGCTTAAATATATCAAACATTGGCGACGGGGAGGTAATAACATGCAGTCTTACCATATATATTTTCCATTGCTATCTAAAACAAGCTTTCCCCAAACTAGGGGGTAACATTTACTCTGATTGCAAATTAGTTTTAAATTCTCTCCATTTAGCCCAAATTTTTTTTTTACCTCTGTCTACCCATCCCCTTGAAATAAATGTAAGGTCCTCCATCAATGCCACATGTTCAACCTTTCGACACCACTGACAGAATGTAGGTGGTTCTGGGTTTCCCCAACTGGCTGGTATCAAGGCCTTCGCTGCATTGAGTAAATGGGGTAAAATAGAATGTTTGTATGATTCTAAGGGTTTTGCTGTACAATGAAAAAGAACCGTCCAGGGGTCTCTCGGTAAAGGGGTACCTGTTATCCTCGTAATGGCATCCAAAATATTTTCCCAATATGTTTTTATAAGTGGGCACAGCCACCATATATGCGCATGAGTTGCCACTTGGCCACATTTTCTCCAACACAATGGTGATTGTGAGGGGAACATAGCATGTAATTTTGATGGCGTATAGTGCCATCTTGTTAACAGTTTGTAATTTACTTCTGCTGTTTTAGTTGAGAGAGAGGAAGACACAGCCAGCTGGAGAATCCTAGCTCTCTGTTTATCTGACAAAGGAGAAGCAAAGTCATATTCCCATTTTGCCAAATATTTTGGGTAATCTGGGTAGTACATACCCAACAGAGCTTTATAAAAGGCAAAATAACATGCCGCAGAGTTTGCTGTGCATGTAGTATTGTTTCGACGGGATTAAGATCTGTCAATTCACGTATAGGCTGTGGGAGAGAGCTTAGAAAACTCGCCAGCTGACCATATCTCCACTCATCCATCCGTGTGGCCACCTGTGGATGTCTAATTTCTCTTAATGCGCTGATCTGATTATTATTGAATACATGATATATACGGAGCTCCTCTCCTGGTTTCCATTGTCTGAAACCCATATCCATAAGGCCTGGAGTAAACAGAGCATGGCCTAATATAGGCATGAGTGGCGAATTATATGCCCACTTAAATTTTTTATGTAAAAAATCCCATATAGCAAATGTAGAGGTAGTAATTGGAGAAACTGTGGGCCGCATTAACCTATATTTATGTGGTATCCAAGGGGATTTGGATAGATCTACCCCACTCAGATCCCGTTCCACCTGTACCCAAAGTTTCACGTTATTCGTACAGACGAAGTCTGCTATTCTGGCTAGTGCTACTGCATAATAATATAATATCAGTTGGGGAAGAGCAAAACCCCCATTTGTTTTGGCTCGATAGAGGGTCGTTTTAGCAACACGAGGTTGTTTACCTTTCCATATAAATTTGGACAATAATCTTTGTATAATTGTAAAAAAACTCCTTGGCACTCCTAATGGCAGCATCTGCAGTACAAACAATATTCGAGGCAGTATAGACATTTTAATTATACTAATTTTTCCCAACCACGAATGTGGAATAGATGACCACCGCTGAAGTAGATCCTTAATATTGTTTAACAATGGGATATAATTATGTCTATACAACATAGAAACTCTGGGTGTAAGGTAAACACCCAGCTATTTCATACTATTTGTTTGCCAGCGAAAAGCAAAAGATGATCTAATTAAAGCGACGTCAAAAGAGGACATATTGTCAGGGCTTACCTTTGTTGGGAGTCATTCAGGCAGAGATTTATGCTCACCCTTGCAAACAAACACAGACCAGGGTGACCAGGTAAGAAGCCACCTGGCCTGTGAGTTTGTGCACGGGGGCTGTGCAGGATAACCAGGTCCAAATACAGGCAAGGACTAGAGCAGGAGAACCGTCAGGTGAAGCCAGAGGTCAGATGCCGGAAACAAACAGGAATTCAGGAACTCAAACAACAGGAACCAAACCAGGAAACCAGAGTCAATGAACTGACACTGCCCTTAGGGAGGGGCAGTGTCTTATACCTTGTTAATTAGGTATCAAATACAGCTGGAGAGTTACTGACAGGTCTGAGCCTCTGGTGAAATCCAGCCCCCTAGTGCTGCAGGCAATACAGGAATAAACAGGAGTTCTCCAAAGTCCTGAAGTGGCTCAGAGGCTAGTTTGCAGACTGGGAAGCCAGAAGGACACAGGTTCAATACCTCTGAATGGCACCAGTGGGGTGGCCACGCCTAGCCGTCTGGCGGGTATGACTAGAACCCTGACAGTACCCCCCCTTTAGGGACGCCCGCCGGGCGTGAACATTTTCCTCAGCAGGAGTGGAGCGTCTGGCACGCAATGCCTCCTCAAATAAACACAAGTCTTTTTTGCAGACTACAGTACCATCAGAAGCATAGGTACAGTCTGGTGGTATATCTTCTTCGAGCAGGCTTGAAGTAGTGTTGGTACTAATAAGAACTGCATCTTTAGGAGACAGCGTTGCCTCTTCTGTGGCTTTAGACAGAAGTGTCACAGAGGTCACGTTATCAGGTACCTGAAGGACATTGGTGGTTTCAATCACAGTGGTCTGAGTACCTTTGGCCATAGACGAACATGAACTTGTGTGACAACAATGTTGGCAATTCACAGACAGAGGTGTATTGCTGACTGGGTATAACTGAACAGCACCCAAATGGAGAGCCCGAGGTCTAGGAGGGCGCGTAGGGCACAGAGAGATAAAGTGCCCTCTTTCTCCACAGTAAAAGCAGAGACCACGGCCTCTCCTCCGGTCTCTTTCATCAGGTGTCAATTTGGTCTTTATCTTTATGAGACCTATCTCCATGGGTTCTTCAGAGTCGGCAGGAACATGGGAAACCTCTGGAGTTTCTCTATGAACAGGTTCACAAGATGGCAACATTGACGTGTGGTGTTGGTTTTCCCTGTCTCTGGGTATCTTGGATTCTCTGAAACCTGACCTTGGAGTAGACGGTTTTCTAGAGGTCTTACACTGCAAGTCCAATGCAGTCAAGAAGGACACCCAGCTGTCAAGGACAGGATTCTGAGCAAGCAACATCTGGTGTGCCCATGTCTTGATCCATCCAGACAGCAGATTGATAGCCGCGCGGACCTTGATAAAGTCACTGGCATATGTCCGAGGCTTTAAGGCAAATAAAATTTCGCAGTCCACCTTAAAGCACTGGAAAGAAGCACGACTACCATTGAATCTCTCAGGCATGACAACAAACGGCTCTGAATATGCAGGTTCCGAGACTGGGCGTACTGTGCCTTTAAGTAACAGAATTTCACGCTGCAGCTCTGAAACAGTCTGGGCCAGGCTGGACACTTGCAGGGTTAGCATCTTGCACATCTCTGCTGACTCCATGTTTGGTCAGTTCATTCTGTCAGGGCTTACCTTTGTTGGGAGTCATTCAGGCAGAGATTTATGCTCACCCTTGCAAACAAACACAGACCAGGGTGACCAGGTAAGAAGCCACCTGGCCTGTGAGTTTGTGCACGGGGGCTGTGCAGGATAACCAGGTCCAAATACAGGCAAGGACTAGAGCAGGAGAACCGTCAGGTGAAGCCAGAGGTCAGATGCCGGAAACAAACAGGAATTCAGGAACTCAAACAACAGGAACCAAACCAGGAAACCAGAGTCAATGAACTGACACTGCCCTTAGGGAGGGGCAGTGTCTTATACCTTGTTAATTAGGTATCAAATACAGCTGGAGAGTTACTGACAGGTCTGAGCCTCTGGTGAAATCCAGCCCCCTAGTGCTGCAGGCAATACAGGAATAAACAGGAGTTCTCCAAAGTCCTGAAGTGGCTCAGAGGCTAGTTTGCAGACTGGGAAGCCAGAAGGACACAGGTTCAATACCTCTGAATGGCACCAGTGGGGTGGCCACGCCTAGCCGTCTGGCGGGTATGACTAGAACCCTGACACATATTTATGTTCATAATTTGAGACTTGCTCATATTAATTTTAAAGTTGGAGACCTGTTGATGATCTGAAAATGCTGAGATTAAATTAGGTAAGGAAACTAGGGGATTTTGTACAAAAAAAGGATATCGTCCGTGTAAGCGGCATATTTATGTGTAAACTGGCCTATTTGTACCCCTTGAATATCTATATTATTTCTAACTGTAGCTAAAAAAGGTTCCAGGGACAATACGAATAATAATGGGGACAGGGGACAGCCCTGTCGGGTTCCGTTATACAGATGGAAAGTATCGCTAACTGTACCATTAATATCCAAGTAGCACCTGCAGGCGTTCTAGGGACACAAATTACACATATCATTTCCTGACTACCTATTACACTTTTGAAGGCCTTGAAGCACCAGGACAATGAAAATGCTCACAAAATGACCCCATTTTGGAAAGCAAACACCCTAACACATAATCTAGGAGGCATTATGAGTCTTTTGAACATGTAATTTTTTTTCCACAAGTTTTTGGAAAATGTGGAAAAAAAACACATAGCATACATTCTGCTTCTCCTTATGAGTATGGCAATTCCATGTGTGAGACTTTTACACGGCTCAGCCACATACAGAGGTCCAAAATTCAGGGAGCACCGTAAGGTACTCTAGGGGCATAAAATTGCAAATCTAATTTCCTGACTACCCATTTCCCTTTTGTGAGACACTGTAGGGCACTGATAAGCACTATAGTGGCACTGATGTATGTGGCATTGATGAGCACTGATGTGGCATGGATGTGGCACGAATGAGCAATAATGTGGCACGACGAATGAGCGCTGATGTAGCATGGATGTGGCACAGATGAGCACTGATGTGGCATGGATGTGGCACAGATGAGCACTGACGTGGCATGGATGTGGCACTGATAAGCACTAATGTGGCATGGATGAGCACTGACGTGGCATGGATGCAGCATGGGTGAGCACTTATGTGGCATGGATGTGGCACGGATGTGGCATGGATGTGGCATTAATGTGTCAAGGATGAGCACTGATGTGGCATGGATGATGCATGGGTGAGCACTGATGAGGCATGGGTGGGCACAGATGTCACATGGATGGGGCACAGATTGGCTCGAATGAGGCATGACTGAGGTGCGGATGAGGCACAGATGGGCATGATTGAGGCACAGATTAGGCACAGATTGGCATGATTGAGGCATGATTGAAGCATGGATCAGGCATGATTGAGGCATGGATCAGGCATGATTGAGGCACAGATGAGGCATGATTGAGGCACGATTGAGGCACAGATGAGGCACGATTAAGGCATGGATGAGGCAGGGGTGGGTGGTGCTGTAATCTCTCTCGCCTCGCACACTGTACCAATCACTGTGTACAGCATTCGAGGAGAGGAGAGAACTGAACCAGACATACGCCGGTTTGTTGTCAACTGATCATTCCATCATTGGACGGAGCGATCACATAGTAAAGGGCCGCTGTCATAGGCCCTTTACCACGATCCGTGATGCGCCGGATGCACAGGACATGCGGGAAACGCAATTCTGGGAGGACGTCCCTGTACGCCCTCTCAGAACTACCTGACTGCACTGTAGCCATCATTCAGCTGTGGTCCAGTCAGCAAGTGGTTAATACAGAAATGTTGGCCTACTGAAAGTATTAAAAAAAAATATAAATAAATATACCCACGTTATGGTGCTATATAAAGTGCTTAATGTACGGTACAAACCCAAAATGTGAATAGTATGAAGCGGCTGCTGATGTGTAAGGTATAATGCCTCAAATGTTAGTGACAAACGG
The DNA here is from genome assembly GCF_965119305.1 of Pelophylax lessonae. Classification (NCBI taxonomy): domain Eukaryota; kingdom Metazoa; phylum Chordata; class Amphibia; order Anura; family Ranidae; genus Pelophylax; species Pelophylax lessonae. Next base: position 125,503,731 of record NC_138779.1, read on the forward strand.
AATTAAACTAGCGCTGCTTCCACATCTACACAACATATGATAAACATGTACACACATGAGGCTATTCGCCTTCATGCCACGCTGCATTGATGCAATAATTTATGCAAAAGGAACCCTGACCAAGTATTGAGTGCATACTATACTGTACATGGACATACTTTTCAGTAAGCCAACATTTCTGTAATAAAAATCCTTTTTTTTTATTGATCTTATGTAATATTCTGATTTTCTGAGATACTGAATTTTGGGTTTTCACTAGCTAACAGCCATAATCATTAAAATTAAAAGAAAGAAATGCTTGAATTACAGTATATGACTTTGTGTACTGTGTGTAACGCATCTATATAAAATATATGAGTTTCATTTTTTGAATTGAATTACTGAAATAAATTAACTTTTTGATGATATTCTAATTTTATGAGATGCACCTGTATATTTAGCCAATGTTTTAACCTTATTGCCTGCTTCTTTTTCCAGTTTTTGCAGCATCCAATGAGTTATTAGAAAAAGAGAAATACATACATTTTACTTCTATATTTACGTACCAAAATATGTAGATAAAACAAAACATTTATGTTGTCTTCCTTCTTTTTGCTGTATTTGTTTACTGGTTTGGCAGGCCAATTACAATAAGTGCTGTTTTCATACAGTTTGCTCTTCCAGTTACATATACAAGAAAACAAAAAATTGTCAGAAAATGTATTCCATTCCAAGTTCCATGGCAGCATAGATATGGATAGCTTCCTCCCCCTCCTCCCCCATAGATCCTTCGAACTATAAATTTGTACTGCTCTCTAGTCACAGTGTTATGTAACTAACCTTCTTTAATGGGGCGGAATATTATGCTGCCATGGAGGTCTTCAGGAAAGGAAAATTAAGGTAAGTCTCAAACACAATTTTCTGGTTTTCCTGACTGCTCCATGTTGGCATACACATGGCAAATATTTAGGTGACACAGGGTGGGAATGCTGAACATTTTAAAAAAAAAAGTTCTCTCTGACCAAAGAAAACAGTCATAAGACAAGTTGGCTCCTCATAATAATGGTTTATAAAGGTATGAAGGGAGGAAAAAAAAGCTGCCCTACAAAACTGGCTACAGGAGCTGCTGGCCAGGAAGTTGTCATACAATCTAATATTAGCTATGACCCCACTTGACACTGCCACTCTTTTAAAGCTGTAAGCCATGTAAATTGTCTTGACCAGCCAAGAGGTGATCACCTGACTGAAAGCCCTTTTCCCTCTATTTGCCAGCAACATGAACAGATAGTCAGACGCTGTAGCCTCTAGGTATGCCTGGAGGGATTTTCTCATTTCTAAACTGCTTACTTGCTCCGAAACCGAGGGAAGGAAGAACTATGTCCTGTTTAAAATGAAAGTCTACAGTCACCTTGGATGTAAATCCTAGTATTGTAATTAGAACCACCCTGTGACGCAAAGAAGGTGTTGAAGGGTTTTTGGCCCCTAATGCAGCTATTTTTGATAGCTTTCTTGCCAAAGGGATTGTACATAAAAAGACAGTCCTTAGTATAAGATTCCACACAGAAACCCCACCTTCAGGAGGACACTTCAGAAAATATAAGAAAAGAAGATTCCCTGTCAGATTTTCATTACTGCCTTGAAGAATTGGACAACCATTGTCTTTTTTTTTCATTTTTTTTATTTAGTAGATTGTGCAATTGCAATGCAGATTCCAACAATGACATGCCAGACATAAATTCACGGAACATCATGGGAGTCAGAAGAAATGCGTACACAGAGTGGAAGTGCCACTCCATCCTTAGTACATCTGACCCCACCACTTGTGAACTTGGGAATCTCAAACAAAATCCTGTCAGTTTTGCATTTATTAGCCAGAGATCTTTCTCCGGCAAGAAAGCCCAGCTCATCACCCTCTTAAATATTTTGCCAGAAGAGCACACTGGTTGGTGTCCATGCTCACCCTGCCTGCTTGGACATTGTCTGGCCTCAGAATGTATATTGCTAACAAATTCAGAAGAATGGCTTGGGCCCACTTCATTATGGGAGCAACTTCCCTCAGTAGCATCCAGCTGTGAGTGCCCCATTGCCTCTTTATATAAGAGACAGCCATTGTGTTGTCCATTTCTAGTAATACTGACTTGCCCCTGATCTTGTGACAAAGAGCTAAAAGTACCTGATAAGCTGTCCTCAGCTCTGGAACCTTAGAAACTGCCCCACATGTGCAAAGACCAAACTGTCTGGTCTGACTGTCTTATACACTGGGCTCGCCATCCCCTATCACTGACGTCAGTTGAAATCACTATCCACTGGATGGGGTGGTGCAAGCAGCATTTTGTAGACTTGCTTCTTCTAACCACTATCTGAGACCCTGTCTCCTTAATGGAGAATTATGTTTGACAGATGTTCCTACCTCCATCAGTCCAGAAACCCCTTCTAGAAAGGATGCAACATCCATTGCTCTAACTTTCCCATTAGTGTGAAGAACATCATCTTTCATAAAAATCTTCAAACAGTGTTTTGCAGATAGCGATCTTGCCATCACAGCTTTCGTGACTCCCCCAATGATGACTGTAATCTTCTCCTGAGGAAACAAGACAGTTCAATGGCATGTATCTAGCTTGGCCCCTCTTACAAGGGAGATAGATTATTTTTTATCAAATTTTTAAGCCGCCCAAATTTTTTCTAGGTTGACTGGACTAGAGCTGCATGGATAAGCAAGAGACTTAGATCCTGAAAAAGCAGGAGTATATCATTCAGGTAGGGAAAGATAGGAACTCCTTTCTTCCGAGGAAAGGATATTACTGAAAGAAGCACTTTTGTGAACACCATGGGAGAAGTTGCCAGGCCAAATGGAAAGTAAACAAACTGAAATGTTCCTGGGTAATGGAGAAGCAGATGTACCTTTGCAATTTGTGGTAACTTGGAATATGGAAATATGCGTCTTTTAATTCTATAAATAGAAGCCAATTCCCTGGCTTAATCACTAATTGAATAGTCAGAGATTCCATCTTGAATTCCTCCTTATTTATACATTTGTTCAAAAATGTGAGGTGTATGATAGGCCTCCTATCCCCAGTCTTCTTCTTGACTAAGAAGAGAGGAGAATACACCCCTAGGAAACATCCTTGATGTGGAATCACTTTCACTGCCTGCTGTTCCAGAAGTGTTTGAACATAACATAAAAGGACTAGTCAGACACATGATTTGTGTCATAATGAACCTTGAGTGAGGCTGTTTCAGAAAATTCCATGAGTGGCTTGCTGATACTGTTTTCACCACCCAACTGTCTTTTATATTGTCTGACCATGCCCACTGGAACTTGGCAAGCCTGGCTCTGGCCTGGTTATTCTAAGTGGGCAAAACATCAAAAGGTTTTCTTACCTTCCTGATCCCCAAACTGCAAAGCCTTTGGGTAACTATGTGACCCTCTACAAATGACAAAACTCCCTGCCTGGACTATAATTATGAGCCTCCTTAGATCTGCCCTGGATCTGGCCTGGGGGTAAGGGGAATTTTACAGCAGGCATGCTAGAAGTTTAACAATGTCAATTAAATTCTTTGCCACAGAAGGCAAGGTAGGCTTGATATTTCTCAACAGGAAAAGGATCTTGGATTTTCCAGGATCATTAGATATTGAGAGTCCACATCATGAACCCAAAACTCAAAAGCTTTTGACTCTTTACATGCAGCACCATATATGTGGATGGGGCTCAGGGTTCGATATCTGCAGGGAAGAGAACCAGTTGTTGCTGCAAGGTATATTTACGTGAAGGTATGGAGGAAGTATAACAGTCCCTGTATAAATGGCCACAATTGCAGAATCACTTAAAATGAATTTTACAAGAAATTTCCATTTATACGATTGACGCCCAACAGCATCCAACAGAGGAGGCGGCTGGAAGGTAGTTTGGCAATTCTAAAAAAATTCTAAAAAAATAACAGCAGGGCTCCCTTACCTGAACCCCATTTAGAAGCTCATCTGGGGGTCCAAGGAGTTGAGAGGAGGAAGAAAGAGGAATGATTTAGTTAAGGAGGAGTACAAATTTATAGATAGACTGTCCTTATAGGGGAGAGGGGGTGGAGCTATCCAGAAACATGCATGTTTATATACAATGTAGTTTACTCCTTAGATTTTACTGTCACAAAGTATTATTTCAAGTGCATTTGTCCTGTTACACTTTGATACATTTGAAGTTATTGAGGAATGGTAAAACCCTCAAGTGTCGTTTTGGCAGTACACAGTACTCATAGCGCTGTCCTACAGTACTAGTTACTAGAAATTGTGTTGTAATTAAGTGCATTTTCAAGAAACGTCGATACTGCTATGTTTTTTAAACCACATTTAATATATTGCTTTTTTTTAATATATATATATATATATATATATTTCTTCCTTTCTTGACCCAATTGTTTTCCCTGTTCACCCCCCCCCCCTCTCTTTCTTCCCTTTTCCCCCTTCTTTTTCTTTTATTTTCATCTGATGTAGGGCCTCTGCTCCTTAGGCCCCGCTTCAGACGTTCTTTGGGACTATTTCCCGATTTTGAGCATATATATATATGTGAAATACAGCTAAGACCTGTGGTAAACCCAGAAGTGATGACCAAGACCCCAACAATCGCATTTTCCGTGTACTTTCAGGTATTACATATTGCAGTGTGGATGTTACTTTTACAATTTCATATTCTTGCCTTTTATTTTTTTAAATAAAATATCAGCCTTGTAGAGAGAGGGAGTGGGCATGGTTTTCAATAGGTTGGCCCATTTATAGACCTTGATTGTGACTATTTAGTAGTACTGCATAGCAAAAACAATTGCCTGCGCATGTTATATACAAATACAGTTGCTCCAATATATAACTACAATGTATAAAAAGAAAAAAAGGTTCTGTAACTAGATTAAGTGGAGATTGTGATGTCACAACACCACCTCTTCAAAGCTGCAGCCGCTCAACATGGAGCCCAGAAGATAGAAGCAAGCAATCACTGTAATAGCAGTAACTGCTGTAATAGCAGGGACTACTATAGTGATTTCCAAGTTCCACAGGGATCCTACAGGTATGGAATATCCATACTTACTTTGGTCCATGCCGGACTAATGTACCTAAGCTATAACATTTATACCTGGAATCCAGCTTTAAGACAAAGTTCAGGTTCAACATACAGTGGTTATTAGGTATGGACATTGAGTTCACTGGCTATGTTGAAATCCAACATAATAACAAATTTCGTTTTTCTGTAATTTCAGTTTAGTAGCATTTTTTGAACTCCAGTGCAGTAATTTATGTGACACTGCTTATAATCAATGCCAAGTGCATACAATTATGATGTGCATGCAATTATGATATTAAGTGACCATAGAAGAGGTCAGTGCCAGAACTTTGTATTATGGGATCATTGTTAAGAAAACCCTGGAGCAAACTATAACTATGCATAAACATTATGCAAAAAAAAGGCTCAATTTCCACTGCTGCCAAGAGTTACCACGTATAGCATCACTGATAAAGACACCATTAGAAAGTATCTAAAGCCAAAATATATCTTTGTTTTTGTTTTAGAGAAAGTAGGGAATAGTTGTTTTGGACAGAGTAGGGAATAGTTTAGATTTTTCTTTCACTTCATATCTGGTGACAAAACAGAATACAACTAGAAGTGAAAGGAAATCTCTTCCCAGTGTGGATACAGACAGCAATAAAAGAAAAAAAATTTGAGAAAGTCGGTAGATGGTCCTAAATAGATGATACATTTATTAATACCCTCCAGTAGTGTGAAGGTGGGCTGTTACAACAAGCTGCTGACCAGAGTTGGTCAAGCAGTTTGGGTCGAGCAAATGTTCAGCCCAAACATTGCCTGTTTGCCCGTTTCGGCGAACACCCAAATTTGCGCACTGCACAGTGCATTCTAGGGCCCTAATTGGATGAAGCAATGCACCTGACCTTTGCCCAATTAGGGCACAAAGAACAGTCAGGGCCATGATTGGAAAAAGTCACCATGACTTTGCCCATTCATGGCTCAGTGCTCATAGTCCCACCCTATACTTCCCGCAGGAACCTTTTGCAGTGTGTGTTGAAGTGGAGATAGATAGAGCAGGGCTACTAGTGAGTTAGTGTGTTATTGTGACTCTGAGTGTAGAGTGTCAGTGAAGTGTTAGTGCAGTGTTAGCATAGTGGGAGTACTGTGTAGTGTGTCAGCATAGTGTGAATATAGTGTGAGTATAGTGTAGTGTTAGTGTAGTGCAGTGTTTAACACAGCATTACATCACATTTAGTGCTGTATACAGGGCTGTATACCCCCTTTTTTTTTTCATTTTTGATTTTTATGTCCCATGCCTGCCCGCTTTTTTTTAAATTGTAAGCAGCAGTGTTTTTGACTGAAGCTGTTGTTCCCCCTTTTTGATTTTTTGTACAGTTTTTACATTTCTGTCAGCGACAGTCCTCAATTTAAAGTGCCCCAAACACCAATTTTCATTGAATAAAGTGTATCCAACTACACATTTCCTAGTATCTAATAAATGTGGGTAATAAGCCCCCCAGCCAGACATGATGGGGGAAAAAAGGAGAGGAAACATTCCCATGAGAAAAAGGAAATAAAAACCAGTCTGAGTTCAACTTCAACTATATATACTTCAATTGTGTATATATCTATGCAATCTATCCTTTAGGTAAATGTGTTATAAGAGGACCTAGTGAAGTAGTCTAACACATGTAATAATATAGAAAACCACTTTATTTAACACCAATAATCTAAGCAATACAAAACCCATTAGCCAAAAAGAAAATCATAATTGGCCAATTATTAAAAACACGACCGTGGCAGCTGCAGGGAAGTTATCTAAACATTCTCCCCTCTCCCCAAAAAGAGGGAGAAAAAAAATGGAGTATTAACACAAATTCATAGGTGTATGAGCCCCACGGGGGGGGGGGGGGCACAGTCTAGATAGACCATATCGAAAACATAAAGTTATCTCCTCCTTATTGTGATATTATAATATACAGTATAGCTTATTACTTGATGTTTTTGGGGTTTCCTAGAAATTGATCCTTTGGTAGAAAATATTCCAGGACTGGTTTAAAGTTGAATTTTATTCCAAGTCCATTAGAAGATCTTCTTATGGGTGTACAGAAATCCAATGCACATATGGACAACATCACCCCTGTATGGCCAGTAGTATTATAATTCTTTTGTACTGTAGCATGAAATCAACCCACATATAAATGATGTAATGGGCCACTACATGTGGTTAATGGCATTTAAAGTTCATGAGGGTGTCCTGTGTAAGACCAACCCCTATATAACAGCATGGAGTTAGAGTGGAGCTTTGATGGGAGAAGGGAATAGTGGGATACTCCAATTTGAACTTTTTACAGTTGATAAGGACAACTCTTTCTTGGCCTCACCAGGTTACTTGTGGAAGCAGTCACACTGCTTTAACCATACTGCCACTTGTATGGAAGGGGTTAAGTCTTCTTGCTCTCTAGCAGCAGACTTAATGCAACTAAATTATCTTCAGGACACTCTCTAGCATCCCCTTGACTGACATCCGTCCACTGACTCTTATAGCTCAGGGATGGCCCTCTCAGGACAAGCCCCATGACACAGATCTGTACTCACTATATGCAGAATCAGATACTTTCCTGTGTCTCCCTTCCAGTCAGCTCTGCAGGACCTCTGGGTTCAGCTCCTCTCTGACTCTCAGGCCCTCAGGTCGACCACCTGAGTCCAGATGGCAACTTCTACAGAGGAGGGACAGCCACCCCCCCCCCCCCTCCCTCTGAGACCCCACTCTCCAGCAGAAAGACCCAAGCACATGTGCTCTTGGCATTTATACAGTATCCCAGCAAGCATTTCCTCCCACTGTCCAATATGCCTCCCTATTGGACCAGTGTGAAACACTTCAGACAAACTGAGCTGCACCTGAGCACCATGAGCAGACCTCACTAGCAGATCATGCTCTCAGGTAGGCAGAGAACAATATGGATTTACCTGGAACTCTTTCTGGTAAGCAGAAAAGATCCAAAACTATATACTCTCTCTCTCTCTCACTTTCTAGCACCTACAGTACACCCCTCACATTTTTGTAAATATTTTTTTATTTCTATTCATGTGATTACACTGAAGAAATGACACTATTGCTACAATGTAAAGTAGTAAGTGTACAGCTTGTATAACAGTGCAAATTTGCTGTCCCCTCAAAATAACTCAACACACAAATGTTAATGTCTAAACCCCTGGCAACAAAAGTGAGTGCACACCTAAGTGAAAATGTCCAATTTGGGCCCAAAGTGTCAATATTTTGTGCGGTCACTATTATTTTCCAGCACTGCCTTAACCCTCTTGGGCATGGAGTTAACCAGAGCTTCACAGGTTGCCACTGGAGTCCTCTTCCACTCCTCCATGACGACATCAGCGCTTGCGCTACTCCACCTTCCATTTGAGGATGCCCCACAGATGCTCAATAGGGTTTAGGTCTGGAGACATGCTTGGCCAGTCCATCACCTTTATCCTCAGCTTCTTTAGCAAGGCAGTGGTTGTCTTGGAGATGTGTTTGGGGTCCTTATCATGTTGGAATACTGCCCTGTGGCCCAGTCTCTGAAGGGAGGGGATCATGCTCTGATTCAGTATGTCACAGTACATGTTGGCATTCATGGTTCCCTCAATAAACTGTAGCTCCCCAGTGCCAGCATCACTCATGCAGCTCCAGACCATGACACTCCCACCACCATGTTTGACTGTAGGCAAGACACACTTATCTTTGTACTCCTAACCTGGTTGCCGCCACACACGCTTGACACCATCTGAACCAAATACGTTTATCTTGGTCTCATCAGACCACAGGACATGGTTTCAGTAATCCATGTCCTAGCCTGCTTGTCTTCAGCAAACTTTTAAGGCCTTTCTTGTGCATCATCATTATAAGAGGCTACCTTCTGGGACGACAGTCATGCAGACCAATTTGATGCAGTGTGCAACGTATGGTCTTAGCACTGACAGGCTGACCCCCCACCCCTTCAACATCTGCAGCAATGCTGGCAGCACTCATGTGTCAATTTCTCAAAGACAACCTCTGGACATGACGCTGAGCATGTGCACTCAACTTCTTTTATCGACCATGGCGAGGCCTGTTCTGAGTGAACCTGTCCTGTTAAACCACTGTATGGTCTTGGCCACCATGCTGTAGCTCAGTTTCAGGGTCTTAGTAATCTTCTTATAGCCTAGGTCATCTTTATGTAGAGCAACAATTCTTTTTTTCAGATACTCAGAGAGTTCTTTGCCATGAGGTGCCATGTTGAACTTCCTGTGACCAGTATGAGAGAGTGAGAGTGATAACACAAAATTTAACACACCTGTTCCCCATTCACACCTGAGACCTTGTAACACTAGCGAGTCACCGGACACCGGGGAGGGAAAGTGGCTAATTGGTCCCAATTTGGACATTTTCACTTAGGGGTGTACTCACTTTTGTTGCCAGTGGTTTGGACATTAATAGCTGCAGTGTTGTCACATGAAAAGGTATAAAAAAAAAATGTATATATACAAAAATGTGAGGGATGTACTCACTTTTGTGAGATGCTATAGTTGCCACAATATCCCAGCCATTGTTCGCCTGGAAAGATTTTGTTGATCACAATTTACAGTCTACATGATTATTAGACTTCTGTTTCATTAAGTATTACACTACATATGTATGTGGAAAATAGAAGACTGGGGTGTACTCACTTTTGTGAGATACTGTACCTAGGAGGGTGCTACATGTACTTGTAACAAATGGTAGTCTCTAGCCTTGGTCCCATGTTGCCAGCTCCTGGGATACCTCCTCTCAATTTCTTCCATTCTTCTAAGGGACTAAGATCCCTCTGGAAACTGACTCATAAACTACCATTTGTTATGTGTACAGCTTGGATCTTTAACCACTTGCCGACCGCCGCAAGTACATATACTGCGGCGGTCAGCCCCTTACAGGCAAAGTGACGTATGGGTACGTCACTAGCCTGTGCGGCTATGTGGAGCAAGCGCGCGCCGCCGGAGGCGCGCCCCCCCCCTGTCACGGACCCCCCCACGCGTGTGCCCGGCGGACCCGATGTCCGCCGGCCACTCGCGATCGTCCGTTAGAGTGGGAGAAAGGCAGGCGGCTGATGTAAACAAGCCGCCTGTCATTCTCCCCTGTGTAAGAACAGTGATCATACAGTTCTACTATGTAGGACCGTTGATCACTGTTCCTACACCTCAAGCCACAGCCAATCACAGTAAGAATCACGCCCCTAGGGACACACACAACCCCTCCCTCTCAAGTTAACCCCTTCACTGCCAGTGTCATTTTACAGTAACAGTGCATATGTATAGCACTGATTACTGTAGTAATGTCACTGGTAACTCCAAAAGTGTCAAAAATGTCAGTCAAGGGTCCGATCTGTCCGCCGCAATGTCGCAGTCCCGCAAAAAAATCGCAGATCACCGCCATTACGTATTAAAAAAAAACAACAAAAATGACAAAAATCATTCCCTTAGTTAGTAAACGCAATAACTTTTGCGCAAACCAATCAAAATACGCTTTTTGCGATTTTTTTTTTTTTACCAAAAATATGTAACATAAAACAAATTGGCCTAAAATGTTAATAAATTTTGATTTTTACATTTTTTTGGGGGAATTTCATATTAAAAAATGTGAAAAATATTGTTATTTTTGCAAAATTGACGCTCTTTTTTTGTTTATAGCGCATGATCAAAAAATCGCACGGGTGATCAAAAGAAAGCTCTGTTTGTGGGAAAAAAAGGATGTCAAATTCGTTTAGGTACAGCGTCGCACGACCGCGCAATTGTCCGTTAAAGTCATGCAGTGCCGAATCGCAAAATACCCCCTGGTAAGGAAGGGGGTAAAATCTTCCGGGGCTTAAGTGGTTAAAGAACCACATGGATGGCTAATTACACTTTTTCTATTTGAGTGATGTCACATGGAAGACAATGTTTTGGCATCATTGGGCAAGTTTCCAACCATTGCGAGGCATCTTCAGGGGAGTTAAAGAAACAGACAGATTCTCTATCCTGGACCCGCAGACGTGCTGGGAAAAGCATGCTGTATTTAATCTTCCTGTTTCTAAGGTTGAGCTTAACATGATCAAAAGAGCATAACAAATAGAAGCCCCCAGTGAAGTAAAGAGACAAATAGCTTCTTACCAGATGATGTTGACTTCAAAACTAATGGAAAAGCCAAGTGCGCATAAAGAGGATAAACCCATCAGGTGCAGATCATCAGAGAAGACCTTCAAAATGTACTCTCAGGAAGACACATGGGAACCACATAGATGTAAAAAAAGGGAACACAGGGCACATAGTGTGATACTGTTTAAAACAAAGGTAATTTATTAAAAGTTATTACACTCACATGTTCGTAGAGACAAGCAGGCATATCTTAAATACACGGTGGAGAAAACACAGGCTGCAGCATTCAATCGTATAAAAGCCGGCTTGGGGGCATGGTCACGACATGTCTGGTACCGCCCACTGAACAGCAGGGACACAGGATCCCTGTGTTCATCTGTGACAGAACGAAGGTCTGCCTTGTTTACATAGGCAGACCTCCATTTTGCCTCTATGGGAAATGATCGCGAGTGACCGGTCCCAATCACATTCGCCAGACCTGCTGATTGGCTCCCCCTCTGGTACAGGTACGTCATTTTGCGTAATAGTGGTTGGCAAGTGGTTAAGCCTCATCTGCCACATAGTTGCCCAATTAAACAGTGCATTGAGGTTGGCTTGTAAGTTAGAGACATACTGTAAGGAAGTTATTCCACTGCATAGCTTGGTGTCATCTGCAGAGACTGAAGTTGTACTTTTAATCCCAGACCCTATATTATTTATAGATGTAGTACCCTACTAGGTAGGTGCTAGGAAAAGCATATTGTGGGCTCTTGTTGGACAGTGGAGGAAACCTGGCCAATAACACACCAGGGCTTATAGCTGCCTCAGTGAGCAGAGTTTGCCGCATTGCACCCTGGGGTGAGATATAAGTCTGAGGGGAGCATGTGATAGGGCGTCTTTGGTGGGAAGCAGAGTCCCAGGAGGAGGCCGATGGCTGTATCTCCTCCTGTCAGAGCAAGTGAGGGTGTCCTGTGTGGTCAGCCTAGAGGACCGGAGGTTGAGCTGGGCTGCAGGAAGGATCCAGAGTGCTGTGGACCAAGTGGAGCTGCTGGGCAGAAGTTTCCAGGCAAAACAGTGTTGTGAGTACTCAAAACTGCCCAGGGGTCTGACTGAGAGAGGGGCCACTCCAGAAGGTCAAGGGGATCCAGGAGCCAGCGAATCAGTAGATGTGGCTTAGAAAGGGGGTGCCAGTGTCTAAGCCCTGAAGATTAGTGAGAGAAAAGGGGGTGCCCATGCGGGCCCTGAAGTGTTCAGCAGTGCAGCAGTGTATACAAGTGACTACCTGAGGAGTGCTAGGGGAGTTTAAAAGAGGACTTCTTTAGCTTGAAAGCAGTCTCAAGTCAATTCAGCGTCAACAGGCATCCAGCCAGCCTTAACCAGCATTCAATCAGCGTTGATAGACATTCAGCCAGCGTCAAGTCAGCGCTAATCAGGATTTTTACAAGTGTCTCCACCAATTGTGTATAGTTGAGCCAAAGGAGTATCCCACTCATCCCTTCTCCCATCCAAGTTACCAAATAAATACAAAAACCCAAGGACACTGGACTGCTCATTGTCTTAGTGCTCACACTTGGAGAAGATGCTTAAATGTGCTATTGTTGCTAGCAGTAACCAAGGGGGACCCATATGCAGCAAAATGGCTGGGAATTGTGCTACATAAATATATTAAAAAGTAAGGGTTCCAATACTGAACCTTAGAGTACACAACTAACAACCTCTAGACTATTCAGAGTATGAATCATTAACCACTACTCTCTGGATAGTCTTTTAGCCAGTTTTACATCCATTTACAAACTGATTTTTTTCCAAGCATGTAGACTTTACCTTACACATTAGCCGTGTGTTGGAACTGTGTCAAACACTTTTGCAAAATCCAAGTTAACCACGTTATTTTAGAAAGATAAATATTACTATGACATGGTGTTCAAACGTTATAGCACAAAGAGCTTTAGGAAAGATTTCTGAAACTTTATGTAAAGTCTTAAATTATTGCAAGCTCTCTCAGCTGAAGACAAGCAAATCTTGGAATGCAGATCAAGTAACAATGTACTTTTCAATGCAGTTCGCAAACAACAGAAGTAGGCATTTCTGCCACTAGGGGGCACTACATGGGAAAGGCTCAAGTTTAGTTTGCTTTTGGGCTCCATCTTGCACCTCCTACAGTTGAGCAATTGTTGAAATAGACTAGATGAAAGTTTCTGGCCTTAATTGACAGGTAAGAGGGTAAATTTGTCTGACAAATAAGTTTACCTTTATAAATGATTACCATTAATGTCCTCCACCATCACAGCATAATGTTTACCTATAAAGAATACACAGCGGCGCAAGCAGGGAACGTGGAAAAAGGAGCGCGCGCTGGCAGCCTACTACAGTGCGCATGCTCTGAAACGCGTCCGAGCAGCATTACAAGACCTAAAAGGTGGTCCCATGCAGAACCCGTACACCGGACAACCCATGTGCCTGATTCTACATACTTTGATATGAAATTTTATTGTGTCCCTCTACATTAAATCTTTTACAGTTTATACTCAGAGGCTCCTGTTTTCTCTGTTTTATGTAATGTTTACCTATAGTCTGGTCAGTAAATTGCTTTTTTCTCCTTCTCCTCTCAGTAAAATGGTGAGACCAACATCTAGAGTTTGGAAACATTTCCACAGTGTAGTTTCTGCTGAGAGCAAAGCTGGCATTCACCATCAGAATCTTCAAGTAAGGAAGTGTTACAAACATCAGCCTCTAAAAATACACAATCCCTTCATTTATAGAGAAAATTACACCTGAAAATCAGGAGAACATTCATCAAGCTCTTGCAGGAGCAATCTATGCTTCTGGATCAGTATTGTCAATAACTGAAAATTCAGATTGGCAGGAAGCTTTTATATTATTATGGGGGAAAGGAGGGGGTTACCTCTTCTTATGTATAGGTAAAATGTTCTTCGATATACTGTATATATATATAGTCCTTGTTATTTCATTTGTAATAAAAAAAGTAAAGTTTTAAAAAGCATGTTTAGTTTATTTACTGAATAAGTTATCATTTTATTTCAAGAATAATACTTTTATATACACTGGGGGATGGCTTAACTGAAGAAAAACAGAGATCGGTGTTCCTGCTTAGCAGAAACACAAGATCTCTGTCTTTCTTACTAGCAGAACGGCGATCTGCTTTGTTTACCTAGGTAGACAACCATTCTAAGGAAAATAAATTAGGCGCAAAATCTGTGAAAAAATTATTTGATAATGAGAAAAAAAATGTGGAGATTGTAGATACATATAAGGTGGTTGTAAAATTACCGTATTTATTCGAGTATAACGTGCAAAATTTTCTACCAAAAAAAGAAATCAAAGTTTGGGTGCGCGTTATAAACGAGGGCTGGGGTGGGGTGGCAGTGGCGGCCAGTCCATTGAGGGCGCAGGCGAATTGTGAGTTCGCACTGCACCTTTTCCGGGCTGCAGCTGCTCACTGTACGTAAGGGCGAAGAAAAGAAAAACGTCCCCTTGTCGCGTACAGTGGGCGGCCCCAACTGGGGGTGAGAATTCTTATTATCCGCTGTATGGTCGCCGCTTCATTTCCTCGCCTCGCCCACATGTTACGGTAAGCATTGCTTTTGTACAATTCAGTGTTTTGCATACCGTAATTCAGTGTTCTTCATATTTTAATTGATATACTGGTACCCGTTAGATGGCAACTCAGGGTATCAAGAGAAAACGTTCTGCATATGACGCTTCTGTTACCAGTAATTTTATTTCAGTATTGTGTTTATACCAGTTTACGTTGTCAATAAATGATTTTTATCATGGCCGCACATGTTCAACAACATTTTTTTTTATCAATTACAATGCTTGGTGTGAAACAAAATTTTATACCGATTTTTAATCGAAAATTAGGGGTGCGCGTTATACACGTGTGCGCATTATACTCGAATAAATACAGTAATTATGAGGCAAAAAGTGCCAATGCAAATATATACTGGTAGTAAGTGCTAGTGCTTCAGTGCAATCATATATGCTTGTAAGCACCTGAGAATAAAGTGCTGGTGTGTGCCAACTAAAAGTGCTAGTGCTTCAGTGCAGTAGTGTATACCTATAAACAATAATATTCATAAGCCCAAAATTAGCCAATTATTATACAGTAAACTGATTATATCACAAAAATACCTTTTGTGTGCAAAAGCGAAGGTGCAAACAAAAGGAAAAATGCAAAAAGAAAAAAAAATGCAAGAATTGCTAATAAAATTCAAACCATTCTGCCTCTCTCCGAACTGATTCCGGTGGACATCGGGTCTGCGCGCACCCCAGAGCCGATTAAAGGAATCACGCACAGGTACGTGATTTTGCGCTTAAAGGCCACCCTGCTGCAGTATATGTATGTGGGGCTGTCCTTAAAGCGGAGTTCCACCCAAAAGTGGAACTTCCGCTTTACGGGAAATACTGCTGACCCCCTGACATGTAACATTTGGCATGTCATTTTTTTTTGGGGGGGGGGGGAGCCGGTAACCTAGATTTGACAGGTAACCACTTCCACTCGGGCTGCCTAGGCGGCCCAAGCGGAACTTTTCTTCTCCCCCTCCCTCCCTGCAATCTTCTGGGACACGTCACAGGTCTCAGGAGATTGCCCGCATGCGCAGTGTGCACCCGGCTGTGAACCTGCAAGCTGTCACAGCCAGGAGCCCACACTAGAGAGGCCGGGGCCACCGAGAGGAGATGGGGTGGATCGAGGCTTCGGGCGGCCGCATTGCTGGATCGTAGGACAGGTGAGTATGTGTTTATTAAAGGTCAGCAGCTACACTTTTTGTAGCTGCTGACTTTTGATAAACACAAAAATGAGTGGAACCCCGCTTTAAGCGGATAGAGGTTTCACCAGAGTCAAAGCTTTTCTCACGTTGTTAATATACAAATAGATCCCCTTGATAGTGATGGGACAATATTAGTAAGCCGATATATCGAGGGTCGATATGCACTTTCCCCGATATATCGGAATCGGCCCCTGAGGTTACCGATATTGCCGATATTTTGGGAAAGTGCTGTACCGGAGTGATACCTGCAGCTAGAGGCATCACCCCGGTACCAGGGTCCATAGCCGCTGCTCGACTGTCATTACAAGGAGCGGGAGGGGACGTCCCCCCCTCCCACTGCTCACTGCCTTCCGTGGCTGGCCCATCCCACCGGGAGACCCGGGCAGCCGGCTGCCCTCTTCTATATCCCAATTAACCCCAGCTTTCTGCCACTTCATTGCTTAAATGTCATGTTTACATTTTCTATCATCAATCCCCCCTCCTCCCAAATCCTAGTTTGAAATCCTTTTTTTTTTTTTTTTAATTTAATTTTATTCTTGCAAAGTCAACAAAAATACAAACTGTATGTATGACAAACAGCAGTGAACAATAGGAAAACAATAGAAAATAGGGTCAACAAAGGCGGCCCGTTATGGGTAGTGTACACATCCGATCACCAACAGTATAGAAAACTTTGCATAGCATGTTCAAATTTTTAAAAGAAAAGTCATGCATTAGCCGAAATAAACTGAGATTTAACTGAGAACAAACATAGACGTGGGCCCTATTAGACTGGTTATCTTACAAAAAAGAATTGGAAATAGGAAAAAAGAGAACACCTGAGTCGCTCTGGCAGTGAAATTGCGAAATGTCAGAGGGAATGGGTGAAGGGGTGAAAGATATATAGAACGGGGTGGAGGGGGGGGGGGCGAAAATAGGAAAAGTGAAAGGGAGAGAGGGGAAGAGTGGGGGAAAGGGAAAAAATTTGCGGCGAGTAGACAAGAAGAAGGCTGAGTTATAGAGGATTGCCGGTGCCTTGAGGCCCCTCTGACTGGAGCTTCCAGGCGCCTGTAGGAAGGCGTCAGTGCAAGTGAAATGCAACCATGGCAGCCACTTATCCCCACACTGTTCTTCCGTATTATTAATAGTGGCGGTCAATTCTTCCATCTGATGAATCTCTTTAACCTTAACATACCACAGGGCACGAGATGGCGGGAGAGTTTGTCTCCACAGCGTGGGTATACAAGCTTTAGCCGCGTTGAGTAATTGTAGGGTCACAGACTTTTTATATTTCCGTAAGGGTCTCCCCGTCAGGTGGAGCAGACATGCCGTGGGGCTATCTCGTACTTTACATTGTAGAAAAGTGTAATTTCTTCAGTGTTGTCACATGAAAAGATATAATAACATATTTACCTCATATCCAGAGGTTGTCTTTGGGAAATAGACGTATGAGTGCTGCCAGCATTGCTGCAGAGATTGAAGGGATGGGGGTTCAGCCTGTCAGTGCTCAGACCATATGCTGCACACTGCATCATATTGGTCTGCCTACAGTCAAGCACAGTGGTGGGAATGTCATGGTCTGGGGCTGCATGAGTGCTGCCAGCACAGGGGAGCTACAGTTCATTGAGGGAACCATGAATGCCAACATGTACTGTGACATACTGAACCAGAACATGATCCCCTCTCTTCAGGGACTGGGCCACAGGGCAGTATTCCAACATGATAATGACCCAAAACACACCTCCAAAACATCCACTGCCTTGCTAAAGAAGCTTAGGGTAAAGGTGAAGGACTGGCCAAGCATGTCTCCAGACCTAAACCCATCTGTGGGGCATCCTCAAATGGAAGGTGGAGGAGCTCAAGGTCTCTAACATCCACCAGCTCCGTGATGTCATCATGGAGGAGTGGAAGAGGACTCCAGTGGCAACCTGTGAAGCTCTGGTGAACTCAATGCCCAAGAGTGTTAAGGCAGTGCTGGAAAATAATGGTGGTCACACAAAATATTGACACTTCGGGCCCAATTTGGACATTTTCACTTAGGGGTGTTTAGACATTAATCATTTTCCGACTGCCTGCCACAGATATACTGCTGCAGGCTGGCTCGGCTGTGCGAACCACCGTACCTGTACCTGTACCTGTGTTGAGCTATTTTGAGGGGACAGCAAATTTACACTGTTATACAAGCTGTACACTCACTACATTACATTGTAGCAAAGTGTAATTTCTTCAGTGTTGTCACATGAAAAGATATAAGAAAATATTTACAAAAATGTGAGGGGTGTACTCACTTTTGTGAGATACTGTATAATATTTACTTGTACTACTTTGCACTGGTGTAAGAAAAGCTCAGAATGTATTGGAACCAGAAGGCTATAACATACTTAAGCTTATGCACATGCTCATAATTCTGAGCAAAGGCTCACTGCAAAATGGTCATTAGCATGCACATGCAAACACATTAGCATGCATGTAAAACGGAATGTGCATATGTGCACCTGCATGCCCAATACTGACACTGGCACCAAACGTCCTATTTAAGCTGAACTATGAAATGAACAGATTGCTAAGTGGTCTTCAGCTATTTCCTGCTTTACCTTTACCTTGACTTGCTATATCTGCCTACCTGTGCATGGCCCAGCTTGCCTCTGACCTGTCTCTAGATTCCTGCATGCCTGCTGTGACCTTGCTTGTACTTTGATTCTGCTCCTGCTTTGCACTTCTGTACCTCGATGTTCAGCTGTGTACCGATCTCGGCCTGTATCCTAACTTTGCCTCTGCCTGAAGTTCCTGCACCTCACTGCCCACCTTTTGGCTTGTGTCCTGGCTATGCTCCTGCCTGCCAATCAAGTGTCACCATGTCACCACAGAATTTGTACTGTACAAACATTCAAAAACAGTTCTACAGAAATGCAATCATTACTATGTTGACACAGCTTGGATGTCTACAGAGACACAATCAGTACTGTGCTGACACAACATGGAGACATGAACAGTACCATACTGACTCAACCAGAAACAGGTCTGCAGAGTCACAATCATTATCATATTAACACAAAGGGAAATATATGTGCAGAGACACAATCAGCACTGTGATAACACAGCCAGAAAAATGCTTCCAGAGACATGTACTGGAAGTACCAAACCGACAGAACCATAAACAGGTCTTCAGAGACACAATCATTACCATACCAACACATCCAGAAATACTCTATGTCTGCATATACTAAATCAGTACCATAATGATACAACCAGAAAAATGTCTGCAGATAAACAATTGGTACCATACTGGCACAATCATAAACATATCTTCAGATACACAGTCAGTACCATACTAACACAACCAGAAATATGTCTGCAAATACACAAACAGTACTTTACTGACAAAACCAGACACATATCTGCAGAGGCACAATTTGATATCATGTTTTTTTTATAAAAGTGTTGGAAAGTATGTGTGTAAAAATCACATCTATAAATGAATTCCTTGTCCCAGTTGACATCTGCATTTAATGTGGCAAAAAAAGGTTTGGGCACTCGTTGTCTGAAATGTTTGTACTTTGTATATCATAGAAACATATTTGTATATTATATTTCCCTGGATTTAGACTGACAAAAATCTGATCATGAAGCAGAATCCCCTCTGGTCATTAAGTAATAAAAAGGTTAACGAGAGACCGGTACACTGTACGAATAAAGTAAACAGCGGAATCCCTCTGGACTAATCACATAATTGCTTTCTGCATTAGCGTCTATTCTCTACTATTCAAACCTGTTAATATTCTCTGACTGCACCCTATTGCCGATGCTTTCAAAATTGTTTTTGACAGAAACATTACAATATTAATGTAAAATACCCCGGAGCACACACATAATTGGAAAGCACACTGATATTACAAATTTGAGAATGACATTTTAGCTTATTCTTGCAATGAGACAAAGAAAGTTGTCCAATGCAAATGATAAAATATGCGAGAAAATATATGGGGAAGTTTTAGAAAATGTCTGCATTAATTGTTTAAAAAAGTGATCAGATTTTTCTTTAAGTGATAATTAAAAATAAGTAAAAGTAAAGATAGTCTAAATGAACTAACACACATAATTTTATAATGCATATTTATTTAACAAATTATTTTAATTAGACATTCTCAGACACAAGTTTATTACATGAGTGTAGGTAGTTGGTTCCAATTTACCTTCTTGTAAAGTTCATGTGACTTTCTTGGCTGGTTAGTTATGTTCCTACAGGTTGACAGCACCCCTAAGGGCATAAAGAAAATGCTGGTGCACTGAAGAGAATTCTGGAGTGTAGGAGAACCCATCATCAGAATGAACAGAAGAAAAGCAAAACACCTGAAGAGAACAAGAAACCCAAAAAAATCCAAGCAAACTGGTCTTTATTTAATCATTTCTAGATGACCATATGATACAACCAGGCGAATGAGCACACTGCAGGTAGTCCCCTATCAGCTGACTTGCAGAAAAAGCATAAAGCAAAAACATGAATTTCCAGCCAACATTTATGCAACTCTGTAGCCAACTGGAAACCTAAAATTGGCTAGGGACAGTGTCTGAAGCAAACCGTATTCCCTTGTGAACACACACATGCATGTGGCTGGTCAGAAGTTGTTTTCCGGTCAGGGGCTGTAAGCCTGCAGTGAGCTGATTTGTATGGCACAGGAGTAAAATATTAAGAAATGAAAATAAAAGAGACAATTCTTAGTAGAGCTGAAGGGTTTAAGGTTTGATTGAGATATTTAGAGTAGGGTTTGAGGGAAGTACACTTATTACCAAAGGGAAAAACAGCTGCTGTTAAAGAACATTGGTTTACAGTCGTTGTTGGTGGACTTTCTGGTGTGATTTGTTGCTTTTGGGAAGACTGAGGATAGCACATTTGCTGTTTAGATACAAAAAGGGGTGCACAGCTGCTGTTGGAAAAATTTAAGTTTGCAGGCAGAGCTGTCAAGCAAGGAGGCACTAGCTTTTGAGCCACTATTAAGGTATGTTGGCTTGGTGGCCCTTAGCAAGATATATAACCAATAGGAGTGGACCCAGAGTCAGTGACAGTTATATAGACAGTAGGCAACTTTGAGAGGTCATGTGGAAGAATGCTAAATGCTACAAAGGAAGCTAATGCTAGTAGATTTGAAGATGTGTTACAAAAACCATGTCCTATCGAAGCATTTATCTTTTACCATGTCCATCAATCAATGCAGCATTATAGCATACTTAGGTAGTATATTAGCACCACACATGCTCCATGTGTTTCCATTTCTTCGCTGCAGCCTGTACACCTCCAAACAAGGCAAGGAACACAAGGCTTTAAAACAATTAGCCACATCTTGTTCATTCGACTTCCACCCTCCAATATACCCTGCAAAAAAATCTCCACTCACCAAAGTTGTACAACCATCACTTGGTAGGCAGCATCTCACTCACTTTACTTCTTAGCTCTTTCAGATATCCCAACAGGGTCCTCCAAG
This sequence comes from Pelophylax lessonae, assembly GCF_965119305.1. Lineage (NCBI taxonomy): Eukaryota > Metazoa > Chordata > Amphibia > Anura > Ranidae > Pelophylax > Pelophylax lessonae. Next base: position 125,525,094 of record NC_138779.1, read on the forward strand.
CTCTCCAACTTCATACATCATCCTCAGTATTTCCTCAAGAGCTCCTGGTGTTCAGGTCAATTGGAGAAAGTGAATCTCACTAACTGGGAAAAAGGCAGCAAAAAATACCTGACAGTTTGTCATGGTCAGGGATCAGGCTCGAAGGCCAGTAGCTATAGCATTAGAGAGGCTCCTGCTGACCAGCAGCATAAGTATACATTACAAGCAGGTCACCCGGATGGACAATGTGGGCCATCCAAGGTGCAGGGTCTAAACACTAACTGGTATTCACTGGAGTTTCTGATAGTGGAGATGGGTTTTCCTGCATGTTACTGCCAAGTTGCAGTCCTCAGGATCACCTCACCAGGAATGAACAAGCCGGGGTCCAGGACAAAATATAACAAGTAGGCATCAAGAAGCATAGTCAGTAAACTTGCCAAAAGATAGTAACAAGTGGTTTCAAGTTGGGATCAAGCAGAAGCGTAGTTCAGGAACATGCCAAAGGTTGATAATGATTGGTTGTAGGTTGGGATCAAGTGGATAACATAGTCAAGGAACAAGTCAAAAGTCATTAATAAGTGATAATGAAGATACAGATAGCAGCAGGAGTGACAAGAGCAAGATCTAGGCTGGAGAGAACACATCATTCTGGCAAACAGGAAGCACAAAATCATTGCTTAAATAGGAAGTTAGCGGGAGGAACAAATAGCTCAAGTTTCACCAGAAACAAGGTTTAAGGCAAGATTTACAAGGAATTGTCTCAGGTGGCTCAGCCAGAAGAGATACTGCCAAACATAGCAGAGGTTGCAAGTTCAGATCTGGGTCCTGATAGTACTTGTTAGGCCTGCCAGAGACGCCACCCGCTCCTCCGGTTTCCTGGCCAGTAGTCATGTTATCCGGGTATGAGGTGGGGTAGCGGATAGGGTCTTGCAGCAAAAATATCAGGACCTCAAATGAAACCAGTAAACTCAAGGAACAACAAATAAGGAAAGAACTCATGGTTAGGAGTAGGTCGGTAGCCAGACCCCAAGGGAGCGAAGTCCAGAAGAGTGATCCAGAGCTAGCCGATTTTGGTAACCAGATTCGGTACAATCCAAGGGGGTGATCCAATGAGAGGTCCAGAGCAAGCCATGTTCGATAACCAGAGTCGTCATAATCCAAAGGGGTGATCCAAAGAGTAGTCAGGGTAAGCCAAGGTCAGCAACAAGACATAGAACATAAACAGCAGACAAGCAGAAAGCAAAACCTAAACTAAGGCGCAAGCAGGAAGTCGAAGAGGGTATTTATGGGTCATAGGATCAGGTAACTGACAACAGCTGGCCACTGGGTGGAGCAAGAGTCTCATACCAAAAGGTAGCTGATAATGAGAAGCTTGCTCAGAATTGGAATCAGCCCGTGGCCCAGGCAGCAGGGAGATGTCCCAGAACACACCTAATCACCAAATTGACTCCTGGCCAAGGCGTGACAGTACTCCTCTAATCCATAGATGCATCTTAGGGCCAGGTATGTGAGGAAACCTCTGGTGGAATTCTCTTGATAATCAAACTTTGTCAACCACATGAAAAATAGGGAGTGATCTGCGATGTCTGTCAGTGGCCTTCTTGTGATATTCCTGAGCCTCCTTCAAAGTATCAATCAATTTCTACTGTATCTGTACTCTGTTGGTAGCTGCAGGAATTGGAGTTAAGATAGGAAGACTAGGAATAAAAACTGGATGATATCTGTTTTTGAAGAAAAAAGGGCTATGTTTAGAATTGTTATAAGCAAACTCCGCCGTAGGAAGATAGTCCACACAGTCATGCTGAAGATTACTTGCAAAACATCAAAGGTACTGCTCTAAAGTGTGACTTAATCTCTCAGTCTAACCATTAGCCTGAGAATGAAAAGCAGAAGACAGATGTTTGGTTACACCTAAAGCTGAGCAAATGTTTTTCCAAAATTTTGAAGTAAACTGTACTCCTTTATCAAACACCACATCATCAGGAATTCCATATAATTTAAAAACCTCTTGAACTATCAACTCGGCAATTTGGTCAGCAAAGAGGACCCCCCTAACAAGAATAATAGAAGGCATTTTAGTGAGACAGTCAATGACTAACATCTCTTTTGAGGGAGGAAGACTGACCACAAAATCCATAGGAATTGACCCCTGTGGTCTTGATGGAACAGGGAGTGGTTGGAGCAACCCCAAAGGAGAAGATCGGGTGTCTTACTGCATGCACAGGTAAGACACGAGGCCAAATAGTTCTTGTCATCTTTCTTGTAACCAGGCCACCAAAAGGAACATGATAAACATTCTTCTGTCCTAGAAAGCCCAAAATGCCCAGCAACCCCAGGCTTGCTTCTCCCTGAACCAATGCAGGTACATAGATTGAGTTCAAATGCCGTTCTTGTACTTGAGGTTAATGTCCATAGGAGGGTGATTGAGAAGTGGGTCATTCTCATACTCCTCTTTGAGGAGACTTAAGAATGTCTTGGAACTTGTGACCCCTAGGAGGTTCTTCCTAGCACTGTACATTCAGAGTTGTCTTCCTGCAGAGGCCCGGACAACATCCTCAATAAGGCATCAGCCTTACCCTTTCTTGACCCAGGTCAAAAGGAGATGATGATATTGAACCTGGAAAAGAATATAGACCAACGTGCTTGTCTAGAAGACAATCTCTTGGCAGCAAGAATGAATTCCAAATGTTTATGTATTAGCACAGTATGATTAGCCCCTTCCAGCAGGTGTCTCTGTTTGGAAAAGGCTTCCTTAATTTCCAGCAACTCTTTATTCCCAATGCCATTTTCCTTTTGGCTGAAGACATTAAACAAGAGAAATAACCATAAGGATTAAGATGCATATTTTCTCCTTTTTGCTGAGAAAGGATAGCTCCTATGGAAGAGTCTAAAGCTTCCACTTCCACAATAAAAAGAAGTTCAGGATCAAGGTGTACCAATATCGATGCGGAAGCCTTACTAAAGGTAGTCTGTGCCTCAGGTGACCTCACAAGAGGCATCCCTTTTCTTTGTTGGCTGCGTATTTGGTGCTATCACCTTTAAAAAGTTTCTAATGAATTTTCTGAAGAAGTGCAAAATCCAACAAATCATGTTTCCTTAACATTTCTAGTGGCAGGTGAATCCACCTCTGCTTTGATCTTCTCGGGATCCATGCTCACTACTTCTGGAGAAATAATATATTCTAAAAACTGGATCTCACAGTTCTCCAGTTTGATATAAAAAGTCTATTCTTCCTTAATCTTCTAAAGACATGCTTGTCGTTCTCCTGCAGGTTATCAGAAAAGATGAGAAGCAATCAAAAATGGATCCACCAGATCATCATTGGCAGTTTTCTATTTGTCTCCTGCGGATAGGGTTATCTGCTCCTCATAAGTTTAGTTTTGTAAAGAATGTGTAAAGATTTTGGCAGATCTGAGTCTTTCCAACATTTCAGAGATTATACGTTAATCTTTTGTCCTTATCTTCACCCATTACCTAATATGCAGTATACAGCATATCTATATCTGTGTTCAGTCTGTTGCTTCCTAAAAAATTTTATTAGTAAATCCAGTGAGTGTGCATTTGTACAGGGTATAATGGAGGGTAGAAGATGAATGGAACAAGGCACAAATGGTTGGTTTGAAGCTTTAAATCCTGAAGTGTTTATTGTTAGATGATGTTAAAGGCTACACAGTTGCTATCGGTGAATAATGTAGCATGCACTGGGGCTGAGAATGCTGGAGCAGATATGTAAAAAATGGAGTCAAAGTGCTTAGAAGGTGTAGATTCCTTCCAGTTTCAAGGATTTTTTCGGTGTTTGCATGTATCACAGGCAAGCCTAATTTTGTATTCTGAGCCCACAGAAATAGATATGAAAAGTTCATAGGAGAACTACATACACACACTACAGCAAATGCAGATAGGAGCAAATTGGCCTACTAATGTCTTTGGAGCATACGAGTAAATCCAGGCAAGTGTAGAGAGAACATGCAGACACCACACAGACAGTGTCCTGATTAGGATTCAAACCAAGGGGCCTAGTGCTGCAAGGCAGAGGTGCTAACCACTTAAGCCCCGTACACACGTACTGATCGTCGGCCGAACGATCGGCCATCTTTTGTCCAGGGCTGTTGTGTCTGTTGAAAACTGCAAAAGACTGCACACGCATTTTGTCGGCCAACAACAGCCGACCGCAGAAGTGATGTCATGTGATGGTTAACTTTCCTTGTCTTTTTTCTTTTCTGAGCATGCCCAGTCTTGCTAATCTGCTGTCTGTCGGCCGAAATCTGTACTGACTGGCGAACAATCGGCCGTTCTGGTGTTGGCCAACTAAAATTTTAAAGTCTGCACGACAGATTCTGTTCGGGCGAAAATGCGCTGTCGGCTGTCGGACGCATCATACTAACAAGCCTACAATCGGCCGATCGGTCGGCGGCCGATTATTTACGGCCGACAATCGGTACGTGTGTACGGGGCTTAACCCTCTGTTTTATGTTTTTGGTAGGCCCATCATTATTATCGACACACTGCATTTTGGATATTCACAGTCATGCACATTTTACCATTTAATTGATGTATTCTTAAGGAGATAGGGTACCTCTGCTGGATCTTCAAATACCAATTTAAAAGGGGAAAAGGCTGCAAATAGATTATATGATAAATCTTTCATCTTCCTTGGTTTTACCTGCTTGTAACTGAGTAGTGACAGCCAATAGTCCCGAGTGCATTTTATATTACAAAATGTTATCTACTGTCAACATTCAACCCTGCAAGCTATATACAATTTGATGGTAAATCCAACAATTTCTCTTTTATGGAAATTAAATGTGCTCAACAAACAGAAATAAAATCAACAAGCAGAACACTGTTATATTAAAAGCACTGAAGGTTTATTACTCATAGCAAAAGCTAGAAAAGACCCAACAATGGATGAGACATTTGTATGTTCTGTGAACATCTGATATTATGATATTTGAAGATTCTACTGCAAAGGAAAAGGGTAAAAGATTATTTTTAAATGTTGATTTGGTTCTAGACTGTAAACGGATGCTGCTGTCACTGATTACTGGCACTATTTCTAGGCTGGATAGACAAAAAAGGACATGATATCCAGTTTTATCCAGATTCATTATTTCCTTTCTAATGAGGCATTTCAAAGGGGATCTTTATAACTCTGTTGTTTTTTTTGTTTTTTTTGTTAGTTGTTTTTTTTTTTATAGGGTTTTTATTAAAAGTTTTTACAAACAATAAATACAAAACAACTACTAATAAACATAGGAAGAAAAGAAACATCAAGATATGCCATCTTGTGAAAAACACAAAACATTTATTGCAAACATCTTTTATATATAAAATATATCAAATCATAAATGATCTCAATGCAATAGAATTGAATTTGGTGTGTGTATATGTATGGTATATGTTTAAATATACATATGTAGCAAGGTTTCCAGGCCTGTGGCCTGATGTGGGTCTGCCATTAGTACCGAAATCCTCTCCAGCCCATGTGAGCTGAGTCCCTGGGTGTGACAACTGAAGCAGCGACAACTCCGGCATCTTTGTGGTTTTTATTATAAGTTAAAGGGAATGGGAGAAGGGAATGAGTGGGATACTCCTTTAGGCTCGAACTAATTACAATTGGGACTTTAATCCTGAAAATGCCCGTTGGCGCTTCCTTGACACCAGCCGGCACCAGCCAACGCTCACTAACTGAGTACACACTGCAACTTGATAGAAGTGCTGAATCCTCGACTGAAAGTCCAAAAGATCCAGAACTGTGAAACTGTAGAACTCCTGACACTGTTATTGAATTATATTGCATTGTTATAAATGATCTCAATGCAATAGAATTGAATTTGGTGTGTGTATATGTATGGTATATGTTTAAATATACATATGTAGCAAGGTTTCCAGGCCTGTGGCCTGATGTGGGTCTGCCATTAGTACCGGAATCCTCTCCAGCCCATGTGAGCTGAGTCCCTGGGTGTGACAACTGAAGCAGCGACAACTCCGGCATCTTTGTTTGTGGTTTTTATAATAAGTTAAAGGGGATGGGAGAAGGGAATGAGTGGGATACTCCTTTAGGCTCGAACTAATTACAATTGGGACTTTAATCCTGAAAATGCCCATTGGCGCTTCCTTGAGGCCAGCCGGCGCCAGCCAACGCTCACTAACACTGAGTACACACTGCAACTTGATAGAAGTGCTGAATCCTCGACTGAAAGTCCAAAAGGTCCAGAACTGTGAAACTGTAGAACTCCTGACACTGTTATTCTGAACAATTTATTGAATACTGACCCCTGCTTTGGCCAGCTTGAGGTAATATGAAGTAGAACTCTGCAAATCTGTACTTGCAACTGACATACTCTATACAATTCAGGGCCCAGACACAGATGCCCCCTTGACTGTAACTTTCAGGGTCCACTGACTAGGTACCCCCTTTGCAGCTAGCTGACACTGGATCCCAGAACCTCTTCCAGAGTGGTCCCCTCTAACTTCAGGCAGACCCCCAGGGGCAATCCTCAGTACTCATGACCTGTGCAGACTTTCCTTGGACTCGACCCCTCTCGCTCTCCGCAGGCTCTCGGCACACTGGATCCCCTCAGCTCAACTCAGCACTCTCTGGATACTCAGGCAACACCCCGAGATATCCTCTTCCTCAGACAGGAGGAAAGACAGCCGTACTCTCCCTCCTGGGACTCTGCTCCAAGCCAAAGACACCGTGCCACGCACTTCCTCCCAAACTTATACCCACTCCCAGAATCCTTTGCAGCATAATCTGCCTTCTGGGGTAGTTACAAGCTGGAATATGTCCCCTGATTGGGCTTCCCACACTGCCCTATGAGAACCCTCTCACAGGAGCCAGTGGGGATACTTCTCCCCTCAGCAGGCACATCTGGAAGCCCTGATACCCTGGCTAAATAAATCACAGCCCTGCTGTTAGGCAGACAAGGCCCACTATAGTTTTACCTAGCACCTACCTGTATGGTGCTACACATATATACTTATGTATATAACACTTGCTATCATCAAGGTACTCCAATAGGATTTTAGTCATGATGTCCAAAATGTACTTTAAATATTTGGCAATTATTTATTATTGATTTATTAGTATCACAGTGGGTTAATTATTCCCTGGAAAATACTTTTGAAGGAATTTCCAAATCCAAGGGAAGGCAATTCCTTGTTCATCTGCTGTGTTCACTAGTACCTTCTGTCTGTCCCTATGTCACTGTTGTTTTCTTTCTGAAGATACTTCAGGAGACGATTACTTCATGAGAATACTGGGGGTCCATTGAAGAAATAAAGAGACTTTGCCCATTTCAGCAACTAGATCCTTTTTGCAAAGACTGTTCACTTTGCTGACATTTCTACAGGCTCGGTTTTCTGAAATTGTCTCTTTAGGGAATGTATACCAACATCCTACAATACTTTGACAAGTTAAGAATGGCACCCTAGAAGGGTTTCCTACCTGCATTGTTCAAGGAAACAGACACATTAAGCATTAAAGCCCAACTTCAGCATCCCTAAAAACACACATTTAACGAATAAAAGCATACATACCTTAATTCGGAGTTGTCCATGTCACATAATGGCCACTGTCATTTGTCTGTCTCTCCATGATGGGCTTCAATGAAGCTCACATGTCACAAGCTCATGATATAGGCTCAGTTCTTTACAGCTGTACAATCTGAGCTAATAATATTGAGACCAGGGTGTGTGTCTGTGATAGACTGGGCTTAAAGGAAGGTTTTGGATGGTGCTAGGTTTCATGCAACCCAGAAGTTGGGGATCAAACACTGTTTGAGAAGGGTGAAGAAGACAGCAGCACTGGAACAAGGATAGTGTAAATAGTGCATTAACAGTATTAAATCTACACATGGTGGTAAAAAAAGAAAAAAACAATGTTATCCGTGGATAAAAAAGAAAGTAGGAGCTGGCTTTCCACAAATCTCTCTTTCATTTTTTTTGGAGTAGGACGACTTGATATGAAATCAATATACAGTATGTATCAAGCATTCAACAACTGTACCTTCGTTAAATTATGAATGCTAGCTATTCTGGCTCTAGTCCAATTTGGTGAAGTAATAAAGGAAATTGCACCATTATTTTCGATCTGTTTATGTGAAAGAGGATTACCTGCCCTAATCCCAATGAAAACAAAATACATAAATCAACCACCTGATGGAAATCATCACTGCCTAACAAACGTTAAACCCATCCTCAGCTGTTTTGTTAAGAGAAGCAAGCTTTATTCACACTAGTTTTTCTTCTATTTATAAAAAGTAAATTGTGAGTGTAATAAACATATATTTAAAATGTATGTCAGTACTGCACGTGCACTGCCATATCCGGTATTTCTAAGCTCGGGGGGGGTTCCCTGATAAGACATTTAAAGTGGTTATGAATTAGTTCAGCTCTGCCTTGCTGGGAGACTGTACTTGTGTCTGATCCACCTGCTCCTGCTGGCTTCCACTACCGCCTAGTCATTCTCACTGTCGCTAGTAGGTATTGGGTTGCCTGCCTAATGGTGCCTTGGAGCCAGAGCTTGATTTTTTGCCTTCTTTCCTACTAAGAAAAGGCATGCCAACCCCTAATAAAGAGCAGCACCACCAGAGATGGTAGAGGAAGATGCCCTACTGATATACTTATTTCTGGATTTATTGGTTGCAGATTTTAATTGGTTCTTGTCTTTTGGCAGCACAACAGACTTAAGGTACAGGTTCCCATGTCTTTTACAAAATAGAGACCATGCTGTAAGCTCCAGAAGATACAATTCACAGTCTAGGCAGTCACGTTACCCATGATTACCCACAGAAAGTTTTCATCAGCTCCAGTCAGGTGTTTGCTGGTCCTCAGAGGAGGAGGGTCATCGATATGAAGGGTTTGATTCCAAAAATAAAATTAGACAGCTGCTTTCATGAGAGGATCCAGTGGAAGAGCCTCAAATAAAGCATATAAAATATTTCAAGTTTTGCAATTATTCTATCCATTCAAGTGTAGGTTGCCACCATCACTAGTGTATCAATAAGGAATTAAAGAGAATCAGAGGGGGGTTATAAAAGAGGGGAAAGAGGAGGGTGAGAGGGAAGGAAGAAAAAATGTGAGAGAGTGTGGGGAAGGGAAGAGCGAGAGGAGTCAGTGAGGGGGGTAGAGAGGGGGGAGAGAGAAAGGTGGGGGAAGAAGGGTGGGAGAGAGGGGAGGGAGGGGTGGGAGAGGGGGGAGAGAGAAAAAAAGGGGGAGCGAGAGAGGGGTATGAGAGAGGGGGGAGAGAGGAGAAGGGGGAGAGAGAGGGAGAGAGAAGAGTGGGAGAGGGAGAGAGTAAGGGGTGGGGGAGAGACAGTGGTGGGAGAGAGGGTAGAGGGGGAGTGGGAGGGGAGAAGAGAGAGGAAGAGGGGGGAGGGGGGAGAGAGAGAAGGGGGAGAGAGAGGAGAGGGGAAAGGAGGGGGGAGAGAGAGGGGTGGGGAAAGGAAGGGGAGAGAGAAAGGGGTGGGGAGGAGAGTGGGAGGGGGGGAGAGAGCAGGGGAGAGAGAGGGGAGTGGGAGAGGGGGAGAGAGAGGGGGTGGGAGTGGGTGAGAGGGAGAGAGTGGGGGAGTGAGAGAGTGAGGAGAGAGAGGGGAAAGAGAGAGGGGGTGGGAGAGGGGAGGCAAGAGAGTGGGGGAGAGAGAGAGAGAGGGGTGGGATAGAGTGAGGGGTGGGGGAGGGGGGTGAGAGAGAGGGGTGGAGGGGGGGAGAGGGGAGAGAGAGGAGGAGGGTGGGAGAGAGAGAGAGGGGTGGGAGTGGGGGGAAAAGAGAGAGGGGGGAAAGAAGAGAGGGGGAGAGAGAAGAGAGAAGGAGGCTTTTTGTCTGGCGCTCCTGTACGCGATCCGAGATAACCTGTGATGTCTCCGGGTGTGTTATATATCTATATAGCCTTAGCCCTGACGCGGGGACGTGGGAGGTTTTTGCCCGCTGTGCTTCGGCGTCACGCATCCCGTGCCGTTACGTGTGACGTCATCCATTTTTGCGCCACGGCGTCGGCACGTTGGGCTCCACCTGCACTACTTAATAGGGGGAGATCATGGCGCCTCAGCTCGGGTTGACTGCTGCCACCCGTGATGTGGCGTCCTCTTCCCTTCCTCTGAGTGCTGACGTGACGATGGGAGCTGTTCTTTGGCCGCTATTGGGTACTATCTGAGGACATCCCCTTTGGTTATCTTCATTTATATCTCTTTTTCCTTTTTCCCATTTTCTCCCCTGGTTGTCTTGGTTTCTTTCTTTCTATTGGGTCTACACCCACCGCTTCTTGCCTTGGGATGTGGCTTTTTATCCCGGCCACTCCATGCTCTATTTATTTACTATTTCTTTACCCACCTCCTACTAACTTTCACACCCATTTTCTATATGCAGTATCCGTTGGCTAGTTACCCATCTATGCCATCTACTCTACACACCTGGGTTCATTCAATTCTTCCTTTTGATGTCCTCTTGTCGTCCCCCACTGGCCGGAGACCGGGCTCCCACAGCTCCCGGTTAGACGTCTTCCCCGGCTGGACTGTTGCCCACACAGCATATTATCCTATTTTTCTATCATCAAGCTGTAAGTACCAAGGGTGAAGCTGGCTCAGATTGGGCTGATATATTCCTTCTCCATTTATGCTTATCTGTTACCATGTTTATTATACTACTGTCTATAAGGGGGATTTCTCTTCTCTCTTTGCAGTGACAAGGGATGCATCTGCTCCTGAAGAAGTGGAACTTACTCCACGAAACGCGTAGAGCCGTTACCATGCATTCCTTTTAATATTTTACCTATTATACCGAATTGGTTTTATATGCCCATTTTTAGCCATGGCTTCATCTGTTCAGGATCCATCAGCTTTTGATTACTGTGTATTTATACGCTATTCCATTGTGTTACCTTTTGTATTCATTTTTTTTTTTATACATATACCTATGTCTTTATGGTCATTTGTATGGATGGTGACATTTATCATTAAAATGTTGTTCTTTCTGCTACTTGGTTGTACACCCATGTGTTTACTTTAGCCATGTTATACACCCCAACCAATATGCACTTCATTTAAAGTCCCACTTGTCCCCCTTCCTTATGTTTTCCTTAGTGTTAAGGTTGCTAGGCCTTCGGTTTTTTTTAAAATTACTACTGTGGCATGGTATCATCCACATGCTACCTGTCTCTACCATATGCTATATGAACGCCGACTGTCCTATGTATTTTTATTTTACCCCCTTCCCCCATTTGTCATATATCTATATATATATTTTTTTCTCTTCTTTAAGCGCCTATGCCAAATAATGTTGAGATAATGCAACTATTTAAAAAGTAAATAAATAGCTTGCAGTTTTATATATAATAAAAATATTGTTTGTGAAGGTCCCCTGATGGACTCTTCTCTGGTAATGGGGATGTTGGCGGTATGTGACTCAACTGTTTTCCAGTTGTTTTCTCTTGATTTTTCCATTTTCTATCTCACCTTTTGGGCTGCTCTCTACTTGAAGCGGGTGGTCATACAGACGCCCGGGGCATTATTCTCCTGGGGTAGAAATGGCTTCTATAGCCATAGCTCGCCCTATTAAGGTGGTGTCAATATGTTCCTTCCTCTACCCTGGTATATATAATTTTTCTATTTACAAACATTGTACAGAATTCCTCTGACTTCCTTTAGAATTCCATGGTGTTTATGAAGTGCTCCTCTTTTGTTTTATTGTTATGGAGTTCGGTATCGTCATTGTTGTATAGATGGTTCCCCCTCTGTACAGACAGTTTTTCATTGAGGTTAGTGGTCAACAGTATATGGCTAAATGAAGCCCTCTTTGTGTAGTATGGGCGGTGATTACTCTTCCGTGTTCAAATGGGACTTTTAAAAATGGCCGCGATGGGATTGCGCATGCCCTATTGTTAACAGCTGGTTTGGATGGGGCTTGTGCATGCGTGAGATGTCACGCTCAGTCGGCCTGTCAGGGAGGAGGTGTTCTAATCGGCATCCACACCATGATGGCGTCACACACCGACATGGTGAAGGAGTATATAAAGACCCACATGGCGGCGGTCCATCACTGCGGCTGCTTACTGTCAATGGAAGCCTGGAGGTACTTTTGGTGAGGAGCTGAACAGGTGAATATTCGCCATTAACAAACTTAAAATTGAGCCCAATTGCTTTTTAGATCCAAGATACTCGTATTGGTCTTTTTGTTTTATCCTTCCAGAGATTCTTTCATTGACTCCTTTATGATATGATTGTCAGCATCTTTTGGAAGTAATCTAGCTCAGTCTCTCTACATATACAGAGAAACAAAGTCAATTCAATCTTTTGTTCCAGGGTTTTTCCTTGAATGTTTGATCATTCATTCACTACAGTTTTACTAAGGTGAGAAGAATTCTGGGAGGCTGTATTTTGAATCTAATGATATGTACATACTGTATATAGATGGGCTCTGAACAAAGATCAATTAATTCAACTGTTTATGCTTGTATACAGAAATCGACTGCCTCTGATGCATCTTGGAGGCTAGTTCAAATATGAATACTACATGTACCCATGACACTGTTTAAAGGAAAATTTTGTCACCTTCCCACATTGGCTTTTAATCACATTATGGGTAAATGGTGTATCTATATTTATATGGGTGTCAATTATCGTTCATTAGAGTTCTAAATTGAAATGTGGCTGGTTTGTGTTGTCTTTTGTTCTAGTTTATGATTACCTCCCAGGCCCCAGAGTTGGGTATACTCATCTATGATACACTAACGCTCCTTGCTGCGGCGAAAAAGAGGTCTCTCCATCTGATTTAAACTACATTTCCAACCAGGGTGAGACTCTGTTCATCAGATGATCTGATTTTTCTTAATAATGTTATGTAAATGTTTTGATATATATGTTTTCTTATGAAATTGAAGTTAAAGTTTGCATACATTTCCTTATCTATCCATTGTGACAATAACGTACATGGCTTCATAAGTCTTCTGAAGAAGCCACTCTTTTCTGGTGAAACATGTTAAGCAGAAACCATTGTACTCCCTTGATGTCCGTATAAAACTGTTACATTGTTTTATGATATTTTACTTTTTTCTTGTTTTTTAACCACTTCTGGACCTGGAGGATTTGCCCCCTTAATGACCAGGCCATTTTTTGCGATTCTGCACTGCGTTATTTAACGGATTATTGCATGGTCGTGCGACACTGTATCGAAATGTCCTTTTTTTTCCCCACAAATAGAGTTTCTTTTGGTGGTATTTGATCATCTGTGCGCTTTTTATTTTTTGCGCTATAAACAGAAAAATGAGCAACAATTTTAAAAAAAAATAAAAATAATTCACATTCTGCTATATAACATTCCCCCTCAAAAAAAAAATGTAAAATCATCAAATTTAGGCAAATTTGTATTCTGCTACATATTTTTGGTAAAATAAGTTGCAATAAGTGTAGTTTGCACAAAAGTTATTGCGTCTACAAACTAGGGGAAAGATTTATGTCATTTTTATTTAATTTTTTTTTACTAGTAATAGTGGTGATCAGCCATTTTTAGCGGGACTGCGACATTGTAACAAACAGATCGGACCCCTAACTGACATTTTTGACACTTTTGGGGGACCAGTGACATTACTACAGTAATCAGTGCTAAAAATATGCATTGTTACTATAATAATGACATTGGCAGGAAAGGGGTTAACACAGTGGCGATCAAAGGGTTCAGTGTTAGCCTAGGGGAGTGTTTTATTACTGTGGGGGGAGGGGCTTGTGAAATGACCACAGAGGCCTGTGATTCTATATAGAAGGATCACAGGCGCTCTGTGATAATTTCAGATTGAAGAATGGTCAGTTGTGTTTACAACAGCTGACCGTCTGTCTCTCTCAGCGGGGTGCCCCACAGCAATCGCGGTCGCTGGTCCCGTGGATGGGCATCCCTGCTGCCTAGTGGGGGCAGGAGTATGCCCCCGGCGAAGCGTGCTCGCCCTCCAGCACCATGCGCGACCGACGTAGGGATACGTTGGTTCGGGCAGGAGAGCCAGCTTGCCACAGTAAATGTTTTTCAAACATGTATGAATAAAATTTTTTGATTTTATTACATTGTGGTATTGATGTCTCTAACACCTTAAAAATCCGTTCTCTACACTCCTACAAAAATTATCTAGTTAATTGGGATGTGGTGTGTTACATCTTCTCATCTCTAGACCTGGTCCTTTAATAAATAAGCTTATTTTTATCAGTTGCGGTGGATTAGGGATGAATGATACATAAAGGCTGAAGTGTTATAAAATGTGGACAATGCCTTCATTTTGACCAGGAGCTACTTGGCTGTTCCAGAAGGCTTAAACACAGCTAAGTGTTTTATTTTCTTATGTAAAGGGCTTTTTTGCTCAGAGAACAGGTACAGGAACACCTCCCTTTCGAGTCACCCTTTGACTCGGCCCCTTACCCACCTCCAAGCACCGTTCCTTGGCTCCAACCCTTACCCACCTCCCAATACCGCACCTTTTAGAGAATACAGACCCAATTTGAGCTGCGACCCTGGGTGGGAGAACTGAGACATGGACGACTCCGGCATCTTGGTTTTGTGGTTTTTATTGTAGAAAAGGGGATGGGAGAAGGGAATGAGTGGGATACTCCTTTAGGTTTAACTAATTACACTTGGGACTTAATCCTTGAAAAATGCCCGTTGGCGCTTCCTTGACGTCAGTCGACACCAGCCAATGCTCACTAACACTGAGAACACACTGTAGCTTGATAGAACTGCTGGATTCTCGACAGTAAGTCCAGAAGACCCAAGACTGTAAATTGTAGAATTACTGACACTGCTGTACTGCAAAGTCACTGAATACTCCCCTCCTGCCTTGCACTGGCTTGAGGTAGTACGTTGTAGGATTCTGTAAAGCTGCAACTGTTAACTGACACACTCTGTACAATTTAGGGCCCAACTGCAGGTGCCCCCTTTAACCTTGAATTCTTCGGGGTTCACTGACTATGTACCCCCCTCTGTACCTTCAGGGTCCTCAACCTAGGTACCCCCTTTTAGCTAGCTTGCACTGGATCCCAGAACCTCTTCCGGAGTGGTCCCCTCTGACTCTGGCAAACCCCCAGGGGCAATCCACAGGACTCATGACCTGTGTATGCTTTCCTGGGACTGGACCCCTCTCACGCTCCACAGGCTCTCGGCACACCGGATCCCCACAGCTCAGCACTCTCTGGATTACCAGGCGACACGCCGATACATCCACTTCCTCAGACAGGAGGAGAGACAGCCGTACTCTCCCTCCTTGGACACTGCTCCCACCAAAGACACCGTGTCACACACTTCCCCCAAACATATACCCACTCCCAGAATCCTTTGCAGCATAATCTGCCTTCTGGGGTAGTTACAAGCTTAGATGTGTCCCCTGATTGGGCTTCCCACACTGCCCTATGAGAAGCCTCTCACAGGAGCCAATGGAGATACTTCTCCCTTCAGCAGCCACACCTGGAAGCCCTGACACCCTAGCCAAATAAATCACAGCCCTGCTGTTAGGCAGACACGGTCCACTATTCATTTACCTAGCACCTACCTGTAGGGTGCTACACCAGTGCTTTATTTTGTATTTTGTATGGAATTTGATAATAAGAAAGACAGTAAAATAGATCTAACAACAATGGACACTCCAACGACAATAGATCCACCCCAGCATCAATAGACTCCCAATAGCCAGCATCAATAGACCCTCCAGCAGCAACAAAGACCCCTCCCTCAACAGTACATCCCTCCCAGCAACAACTGACCCCAGCAACATAATATCCACCCTCAGGAACAATAGATCCCTACCAGCAACAATAGACCTTCCCAGCAACAATAGCTCCCCCTTGCAAAAAGAGATTCCTTCCAGCAACAAAAGGTTCCTTAGTAGCCAGCATCAATAGACCCTACAGCAGCCAGCAACAAAACACCCCTCCTTCAACAGTACATCCCTCCCAGCAACAACTGACCCCCAGCAACATAACACCCACCCCAGCAACAATAGACCCCTTGTGAACAACAGAAGAACTCCCAAGCAACAATAGACCCCCCCCCTTTCCTACACAAAAATAGATCCCTCAAGCAACAATAGATCCCTCAGAAGCCAGCATCAATAGACCCCCAGCACACCCCAGCACATGCTATTACATTCATTCAGTTCTGGAGGTGCTGGAACTGTGTTCCCCCATGTTCCCCCTGAAAAAAGACCTGCTTATGTTAAATCTTAAATATATGTACTGTATATCTTGTGTATTCCTCTTTTTACACATTTACAGTATTACCGCAACAGAGATTTTACCTTAGTAACAAAAAAAAAAAACAAAAAAAAATACTCTATATCTAGGGATGCAATCGTAGGAACTTACAGTAGCAAATAAGGTGTGACTTGCATTCCCCTATGCCTGCCCATATCCACTTTATTTTTACACATTGCTAAAATGCTTAATGCTATAAGCAACATTACAGCTACACATGCCTTCCTTAAACTGGCCATACACAGCTTTTATTCAAGCTGTACAGCACAGATGGACGAATCTCTTGCTGTGGCTATTGCTACTATTTGCATTCATTATATAGTATTATGATCTGCCATCATACAAAAGTACTGAAATCAGCAGTTCCTTCTTTTAAACAAGGCAAAACATGTAGACAATCGTTGCACAGCAATGTCAGCCCAGTTAACATGTGTCCACTGGCCAGAGAAGAATCTAGTCACCTTGACAGGATCGTATGTCTGAGGACTTCAGAATTTTAATGTGAATCCCTTGCCTGGTACACATTTTAAGTTTTTTTTTTCGTTGAGCTGAACAAAAAAAAAAAAGTAGCTGGCTGTACTACCTATGCAATGTTAGTACAGTGATCTCCCCGCCGAACCTTTGTGTTCTGACAGGAAGGCACTGGTCAGGGCTGATGCAGATGCCGATGGGCTGCTGGTTTTCCAGCATACCCATTCTACAGAAGCCAGCCGTCCGGCTAATTCTGGCAGACAGGCTGATGTACACACAGGTTACATTTGAGAAGATCGTAACCAGCATTCAGTTTAAAAATCATATGGATATCCCACCAGCAAGATGGATGCCGCATCCCTCGTCTGCGCCTGCCTCAAGGCGTCAGCCAATCCAGACGCATTTCGTCATACAGTGACGTCGTCACTGTATGACGAAACGCGTCGGAATTGGCTGACACCTTGACACAGGCGCAGACGAGGGACGCAGCGGCCATCTTGCTGGTGGGATATCCATATGATTTTTATACTGAATGCTGGTTACGATCTTCTCAAATGTAAGCTGCTTTCCTTTACTCCTAAATAGATTGTTTGAATTACTACACCATGAGGGGATTATCTCTTTATGTCTCCTGAGTGCACAAAGGAATTGTTGGGAGTCCAATCCGGTCGATATAGGAGGAGGTGGACAAATGTGATTAGTTTATTCCTGCTACTAACCTATCCACATTCTGGGCATGTTTGACCCTGTGGGGTCTATCAAGTTGGTAACAGTACCTTGTGATTTTGTTCGGTGGTGGACTTTCCTGCTTGCACCCCTCCGTTTTCTGGGATTTATGTGGACTCCATTATTGCACTTGGGACTCGTTCATTCTTTTGTCAGCCTATTTTTATATTTGGATTAGCGCGACACCATTTCCTACCTTTTCACTGAAGATACAGCTTTATTGTCTTTTTGTGTCAGTTGCTTTTCCTTTAAAGAATTACACCGTTTGTTATACTATTTAGATGATTATAGCGCAGTAATCTTACTTTATATATTGATGTACACACAGGCATAGTGTCAGTCAGTTTCTTTTAAACCGGACGATATTTGGCCCATGTGTACAAGGCTTTAGTCATAATTCATTCGATTGAAACAAGTAGCCAAGAAAATCGACATTGTTTTCCCCAAGTTATGACAATCTGGGGATCCTAGATATGCACTTGATAGACAAAAGTAAGATGCAAAATTGAATGTAAAGGCTTATTCATGAAAACTGGAGAAAATATGAGCATAATAGTTTTTATGAACAGCATCCAATCAGGTTTTACTTTTCATTTCAGGGAAATTTTTAGACAAGAACTTTGGGTAATTTCTATAGGCAGCAGGTCCAATATTGTAGTAATTTTGTTCTCTTTGCTTTTCATGAATCATCTCTACAGAATCTATTCAAAGAAGAGAATGTGTGATATTATCAGTAATTACAATGTCCTTAAATTTATTTTATTATAACAGTCTTACAAAGGATGTATCACTGAAAAAGAAGCCGTAGTACTATTCTATTCTGACCATGCAAACCAAGGCTCCCCTTATTGTGGTCAGTGACATGTGTCACAATGACAAACGGCACTCTTTTCAGAAACTCTTTAGGAAAAAGCCATCCCTTTGCCAGTTCAGTCAGCAGTTTAATAAGGACTCAGGATCCATGCAATCAAAACTCCATTTTTAGTTGTTGGCATCCCCACAAGGGTAAAATGGGAATGAAAACATTTGATGATATTTCACCTACAATGTATTTTTACCCCAAAAGGGATGGTTCATGACCAGGTACTGAAAGAAAGTTTCCTCTTTTTTCTGCATCCCATGTGAACATGTATTACATCAACTTCAAATAAAGTATTATTGGTGGTGATCGTTTCTGCTCACAATGTATCAGAGCACCAAAGCTTAGATATGAGAGAAACATACTAACTTTGCTTGAACACTATGGTGGTATTGAGGAAGAGAAATTATTTTCCAAAAGTATCCACCTCATTTCACTTCAACACAAGTGTGCAGCTTTATATTGTGCCAGCAATAAGACAAAAAATAAGCAGTTATTATGTCCAACTCAAAACACCATATAATGAAAACACAGAAGTTCAGAACCTCTGATGATGGTTTACAGTGCCATAAAGGGCATGAAAAGGACAAGAGGCATCGTCTAGAACAATTGGCTCTCATGTTATTAAAATAATTCAAATGGCTTACATTCTGAAGGGCTTTTTTTTACCACGATAGGAAACAAAGCCTACTCAGCAGGATGAATACCAATGCCATGGCCTGCATTCTCCAAAGTGTCGGTTGAGACAATTTGTAAGATGGCTAATTGGGCATCAGCCAGATCGTTCAATCTCTGGATTTGGGTAAATAAGTGCTCCGGGTTGCTTTTAATTCTCAATATAAGATCTAAGCATGATTTACCTTTTTGTTTATTTCTTCTTAGTATTGCTAATTAAATCCTATGACTTTGTTACCAAGGCATACCGTGGGAAACAGAAAATGGAAATATTTTTTCTCTGTATTTTTTTTTTCTAGGATAGTCCATGGCAGCACTCCGGTCCTCTGGCATTTTGTTTTTATAAGTACTTTTTATTGAATTTTTTCAAATTTGTACAAAGCACACACAAATAAAAAAGAGAAGAAAAGAAAAACACGGCTGATACAACAAAGTGGGTGATAAACATAGACACCCGCCAATCATAAAGCATATGAACCTCCCAGCTATATGTTAGACAGATCAGTGATACCTCAAAACAGTAATAGCAGGTTGTTCATACAGAGTAGGTAAAACAAACAGGTTTCAACCATCTCTAGTAGATATCTTCATAAAATCGGTATTACAAAGAATAGAAAAGTAAAACATTCGAAAAAACAAAACAAAACCGTGTTACAACTCATTCTCACAACCAAGTAACCAATGTAAATATTGCTGGGTAACAAATGGTAAAAAGGCGCTGGTATCCCTGAGTAATATAATATAATGTAAAAGGTATTAACAGTTGTGCACCTGAATAATATTTTTCTAGGCAATGGTAAAGTGCAATAACAATTGTGCAGCTGTGACAAGGTATAAATTATATATCAAGTACTGGCTCATATACCAAATGTGGTAAAAAAAATATATGTAGGTTAAAAATTACAACCAATCATCATATATACCATCATTAAAACATGTTTTAAAAGGTGCTAGTGCCACAAGGTATATTTGTGCGAAGCAAAATAGTGATATTATATAAGGTGCTGAAAAGTGCAATAAATAACAAATAAAGTGCTAGTAATCACTTATTAAAATTCAAATGTAAAAACGTATGTCAATAAATAAATTAATAAGCAAAAAAGAGGATGAATAAATTAATTTTTTGAGCAAAGAATATTAATAATGTTCAAGTAAGGTTCTTTATAAGGTGCTCAAATGGTAAAACTGTGATCCAAAACAGTTCATGCAGGATAGTGGATGATATTGATTGAATATCAGGTGCTCCAATGAATAAAGATGGAAATCTTTGCCTCTTACCAAATACAGTAAATGTATTTGATTTAAAGATGTAAATATTGCGTTGACCATTGCTCATTACAATCTTCATGTCATGATGTTCAGAAAGTAAACAAAATATCTGGGTATTACCTGGATCCTCCGATATACCACCTTTAGTATGGGACTAGCTAACAGGAAACCAGGGAAAAGGAAAACCAGGGAAAAAGGAGCCAAACTTGGCACCTCCATCCAGAGATCCCAGAGTTTAGAAAACTGACTGAGATTACCTCTTCGTTTGTATATTCGTTGTTCTCTCAGTAGGGTAATATTATCTTGTTGCCTCCAGTCTTCAAACGTGGCGGAGTTTAAGGACATCCATCTCATGGCTATAGTTTTACAAACTATAAACAGTAGTCGTAGCACAGGTATTCTAACCTCAGGTGAAAATTGTTCCTCATCTATATTTCCCAGCAAGCAGATTGCTGGTGGAAGTTCCACTTGTATATGATGAACTTTATTAAAGGTGTCTACAATAACTCGCCAGTACCAAACCAGATTGGGCTATCTCCAAAGCATCCTTTGGCATGTTGGTAATAGTAGAATTGTTACATGCTGGCAGGGGGACAGAGCATGATTTTAATCAGCTGGGCAGAGGTACCCCACCCAGAAGAACATCTATACCGCTATGGGCCTCCTGTTAATGGAAAGGTAAGAAAATAACTTATTCTAGGTTCCAACCAAATAATGCTTGCATATGCCCTAGAAAAGATCTTAAAAAGCCAAAGACAGGAACTATGCTGATTTACCAGAGGATTCAATGGTTATACAAGGTGAAACAGTCCAAAAACAGGTTTTAGGCAGAGTGGTCAAAGTGTTCTATGAATCAAAGGAGAAGAAGACTGCACTGCTATCTCATGCAAGGGGTTGAGACCAAGGACATCACAAGTGCTCGTGGAATGTCAGAAAAACTCACCAGGTGACGTGGATCCTCTCTTGTCTTTTTATTACTGTTCATTAATACCATCTGTAGTCTGTAAAGGGTATAATAGTTTTGATAAACATTACTGTATGTAATACTGTTGTAAAAACATGCTTTGAAACAAATTTTGGTGGTATATAAATTTTAGATGTTAGGACCAATTCATACATCTATTTTCACTTTTAGATGGCTTAAAGATGCAATATCCCAAGTGTATGGTCAGTTAATGGGATTGTTCAGAATTCAGATTTTTTTGGAATTGCTACAAAATATTGTCAATGGGCTTGACACTTTCACACCATTGTTGGAAGTCAGGTAGTTTTTTAGTAATATATTTGAGGATAGGTAGATTACACGATTTTCTGATGTAGAGTGCATCAAGGTCAAGAAAGGGATAATATTCCAGAGGAGAGCACAAACTTTAGGAGCCCATTAACAAATTACAATATTATCCAAGCCATTGGATTTCTGGTTATGTATTGATTGACAGCAGTCCATTCCACAAGCAGGATATTATTACCTGATTAAGCCTAAAGATGGTTCATAACCTAAGTTAAATATGCATAAAAAATATGCATTGAGTTGACTTGGATGCAAAACCAGTGAAAAAAGTTACAATTTTTATTTTTTAAATTCATTTTGAAAAAAAAAAAAAAACATTTACACAGAGCATTGCTATCCAAAGGTTTTAATATTCTGTAAGCAAATATCCTGCTAAAGTGCAGGATTCAGAACGGCTAGAAACCCTGGCATAAATCAAGCCTGCCCTTGTGTCTAAGGTTACCAACATCAGTTATACAATAACATTCATGTGTTGGCAGCACTGGAAACTCAGTTTAGGGTTTGCTAATGTTGTGAATGAGCCGAGCAGAATTCTACGATTTTATTTGTTTAGTTTCAGTTATTGCTGAGGGACCCAAAAAAGATTACACTTAATCACAAATATGCTTAGGACTAGTATTGTAGGGCAATGCCATATTATGTTCGAGATCAGTTTGAGATGCTGTTATCTGAATTCCTCCACAATTGCTTCTAACCTTTTTATGACCTGCATTTGACCTCTTTCTACAGTTCATTAAGTTTCTATTGCAGTGAATGGCATGGGGATAAAAGCAGTTCTGACATGAATAAAAGCCATTAACAAAGGTCCTTTTGCTCACTAGCGCCTTCCGGCCAACACCAAAGTTGCAGATCTGGGCCTAATCTTGGCCTCTAAAAAAAAAAACAGAAAAAAAAGTAATATGCAATTTACAGTATGTACCACATTTACTATACAGAGATTGCAAACATATGCAAATTCGTTTTTTTGTTTTTTTCATTTCGTTTTTTTTTTTTGCTAGCTAGCTCTAAAGTATGCTGGAAACTCCCTATATACTGTTTTGTATATTGCTCGGTCCATATGCACCTTTCCCATTTTTGCTAGATTTAAGCAAAATCAGTGCAACTGCCATTGTTGTCTGGTTGAGTATGGTGCAAGTACACACTGGAAGTCTTCAACTGCCATTGTTGTCTGGTAGGCTATGGTGCAAGGACACATTGGAAGTCTTCAACTGCCATTGTTGTCTGGTTGGGTATGGTGCAAGTACACACTGGAAGTCTTCAACTGCCATTGTTGTCTGGTTGGGTATGGTGCAAGTACACACTGGAAGTCTTCAACTGCCATTGTTGTCTGGTTGGGTATGGTGCAAGTACACACTGGAAGTCTTCAACTGCCATTGTTGTCTGGTAGGGTATGGTGCAAGTACACACTGGAAGGCTTCAACTGCCATTGTTGTCTGGTAGGGTATGGTGCAAGTACACACTGGAAGTCTTCAACTGCCATTGTTGTCTGGTTGGGTATGGTGCAAGTACACACTGGAAGTAATCAACTGCCATTGTTGTCTGGTTGGGTATGGTGCAAGTACACACTGGAAGTCTTCAACTGCCATTGTTGTCTGGTAGGGTATGGTGCAAGTACACACTGGAAGGCTTCAACTGCCATTGTTGTCTGGTAGGGTATGGTGCAAGTACACACTGGAAGTCTTCAACTGCCATTGTTGTTTGGTAGGGTATGGTGCAAGTACACACTGGAAGTCTTCAACTATCATTGTTGTCTGGTTGGGTATGGTGCAAGTATACACTGGAAGTCTTCAACTGCCATTGTTGTCTGGTAGGATATTGTGCAAGTACACACTGAAAGTCTTCAACTGCCATTGTTGTCTGATTGGGTATGGTGCAAGTAGACACTGGAAGTCTTCAACTGCCATTGTTGTCTGGTTGGGTATGGTGCAAGTACACACTGGAAGTCTTCAACTGCCATTGTTGTCTGGTAGGATATGGTGCAAGTACACACTGGAAGTCTTCAACTGCCATTGTTTTCTGGTAGGGTATGGTGCAAGTACACACTGGAAGTCTTCAACTGCCATTGTTTTCTGGTAGGGTATGGTGCAAGTACACACTGGAATTCTTCAACTGCCATTGTTGTTTGATAGGGTATGGTGCTAGTACACACTGGAAGTCTTCAACTGCCATTGTTGTCTGGTTGGGTATGGTGCAAGTTCACACTGGAAGTCTTCAACTGCCTTGCAAAGGGCTTCCTCCAGGTGAGCCTGCTCTCTGTCTGTACATTGTTATAGTTGTCCCATTGTTAAGCCCTGTACACACAATCAGATTATCGAACGATCTGTCGTCCATTTTTTTGTTGCATGTTAGTCTCATGTCGAAAGTGAAGAGGTTATTTTCATACGAAATTTCCCGTACGACAGAATTCAACTTCAGAAGTGATGTCCTGTGTTGAATTGATTTGTATGTGTTCTTTCGTTTCTGAGCATGCCTAGTCTTGCTCTTAAGATTTTTTTCAGATGAAAACTGTACTAATTAAGCGAAAATCGGACGTTGTGTTGACGTACGATAAAAATTTTACAGCCTGCACATGCAGTTTTTGTCGTCTGAAAATCCGTAATCGCCTTTTGAAAGCACTATACTAACAATCCAAAAATCGGCAGATCGTTCGTCGGACGAAATTTCCCTTCCGATTTTCGTATCGTGTGTACGGGCCTTTAGGGTAGTTTAGAGTTAGGGACCACACTTATCAGAAGTGCCTAGGCACATCCACATGTATTTCAAAATGTATACAACTAATAAAATTTATGTTTTTACCCTGAGTGGCTATAGAAAATTATTATTATTATTTTTTTTTTTTGCTATTTAGCTTGGAAATGTATTTGGCATCCCCCTTTGCACCGCTGTACTGCCACATGTATGAAAGTGCCAGATCTTACAGGGTTTTAAAAAATGTTATCAAAATATTATGCAATAATATGGTAAAAGAAGTTGTAGATGGAGACATTTATAAAATAGTAACTATTAATAGATAATATGCATATCATGTCATCAATCATAAGTCAATGTACAGTATAAATGGTAACAAAGATTTAAAAGTGAATATAAATTGTGGATTTATATAGATCTTACATTGTACTACAGAGTACTCATTCTGACAGAGAAATATGAGATGTGACATAAGGAATTTTTTCTTGTTCTTTTTTTACATGAAGTGGTGTTACATATCATATGGTACATACCACTCTTCCAATAAATTAAAAAGCATCACACACCTCACACATGTACTGTACATATCACTCTTCCAATAAATTAAAAAGCATCACACACCTCACACATGTACTGTATACATACCACTCTTCCAATAAATTATAAAGCATCACACACATCACACACATGTGCTGTACCTAAGAGGCAAATATTGCTTTCTACCACCTATCTCTTGATGCCCAAAGAATGAATAGTATTTTTCAGATATAGCCCATATTTAATCCTATTGTCTATGAAAATCGCAAAATATGGCAATTTATACAGTATTCATGTGTTTCTACAGGATCTTTCCTACTCGGTTCTTCCATTCTGAAGTGTCCACTATTTGGAGGATCTGTGCTCCAAACCATTGATTGCTGAATATTTTTGCCATATCTTACATCCAATAACTTTGATAACTGTATGGTTCAAACCTTGATATGAGATATCCTTAATTGGGGGTTGCATATGTCCCCCATTTTTTCTTCACTAGGTCTGTAGTCCATTCTTGGGCATCAAATTATGTATGTTTGATGATCAATTCTATGGAGGAGATGGTATTTTGTTACATTAGTTTTGCTGTTCAAGTGAATAAGTCCATTCGTAATGTATAGAATATATATCTGGACACACGTATGTCAAGCAGGATATCTCTGCGCTTGTTGGAGGAGTCAGTTAGTTAACTGCTAAAAGACAAACTGCTGCTACTTCACCAAATAACGATATATAAATGGAAAACATAAATAAAAAGAATAGTAGCGCAAACAGTCACTCAGAAGTGACTAAAAAATTGCATTGCATAAACAATACAACCATAAATAAAGGGTGTTGCTAAAAGACTCAAATGAGGATAAAAAGTCCTTTAAAAGTCCATAGACCGTCCAGGAATGTGTGATGTTACTAATGGATCACCTTTTCAACCACCACCAAGTGTCACACCGAGGGGTCAGTAGAAGTGGCAACTCACCAGATAGAGTGGCTCAGGTGTTCTCACACACGAGCACAATGAGCAGGAATCAAAGATGTTGGTGATGAATGTCAACAAACGACCTTGATATATCCCCGCTGCATACACTAAATCAGACCTCCTTTCCACAGACTCCACTCAGCATAATGGTCACATGTAAGGCAAAATGACTCCAATAGTGAAGTACTATAAAACTCAGCTTTATTAAAAAAGAGAATTGCACTCACATATGTAGGAATAAGTCAAGCTTCCATATAGTAATGCACAGCGGCCAGGCAAGGATCCTCACACGTGTAGTCTCCTGGGTTGTCTCCACGCCAACCCCGATACTTCCGGGTGGGTCCTCTACCCTACCACGTGATGTCGGATGCGTCGTCTGGTCACGCCCCAACGCGTTTTGTCATTTCCGACTTCAACTGGGGGCGCCCTGAAAAGCAGCTGACACAAAAAAGATATGAATAGAGTATCTTCTAGGCAATGTTGTAAGAAAGGTGTCGTGCTAATCCCAAATATAAGTAGACCAATCTATCAATGTAAGAGTCTACGTGAGGGATGATTTCCACACCAGCCAAACAGAAGTGCAGGGAGAAAAAAAGGATCCGCCACCAAGTAGAGTCACTAAATACTCTTACCATCAACTTAGACCCAAAAGGGTCATGCAGCGCCAACAATACAGGTATATGGAATGCAGGTGAAATCCACTCCTCCCCTCTCAACTTCCTGGTATGGTGGTCTAGGTTAAACCTTGGTAGCCTCGCCACTCGCAAGAAAAACAGAAATGCCCCTCATAGTGTAGAAGGTCTTTAAAACGTTTATTAGGAAAATTACGTCATTGTATGGCAAAACGCATCGGGATTGGCTGACGGCTGACGCATGCGCAGACGAGGGACGCGGCAGCCATCTTGTTGGTGGGGAAACCAACGATTGTCCGTGAACTTGTGAATCTGATACCGCAGAACGCTGAAACTTGGCTACTTAAATGTAAGCTGCTTTCTTCATTTTCCTAATAAACGTTTTAAAGACCTTCTACACTATGAGGGGCATTTCTGTTTTTCTTGTGAGTGGCGAGGCTACCAAGGTTTAACCTAGACCACCATACCAGGAAGTTGCGAGGGGAGGAGTGGATTTCACCTGCATTCCATATACCTGTATTGCTGGCGCTGCATGAACCCTTTTGGGTCTAAGTTGATGGTAAGAGTATTTAGTGACTCTACTTGGTGGTGGATCCTTTTTCTTTCCCTGCACTTCTGTTTGGCTGGTGTGGACATAATCCCTCAAGTGGACTCTCACATTGATAGATTGGTCTACTTATATTTGGGATTAGCGCGACACCTTTCTTACAACATTGCCTAGAGTATTTATAAGTGTTTTTATTTGTGTGAGCATACAGAAGGAATATAAGCATATATGAAATTTGTGGCTTTTTTATATTTATAATTAAAACAATAAAAAATTAAATGTAGTTTTTCTCTTTTCGTATATTTTAAATATTTGTTACAAATAGACCCCAAACTGTTGTATTTTTAAAATAAATTAGCAAACATATAAAAAGGGAGCAAGTATGAATGAAACAGGGGGACTAACGGAAACCTGCTCACCCGGCGCTTATTCAGCAAATGTCTTAAAATGACAAGATTAAAATAACATATATCACATAAAAATGTGTAAGCTGCTGCTATAATAAAGAATCAAATAAATACAGGTGCATACAAAGATTGCGATGATTAAACACAGCAAACTGGAGACACACTAGCAGCGCTCAAACAAAGTGCAACCCAATAGCTGGGGAATACAGTCAATAAGAGAGTTCATGCACGGTGCCCAAATGACCTCCAGAGATGGCAGTCCAAAGCAAGTAGGTATCCTTAGAAGTTCACCACACAGGACCCTTCACCTCACCACAGTGCTCACCCCTAAGGTAATACACTCACCAGATATCAGGTCAATGAAAGCCCAAACAACATGCCGATCGCCAGCTGAGAATGGACCATCCGACCTCCACTGTAAAGGGAATCTTTGTATGCACCTGTATTTATTTAAATTAGCAAACATGTTATACTTATCTGCTTTTTGCAATAGTTTTGCAGCCCTATTAGCACAGTGTTGGGATGTGACTCCACTACTTAAATTTTATGAATACTATATGGACTTTCATTTGGCTTTAAAAATTTTCATGGTTGTATATATGCATTTGATGTTTTGTAGATTTTTTGTTGATATTGGTGAGTGGTGTAGCGCCTTACAAAAATTTATGGAAGAAAAATATATTTAAAATAAATTTTCAAAAAACATTTTTTATTTTTCCCAAATATATTGGAAATATATATGAAATGCTACAATTTTGGCCATATTCAATATATTTCTAAAAAAAAAATGTCCCAAATATATTGGAAATATATTGGAAATATAGAGAGTGGCGGACCGATTGAGAACTCTGGGTCAGAATCCTCCTCTGACGACGAGTTGGGGCCCCCTTCTGAACCCCAATTCAAAGCTAAATCTACTAACTTCCCCCGGCTACAAACATGCCCCGCAGTGTGGGCTTTTTTAAAACAAACAGCTAGAGATTTTGAAAATCTCGCTGCCTCCTCCCCTTACAAGTCCAATTTGTCCCTTCCGCAGAGGCAGGCTCTTGATCGCTTGATCCATGACGACCACATTGTCATCAAACCCTCTGATAAAGGGGGCAATGTGGTCGTCATGGATCGCGATCAATATATCGACATGTGTATAACCATTCTCTCTAACGAGGAATGGTATTGTAAGGTGCCGGAAACACTAATCACCACAAAAAATGCTGAATTTTATACACTGATCTCCTCAGGAGAATGTGATTGATAAAGAACTATTTGAATATCTTTGGGTCAAATGGCCAATCACGCCAACATTTTATTCTATACCTAAGATCCATAAAAAAACCGTCCCACCACCAGGACGTCCAATTATATCTGGCATAGGAAGCATATCAGAAATGGCAAGTCGATACATTGACAGCCATCTACGCCCACTAGTAGCTAGTTTACCATCTTATCTTAAAGATACGGTGGAACTGCTTAAGACCATTGAGGGACTTGTTGTGCCTACTCAATCGCTACTAGTAGCGATAGATATTGAAGCACTATATTCCTCAATTCCCCATACCAAAGGTCTAAGGGTGGCGCCTTCATTCCTCCGGGAACAGGAGCGCTCCAATTGGGCTCGTACTGATTTTGTCCTTCGACTTCTGGAATTCGTTTTAAATTCCAATATCTTTTCCTTTAATGATGACACATACCTCCAGGTACAGGGGGTAGCGATGGGGACAGCGTGTGCCCCATCGTATGCCAACCTGTACCTGGGGGGATGGGAACGCGTCCTGTTCTCTGATGAGAAGGCGTCACCCCTTTTTGAACATGTCCTTACCTGGAAAAGGTATATTGATGACGTCCTGGTGGTGTGGACGGGATCTCATGAACAGCTGACGGAATTTATGCAATATCTATCGATCAATCAATTTAATCTAAAATTTACAATGCAATGCAGCAAGTTGGTGATTCCTTTTCTAGACACCTATATACACATGTCTCCTGACGGAACCCTATTTACCTCCCTGTACCGGAAGGAGACAGCTGGTAACACTATTCTTCATTACCAGAGTGGTCATCCAAGACCGCTGGTACGTAATATTCCTTACTGCCAGTATCTTAGGATACGCCGCAACTGCGGAAGGGATGATGACTTTGAGAGGGAAGCGAGAGCCCTTCAACAGAGGCTAAAACTAAGGAGATACAGCAACAGGGTCCTAAAAAATGCCTATCAAAAGGCTAAATCCCAGAAAAGGGAGGAGTTGATCTACCGCCCCAAAAAACAGGAATCCCCCTCCACAACTAAAATGATCACTACCTTCAATGCCCACCATCAAGAGATCCGCTCCATATTGGCCAAAAATTGGCATTTTTTGACGGAGGATCCAACAATCTCCCGATATGTCCGATCGACACCAGAATTAGTATTTAGGAAGGCTAGATCTCTGGGCGACTCATTGGTGCATAGCCATTTCCAGTCTCCCACTTTTGTGGGATCTGAGGGATCACTAGGGACCCACAGATGTGCGATATGTGACCTATGCCCATGGGTAAGGGAGGGTATTACCCTTCCCTTGCCACGAGGAGGAATGCTGCGGCCGAGATTCTCAGCCACCTGTCAGACTGAAGGGGTAGTTTATTTAGCCACATGTAAATGTGGTGCCTTTTATATAGGCAAAACCAAAAGGAAATTTTGGCAAAGGATCAGTGACCACCTTTATTATTTGGAGGTTGGTCTCATTTTTACACCAATATGTAAGCATGTCGGTCTCAATCATAGCTTTGACCCTCACATGGTTTCCTTTTCAGTCCTGGAGGTGGTGAACAAAAACCCACGAGGTGGAAATACCGACAAAATCATTCTCCAAAAGGAAGCAAAATGGATCTTTAATCAGCAAGCTACTAAATGGCCCGGCTTAAATTCAGCCGTGTCATATAAACCATTTCTTTAATTGAATCCATAATCCAACAATGATAATCCACCTCTGGGACTTTTTTGGTGTCTACCTCTAGGACTTTTCCATATTTTTCGCCCCTTTTTCCCCCTCCCTCTTCCCTTCCCCCCCCCCTTACCTCTCTTTCCCCCTTTCCCCCCCCCCCTCTTTCCTTTTTCTTTTTTGCCTTCTTTTCCTATTTAAGGATTTAATGTGACTATATCCCTATGAATAGCCATCCTTTTGCTCTGGTTTGAGCCTCCTGTTTGGCAACTGCTTTAATGAGATATGCTTATTAAATATGCTCCCTTTTTTAGGGGCTATATGTTTTTCTGATTTGTTTATTAATCTTTGTTTGTGGTTGCATGTATGTTTTTTCATATATATATATATATATACACATATATGCTCCCCTTCTTTTGTTAGGCCTTTTTTTTTCCTGTTTCGGGACCTTTGAAGTATTTTTTATCAATCACCATACATTGTTTCTCTGTTCTCTGGTAGGATCGGGATGTGCCGACAAGTCCGGTCTGAGCCAGTGTATGCTTGTTTTCCCCTTCCATTCTAGGTGGACTCGGGCGCAAAGCAGAGGTAGGATGTTTCTTGTAAACATCCGGTCCTCTCCCAGCAATGGGATTTAGTTGCGCCGTACCCAATGGCTGTATTACCATCTTCAGCCATACCGGAAGTGGCGCACTTGCATAGCGCCCGCGCCGGAAGTGACGTCGGGACGCTTCTGGCGTCGCACTTCCGGCGGGACCTCTTCCTGCTCATAAGCCCACGAGGCAGAGACGCCGATGGCTGCGGTAACTGGCACTGCGGGCACCGGCGTCCAGACCTCTACACAGTGCTGATTTTTTGGCAAGGTAGGCTTTTTTATCTGAATGGAGCCCTCAATTATGGGCTTATATACTTAACCTCCAAGCGGATTGTTATTTGTTTGGTGGGTTATAATCATTTATTTTTATCTTTTGTCCTCCCTTTTGTGCTCTCTTTCCCCCTATCATGGAAACACTACAGAGTTGTTCTGGGCTTTATTTTATCAATCCCCTGCCTCCAACATCGTATCGTTGCTGAGTACCCCATGGTGACAACATAAAGGTTACTCATTGGCACATGTTATCGGATGTATTCATCCCCTTGGGAAATATGGAAGAGGTTCGGTCCACCTACCCTCATAAAGGAGTTCTTTGGAGCCCTATTTGAGGATCTATTGGAGAGGGCTACTTGCATCCTGGCCTCACTGGATAATTAGGGATATCTCGAACCCTATCTATGTTAACTCCATTGTGAACTAGGTGAGCAAGTTGACCAGTAATGCACAATTGTTTTGTATTCCACTCAATAGGAGTTTGATATGTTATGTATCAACTATGCCTCAATGGTATAACATGAAGGTTATTTATGACTGTTTGTGTTTTTTTCTTCTCCTTTTTGTATATGTCTAATGTTAGAGGCCCTGTTTAGCCGCTAACAATTGGTTCCTGAAGAAGCCGATTACTTTGTTCTGGCGAAACGCGTCTTACCATCACCAAGAAACAACCTTCAATGTTTCAACATGGTTGAGTTGTCTATGGACCAATCTTATGTCTTCATGTTTCAACTATGTTGCTAGCTACCACATGTGAAGTAATCATGTTGATCTCTGTTTTTAACAACAATTTTCAATAAATTTATATATTTTTTATTCATCTGTTTGCTCACCAATTACTACACCAGCCCTTTAAAGTCCACCTTTAATATGGGAATTCCACTGGGTCTTTTTGGTCCCCACCCTATGGTTACACCACAATCCCATTCAATACCCCTCTCTTTGATGTCTAGTAATCCAGGATGTGGGCTTGGTTTAGTAGTTTTCTGATCTGACTGTATAACAATTTTTTCCAAATGTCCCAAATATATTGGAAATATATTGGAAATGCTACAATTTTGGCCATATTCAATATATTTCTAAATTATTTTTCCCTAAATATATTGGAAATATATTCTTCTTCCATATGGGTTACCAGTTTCGAGTTACAGTGTAGCTCTTTTTTTAGAATTATTGCTCTCGCTCTGGCTATCACGGCAATACCTCACGTGTGTAATTTGAACAGTGCTTTCATTTATGGGCGCGACGTCTGTATGCATTTTATTTTCGTGCGAGAGCTCACAGCGACGGGGGCGCTTTAAAATTTTTTATTTTTTTTTTTCTATTTATTTTATAACATTTTTTATAACATTTTTTAATTTTAGCACAGTTTTAAACAAAAAAAAAAAAAAAATCTGATCATTTTTATTGCTGTCACAAGCAATGTAAACATCCCTTGTAACAGTAATAGGCAGTGACAGGTATTCTTTATGGAGGGATCGGGGGTCTAAAAGACCCCAGACCCCTCCACTGCCCTTCAATGTATTCAAAATGCCGAAATCTGCATTTTTGAATACTAACGCTTTTTTAAATTCGGCGCATTAGCCGCCGAGTAACCCGGACATGATGTCATCATGCTGCTTCTGGGTTACTACATCAGAGACCCGATCAAAGTCGAATCCGGCTTCGATCGGGACTCCAACCAGCCGGCGGACATGGCGGCTGGTTGCTCAGGTCTCCCGGTGGGACAGGAGACCTGGGAAGAGCCGCGGAAGGCGGCAGGAGGGGGGGGGGGCGTCGCCTCCCGCTCGCTGGGCTAATGGCCGAACAGCTCCTGAGCGGCTCCCGAACGGCTCCTGAAACATCTAGTAAGCATGAGCAGCAGCAGAGCACACTGAGCAGCCTCTGCTAAACAATCAAAGCTCTCTGTTATGCAGACAGCATATGGACTTGCCTAGCCGTCTCCCTGTTAGACAGAGAAACAAAAAACTCTATGCACTCACTCTAGCACCTAACTAGAAGGGCGCTATATATGTAGGCAGGTGAAGTCTATTTTTTCCACGGTAGGTAGGGCTCATCCACAGCAGAAATGCAGATGGGGAAAGAAGTCAAGGGTAACCTAGTTCCTCTATGGTTCCCTTGGTCACTGGGGGGCAGCTATCCAATTGGATACTGGCACCCTGTCACAGTTCTGTGTACATTGATCCAGCGCCGGGTTTTGCCCCCTGTCCGATCTGCTCGGGGATCCTGCCAATCCACTCTGAACCTAGGTATTATTAAGCGTTTGCACCTGTGAGTTAGTGTTCCAGCAACGGGTCTCCATGCTGTAGCTGGACCTCCCTGTTTCTGGTGGCATCTCCTGCCACTTGAGAATACCTGTATTCTGTGTGTTGTCGTTCTTCTCAGTATTTTCTTTCTTGCTGCACTCTAATATTTCCTGAGGTGTCTCCCTGTGTTTCCCTTCCTTTTTATGTTGCTGTGGGTGCTCTCCACAGCATTGTTTCTACGTTTTACCTCCTTACCCTCATTCCTGCCTGCTGTGTGCATCTCTCTCTCTCTGCACCCAGCTTCCCCTGCTCTCCTGTGCTTCATGCTTGTACCTTGAGACTTTCCCCAGTGTCTCTTCTTAGCTTGCTGCTGTAGTCTTTCAATTGTACCTTATATCCAGTGTGTACCCTGAGTCCTTCCAGTGTGTT
The DNA here is from genome assembly GCF_965119305.1 of Pelophylax lessonae. NCBI lineage: Eukaryota > Metazoa > Chordata > Amphibia > Anura > Ranidae > Pelophylax > Pelophylax lessonae. Next base: position 125,558,823 of record NC_138779.1, read on the forward strand.
ATTTGCTAGCACTGTGCCTGCATGGTTGTGTTGGAGAGCCACAACCTGGGGACTGCTTTGCAGTACAACATCCACACCTCCAGTGGCTCTCAGAGAAGACCAGGTAGCTCTTTAGATCCTGCAACGATCCTGTTAGCATGCAGTCACACTGCTCCCGCATCTGGTGGGACAGGTACCCTGGCGCATCCATGTAGTCGTTCCTTCTGCCCTGCTAGACCCAGAGTTTTACAGTCCCAGGTGTTCCAATCCTTAGATCATGACACACCCCATGTGACTTTGGTGGCCATCTTTGGTCAGTCAAAGTCTATTTAAAACCCTGGCTCCCAAGTTTGGAGTGCATTTTTGTGAGTGGCAGTGTAGGATCAGGATACCCATCTGTTAGGGACAGTGCTTAGCATCAGGGAAAGGTTCCAGAGGGGAGGGAAAGTTCAGGGACATGCAATCCTTTCTAGAGGCTTCCCAATTTTGATACAGGCCGGCCAGATTCTGCTCCTCGAGACAGATACTCTCGGCACCTCGAAACCTGTAATCTACTGCCCCTTTGCTTACAACTTATGAATGCTCCCGGTCGGGTTGCTTCCCTGCGGAGTCTGTTGTGTATTGCTAGACTTCTGTTACAATATACTCCTGTTACTGCACTTGGACTCCATGTGTTTTCTGCCTGTTGCATCACGCTGCACCTATCCACAATTGGAATGAATCCATACTTCCATACAGCATCTCAAGCCTAAACTAAGAATCCCACTCCACTGGCACTAAACACAAAGGATTGCCTAGCAGACATTTGCTCCCTCTTCTGTGAGCAGCTTCTTCCACTTCTTCCACTGCAGCTCACTTTGCTCTCTACCTGAGTGGATTCAGAGAAGAAAAGATATCCATTATGGATGATGTTGACTCAGTATTGTCAGTAAGGAGGCAGTTGATGTTATTTGTTGTGGACTTTTCACTATGAATTTTGGTTCATATCTAAAGCTGTAATGGATGTTACTGCACTCAACCATCCTTGTACTGACATAACTTTGTGATTTCAGAAGTTGATCTAAAGATCTGGGTATGCACTACCACGGGTGAACATTGTGAAGTAGATAGGGTGACGGTGTGTAATTATAGAAACTACTGGAAATTTTCTTTAAAGGTTTGACACACGGATTTGTTGGGATGTACTATTAAGAATAATCACAAGATATGACATTTAAGTAGAAATAACATTTGCATCTGTTTAAATTATGTAATAGCTAATTTGCTGTTTTTTATAAGGGGAGTTTTTCTTAGTTAGCATTATAGACTCCTCACCATCTGCACTCTAACATTTAAGGTTTTGTTTATAAGGTGCAATAGCAACTAGCATATATTAGCATTTCCCTATAATTAGTAATTAATGCTCTAATATAAATTCAGTCCTGGTTTATGAAGCTGTTTGCATACACTACACAACTCCATTGTAGTGAATTATACCAGCCATGCTATCTAATAGACCTTAGTTACTGCACTACAAGCTTATTTGGGACATACATTCAAAACTGCAGTTTGTGGATGAAGTCTTGGTGTGTTATTTTGGCAATATTACTGGCTAACAGTCCAAGGGTTGGCAGACACAATATACCTTGTTCCTTGAGCCTAATAAATTGTGCCACCTTACACTTGCTGATAATGCCACCCCAATCCCCTCTAACTCATTACAGCAATTAACAAAAAAGAAACTGAATTGCCTGCCCCTTTTATTTACCAGAATCCATACCTATAGGATGTGCGGTGTCCCAAGTCTACTTTCTTCTAGACTTCAGATAGGTAGGGTCACTCTTCAGTTTACCACATCCCTGCCTGGGTGGTTTGAACACTTCCTATTGGCTATCCAGCAGTGAGATCCTCTCAGGCACCAGAACACTGCAGTGGCGTGATGGCATCACATCAAGGACAACAGTCAGGCTGCAGGTCTGGATCACTTATCTCCACTATTAGAAGAGGCACCAGCAAGTAGGGTTGCCACTTTTGTTTTGGAAAAATAAGGCACAGAGGGTGGAATATGGGGTAGTGTAAGAGGCAGGACTATAGTGGCACGTTACTCATGCTGTTCCAAACTCAGTTGAATGATCTGAAGGGCACTGACATTTGAAGATCTAATCCTCTTCTTAGACAGAACAAAAGCTACTTAACCGTCCAGAAAATCATAAGATCAAGAAAAGTTTTTTATTCTGCTCCTTTGAATTTTCCCACCACTGCGGTAGAAACAAACCTAGATTTGATCTCACTAACGGTTAGAAAATTTAACAAACGTTCTTATAATTAAATTTTTTTAAGGAAAAATTTGTTTGTGTATGACCAACATAGGTGACATGAGGTGCAGGTAGCTACCTGCTTATGACAAAGGAGTCTGTCCTGCATAATATTATATTACAATCCTGTCTGTAATCTGCAAAACAGTTTTTTCATTTATTTGTTTTCTTTACATAAAAATTTTGATCTCTGATGATATGTACCTGATTCAACCTCTAATAGTATATACGAACATCTCTTCTTTCTGTTATTCTCAGAGTGGATTATATATTTGTTCCCTAACTATATAGTGGGTTATTTATATTTGCCACTGCATATAGATATTCAAAAATAAATTGTCTTTTTTAAAACTTTGCATAATAACTAATTTATACACCAAACATTTTTTTATTTTTTTATCCGAATAATCAAAACAATATTTGATCGGCCAACCAATCGATTATAAAAAATAATCATTAGTTAAATCCCTAACTATGATGCTAATGAGATAACAGTCAACAAGTCATCTACTTGCCTACTGGGCACTTTTTCCCCGGCCAATTTTCCGCTTTTAGTGCTGTCGCACTTAGAATGACAATTGCGCAGTCATGCAATGCTGTACCAAAATGAAATTTTTAGCATTTTTTGAGACAGATACGGCTTTCTTTTGGTGGTATTCAATCACCAATTGGTTTTTTATTTTTTACTAAAAATCAAAAAAAGTCACAAAATATTGAAAAAAATAAGTTTTTCTTAGTTTCTGTTTGAAAATTTTGTAAATATGTAATTTTTTTGATGAGGCGGCACCGGTAGGCACTGATGAGACAGCACTGAAGGGCACTGATGAGGAGGCACTACAATTCAGCACTAAACAGCACTGATAGGTGGCACTGATGGGCGGCACTGACTGGCATCATTGATGGCTACTGTTAGGGCTGTACTGATGATTAGGGCACTGATGATCAGTGCAGGTCTCCCCTGTTAGGAAATGCTGCTAATAGGCTCTTCTTTCCTCTAACACTGTCAGTGTCGGGAGAGGAAAGCCTATACCGGCATTTCCTTGTTTACATGTGATCAGCTGTGATTGAACACAGCTGATCACATGGGTAAAGAGCCGCGTCATTGACTCCTTACCGAGATTGAAGATGCGCCGTGTCCCGGAGACACAGCGCGTTGCCAATCACTCCACTGGGGGTCATATGACGTTATCCTAGAACAATAGAACCACCAAGCCACTGTCATTTGCCTTTACGGCAGGCAGGAAGTGGTTAAAGTGATTGTAATTTTAAAATAGGAATGAAAGGCAAAACATTTTTCTATAGATATAAATAATGAAATTGTTCCTAAGAGGGAGGCCAGGGACAATACGGTCAAGGGTCTTAACCTGATACATGTGGCAAGTTCTGAAAATATTCTGAGAGTCTTTTTCAGTACAGATGCTGAGAAAGCATTCTACCATGTGAATTGGCGATTTATGTTTTCAGTACTTCGTCACATTGGCCTAGGAGATATTATGCTTAACCGGATTGGGTCTGTATACACTGACCCGTGCGCGCAAGTGAAGGCAAACGGTATACTATCAAATAACTACACAATTCGGAATGGCACAAGGCGGGGTGTCCTCTATCGCCCCTTCTGTTTGCCCTCACTTTGGAACCTTTCCTTGGCAGGGTCCGCCAAAATCCAGATATAGGAGGGATTCGAGTAGGTATTGATCATCATAAAGTCTCGGCTTATGCCGATGATATGCTTTTTTCACTTTCTAATCCGGTAGTTTCCCTACCGAATCTGATGAGAGTATTTGATCTGTATGGCACATTGTCCAACTTGAAAATTAACCTTGGGAAATCAGAGACGATGGGGGTTCGGCTGCCCACTGTTATGGCAAATACTCTGTAGGCTAGCTTTGGATTTGGATGGACGGATAGTGCGCTTCAATACTTGGGTACCTTGATTCCCCCGGATCCTTCGAAGATATATTCTCTTAATTTCCTTCCTCTTGCGACCCGGACTCGGCTGTTACTGGGTAAATGGGTGAAGGGAGCACATTCCTGGTTCGGCAGATGCAACCTCTTAAAAATGTGCATTCTCCCCCAATTTTTGTATCTGTTTCAGTCTCTGCCTGTGAGGATTCCTAGGCAGTTTTTACGTCAGATCAATTCTCTTTTTATTCATTTTGTGTGGGCCTGTAAAAAACCTAATCAAACAAAAAATGGTCCAGGCGCTAGTCCTTTAGATAAAGTTCTTGTAGGGGCATAAAGCCAAAGATAAATGAATACTGTTACACCCAGGCTGCCAAATCCCAAACACAGGATGATGTGTAAACTGTCAAAATTGTGGGAAGAGGGGATGGCGCGCTGCGGTGTAAAAATTAGCCATACTGCATGAATGAAAATTGCTGGCAAGAAAGTGTTAATGAAAAATAATCATCAAAGTTATAATAGGTAGGAAAAGAAATTAAAATAACAGCCGAACCAGTCCTGGAGTCTCCGGTATCTCCCTGGGGTTCTGTGGGAATCCCATGCTATAGGAAACAGGACGATCCAGACCCAAAGATGATAACAAAGGGGGAGAGATGTTGTGAAACCCCAGCGGTGCAGGGGGGAGTCGATGCGGCTGGAGAGGACCTAGTAGGTACTGTGTGCAGCCGCTACACAGACTAGTAACCGGATCCACCGCAATCGCCAGAACCGCTGCCTGGATAACGTCACAGGAAGTGACTACCGGAACTTCGGTGGAATGCTTGGCCGGATGTGGGGGATGAACCGCACGCTTCTGGTTGCCGCAACTACAAGTTTCGCGCGCATACGCTTTGTCAAGTTCCTGTAAAAAACCTAGACTACGTAGAAATCTTCTTACATTGCCGAAATGTATGGGGGGTTTAGCCCTCCCCGATGTTTATAAATATCAACAGGCATCTCATCTCTGCAGGCCCTTGGATTGGTGCAGACATGCTACTTCCAAGCTATGGGTCCAGATGGAACAGGCACAATGTGGCTTCCCAATACGGGGAGCACCATGGTGCATTCGTTATGTTCCAACATTGGTTCGCCGGCATCCTTTGATTGGGGCCACTCTTACAGTGATTGAACATTGGGGTGAACGTTTCCATCTTGTTTCTTCGCCCTCACCCCTTCTACCGGTGTTGGGCCATCCATTGTTCCCTATGGGAACTTCGGATCGTGCTCTGGCAGCTTTGCCGGATAGAGGGATTTATCAAGCTTCCCACTTTTTGATAGGGACCCGATAGCCAACTGTCTCTGAATTGATGTCAGAAGGGGGACCCTTTGCACTTCAGTTTTGGTCTGCCATTAGAGTTCATCATTTTCTTACCTCTCTCCTGATGCCGGCTGCCTATTCTAGGCCTCTGACCCCATTTGAAGCTTTATGTATGGAAAAAAAGGTGCTTCCTCATACCCTTTCTCAGTCATACAGTCTGCTTAAACCTCAGCCTGAGCAGGTTGTTGTACCTTGGGTTGAGAATTGGGAGACAGATATTGGACGTCAGTTTACTGTGCGGCAGAATCAGAATATGATCCATCTAGCCTTGAACTCCTAGATCTGCACCAAGATACAGGAGACGAATTTAAAGCTCTTGACACGTTGGTATTACACCCCAGAGCACCTTCATCATTTTTTTCCTGAGGCATCAGATCTGTGTTGGAGATGTAAAGGCGAGAAAGGTACGTTGTTACATATTTTTTGGTCATGTCCGATGTTGTTATCTTTCTGGGGGGAGGTCTGTAGAATACTAGTAAGATTCACGGAATGGAATATCCCGGATGACCCGGCTTTTTTTCTGCTTCAAGCGGTAGATGTTCCACTAGGAGCCTTTAAGAAATCCTTGCTCTGTCCTCTTTTGAACGCTGCCCGGGCATGTATGTGGAAACAGATGACACCTTCGCGGATTGCCCATTGGTTACAGAGGGTTGAAGAGGTTAATAGGATGGAGAATTTGATCGCGACTTCCCAACATAGGGGAGATGGACATGCGGAAAAATGGACGATGTGGGATCTTTTTATCACTTCCGGAGAGGGGGCACGTTTGATGGCGGAATGATAAAATTAAAAAGAACAGATAGTCATACCTAAGGTCTGATGGCAGGGTCAAATATGGCTTGGGGATATAGGTCCCCTTTTTCTTTTTTTCTTTTTTTTTTTCTTCTCCTTTTCTCTCTCTTTTCTTACTTTGGTCCTAGTGGTAGACCTTTTGTCTACTAAAAGGAGAAAAAAAAAGAAAAAGTTGCATGCCAGTGAAGGTTCTTTTATGGTATTTAGGGGGGGGGGGGGGGTTTGATTTGCGTAGGTGATGATGCCAAACCCTAATTAATGATTTTTGTATTACCTGTACCTGGCTGTAATCAATAAACTCTATAAATGGAAAAAAAAACTGAAATAAACATTATGAACACCTTTTTTCTTTTTTTATAAGTAATCGCATTCTCTCTGTTTCTAGTTGCATAAGAACTGGGAGGGAGCTGGGAAGAGGAGAAACAGCAACACACTGAGCTTTCCAGTGAATGACTGTGCAGCAGGGGCGTGTCAGGACAGGTCTGATCATTAGAGGAGAGAACACTACATTCCCAGCACAGCTAGAAAACTGACTATGGTGTGTTCCCCTGCTTAGTATGGTCAGTTTTTAATAGGAAAGCAGAGGGACTGGCAGGAACATTTTAGGAATATGAAGTTTTGGGGTACCAAAGGCTTTAAATATTGTCAGCTGTGAGTGGGTATGTCAGCCAGAATTGAAAACCAGGCAGGTTGAGAGGCTCCAGGAGGATTGTTTTATTTGGAGGAAACTGGCTTTTAAGTTTCCCCATTGTTTTGTAAAATCCAGTTGGGGACCTGGGGCCTGGAGATTTTTCAGCGATCTGGGTGGGAGGAAATCTCCATTCCTGGGACCAGGATTTAGGACTAGCCAGGACACTGATGGTGCAGGTGTGGCTGGGTCTTTTTAGGAAAGACAGAACCAAGGTTCTGGGCTCCACCCTGGCAGACAGGAGGTCTGGCACAGGAGTCAGTGCAGCACGAGGCTGGGATCTCTGTGCACCCTGTTGGTGAGCTAAGTCTGTAGGAGTCAGACAAGGGCCTGAAGTGTAAGGCCAGAGCAGCAGTGCTGCAAGTTCAAGCCAGAGGGGCTGAAGGATCATTTAATTTGATTTAGGACTGAAACGCTAAAACCCCTGTGAGGGAAACCCTGTTATTTTTTCTGCTTGATGAACTTTCTTTTAATAAACATGGGCGAGGAGAGCCCTTAAAAGGAAGAAAAGAGTGGTGGTGTCCTTTAAACGCTCTACATTTGATGCAAGTCCCTACAGTATTTATTTATTAAAGGTATTTATATACAGTAGCACCGACAATTTACACAGCTCTTTACATATGTATTGTATAGTATATTCACATAAGTCCCTGCCGTCAAGGAGCTTACAATCTAAGGACTCACCTTCATAGATACAATTACTAGGGCCAATTTAGACAGGAGCCAGTTAACCTACCAGCATCCATTTGGTGTGTGGGAGGAAACCGGAGTACCTGGAAGAATCCCACACAAACACAGGGAGAACATGCAAACTTCAGGCAGGTAGTGCCATGGATGGGATTTGATTATACGTAAAGCCAACATTTAATTTGTGTCTGCTAAATCCAAACCCTTTTTAATTCAATGCCAATAGACAAATGTAAAAAAAATAAAAAAATAAAGCCCAGTAATAGATATTCTATAGATCAATAGGCAAACAGATTGTCAGCCAAATGGCATGGGGAACATTGCCCTAGCAAACATGTTTCTAAAGCAAAAAAAAAAATAAAAATATTCAAGCAAAATGTAAATTCAGTTTGGCAGTGCAGTGATTTTAAATGAAAGTAAAACATTAAAAATACAAAATTCCTTTAAATAACATGCCTGGGGGATGCCCTGAACCTTCCTGTGAAGTGCTGCATCTGTACTACCTATTGCAGAAAAACTGACATTTACAAAGAAAAAAACGGTGTTTAAATTGCCAGCTTCATTAGCTTACTTCTATCTATAAACAAAGCGTGCAGGGATTTCCTTCATCTATACCATACTTGTATCCAAGATGAGGGTCTGATAAAGATGTTAATGGGCTTTCCACAAGAAAAACATGCATGGGGGTCCATAATACCAGACTCATATTATTGATGAAGGTATGGATATCAAGGGGGATCCCAAGAAACAAAAAAAGGCACAGGGTTCCCCAAAAATTCCATGGCAGACACTTCTGACCTGGCATTTATAAGAGAAAACCCCATGGAAAAAAAAAAAAACAAGAAAAAAAGCATCAAAAATCAATTTCAGACCCTTATCCAAGCATGCAGAAAAAAAGGGAGAGAACGTGCATCTTCCTCCTTGAATCTTTAGGGGTCTGGTATGTATTTTGGGAGGGTTCTGGGCTGTTTTTTTTAAAAAAAAGAAAAACAAACTGGCAGAGAGCTGTGATTTGCCAACATTTAAACAACAAATGTCAGTGTTGCTGAGTTGTCATATACATCTAACAGAGGTGCCATTTCACAAGCAGGTTTAGGGCACCCCAAGCAAGTTATTTAACTACCTCAATACTGGGCACTTAAATCCCCTTCCTTCCCAGACCAACTTTCAACTTTTAGCGCTGTTGCATTTTGAATGACAATTGTGCGGTCATGCAACATTGTACCTAAACCAAATTTGTGTCATTTTTTCCCCACAAATAGAGCTTTCTTTTGGTGGTATTTGATCACTGCCAGGTTTTTTCTTTTTTGGTGCACAAATAAAAAAGTTTGAAAAAAAAAAAGTTTTTTTGTTTAGGTTATAAAATTTTGTGAATAGATACGTTTTTTCCTGCACTGATGAGCACTGATGACGCCGCACTGACAGGCACTGATGAGGAGACACTGATTGGGTGGCACTGATGGGGTGGCACTGATATGCAGCACTGATGGGCACTGATAGGTAGCACTGATATGCAGCACTGATGGGCACTGATATGTGGCACTGATAGATAGCACTGATATGTAGCATTGGTGGGCACTGATAGGCAGCGCTGATGGGCACTGATAGGCAGCACTGATGGGCACTGATCGGCGGCACTGATGGGCACTGATGGGCACTGATTGGCACTGATGGGCGGCACTGATTGGCACTGATGGGGGCACTTATGGGCACTGATGGGGGGCACTGATAGGCAGCACTGGTGGGCTGCACTGGTGGATGGCAATAACGGGCACTGGTGGGCAGCACTGGTATATGGCATTGGTGGGCAGCACTGATAGGAGGGCACCACTGGCAGGCTGTTTGCCATCCCTCGTGGCCATGGTGGGCATCCCTGGTGGTCATGGGTGGGCATCCCTGGTGGCTCTAGTGGCACCCCACCCCCCCCCCAGGGCTGCACTGGTAATCAATGTTCTGATTACCAGCACAGACCCCCCCTGTGATCAGTGAGTACTTAGAAATACTCACTGAGCACCCCAGCTCCAGTATCGATCCTCTTCTTCTCCTCCCTGACAGGATCTGTCAGGGAGGAGAAGAGATCGAAGCCGTTACAACGGCTGTATTTCCATTGCATGATGGCTGTGATTGGACACAGCCGTCATGTGATCAGAAGGGCCAATCACAGGGCCCTCCTGACGCATCTTGTTGCGCTGTGTCCGAGGGACACAGGCACATCGAGATCGCGCCGCTGCGCGTGCACGCGGCGGCGCGATCTCGCTCCTTCTGAAGGACGTTCCGGAACGTCCATTCAGAAGGACGAGACTCCCACCCGGCCGTATATGTACAATGGCCGGGTGGGAGGTGGTTAACCACTTGCCTTCTGTGCACTTAAACACCCTTCCCATCCAGGCCAATTTTCAGCTTTCAGCGCTGTCACACTTTGAATGACAATTGCGCGGTCATGCTACACCGTACCCATATGAAATTTTTATCATTTTTTTCACACAAATAGAGCTTTCTTTTGGTGGTATTTAATCATCTCTGGGTTTTTTATTTTTTACAAAAAAAAAGAATAAAGACAAAAAATTTTGAAAAAAAAAAAAAGTTTTTCTTATTTTCTGCGAGTAAATTTTGAAAATAAATTTTTCTCCTTCACTGATGTGCGCTGATGAGGCGGCACTGATGGGCACTGATAGGCTGCACTGATGGGCACTGATGAGGTGGCACTTATGGGCACTGATGAGGTGGCACTTATGGGCACTGATGAGGAGGTACTAATATGCCGCACTGATGAGCACTGAGAGGCGGCACTGAGAGGCAGCACTGAGAGGCGGCACTGATGAGCACTGATAGGCGGCACTGCTGGGCACTGATAGGCGGCACTGCTGGGCACTGAGAGGCGGCACTGCTGGGCACTGAGAGGCGGCACTGCTGGGCACTGAGAGGTGGCACTGCTGGGCACTGACAGGTGGCACTGCTGGGCACTGAGAGGCGGCACTGATGGGCACTGATAGGCGGCACTGATGGGCACTGGCGGATGGCACTGGACACTGACGGGTGGCACTGATGAGCGGCACTGATGGGCAGCACCATCAGTGCCCACACTCAGTGCCCATAGTGCTGCCAGTCAGTGCTCATCAGTGCCTAGATGAGCAGGCACTGATGGGCACTGACTAGCAGCACTATGGGCACTGATTGTGGGCATTGATGGGGGCACTGATGGCGGGCACTGTGGGCACTGATGTGGGGGCACTGTGTGTGTGTTTTTACCTTTTAGTAATCAGGGCACTGGTGATCGGTGCCCTGATTACATTCTCCTGTGTCCCCAGCGGCTGTCGGCTCCCCCTCCTTCCTCACACTGCAGGCTCCGTGTGAGGAAGGAGCGCCGGCGATGAGAGATGATCTCATATGTTTACATATGAGATCATCGCTCATTGGACGGCCAGATCACGTGGTGAATGGCCGCTGTGATTGGCCATTCACCACGATCTGTGATCGGCTGTGTCCAAGGGACACGGCCGACACAGATTTTCCCCGCAGCGCGCTCGCGGGAGCGCGCTGGGGGCGTGTCACTGGGAGGCCGTTTAAAAACGGCCTCCCGAAAATTCGAGTCCGCGCTGCAGCCGTATATAGGCTGTAGCGCGGACGGGGGGAGGTTAAAGGAATTGGGCATTTTTTAATGCTTTATTTTAGGCCTTGTTCCCATGAAGTGATGACATTATGCCCCATGGAGGGCCGTGTTTTGCTGGCATGGAGATGCACAGGTGTTGTGTGCATCCCTGTGCTAGCAACCCATTTTTGTCTATTGGGACACAAATATGGGATTCCGGCACTGGAATGTACACAACACCTGTACATCCTAATGCCACCAAAACACGATCCTACATGGGGCACAATGTCATCGCCCCGTGGCCTTAAGCATTATTAAAGTGATATTAAAGTCTTGTTTTAAAAAAAAAATAAAAAAATAACAAACATGTTATACATACCTGATCTGTGTAATAGTTTTGCACCGAGCAGCCCGGATCCTCCTCTTCTCGGGTCCCACGCCCGGGGGTCTTTTCCCCTTTCTCCTGTCAAGTGCCCCCAGAGCAAGCTGGGGGCAACCAAGCAAGCTCCCTCCTGAACTGCGACTCTGCGTGTCACACATAGAGCCACTGCTTTGCCCCAACCCCTCCCTCTCCTGATTGGCTCACTGGCTGTGATTACCAGCAGCAGGAGCCATTGGCTTCCACTGCTACCTCAGCCAATGAGGAGCAAGAGTCCCTGGAAAGCCAAGGCTCTCTTGCACATCGAAATGGGGCAATACATGAGTATTAGGGGGGGTTTCTGCACACAAAAAAACCTTGAGCCTTTACAACCACTTTAACCACTTGCCGACCGCCACCCGACTATATACGGCGGCGGTCAGCCCCTCCCAGGCAAAGTGACGTACCGGTACGTCACTAGCCTGGGAGCGAACAGGGTGCGAGCGCGCGCCGCCGGTGGCACGCTCCCGCCCCCGCTCGTACCCAAAGAAGCCGGCGCGTGTGACCGGCGAACCTGATATTTGCCGGTCACTCGCGATCGTCGGGTAGAGAGGGAGAAAGGCAGGCGGCTAATGTAAACAAAGCCGCCTGTCACTCTCCCCTGTGTAAAAGCACAGATCACTCGTCCTGCTATGTAGGACCATTGATCTGTGCTGTTACACACACAGCCACATCCAATGACAGTAAGAAACACGAACCTAGGGACACACTTAACCCCTCCCTCTCCAATAAAGTTAACCCCTTCCCTCCCAGTGTCATTTTTACAGTAACAGTGCATATGTATAGCACTGATTACTGTAGTAATGTCACTGGTACCCCCAAAAGTGTCAAAAATGTCAGTCAAGGGTCTGATCTGTCCGCCGCAGTACCGCAAAAATAAAAATTGCAGATCGCCGCCATTACTCGTTTAAAAAAAAAACAACGAAAATGACAAAAATCTTTCCCTTAGTTAGTAAACGCAATAACTTTTGCGCAAACCAATCAAAATACGCTTATTGTGATTTTTTTTTACCAAACATAGGTAGCAGAAAACAAATTGGCCAAACATGTAAAAAAAATTTTGATTTTTACATTTTTTTGGGGGGGAATTTCATATAAAAAAATTTGAAAAATATTGTTATTTTTGCAAAATTGACGCTATTTTTTGTTTATAGCGCATGATCAAAAAAATCGCACAGGTGATCAAATACCACCAAAAGAAAGCTCTGTTTGTGGGAAAAAAAGGACGTCAAATTCATTTGGGGTACAGCGTTGCATGACCGCGCAATTGTCCGTTAAAGTCACACAGTGCCGAATCGCAAAATACCCCCTGGTCAGGAAGGGGGTAAAATCTTCCGGGGCTTAAGTGGTTAAAACTGCTGCTTAACCACTTGCCGACCAGCCACCAGTCGGCAGATTTGCATGAATCACCATACCTGCCCCCGCACGCCAGTGGGGAAGCTGATTCATGGGGCCAGTGGCCGCGATTGCCACCGGGCACCCACGATCGCTCCCCGTGTAGAGAGAACAGCGCTCTGCTGTTGTAAACACAGCAGACCGTTGTTCTCACAGGAATCAATACATAGCTCCTGTGATCCTCCTATTTAGGAACACACGTCTCTGTGTTGATTCCATAAGTCAATCCCCCTCATAGTTAGAAAACACCCCCAAGGCTCACATTTAACCCTTTAAATGCCCCTGGATTAACCCCTTCCCTACCAGTGTCATTATTACAGTAAGTGCATATTTTTAGCCCTGATTACTGTAGTAATATCACTGGTTTCCCCCCCCCCCCCCCCAAAAAAAAATTTCAAAAATGTCAGTTAGGGGTCTGATCTTTCTGCTTAAATGTCGCAGTCCTGCTAAAAATCGCAGAACGCCGCCATTACTAGAATAAATAAATAAAAATGACATTAATCTTTCCCATAGTTTGTAGACGCGATAACTTTTCAAAATTAAAATTCGCTTATTGGGATTTTTTTTTTTTTTTATCAAAAATATGTAGCAGAATACAAGTTGGCCTAAAATGATAAAAAAATTTGATTTTTACATTTTATTATTGGGAATGTTATATAGCAGAAAGTGAAAAATATATATTTTTTTCAGAATTGTCGCTCTTTTTTTGTTTATAGCACAAAAAATAAAAATCGCAGGGGTGATCAAATACCAACAAAAGAAAGCTCTATTTGTGGGGAAAAAAAGGACATTGATATTATTTGGTTACAGCATCGCACGACCACGCAATTGTCAGTTTAAATAGCGCAGTGCCGAATCGCAAAAAATGGCCTGGTCATTAAGGGGGAAAATCTTCTGGTCCAGAAGTGGTTAATGAAATTATCAGTTTTAATTGATCGTTTCTGATAGATCATGTCTTTAATCATTGTCGCAGGGGTTTGATCTTTTTACATTTTAATTGATGACGAATTGCTTGTTTGCAATCACTTAGATCAATCACAAATCAACATGTGAATGGCCACCGTTAGCTGTCACTGGAAAAATGTACCCATCAGGTGATTTCTCCTCTATTGCTGTTTCGGTAACAACTCAAAATATTCCCAGTGTCACTGGTCACCAGTGTTGGGGTAGTTGCTCCAAAAATGTAATTAGTTACTAGTTACTTCTGTAAATTGTAACGAGATGACTTTACTAGTTACTGCATTTGAAAAGTAATTTCACTACTTATTACTTTACTTTCCTCTTTCTTAATTGACGAAGATACATGACACTCTTTCTGCATAGAGTTTATTGTATAAACACAGGCTTTGGGAAACATGAGAACAAAACCTGAAAAAACTGAATAAAACATAAAGTGCAACAAAAAGTCATAAACTTCATCCCTCTCTATTCTTCGAAATAACGATTGTATCGCACGGCTTGGGTAACGCAGGAAAGCGCGTTCCTATAGCCTAGTAAAGTAGTGTAGTTACCGATATTAGTATTGTAACTAGTTACGTTACTTCGTTACCAAAAAAAAGTAATGTAGTTACTGTAATCAGTTACTTTGTAACTCGTTACCCCCAACACTGCTGGTCACGAAGACAAATAGACTGAGTAAATGTCTTTAATGTGAATGCAGAGATAAATAAAAAAGAAAAATTGAAAATGGTTCTAACTCCCCACTGCTCAATCCAAAATGGAAAAATAATTTTAGATACATTTAAATCTCTTATTAGCAAAGAGATTTACATTCCAGTGTAGCCCTAGCCTAAGGGTATACATCTACTTTAATAAGAACCTGATGCTCCACAGCAACAAACCTGCTCATGGGTAAATGTGATTGTCACTCCCGGATATCAGAAGCAGAGTTCATCACTGCAAGGTGATTCTTTGCAGTCTACATTTCATCTATTGGAAATTCCAACTGTTAAATTGTGCATGATGGGGATGTAGCTTTCATGAAAAAAAGCAGACGACGTGATAATATGACAAACCCTACTGTACTATCCTGAATACTGGGCAAAGAAGCCGATACCTTTCTCACTCATCTACCCCTCCATACACAGACTCACTATTACAAAAGCATATGCAGAATAAGTGTGCCATGTATAGGTAACTTTATCATGTTAGTTCTGATTCAACAGCTCAGTATTGTGTTTATACTGGTTTATGACATTTTTTTAATTTAAAAATCTTTTGATCAGTTTAAGGCTCGTTCACACCAAGGCAGTCCCAACACAAGGCAAAAAGTCTAGTTCCCTATGAGCACAGTTCACACCACCACACTGGAATAGTGCGCATGAAGTACTTCAGAGCAATGGGTCACAATGTAAACTACCACATCACAGGGAAGCCTGTTGGACAGTGGAGGAAACCCAGCCAATGACACATAAGCTTTTGTGGCTGTCCCAGTGGGTTGGCATGAGAGTGGTGCATCCTGGGATAGGTCATAAAAAGCCAAGGGCACATGTGACAGGGCGTCTTTGGGCGGGAAGCCAGGTCCCAGGAGGAGGGTGACAGCTGTCTCTCCTCCTGTCAGTGTGGAAGGTGGTCCCAGGCAGTCGGCCTAGAGGACCATACGTGGAGCAAGTGGCAGAGGAACCTGAGGAAAAACACTGTCCGTGAGTACCAGGGAGCTTGCCAGGGGTCTGCCCAGGAAGGGGGCCACTCCGGTGAGAGTCAGTGGACAGAGGCTAGCACACACAGCAAGAGAGAAAGGGGTTGCCAAGTTGAGACCCTGAAGAGTTAATTGAACAGGAGGCTTTTAATTTATCTTCACTTCTGTGGCAGAGTGAAGCAGCGGCCTTGCTGCATATACTACAGCTAGTTGTCCTCAAGATTGTGCATAGTTCATAGTTGGAGTATCCCACTAATCCCTTCTCCCATCCCAGTTCAAAATAAAACACAAAAAACAAATCCCCTGGACTGTTCTTTGTCTGAGCCAAGAGTTAAAGTGATACGTTTTACCGAACTGTTGCTATGGGTAACCCAGGGGAATCCAATCTCAGCAGCTCCCTGGGGGGCAGTGCTACACGTTAAATTGCTAGCACCCATGAAATCAAGAAAAACAATGGTACCCAAAATTATTTATAGGTGATGCTTTAAAAGCCTTCACTGGTGAACAGTTTGGAACTAATTGTGAATTATGGTCTCAGAATTATTTCTCTCATCTGTTTGCAGTGATACCTCACTTGTGGTGCAATTTACATAAGTGTGAACAGAGCCAACACGGTGCATTATTTTTGTTTTTTTAATGCGGATTCATTCTATTATAAATTATTTTTCAACACATTTTTTTTTATTTTTAAGTAACTTTATTGCTCTCACAAGGGGCCTAACAAGCCCCCCTATGTGCTAGCATGGGAAGGTGACAAGTACTCTTTATGAAAATCCCCAATGTCTCCTCTGCTCTCCACTACAGCTACATAGATTGGTCTTGGTTAACTGCTTTTCTGGCTACATTAGTTAGGGAATGACAGCTCTAAACTCAGAGGTGATGCAATGCACATCCCTTCCATTATTAATCATAAGTCACAGAGGAGATAATGGAATGCATGTTCCCTGAGTTCCTCCTGTTCCCAATGTTATGGCATTTTACTGCAGCAATCAGGGGCATAACTACAGGGGTTGCAGGGGTTGCATTTGAAAACGGACCCCATGCTCCAGGGGGCCTGTGCGGCTCCCCTGTACACCTAGATAGGAGGGGCAGTGGGAACAGCATGTAGAGAAATCACTGTCCTCCTTGTTCCTCCTGTAGCTGCAGGTGGAAAATGGAGGAGATTGGTTCCTCTGTATGCTGCCACTCCTCCTATCCAGTTCACTTGTGTTCTGCTAACTCTGGGCCCCTGTGTGCTCCCCTGCCCCCCCCCCCCTACTGTGCTCCCTCCCCACTCCTGCTGGCTGCTGCAGGGGATGTGTCACAATAGAGAACAAGGAAGGGGTCGGTAAATATGTAATTTACCAGATCCTTCTTTTTCTGAATGGACAGAGTCATAGTCAGTGACATTGTAAAAAAAATAAAATAAAATTATAAAATTAAAAAAATTTAAATACCAAAAAATAAAAACTACTGACACCAGAGGGTGAACTTCCAGGATCGCAAAGGTCACACTTGCAACCGGGCCCTGGCATTCCACCACCGTGGGGAGACCCTAAGATGGCAGAAAGGGGGCCCACTGCAGAACTTGTGAAAGGGTCCCAGTGCAGGACCATAATAAAGGGCACTGCAATGAGAGCAAAGAGCCTCGGGATGAGTGTGGAGAGCCTCAGGCTTGAAGGGAAGGGCCCCAGCCATGGGTCCGTGGGTCCTTCATGGTTTCCTGCACCAGGGGCCCTGAAGGTTCCAGTTACGCCTCTGGCAGCAATGATAGAAAGGGGGCAGCACATTCCCGGTACTATAAAAGTGATTGGGTGGCTCTAGAGTCATGAAGAGAGATAACACCACTCAGGCTAGTCAAAGTCCACGATTCAAGGTGGGTGCTGAACCTCGGCTTGCCACCAGGAGAAGCATAAATGAAGAAAATGGTCGCACACCACCACGGAATCCAGTGGAGAAAAGTTCCTTTATTCACATAAGTGGTACAAGGTACAGCAGGGTAGGACAGTACCAAAGTGAACAAGCACGTAGCAGTCATGTGAAACGCGTCTACTCTAGAGCCCCCCACATCTCACTTTTACAAAACCTGATTGCTGGCTGACAAAATAGACACCGTGCTCATGGCTGCAGCAGCCCTTGAATACCAGGATGTTAGTAAAGGTACCTCAATAGACAAGTGGTTAATAAAATGTCACTTCTGAGATTTCAATAACATTCAAAAAAAAAAAAAGGAAAAAAGGAAACAGTGTATTGCGACCGAATTGGCACACCAGCACTTTTTTCTCCCAGCGCACACCAACAACTGTATGATCCGTGCAGTTGTTGGTATAAATGATCCCTAAAAAAATAAATGTAACTTAAATAAAATGTGTTTTGAAACTGTTTCCAGAATGGGAATAGTGTGACTGATTTTTTATCTCTTGCATCTATTCACAAAAAGACTGACTACCCCCACTAAGATAATGGCACTATATTAACGCTAAGTTTGTAAAGCTTTACCTACCAAATGAATAGATGAGAGCTTTCCTGTAGTAAGCTCTTATCATTGGCTAGAATCTGGTATGGGACTAGCTAGAGTCTGTATGGGACCCCCAGGGGAAGGTGTGGGACACACTTCACTGTTATAGTTACATTGAATGCTGTAATTATTTACACTCCTTTAAGGTTAAACCTACTTAATGAGGGTCATCCACCTACAAAAGGTTTTCTGTGTTTCACAGCTAAGCAACAAAAATCAGTCATCAAAAAGACTTGTGTGGCTCCCGTTGCACCTTATTTTACCTGAGTTTGCTATTTTATTTTATTTTATGTTCTGTTTTTTTTTCATGATTACTTTTGCATACAAAGGTTAGGTTTGCAAAAATAAAATGAAGAGAGATTTGTGGTAATGAGGGATTTGCTTACAAAATTCCACAAAAACAAATATATCATGCGGCGCCTGTACTAGCATGGCCTGTCCATAGTTGCCAACATTTGAAAAAAATTTCCAGGGACACTTTGCAGCACAGTTATCAATTGATTACCACACCCACTTCCCTGAAGCTCCGCCCACCCAATAAAGAGAGAATTACAGTAAATTGAAAAGGGAATTTCAAAGTTGCAGAGTTGGAATAATTCTCCCATTTAGCTGCACTACTTATGCCTAATGTTTAAAATTCTCATCACAATTCCACCCAATTCTAAAGTGTCAAATGTGCTCAGGTGTAACCATACAAAAATGTAATATGTAAATGTAAATAAAGTGCAAGGTGTAAATAAGTATGATAAAATTATACTATCTGGTATAATTAGGTTTTATCGTACTTATCTACACCTTACTCTTTATTTATTTTTACATATTACATTTTTTGTATGGTCACATCTGAGCACATTTGACACTTTATTCACATGTCGTGTCATGTTACCAGATATTTTTGCACATAAGATTGTTGCTTTTATCCTACCAACTTTCATGTCTGTGAATGTGTCTTCACTCTCCAGGGGTCCTTCTCTGCTCTGCAGTGGCAGCCAGCACCGGCAAGGCACTGCCGACAACTAATGCCTTTGATTTAAAAATGGCGCCAGGCGGCGCCATTACGTAACTGGCCCGGCCGAGCTTGTACAAGCTTCTCCGAGTCCGGCAGGCGTTAGAACGGCGCCTGCGCCGTTACGATGTCAGCCCACAATCATTTTTTTTTAAAGGCACCACCTGCCCATAACGGGCATTTACGGGCAGCCCGATTAACGGGCGCTTGCCGGGACAATGTAAATTATCGGGGACAGGCTCCTATTTGCTGGGAGTGTCCCTGCTAAAATGGGACAGTTGGCAAGTATTCCTGTCCCATTACTCCCTAGCTTCCTCAAAGTTCAGCCTCCCTTGTGAAGTGAGAGGCAGGCACACTTGCAAGCAGTATGTACAAGGACGATCTTAAAAAAAAAAAAGGACTGTGCTGTCTATAATGCTTTAAAGGATCAGGATATATATATATATATATATATATATATATATATATCCTGATCCTTTAAAGCATTATAGACAGCACAGTCCTTGTGTTGTGTCATTTATCCCTCTCTGTTTTAAAAAAAAAAAACCTGGAATAATACAATAAAATATTTTTTTAAATTCTGTAAAGTTCTGTAAAAAACATTCTGTAATCCCAAAAATAAACCTTGGTTAAAATCATTGTAAAATTATGCAATCTGTTTTATAAAAAGATTATATAATATCCAGTGAGTCTCCATTTGTAAGCAGCGCTGTAAATAAGGTATTTTCTACAATAAAGTTACAAAAGGAGACGCACTGCACATTATATCATCTTTTTACAAAGCGGATTACATGTTCTTACAAGGATTTTACTAGGGCTTATTTTCGGGGTAGGGTTTATATTGCAGCTATCCCCAAATAGAACGCTAGGTCTTATTTTCGGGGTAGGGCTTATTTTCGGGGAAACAGGGTAGTATGACAAGCATATCACTCAGCACTTCTGACTTTGCAGATGGGAGTGATAAAGTCACTGCTAAACTTTGCACTACACACGTTTCATCCAAAGGGAACTCTTTCAACGGGCAACAGAGTGGACATTCCTTTTACTACTGGAGGTGGGCCTCAGGTCAGGAGAATGTGAGTATCTAAAAAGGTGGAGTCTCTCCCCTTACAGGTGTGTGCGTACCCTATTTCATCTCTGGGCATGAAGAAGATGAGAGGAACCCCTGGGCCTGGGGGAGTCTGCAGCAAATCAGGGAGGCTTTTACATTTCTTTTACCAATTGTCCTAATCCCCTTGGTTTACTGCAGGAGTATGAAGGTTGGGGTTCTGACCCTTGTACATGCAAGTCCTAGGCCCCTAACTGAGTTGCCTTGTGGGTGATCTGGGGTATATAAGACAAACTTCCAACTTTGTGGTAAATGCACTCAGTTTTGAATTGGGGTAAAAAAACTAAACAGGCTTTATCTATACCAAAAAATCATTCCAGCTGTGAGTAGTCAGTGACGATGCACTGCTACCTCAGGATCTGGCTGCAAGCCATTTCCAGGCATTGAGGGCCTAATGTATTCCATGTTTTACCAGGAAAGTATCCCTCTGTCTTTGATCCTAAACACGTGAAATGAGTCATGCAACATGAAAATGGCCGAAAAAGCAAGAGCAAATCAACAACAGTGTCTGCAATAGAAGAAATTCTGTATTTTAAAAGCCTAATGACCTTAGTCATACTGATTTCCTGTGCTTTTAACTGCTTCTAGAAATGTAAACAAGGCATCCAAAATTGTACTTACATTTAAACAGTTTTATTTACAGAATTTGGCTAGCATACATAATAACTACTTAATTTAATTGAGGTTATTGTCAGTAACAGAAGTCCCCCACAACTATATATATCTATATACACATTATACAGACTTTGACTAGGCTTAGTTAAGGAGGAAGCATCTTTTCAGCCTCATCTCCCCAATGGTCAGACTGCAATGTTGGCAAAGCTCGCGTTCACACCTGAGCGTTTTCCTGGTGATTTGGAAGTTATTTTTTTCAGGTCTTTTTGGGACATTTTACAGGCATATTACAGGTGTGTTTTGATGTGTATCTAGCTTCATGAGTTGGTTTCCCCAGCTGAGGAAGGGGAGAAGAGCAGTCCTGTAGGAGGAGAGGAGTTCTTCACATGTAAAAAGGCACACAACAAGGCACAAAAAGGCAGATATTGTGCATTTACAGGCACTCCCATTGAGGTCATAAGACCAAAAATGCCCTAATATTCTCAAAAGATTTATTCTGACCTTGGTTATGTAAAAATGTATTTGAGCAGAGCAAAGCAACAGGTTAGCATACATTCACCTTTTTTTCACTCCACCAAAGCTTTGTTGAGCCAGTGGGACCTGGGAAAGGAAGCCTTGAGTAGGTTCTGTGTCTTTCTAGTGAAGCTTAGATTGGGCTATGGACTCTCTCTGCCAATTTATGAAAGCACTGAGCGTAATAATATTACCAAGGTCTGACTAGCCCCAAACTATTTGGAGAGAATGGGAGAGTAGTACTGAAAGGGCAGCCATCAGAAATTTAAGGACCCCTTACACAGCTTTAATCCTGGGCCCCCCCAGTCTTGACCACCAACATTCCCCAGGGCCGGCCACAAGTCATCCCACCAAATCCGCCCACTGGCCACCCCACTGAGTCCTTAAGTGCACCCACTTTTATTTTAACACTCTTACAAATTAATATATATATATATATATATATATATATACAGTATATAGTGTATTCACAGTCATCAGTGCTTTCAAGATTAAACAGTTAAGGTCCCTTTCACACTGGCGGACCGATCAGGCCAGGCGGACCCGATGGGATGCCTCATTGCTCTCTATAGGGCAGCAGATGTCAATGGACATGTGTCCATTTTCACCCACCGGCATTTGACCACCATAGAGCTAATGGAATCACTTCTATGTTAGAGAATTTCCAGCTGTAAATTTTGATGTTGCCTGCAGCTGCAGGTACAACCACTGAATCTCAATCTCAAGAACATCATATGAAGTCCTACGGGTGGCAAGTGGTTAAGGAATACTATGGGGTAGATTTAAGCTGGGTACACGATGGCCGAATGTCAGTAGACATTTGCTGGTTCAATAAAAAACAACTGACATTCAGCCCATGTGTATGTCGTTCTGTCTGAGCATGCTGGAAAACCAGCAGTCAACTGACTCCTGATCAGCCCTCTCAAGCAATGGCAAAGAGCGCTGATTGGAGTGTTCTGGCGGGCCGCCCCCGTGTCAGAACACAACAGCTCAGGGGGGAGATCGATGTACTAATGTTGGATGGTTAGTACAGCGGCTCTGACAGGAACTGATAGTTTTGTCTTCATGCAACCCACTCTGTTAGTGTGTGCCAGGCATTACTAAAATCTGGTGCAGCTCTGCCCAGAAACCAATGAATTCATGGCTTTATTGTCAAAGTTTAACTGAAAAAGCTGAGTGCTTCAGTTTTAGTAAATCTCCCCTATGAGCGGACTTACCTGTGATCTGAACTCCATGCTGTAAGGAAACCAGACAGACACTGTTCAAGTAATTTTTACCTATAAATCTTTTTTTTCTACTGTTACTTTTGTCTATTTTGTAATATAGTGCGCAATATTTTTTCTTCTTCATTAAAATGATCTTTGTGCTGCGTGGGGTTGAGAATGTCACACTGAGCCAATCACCAAACATCAGCACTGTAACATAAGAAGAAAGGGTTAGCTTACTATGCTCTTTCCTCCCTGGAAGTATTATGCATTTTCTTCACTCCCCCATTGAAACCAAGGGGAGCCGAATCTTAGAAATGAGTAATGCCCATTTTATAAGCTAACAGGCAAGAGATTGTCAAACAAAGGGCACAGAACACAGGGAGCCGGGCAGTGCCCTGGGGACCATGTAATGAAGCATAAAAAAGTTAAAAATTATTGTTTAGCCGGGAGAGTGTCTTTGAATTGGCCTAAAAGGCATTTTCACAAAATATGCAAATGCTTTAAATAACAAGCTTGTGGAATTCCTTAAATATGTATGTGAAGGGGACAACGTCAGCGACATCATGCTTTGGCATCTCAACAATTGCATTTGAAAAAATGTAGTTTGCTTTTACATTATTTCTTGTCTCAATAACAGCAGCAGCAACATTTCCAACCAAAAAAGTCTTTATTAGGTAGTTTTTGCTGACTGATTTTTGTGTAGCAGTGACAGGCCAGAATTGAGTGGCGGAAGAAGCAGATACAATATTTAAAATCAGAAAGTACAGTGCATTGCGAAAGTATTCGGCCCCCTTGAACTTTTCGACCTTTTGCCACATTTCAGACTTCAAACATAAAGATATAAAACTGTAATTTTTTGTGAAGAATCAACAACCAGTGGAACACAATCATGAAGTGGAACGAAATTTATTGGATATTTCAAACTTTTTTAACAAATAAAAACTGAAAAATTGGACGTGCAAAATTATTCAGCCCCCTTAAGTTAATACTTTGTAGCGCCACCTATTGCTGCGATTACAGCTTTAAGTCAATTGGGGTATGTCTCTATCAGTTTTTCACATCGAGAGACTGAAATTTTTGCCCATTCCTCCTTGCAAAACAGCTCGAGCTCAGTGAGGTTGGATGGAGAGTGTTTGTGAACAGCAGTTTTCAGTTATTTCCACAGATTCTAGATTGGATTCAGGTCTGGAATTTGACTTGGCAATTCTAACACCTGGATATGTTTATTTGTGAACCATTCCATTGTAGATTTTTCTTTATGTTTTGGATCATTGTCTTGTTGGAAGACAAATCTCCGTCCCAGTTTCAGGTCTTTTGCAGACTCCATCAGGTTTTCTTCCAGAATGGTCCTGCATTTGGCTCCATCCATCTTCCCATCAATTTTATCCATCTTCCCCGTCCCTGCTGAAGAAAAGCAGGCCCAAACCATGATGCTGCCACCACCATGTTTGACAGTGGGGATGGTGTGTTCAGGGTGATGAGCTGTGTTGCTTTTACGCCAAAGATAACGTTTTGCATTGTTGCCAAAAAGTTTGATTTTGGTTTCATCTGACCAGAGCACCTTCTTCCACATGTTTGGTGTGTCACCCAGGTGGCTTGTGGCAAACTTTAAATGACACTTTTTATGGATATCTTTAAGAAATGGCTTTCTTCTTGCCACTCTTCCATAAAGGCCATATTTGTGCAGTATACGACTGATTGTTGTCCTATGGACAGAGTCTCCCACCTCAGCTGTAGATCTCTGCAGTTCATCCAGAGTGATCATGGGCCTCTTGGCTGCATCTCTGATCAGTCTTCTCTTTGTATGAGCTGAAAGTTTAGAGGGACGGCCAGGTCTTCGTAGATTTGCAGTGGTCTGATACTCCTTCCATTTCAATATTATCGCTTGCACAGTGCTCCTTGGGATGTCTAAAGCTTGGGAAATCTTTTTGTATCCAAATCCGGCTTTAAACTTCTCCACAACAGTATCTCGGACCTGTCTGGTGTGTTCTTTGTTCTTCATGATGCTCTCTGCGCTTTAAATGGACCTCTGAGACTATCACAGTGCAGGTGCATTTATATACGGAGACTTGATTACACACAGGTGGAGTCTATTTATCATCATTAGTCATTTAGGTCAACATTGGATCATTCAGAGATCCTCACTGAACTTCTGGAGAGAGTTTGCTGCACTGAAAGTAAAGGGGCTGAATAATTTTGCACGCCCAATTTTTCAGTTTTTTATTTGTTAACAAAGTTTGAAATATCCAATAAATTTCGTTCCACTTCATGATTGTGTCCCACTTGTTGTTTATTCTTCACAAAAAATTACAGTTTTATATCTTTATGTTTGAAGCCTGAAATGTGGCAAACGGTCGCAAATTTCAAGGGGGGCGAATACTTTCGCAAGGCACTGTATATCCACTTGCCGACTGCCTAACTGCGAAAATACATAATTTTTTTGATGGTTAATACTGGGGTCATGGCTGCAGCTAGATGGCATAAAAATGGTATTATTTTTTTCACTCAGGCATCGGTCTTTCACATAAAAGTGGTCCAAGCAGCGCATTTGCCCCTTCTGCTTTTAAGGATAGAGAAGAGATTTGGGATGTTTGAGAACCCAGATCTCTCCATAAAGAGGAACTGTCATGCTGCATTGTTATCGCAAGGGGTGTTTACATTTCCTGTGATAGCAATAAAAGTTATCAAATAATTTATTTAAAGGGACAATGTCAAAAATGTAAAAAATTTAATAAGATTTAAAAAAAATGTAAAGCACCCCCATTCCTGTGTGCTTGTGCACAGAGGTGAACGCATACATAGGTAATGCCTACATATACAAACAGTGTTCACAACACTCATGTGAAGTATCGACATGTCAGAGCTAGAGCAATAATTCTAGCACTAGACTTCCTCTGTAACTTTAAACTGGTAACCTGTAGAAATTTTTAAAGGGTCGCCTATGGAGATTTTTAGGAACCGCTATTTGGTGCCATTCCACGAGCGCCCGCAATTTTAAAGCATGACATGTTAGGTATCTATTTACTCGGTGTAACATCATCTTTCATATTTTACAAAAAAATGGAGGTATATTATGTGTTTTGTTTTTCATCCATTAAAGTGTTTTTAAAAAGAAATTGCCTTTAAAAAAAACGCTGCACAAAAACCGAGTAACATAAAATATTGTAACAACCGCCATTTTATTCTCTAGGGCCTTTGCAAAAAAAAAAAAGATATAATGTTTGGGGGTTCTAAAAAATTTTCTAGCATAAAATACTAAATTTTATTTCATGTCAGAAAAAGTGCTAGTCAACAAGTACATTTTGAAAAAACAAATAAAGCTAATGCTAAAATCTTCAAACAAATTGCAAAAGTCACAAAGCACTGCTTCTGATCTTCTTAACAAAACGTCAAACACCTCAAAACCACAAGCTTACATTCCAGAGATGAGGCATTTGTTATTCCGAATTAAAAAAAAAACACAGCACCAAGTCTCAGAGACAACATGGCACAGTGGCTGCAGAGTATGTAAGCAGTTCAGCTGAGAGAGTGGAGCAGCAATGTAGGAAGGGTCAATTTATTTTTTTAAGAATTGGCAATTAGAGTGCAAGCATTTGTACATTTATATTTGGCTACTGTGTTAGAGGAAGAGATGAGGCATATTTTATTAAAAAGAAAAAAACTGTGAAAATAGTGTAGTATGTCACAGCCAAGAGCCAGAAATATTTCACAAGCATGCTGCACTCCATGTAAGTGTTTTTTTTTACCAGACAGTAAAGGAAAAAGAGGACTCTGGACAAGTTTTATCATGAAATAAAAGTGTGCTTTTTCAGAGCCACAACCAAGAAAAGCTGAACTGATTTGCTGGACAGTAAATACTCCTTTTTAGTATGATGCAATGTCAGAGGAAGAGAGCAGGCAGATTTCATCTGGAATAAAGAAATAATAGTGTCTTTTTTTCTGAGACTGAAGACCAGCAAATGTACATTTTTGGAACAGCGTTTCTTAAGCCTTTGTGATAGTTCACTATTTAAGAGGAACAAAGCAGGCAGATCTTATGTATAAAAAAAATCGAATGTTGTCTATTCTCCAAGATTAAAGTCTGAGGACAGAAAGTGAGAAGCAGTGAGGACAGAGAAATATTACAAGTTTTGTACCACTGTTTTTAAACCTTTATTGGCAAGCCACAAATTCTGAATGCTTGAGCTGGCATATTGTATCTGGATTTAAAAAAATAGCATCTTGATTTAGAGACTGAAGATGGAAAATGTTTGCAGTTTAGTACTACAGGTAATAAGTCTGTATGGAAAGGCCACTTTTTCTGAGTGATTGAGCAGGCATATCTGGAAATTAAAAATAAGTGTTAAAATATTGTCTTGATTCAGATACTGAAGATGGAAAAAAGTTACGGTTTTCACCACAGCTTTGAAACCTGTATGAACAGGCTGCAATTTCTGAGCAAGTGTGTGGGCATATTGTGTCTGGAAATAAAAAAAATGTGTCTTTTAATCTTAAATTCTAAAGAGAAAATTGTACATATTTTCAGCACACCTTTGAATTTTTACTTGGATTAGGACAGAGCAAGCAGACTGCATCTATAAATATAAATTTGGTGTTTTTTTTTATTAGAGTCTGAAGACAGAAAAAGGTTACAGATTTGCACCACAGCTACTAAGGCTGTATGGACAAGCTGCAATTTTTGGGGAAGAAGGACAAATTTTATGGATTTTCTGCACACCTTTAATTCTTTTTAGATAGGCCTCTAGCTATAGGCAGTGAGAAAGTAGATTTCAGCTGGAAATAAGAAACTGTTGCCTTTTCTTCCAAGACTGCATGAAGATAATACATTTTAACAGATCTGCACCACAGCTTTTCAGGCCTGTTTGGACAGGGAGCTATATGTGAGCCAGAGAGCAAGCAGATTGATGATGTTTTTTTTCCCCAAACAAAAGAAGGGAAAAATACACAGATTCATAACACAGTTGAACAGGCTTTTGTAAAGTAAAGAGCAGCAGATTGCATCTGAAAATAAAAAAATCTATTTATTTTAAATTTCATACATATTAGTGATTTTAAGCCTCTAAGTCTTTTTGAAATAGGCCGCTATTTCTGAGGGAGGGAACAGGCAGATATCATCAGGGCTTTTTTTCTCAGGAACTAGGTGCAGGAACTCCCCCTTTCCCGTTCACCTCTTGTCACAACCCCTACCAACCTCTGAGCACTGTTCCTTGGTTCCACTCCTTACCCACCTCCCAGGACCATTCCTTTTAGAGAATACAGAACTAGGTAACATTTGCAGGACTAAGCATTTGTATGGAACATGTCAATAATAGGAAAACAGTAAAATAGATCCCCTGCAGCCAGCAACAATATAAACCCCAAGAAACAATGGGCCACCTGCAGCAAAATACCTACCCCCCCCCCCCCCCCAGCAACAATATTCCCCTTGCCTCAACAACCAATCTCCCCACAGCCATCATCAATGGACTCCTCCCTGAACAGTAGATCCCTCCCAGCAACAACTGACCCCCCAGGAACATAAGAGACTCACCCCCCATCAACAATAGTCCTGCCACCAGCAACAAAAGACCCCCCCCCCTGCAAAAACAGATCCCCTCCAGCCACAATGGATCCCACAGCAGCCAGCATTAAAAGACCCTGCAGTACATCCCAGCACCCCTTGCCATTACATATATTCAGTGCTGGAGGTGCCGGAACTGCATTCCCCCACGTTCCCCCTGAAAAAAAAGTCCTGGATATCATCAATAAATAAGATATTATACTGTATTTTTGCAGAGACAATTGTCAATTATACTGATTTGCTGCAGAGAATCTAATTCTTATTAAAAGTAGACAGATTTGTAGGCCTATTTCAGCTAGAAATATTAGATTAAGCTGTATTTTACAGATTTGCTGAACAGAATCTAACCCTTTTGAATAGCAGACAAATATGTAAGCACAGACTAAGTCTATTTCATATAGGGGGTAGGGTTAATACCAGCGCTATGGAGTTTCAGTACCTTGATTGGACTAAAATATACAATGTGATGTAAGCTGCCACCAACCTACCTCTGAGGTAGTGAAAAGATGGAAAAGTGCAAGGTTGTTGGGGTCGGCGCTATTTCAACCTACAATATTACATGAAACTCTACTTTTTTGGACACAGATTATAAGATTTCTATAGATTTTCTAAATAGACTGTCAAGGTTATACCTTACCTTCCTGTTGGCAGCCATCTTGGACATGTGCAGACTGCTGTCTCTTATAAACTCTGTTTGCATCATCACTGCTGCCTGCTGCCACTCAGTGATGATGTTGCACAGATGACTATTTATATCACGTGATGACTTGCAGTCCTTGCCCTTGTGTTTGTGCTCCAATGTGCATCACTGCTAGCCGTCTTCTGTTCTCCATGTTCCTCCTTGCATGACCTGGATTGGCTGATGACTTTTCTAGCTCTAGATTCCACATCGGCTTACATCCCCGAATCGGCAGATGACCCAGCATCGGCTGAATACCTGCGTCTGGACTCAACCCCGACTTGGATGACTACCCACTTCCAGACTCGATCCTGGGCTTGGATGACTACCAGCTTCTGGACTTGACCCCGGCTGTTCCTGTTTTCGCTCCTCTCTCTTGCTGTGTGTTTATTGTTATTGCTCTAATAAACTGCTTTATTTTAATTGTATCTTCGTGTGGTCTGGTTTCCTGGCACCCTGACATAGACTCTCATCCTTTTTCAAATTTGGGGGAAGAGAGTTGGTTTATTTTTGTCAAAAATATTGAGGTGATTCTAAAGCTTCAAAATGTTTTACCTTATTGCATTCTCTGCATAAATGTCCCAGTAATTGTTTGTATTGCCCCTTCACCTCCCCACCCCCACCACCCACACGTGTATATTTACCTAAGTCCTATCTCGATCCAGCACTGTACTCATATGCAGAGGTTCTATCCTCTCCCTCCCTCTGTTCACAGAGGCCAATAGCCCCCGCTGATGTTAATTAAATCCTGTGAGAAGAGAGCTAGGGATGGAGCTGAGCCGCACTGTGTGTGTCTAACTGTCTGTAGAAGCACACAGCCTGGCTCATGATTTGGCCCGCAGGAGCACCTCCATAGGAAACAGTTTCCTATAATTGCCCACAGAGAAGAGGAGGAGCCTGGACCTCCAGCAGTGGACTCTAAAAGAGGAGGCTCAGGGCCACCCTGTGAAAGTATAACATGTATTTTCCAAAAAAAAAAAAAAAAATAGCCTTTACAAATGCTTTAAACTGTATTTTTTAACCACCTCAATACTGGACACTTTCACCCCCTTCCTGCCCGGGCCAATTGTCAGCTTTCAACGCTGTCACACTTTGCATGCCAATTATCCATGCAACGATGTATCCAAATTGAATTTTTATCATTTTTTGAGACAAACATAGCTTTCTTTTGGTGGTATTTAATCACCACAGGCTTTTTATTATTTTATTTCCCTAAATAAACCAAAAAATACTGAAATATTTTCTTAGTTTATTTAATAAAATTTTAGAAATAAATAATCTTTCTTCATAATCTTAGGCCAAAATGTATTTTGCTACACTTCTTTGGTGACAATAACCCAAATCAGTGTAAATTATTTAGTTTGTGTGAAAGTTATAGTCTACAAACTATGGTATATACTGTATATGTAGCACAATTCCCAGCCGTTTTGCTGGATATGGGTCCCCCTGGGTTACCGCTAGCAACAACAGCACATTTAAGCATCTTCTCCAAGTGTGAGTGCTGAGACAATGACCAGTCCAGTATCTTTGGGTTTTTGTATTTATTTGGTAACTTGGATAGGAGCGGGAATAAGTGGGATACTCCTTGAACTGAACTATGCACAATTTGGCAGGGACACTTGAATAACGCTACTTGGCGCTGACTTGACACTGGCTGAATGCCCATCAATGCTGGCTCGATGCTGGTTAACGCTGGCCAGATGTCTGGTAATGCTGAACTGACTTGTGACTGCTTTCTGACTAAAGAAGTCCTCTTTGAGCTCCCTTAAGCACTCTTGCTGAGGTAGCTACTTGTAAACTGCTGCACTGCTGAACACTTCAGGGCCCACACCGGCGCCCCCTTTCTCTCTATTATCTTCAGGGCTTAAACACTGGCACACCCTTTTCTAAGCCTTCTCTACTGGTTAACTGGCTCCCAGATCCCTTTGACCTTCTAGAGTGGCCCCCTCTCCTAGGCAGACCCCTGGGCAGTTTCGAGTACTCACAACACTTTTTTTCCTGGAAACTTCTGCCCAGCAGCTCCACTCGGTCAGCAACAATCTGGATCCTTTTCCTGAAGCCCCGCTCAACCTCCGGTCCTCTAGGCCGACCGCCCAGGACACCCTCACTTGCTCTGACAGGAGGAGAGACAGCCGTCAGCCTCCTCCTGGGACTCTGCTTCCCGCCAAAGACCCCCTGTCACATGCTCCCCTCAGGCTGATATCCAATCCCAGGGTGCTTTGCGGCAAACTCCGCCCACAGAGACAGCTATAAGCCCTGTTACGCTATTGGCCAGGTTTCCTCCATTGTCCAATAAGAGCCCTCATTGGATACAGTGGGGAAACTCCCCAAACTCAACAGACCACACCTGGAAACATATGACAGCTTAACTAAATGATCAGGCCCCCCTGATAAGCAGACAGGGCCAATATATACTTTTCCTAGCACCTACCTAGGAGGGTGCTACATATGTATACTGTATATATTTGAAATTTGATCAATCCTGATGTGCGGATGGCTTATCACATTTCCTGAGCCCCTGAAATGCTAGGACAGTACAAATACCCCCCCCCCCCCAAACTAACCATTTTGGAAAGTAGACAGTCCAAGGTATTTAGTAAGAGGCATGGTGAGTTTTTTGAAGTTGTAATTTTTTTGTGACAATTTGTTGGAAAATTGGGAAATTAAAAAAAAAAAACATTTTTCATTTTATAATTTTTTTTACATACTTTTACCAGAGCAGTACAGCATCATCACATGACTGACGTGGCGGTGATCAGGGACACTGACTGGTAAGAGTATGTAAAAACACAATGCGCACTGGTAAGCTGCTCAGCTGTTCCATGACGTATGTGAACAGGAAGTGACGAGGGTAGGGAATTTTCACGAGGTAGGGTTTTTTAACGTTACACCGGCAGGGAGATAAATGTGCTGGGGTCATATATATGTAGACACACACAAACACGTGTGTTTGAGCTTTGTGGTGCACACCCTAATTTAATAGGCTGCGCACACCTATGGAGAGTAGGCAAATTTCAGCCAAAAAAAGTAAATTAAATAGTAGTTGAGGTTGAATAAAGACTATAGTCCATCCAGTTCAACCTTTGTAGGTGTGTGTGGCCGTAATCATTTCTCATACCCCTGAATGTTCTGATCCCTGAGATGTACGTCCGAGAGTCTTTTGAAAGTAGCAATACTTCTTGCAGTAACTACTTTTTGTGTCAGAGAATTCCACAGTCTTGTAGCCCTAACAGTAAAGAACCCCTGCTTTGCCTGAGGTTAAAATACTTCTCCTCTCATCGCATTGTATGGCCTCGTGTCCTCATGCAATCCTTGCGACTAAATCGTTTTTTTTTTCTATGCTGAGATCACAATTGACAATTGACGTATTTGTAAATTGCTATCATGTCCCCTCTCAGGCATCTCTTCTCCAGGGAGAATAAATCCAGCGCTTGTAAACGCTCTTCATAATTAACCTCCTCCAATCCCCTAATTAGTTTAGCTGCCCTTCTCTGGACTCTCTCCAGTTCCAACACATCCGTTCTGAGGATCGGTGACCAGAACTGGACAGCATACTCCAGATGCAGTTGGACCAGAGTTTTATAAAGTGGTAGGATTATAGTTTCATCTCTGGAATACATCCCCTTCCTTATGCATGCTAACATCCTGCTGGCTTACACTGTTATTTATTGATGCACAGAATCTAATTTCCTAAAATAGGATTTCATTGTAGGGGCAGAAAGAAAACATATTTTTTTGACACATAATCACAAATTAAGTAGATTTGCTGCACTGAATCAAATACTTATTCATAGGAAGCATTAAGTGTTATCACATTTTAATCACGATGCACTGTAATGCAACGCAAATATTAATGGCCAACACAGTATTTATCTAGCAAAAACAGGGATCATTTTAACTCTGGGAACCAGCAGAAGAAAAATAAGTATTAGTTTTATTAGTATGGCCAAAACACAAAACCCAGCACAAACATTTAGAGTGCAGGATGAACCCTGGCAAGAAATGTGACATGTTTGACAACCAGGAGATAGCTGCAGAGAAATGAACTGTGCAAAACTAAAAGTTCCTATGAAATGGACTACATTACTACATGAATTGGACCAGTATGGGATTGTACTGGTGGTAGATCAGCAGTGATAGTAGATGATTATAGAGTCAGGCCAGCAGCTGAATAAGGAGGTGTTAATGGTAGCAATGTGTGCTCATGTGGGCAGGAGATGGCAATGGTGGCAAGAGATGGTGATATTTATGTCAGGCCTGCAGCCCTGAAAAGAGAGGCTTACCTTGTACACTAAAACAATATTTTTGGGGCAGGAATCCAAAACAAATTTTAACCTGTAGCATCTTCAGCAGGGATTTGGTAGTTATTGCTAATCCGGGACTGATTCATTTTCACAAAGGTCAGCTGATCAATTGTGTCTGGGAAAAGATGGACTCTTTTTTTCTGTAACAAAGCTCTCCACAGCACTAAATGTATGTTTAGAAAGCATGTTGACTGCAACCTTGAGTTCATACTGGGCAAGCTCTGGCCACTGGCCAGTGGTCCATCTTCATTACCCAAAAAATAGGGGGCCATCTGTTGGAAGGTTATCAACATTCACCCTTGGCCTGATGTTGTAGGCCACTATATGATTCAGCCACTGCCCATAGCTAGTGGCAGCAGATAGCCACTGGGGGCACTGGTGGTTATGATGACAACTCACCGAAAGAGGGCATTAGGGAAAAGGTGAAAGTCAGTGATCTATCACTGTTATAAGGTATCAGGATGCGTGGCATTACATTCAGCTCAAATGGTGTGGCCCATCCTGTATCCTTCCTAGGAGCCAGAAAAGTGAGCCAGTGGACTGTGAACTAGATATAACATTCCAGCCCATATTTGCTGGACCATTTGTCTGTGGTCATCCTGCAGCTGACTGCGTGGTCCCGCAATGTGAAAACATTACCATCCACATGATGATGATAAAGGGGAAGGCTGCAAATTTATGGAAGGGGGCATATTTTAACAGCAGCTGTAAAGCCAGTAATTTTGCCAAGCTAGCATTAAGATTATGGGCATGAAGGTGGCTAGGGGCATACTTTTTTCTTGGGCAGAGAAACCTGTCTGCTCAATGCTAAAGCTGGAGACGACAGGGCAGGATTGGCAGAATCAGAGCTTGATTGCAGCCTACACTTCATGACACCATGTTGACCCCCTTGACCACTGAGGTATAGCTGGAAAGGGAGGAGCTGGAAGGAAGAGGAGGATTGTGGCCCTTTTGCTGCCTACCACTAGCCTTCAGGAGCTGCCCCCACTGAGCTGCATGGTTGACACCTGTGTCTCTTCATACATCTGGTACCCAGATGACCTATGCTAATACTACACTTGAGATGTTGCTGACAGTGACTGAAAAATGACTACAGTGTGGTCTGTACCACTTGCTGAAAAAGACAAAACAACAGTGGGCTCTGGGGAATGGACAGGAGATAAAAATGGCCTGCACCCATAAAACTCTACTATCTGGTAGAATGGGACGAATGCTTCCTAAACTCCTCTGCGAGCTACCTCCCGATGACATCCTGCCTTGGTGATGTGTCCTTCCCTTACTTTCCTCCTCTAATATATTTGGCATTCAGGTATAACCTCATCGCTGGAGCTAACTTAGCAGTTAGATACAGCAGTGCCTATTGGTTCTCCCTGTCTGTTGTTCCCTCCATTTATTCTCGCCTTGCTCTCTCCTATCTAGCCTCGGATGTACAATCTCTTGCAGCAATTGGCTGATACGCTGTTCAAATAATTCAGCAGACTAAGATCAGCCTTTTATAATGTGTGGGCAAGGTCTTCGACCAACACCCATCATTGGTACACCAGCATTGCTGTAAGACTTTGAGCAATGATTCTGTTTTGCAATGTATTTTAGGATATTTGGGCAATTCCAGCCGAACATCCTGAAAGTTCAGTGCATCTGAAACTCCAAACAAGCAAAAGTGAGGTAGGTGCTATGGGGGGAGAACGGGCAATAAAGCCAACCAGTCACTTTATCCTGCACTTATCAAATGTTTTCTTCAAAGCATACCTGGCTGCTATAGTGTTAATGATTGTGTTCAAGATAGCATTGCACAACCTCAAATTTTCTCATCTGTGATCTTTGAAAAGCACTGTTACCACCATAGTGAATTCTTCTGGAAGAGCTATGTTTTCAGTATCAGAGCAACCCTGTAAACTCACTGCTAGAGCTGGTCAGTTTGCTCCTATGACACTGTTGTCACACAGAAGGCAGAAGATTAAAAGGAAGCTGAGATGAAAAGGCTGCAGCATCACATATGGGAGGGGGAGTGATTAGGATTAGCAGAGCAGCCGTAGAGAACAACTTGAATCCAAGTGACTCTGGCTAAGAAGTTTCATATAGAATTAGTCTACATTGCCTACAGCGATTGGAGTCAGGGAGGGCTCATTTTAACGTTAATTAAAGGTAATGCTTTGTCTGCAAATGTAATTAGTTGACTGTTTATAGCCGGGCCACAAATTCACCTTAAAAGTATGATGACTCAAGCAGTAACCTTAGGCCCTGTTTTTAGGAAGGTCCCAAATACCCTGTGTCCAATTGCCACACTTATATTTTGTACTGTATGATGAAAAGTTCACTGTCCTGGACCTTCCAAACCTAGTTCTGCCTTACCTTCACATGCTGGGTTGGCCTCTCTCAAGAATAGTACATTGGGGAGGACATTATCAACATGTCTTCTAGTGGGCAACAATGTTATTTTTTTTTAAATTCTTTAATATAAGAAAGGATAGCAATACAATATGCTGTAACAGTCATTACACGCTATTGCAGGGGGGACATCCAAAAGACATTCAACTGATAAATTGCATAGACTGTGTCATAAAATAGATGACAAGAAGACATTTTCAATTTAATGATAAAAGGACACAGCATTGAGTCTGGTATGTCCTTGTGGCATATATATTTATAATATATATATATATATATATATCTATAGTGAGATAGTTAGACGACCGATGCGCTTGTTTGGTAGAAAGAATGTTTGAGTTGCCCGGTCTCTGAGAATAAATTCTTTATACTCTTGTTTATACTGTTGCAATATTGTGAACTCTATCCAGTAAAACCATATTAGTCTAACTTTTTCCTCCTGGTGATGGGCAGAGGTCGTTAGGTCCTCCATATGCTTGATCTTGTTATTTTTGAGAACCATAAGTAAAAGTGGCCTTAAATTTAAAAGCAAACATTTATTATTTTGCAGCTTACCAATTTTTAGATGTGGTGATTGCATTAGTTTTATTCTTTAGGCTTTGTTTTCTGTATTTTTACCTGGTGATTCGACCAGTAAGTCTTTTGTTTTTCAACAGAACAAGCTGTCTTGCAGATGTAGTAGTTACCGGGTTGAGGTAATCTAGTGCCCAGGGCAAAATACCAAACTGCGCTCCCCCCCTTCCCTTAGGGTTAGGGTCAAGGAACCCCCATCCCTGCAATAAACCATTGTGCCCAGGGCAGCCGGCCCTCCTGCTCACTTCTTGTCCCGGCCCTGCAGGAGTGCTTACAATAATCATATTTTATTTATGTAAAACCTTTATCCCAATAGAAACAAAACTGCTTGCTTTAACTGCTTATAAAGTGTTATCTGACTGTTTGACTTCAATTTGCTAATGTCTAAATCTACTAGTGCAACTAACACTGCCCTCCCCCCAGACTGGCAATGCTGTTGTTCAAATGTGTCTCTGTTGCTTATTTGTTCAGAATAAAGGCATCCTAAAACCCTGTACACACGGGTCAAATGTCGGGAGACATCGGCCAGTTTAAAAAATACGGCCGACATTTATGCCAGCTGGTCTGACAGAAGGCTTTTGTCAGGCGTGCATTGTGGAAAACCATCACCCGACCGGCTCCTGATCAACGGCTGAGAGTGCTGCCGGGGCAGGGGGGGCGTCCTCCTGTCAGAGCACAACAGCTCAGCAGGGGAGATCGCTGTACTAACGTTGGATAGTTAGTACAGCGGCACCGACCGGACCCGACATAGCGTGTGCCAGACTTTAGACAGAAAGTGTTACTAACTGGATCACCAGAGGGAAAACGCCTAAAAAAACTAAATGAATGCAGCCACAGCATGTAAGAATTATTAAGCTGTAATATATTACATTTTTGGTTTTAATACCACTTTAAGGGTCAGTTGATTCCTATCTCCAGACGGCAGTAAAAATACATTTTTTGTATCTGCACCTAGAGAGGGTGAAGAGATGGAGAGGTTAGGCTGCTGGTTCTTCACTACGCTAAACATCTGCCAAGTTGAGGGCGGGGCCTGGACGGCAATGGTGTAGGACACACATGAGCTGAGCTCTGCTCTTGCTATATCCTGTTCTACTATCCTGGGTGCCTCAAACTGCTTGTACATCGGCATTAATTGTTGGGGAGACCACCGCCACTCCGAGGAATATGTCCCCGCAAAAAAAGACCGCGGTGGCTGTACAACAGCTCGATAAATTCCGCCGCCTGGATCGGGATACAGAAGCCCAAGATGGAGCCGTTCCGTCGGAGACTCCTGCTGCAGACACCGCCCGTGTCCTGGAGGCCATAGCTATCTGTCAAACCATACTCACAACTAAGATTGAGGAGGTAAAAACAGATGTATTACTTATCCGGCAAGACATGGCTAAATTGAGAGACAGGGTGACTGAGACGGAGACCAGAATTAGCAGAGCTGAGGATGTTTTACACCCTCTTCAACATACTGCAGACTCCATGCAGCCTCAGCTCCAGCAATTAGCACAGAAGCAGGACGACCTGGAAAATAGGGCACGCCGCAGTAATCTGCGTTTTATCGGGTTGCCTGAAGGTGCAGAGGGCTCGGATGCTGCCACATTTTTGGAGAACTTATTGATAAAGCACTTTAGCAGGGAAGCCTTTTCTGTCATGTTTGCAGTAGAGAGAGCTCATCGCATACCGGCTCATCGCCCACCCAGTTGTCGTTTTTTTTTTTTTTGTTTGCTTGTTTTTTGGTCAGTGAACCAATGTGAAATATTGCTCATGGAGAATGGAATCCCACTTTATACTTTAGTGGACACCACATTTTCAAATTAATTTTGTTAAAGGGTTCCTGCTCCTGATGGTATCCTTCTTTAAGTTTTGATTTATTATGCACAGGAATAGGACCCTTGTTGCAGGAGTGACGCTTTTATGGCTCTATTACCATCAATTACATGTGTAATTTTATGTGTTCTACAACCAATCCGGTGCAATCCAGTGTATGGTCTCCCCCTATTGCCAAATTATAGTCATGAGGAGCTGGTATTTTTTTTTTTACTGTTTAAATATGGGTTTTTTTGCTCAGGCAATAGCCCTATTCGTGTTTTGTTTTATATGCCTGCTCTTCATGGGGTTGGGGTATTATGCTCCCACACAGTTGATGTTGTGGAGAGCGGGGTGGGGTCACTTGTTTTTTATGTTTTCTCACAGTTTAATTCACTTATTATGCACTTAATGTGGTTTCTTAATGGATACAATGATCGTTTATTACTACATGCTTTTTCTAAATATAATGAGACGTGTACATCTGCCTTGGGAGTTCCCCGGACATATATGCTGTTTTTCTTTTTTATCTTTATGCTGTGATGGCTAATGTGAAGTTTCTTACGTGGAACGTGAGAGGCCTCCGGGACAAAGTGAAACGTTCCGCCATCTTTAGTTGCCTTAAAACATATAGAGCGGATATTGTAGTTTTGGTGGAGACGCATAGTACTGGACAACTCCAGCTTGTGCTTAAGCGTCCATGGATTGGATGGACGTATCATGCCACTTACACTTCTGCTTCCCGAGGGGTCTCGGTTTTGATTTCTAAGCAAGTGCATTTTTCCTTATTTCTGTTTGGTTGGACTCCCAGGGCAGGTTTGTTTTTCTGCATGTGGTTTTATACAACAAGCAGTATCTGCTTCTGGCTTGTTATGTCCCCCCTCCTTACAGCTCGGAGGTGGTTCAGGAGGGCTTGTCCTTTGTGGCTCAGCACCCTGATGTCCCGGCTGTTTGGATGGGGGACTTTAACATGGTATTGGCTCCGGCCCTTGACCGTCAATGTGTTGTGACGGCTCAGGGGTCTCAGCCCCTCACCCGGCTGGGACGTCTGTTCAGGGATTTTGCCCTGACAGATACCTGGCGTTATCAGCACCCTCATTTACGCCTGTACTCGTGCTTCTCAGCCACCCACTCCACGATGTCACGTATAGATTTTATTATAGCTTCAAACTCCTTACTTCCTACGCTCCGGGATTCGGGATTTGAGCCCCGCTCACTGTCTGATCATGCACCCTGTTGGTCCTCTTTTTGTATAGCCCCCCAGGCGATCCTTCGCCCTTGGCATTTCCATCCTTTTTGGCTTACTGCTATAGAGGACCAGTAGGGTCTGGCTCGGGAGTGGTCTTATTTTTTTTCCATTAACGTTGGCTCAGCGGCCGCGGGGATGGTGTGGGAAGCTTTTAAACTTCATACTGGGGATACTCTGGCCCGCCGAATCAATCGATTCAAGCGGTCCTCGGGTATTGCTCTGGCTGCTGCACAAGCACATTTGATTTCCCTGACTAATAGTTGTTCAGTTGACCTGTCACCTGGTAATGTTTCTGCATTGAAAACTCAGACAAGATTAGTAGACCAGATGTTATATGAGAAATCTAAACAGAAGTTGTTTTTTAGTAAACAAAGGGTTTTTGAACAGGGAGAGCGGGCAGGTAGATTCCTGGCATATCTAGCCCATTTAGATACTAAACCTCCGATTGTGGTTCAGCTTAGGGACTCTGATGGGACTCTTATTTCTGAACCGCCACAGGTGGCTGCTGCGTTTCGTTCTTTTTATGCTCAATTATATACTTCCTAGTCGTCGGATGCCACCCAGGACACCCGAGAATTTTTTTACAGTATATCCCTGCCCCAGTTATCCGATGTCCAGCGTGCGGAATTGGATGCTCCTTTATCAGTAGATGAAACTGCCACTGCCATTGCCTCTTTGGCTATGGGTAAAGCCCCCCGGTTCCGACGGTTTACCCCCTCAATTTTTATGCGACTTTTTCTGAATCCTTATCCCCGGCGCTTCTTTCCCTTTATACCCATGTTCATGACATTGGCCGTCTGCCAGACTCTATGAGAGAAGCCAATATTATTATTCTGCCAAAACCTGGTAAAGACCCTTTATATCCAGAATCCTACCGTCCCATTTCCTTACTATAGGCGGATATTAAAATTTTAGCTAAATTGTTGGCGCTTCGCCTAAATGAGGCCATACTTTCCTTGATACACTCTGATCAAACAGACTTTATGCCAGGCAAAAATACTGCAATGAATATTCGCCGTTTGTATATGAATCTGCAGGCTGCTCATGATGGGGTGGGTACTAGAGCCTTGGTGGCGCTAGACGTCGCCAAGGCCTTTGACTCAGTCGAGTGGAGCTATTTATGGGAATGCCTACGTGCTTTTGGATTTGGTCCAAAATTTATTAGATGGGTCCAAGTACTCTATTATAAACCTGTTGCCAGGATATCGGTCAATGGATGGACATCAGATTCTTTTCTCCTAGGCCGAGGTACCAGACAGGGTTGCCCTTTATCACCCTTGCTTTATGCGTTGGCCGTGGAGCCTTTGGCTTCCCAGCTTCGGGGTCATGATGTCCATGGACTGTGTCATTTGGACTTGACTGAAAAGATCGGTCTTTACACGGACGATATGCTCCTATATTTGGAAGACACGGATGACTCTTTATGTTCCGCATTGCGTATAATAGAACAGTTTGGATCCCATTCAGGCCTACGTATCAGCTGGTCTAAATCTCAAATATTACCACTGGACCCATACCCACCCTCAAAAGTTTCTGCTTCCCTCCCTTTGCAGCGAGTCGCTGCGATTCAGTATCTTGGGGTCACGATTACTAAATTTCCTACAGATTATGTGCGGGACAATATTGAACCTCTAATTGATATGCTTAAACAACGTACTCAAACATGGGCTAGGTTGCCATTGGGATTAATGGGTAGGGTGAATCTTATTAAAATGATTTTATTACCAAAATTTTTGTATGCCTTTTGGCACTCCCCTGTCCCAATCCCCCTGAAATTATTTAAAATGATTGACAGTATCTTGAATTCCTTTGTTTGGGCACCTGAGCGCCATAAGTTAACATGGGCGTCACTTAAAAACCCCACGGATAAGGGGGGGTGTGGCTATACCGGATTTTCAATCTTATTACCTTGCGTCGCAACTTTCCCATTTTTTTTATTTTAATAAATCGGAGACTACTAGATACCAAACCTTAGTTTGTCATGGATTTCCTCAAGCTGTCTACACCCCTATGCAGGTACTTTTACGAAAATGTGGTCCTTCGCCTCGAGCGATGGTGATGAACAATTTGTTGTTCCACCATCTAAAGATTTGGGCGATAGTGGCAAAAAAGTTAAATTATCCTCAAATACACACCAGGACCCCTTTATGGTATAACTTAGACCTGCAAGAGCTTCTATCTATTCCGGAATGTCAGTTGTGGGCAACTAGGGGCATACTGTATCTGGGCCAGGTGCTTTGTGATTCAGGAGTTCGTTCCTTTCAATCACTTAAAGCTGAGTATGATCTCCCTCCGCATATGTTTTTTCGATATGCACAGTTGCGTCACGCATTACATGCACAATTTTTGACACAATTTCCCGTTTTACAAGATATCCCTCTGCTGGAGGTGCTGTTGGGTGACATGCATGAGGGTATTATCTCATCCTTATACATCGAATTGCGTGGTGTTGAGGACGATCGCCAGGTGACCCGGATACAGGCTCGTTGGGCTGCGGATACGGGTCCCCTGGATGAGATGGATTGGGACGAAATCTTGGTGGTCCCTAGGTTGGCTTCGCCCAAACTTTCAGAGCGTGTGACTCAGCTGTACATCTTGCATAGAGCTTATCTTACTCCGCTCAGAATATCAAAATATAGGCGGTCATACAACTCCTCCTGCCCTCGTTGCCCCTTGCAACTGGGTACGTTTATACATCTCATTTGGTCTTGTCCGGAAATTCAGGCCTACTGGACACAGGTTATTAAGTTTTTGCATGATCATATGGGCTCCCCCTTACAGTTGGATGTTTTACCCTGTGTGTTAGGTTTGTTCCCTGACTGTGACATTGACAAATTTCTCACCATTTTTCTTCAGGAATCTATTTTTAGCGCTCGCAAACTTATAGCTAGACAGTGGATGCGGGAATCAGTCCCTACTCTTCAGGACTGGATCGCGGAAATAAATTATGCTCTTCGTTATAAACGGTTGATTTATAAACACAGGGGGTGT
This sequence comes from Pelophylax lessonae, assembly GCF_965119305.1. Classification (NCBI taxonomy): domain Eukaryota; kingdom Metazoa; phylum Chordata; class Amphibia; order Anura; family Ranidae; genus Pelophylax; species Pelophylax lessonae. The sequence goes on from NC_138779.1 coordinate 125,601,050, forward strand.
CCCAAGAAATTTGATAAAATCTGGAGTCAGTGGTTAGAGAGTACTCGTACATTTAATGTATACATTTTTTGTGATTCTATTTTTTCTGAAGTCCTTGGGGGATGGGGGGAGGCGGTGGGGCCGGGGTATGGATATGACTGTTTGATTAATGCTTATAGATAGGGTGTAATCAATATATTACCAGGGCGGGGTGCTGCTGAGTGAGATATTTATAACATTGTATCATTGTACCTCTTCTTTTGTATGGTGAAGGTATATCTTGTTTCACTAAATTCACTTTAAGTGTTTCACAAGTGTGAAATTCACGTGTTAATGTGTTTTTGTATTTTGTATTGTATTTATACAGCACAAATAAACTTATTTTCTATTTAAAAGAAAAAAAACATCTGCCAAGTTATGGGTGAGGCTGCGAAACCCCTGCCACAACTCCTTCAGGTTTGGACAAGACCAAAAGAATGAGTGACAAGGTCCTTTCTTCCTCTCCACATCTCCAACAAGTACTAGGAATGTGTGGGTAAATGTATTGAAGGACGTCGGGGGTTCTCTATCACCCCATAAGGATTGTGGAGCCAGATTCCCGAAATCTACTGAAGATAAAAGAACACTGAGAGAAATAAAGTATATTGTATCTTTGTTTTGGAGAGAGGGAGATGTAAGGTATTATATCCCTTTCAAGAGGAACAATGGTTTGAAGAAGTCCGGTGGTACGATTGGGGATCGGTATGCAAGAGAGATTGAATGTTTTACCGAATCATTGTCAGGTTATGCTCATTTGAACACTGTAAGTGAGGTAGGTGAATGGCCCCTGGGGAGAAGGGAGGACAGAAATGTGACAATTGAGTGAGTCTTCATATAATCTAAAATTTTGCTGATCTTCGACAAATTTTATAGGTGAAGCCTAGGGCAAAGGAAGGGTTTCCAAGACCAGGGTCACTAGGTGTGAAGAATGTGATCTTCAAAGTAGGCTTGATAATAGTCAAATGTAAATAACTGCGCTAAGCTAAATAAACGAAAAAGCAGCAGCTGTAGTGGGAATCACTATAAATACAAAGGTAAATGGAAAAGCTGCGCTAAACAAATGATAGACTGTAAATTTGACAATAACACAGAAAAACATAGACTGCAGTCCAAAAATAACACAAATTGAATATGTAAGATGGTAATAAGACAGTCCGCAGAAAGAGGATTCCAAGGTGCAGGTATAGGGATGATGAATCCACCACCAATAGGTCACTCCAAACAAAACCACGGTGAAGCAAGCTAAGGTGTACGCTTACCAGAAAGAATATGGTTAAGAGCCTTGTAAGATCTAGGGGCGATCAGCTACAGGGAAACGTCTCATCACCAAATCCTTATCAGTCCAGGAATCCTCCACGTCAAACCAATGTATAACACCAGACTCCTCCTCCAACCCGGTGGATAACCACCCGTGAAAAAGAGAGGATAGCAAATAGTGCAGATGGTTTTGGATACTTTATTGAGTAACAGAAAGAAATATACTCACATTGTAGATACATAAAAGCGCTTGTCAATAAAAAATTACAGGATGTAAGAAACACCGCCGCCGCCCGACTTCCGGATGCAGGATGATGATGATGACGTCATCATCCTGCATTCGGAAGTCGGGCGGCGGCGGTGTTTCTTACATCCTGTAATTTTTTATTGACAAGCGCTTTTATGTATCTACAATGTGAGTATATTTCTTTGTGTTACTCAATAAAATATCCAAAACCATCTGCACTATTTGCTATCCTCTCTTTTTCACGGGTGGTTATCCACCGGGTTGGAGGAGGAGTCTGGTGTTATATATTGGTTTGACGTGGAGGATTCCTGGACTGATAAGGATTTGGTGATGAGACGTTTCCCTGTAGCTGATCGCCCCTAGATCTTACAAGGCTCTTAACCATATTCTTTCTGGTAAGCGTACACCTTAGCTTGCTTCACCGTGGTTTTGTTTGGAGTGACCTATTGGTGGTGGATTCATCATCCCTATACCTGCACCTTGGAATCCTCTTTCTGCGGACTGTCTTGTTACCATCTTACATATTCAATTTGTGTTATTTTTGGACTGCAGTCTATGTTTTTCTGTGTTATTGTCAAATTCACAGTCTATCATTTGTTTAGCGCAGCTTTTCCATTTACCTTAGGCTTGATAATAGGGTTTTGCTATCCTTCATTTATAGCAATGGAAGGATAGACAGAAGTATATTTAATTTTGCCTTATCTAGTGGTATCCATCGTTTGATGTTTAAGTTCCTACACAATTTCAAAATCCCGGCTAGATGTGTTGCTTGGAAATATTTTGTATTTGAAGGATCCCCTGGACCAGATTTAAACCACAGAGAGCATGAAAGTTCCTGGCGAAGAGGTTTCAGAGATTGAGGAGTACTAGCCAAGGCTGTCACATACTGTATCTGCAGCTTTGCCAAAGATCAGTAAGCATGTTGGTACATGTAGGTCAATGACTTTAACTTGTAAAGTTTGGCTGTTACCTGTTATCCCACATGACTTGTGTTCAAGACTGGTTAACCACCTGCTGTTGATTCAATTCACTAAAGTACACACCCAACCCAGCCAGGACATCCTTTCTATTTATGCTTGGCTCATTGCCCCAGGCTTTGTCTGAGCAGCAGCAAGTTTTGCTAGTGCCAGGTCCCTTAAACCGGCCATACATGGATTGAAATTCGGCCAGTTCAGCAGGGACTGTTCAAGATTTGATCCATGCCTGGGCAGGCTGAATATACACGAGTCAATCCAATGAGCGACTTGGGTACAACTAGCCTGTCTGATGTTTTACATGTGATTATTGCCAGTGGCTATAGCTGCTAGCATTATTGTAGCCTATAAAAGCAGACACAATTACACAAAAATTGAAAATTATAATAAACACTGAGCATTGGTGCTTTTTCTTTAAGATACATTTCGGTGCTTATTTATTGTGCATGTTGGCATGTTTTTTAAATGTGTATTTTGGCCCTTTTTAACACACATTATAGCTTCTTTTTTATGTTCATTTTGGTACTTTTTTAACACACATTTTGGCACAGCTTTTTAACATGCATTTTGGCACTTTTTAACGCGCATATATTTTTACATCTGTTTTTTTTTTTAGAATGCATTTTGGCATGGTTCTTTAACACACATTTTGGAGTGTTTTATGCACATTTTGGCACAACACGCATCTGCTAGCCATATTTGGGTTGCCATTAACAATTAATGGCACTGCAAGAGTGACTTATGTTTGCATGCATATCCAGAATGCACACGAAAATGCATGTTTCTGCACATTACCAGAATGCACAGGTGTGAAGGGGGCCCTAGGGCCCAACCCCAGTAGGACATACAAGTTTGAGCACCTGGGTTCATTACATTTTTAGCATTTGCACAGAAACACGAAAAAAATAGTGCATGCACTACTTTTGAAAATGAGCTGCACAATACCGCATGGTACTACGGTGTACAGTTTGATGGCCAAAAATGTGCTGCATTTGCTAGGTGTGATTGGGGTGCCATTAACAATTAATAGCACCCATATAAGTCTCGCAAAGGCAGTTTAGGATGGTTTCACACTGCAGCGCAGTGTACCCATGGTTTCCCATAGACTTCTATTAGTTTGCGTGAGTTTTCTGAAACTCCTGTATGCTGCATCTTTGGTGCATTTTTAGAATATGCAAAAAAAAGCATGTTAAAAAAATTGCTAAAATGCACATAAAAAAAGCATACGTAAAAAAGTATACATTTAAAAACCGCAACGAAATGTGTGTTAAAAAAAATGTGCATTAAAAAAGCACCATAACGCATGTTAAAACACAGCACCAAAATGCCCATTTAAAAAAACACTAAAATACGCATTTAAAAAAAGCACCAATATACATGTTAAAAAATGCCCGGAAAAAAAGACTAAAATGCAAAATAAAAAAGTGCCAAAATGCACATTAAAATAAGTGCAAAGTTCAATGTCCCAAAAAGGTGCCGGAACTTCTTTAGCGCATTTATCACACGTCAAGTGAATAGGCTAGTCTGTGCGCAATGGGCGAATAGGCTAGTCTGTGCGCAAAAAGGCGCAAAAAACATGCAAAAAAAATCAAGATCTTTACTTTAACATTTAAAAAATTTTAAAATTGTAAAAAAAGAAGAAAAATGTTTTAAAAATGTAATAAAACATTATTTATTTATTTTTGTTTTTATTACATACTGTCACCAGTCAGTGTCCCTGATCACTGCCACACCAATGATATGATGATACTGTACTGCACTGGTAAAAGTATGTAAAAAAAAAAAAAAAATACGGAAAACAAAGATTTTTATTTAATCTCTTCATTTTCCAAAGAATTGTGACAAAAAAGTTATAACTTCAAAAAACTCGTCATGCCTCTTGTTAAATACCTTGGACTGTCTACTTTCTAAAAAAAAGGGGTCATTTGGGGGATATTTGCACTGTCCTGGCATTTACGGACCTAAAGAAATGAGAGTCAGTACATTTGGATTGATTGATTGATTTTCATCAATTTTTCATTGCCAATACCGATACCAATATTTTGGTCATCACGTATCGGTATCGGCCGATATTGGCTGATATTTTCGTACATTTAAAAAAAAAATTATTTTAGATTTTTTTTACTTGACAGGTACTCTTGTGGAGGGATCTGGGGGTCTAAAAGACCCCCAGACCCCTCCTCTGCACGCCAAGTTTGGCTGTTTTGAATGCTGTCATTTTTTTTAATCTGGCGCCAGTACCTGGAAGTGATGTCATGACATCACTTCCGTGTTTTTACATGGAGACCCAATCAGAGCTGAATGCGGCTTTGATCGGGTCTTCGGCGGCCATGCAGGCTGTTTGCCCGGGTCTCCCGGTGGGACAGGAGACCCCAATGAGCCGTGGTAGGTGGCGGGAGTGGGGGGAACGTCCCCTCCCACTCCTTGTAATGACAGCCGGTACGGGGTGATGCCTCTAGCTGCAGGCATCACTTCGGTACAAGCACTTTCCGAAATATCGGTAATATCGGCCACCAAGGTGGAAAGTGCATATCGGCCCTCGTTATATCGGCTTTGCCGATAATCGGTCGATCCCTAATATACAGTATACCATAGTTTTTTAACTCTAGAACTTTAAGAAAAAATATACACTCATTTGGGTTATTTTCACCCAAAAAATTTAGCAGAATATATTTTGGCCTAAATTTCTGAAGAAAGATTATTTATTTGCAAAATGTTATAACAGAAACGAAGAAAAACTATTTTTTTCAACTATTTAGCAAAAAATAAAAAACCCAGTGGTAATTAAATACCAAAAAGTAAAGCAAAAGAAAGCTCTATTTGTGGGAAAAAAATTATAAAAATTTCATATGAGTACAGTGTTGCATGACCGCGCAATTGTCATTCAAAGTGTGTCAGCGCTAAAAGCTGAAAATTGGCCTGGGCAGGAATGGGGTAAAAGTGACCAGTACTGAAGTGGTTAAAATAACATTTTCGTAAAAAAAATCTACTAGTGTATGCCCAGCCTTACTGCCACTGTTGCTGGACTGATTGGTCTGTTAAAACAAGTTGAAAAATAAGAGACTTGGCTGAATCACAAGGTGAGTAAACAAAATAAAAGCCAAAAAAATAAACGAATGCAGTCAGCACATCTAATCATTGTTAAGCTGCAATATAATATTTTTATTGTTTTGTTTTTGAGTTTAATACTGGTATAATGTTTTAAACATTTATTATGTTACAGCTTACCAATTCTTAGATGTGATGGTTGTATTCATTAGGCTCTCTTTTCTCTATTTTCATATGGTGATCTAGCCAGCACATCTGCTGTTTTTCAAAGAATAAGCTCTCCAGCAGAATGTATCAGTTTACATGCATGAGACAAACCATTTAACCGTCTGCCGACCGCCCCACGCAGATATGCTGCGACAGGGTGGCTCGGCTGCGCATAATCACGTAGATCTACGTGATTATGTGCACGCGGTTTCGGCGCCCGTGCTGCAATCCCGCTGTGATTAGACACAGTGGGAGCCAGAGCGTGGGAGGAGCGGGCTCGATTGCCGCCGGCCTCCCGCAATCTTTGGTTAGAATGACAGAAGTCCCGCCTGCTTAAGCAAACAAAGCAGGCGGGTCTTCTGTCAGAGAGGCAGGGAAAGATTGTGTGAATAAGCTGAATCACTAATCTCTCCTTGCCTCTGTCCAATCCATCCCCCACACAGTTAGTAAGCACAACAGGGAACACATTTAACCCCTTGATCACCACAAGTGTTAAACCCTTCCCTGCCAGTGTCAATTATGCAGTAAAATTGCATATTATTTAGCACCGATTACTGAATTAATGTCACTGGTCCCGAAAAAGTGTCAAAAATGTCAGTTAGGGTTCTGATCTGTCCGCTGCAATGTCGCAGTCCCGATAAAAATCGCTGATCGCCGCCATTACTAAAAATAAATTTTGTGCAAACCAATTAATATACGCTTTTTGGGATTTTTTTTTTAACAAAAATATGTAGCAGAATACAAATTGGCCTAAACTGATAAAAAAAAAATAATTTTTAACAATTTTTTATTGGGAATGTTTTATAGCAGAAAGTAAAAAATACTGTGTTTTTTCCATAATTGTCGCTCTTTTTTTGTTTATAGCGCAAAATCTAAAAACCACAGAGGAGATCAAATACCACCAAAAGAAATCTCTATTTGTGGGAAAAAAAAGTACATCAATTGTATTTGGTTACATCGTCGCACAATTGTCAGTTAAAGCAACGCAGTCCTGAATCGCAAAAAAATGACCTGGTCAATGAGGGGGTAAAACCTTCCGGAGCTGAAGTGGTTAACACTGGCAGGGGTGCTTAAAATGATCAGTTTGTATTTATTTATGTAAAACCTTTATCTCAAAAGGAAAACTGCTGTAACTGATGTTAAAGTTTGAGCTGGAGTTTGTCTTCATTTTTTTACTGTATATTAATCTGCCAATACATTTTACACTCCCCTCCCCCCAGACTGACCATGCTGCTGTCTGCTTTGCATCCTCTACCCCAGGGGTCTTTAAACTATGGCCCTCCAGTTGTTCGGGAACTACAATTCCCATCATGCCTAGTCATGTCTATGAATGTCAGAGTTTTACAATGCCACATGGGATGTGTAGTTCTGCAACAGCTGGAGGACCGTAGTTTAGGGTCCCTGCTCTACCCATTCCTTCAGAGTTGTGTCTCACTAATACAGGAGGTGTGTTATTGGCCAGATCACCAGGTGAAAAAAGACAAAGAATGGGAAGCTGATGCAGCAACCACATTTAATGATTGGTAAGCTGCAATACATTACATTTTTGGTTTTGATTTTAATACCGCTTTTATGTTTAAAAAAAGGAATGCAAAAAAAATGAATGGTCTAATATCTGAAAACCTCTAATATGATTTTTTTGTTATTAAAGAACAATTGCAATTTCATAATCAATAACGATCTTTACATCTAGATGGCGCCCTCTGCAGTCCTGTGCTTTGCATGCCATAAAGAACAATTGCTATTCTATGCTCACCAGCAACATGTAGGCACTGGCCAACCCTAGGCAGGCTATAACAGGGTGAAATAACTCTACCTCCGAGACCAGTGCAGAGGGTGTAGGCTGGGTAAAATACATAGTACAGGAGACTTGGGTGGGTAACTTACATAGTGCAGGGGTCCAACTTGAGTAAAATACAGCAGGAAGCAATGCAATGGAATTACGTCCTTACAGGATATCTCCAACTTACAAGACCACCTCAATGCAAAGTTTCATTGGGCAACTATGTGGCTAATAGCTGCAGTTTCTAAAGCAAGTAAAATAGGTATAGGAGGTAGAGACTGCAGGGAGAGAGACATCATTTTGCCCCTGTACAAATCATCACAGACCTCATCTGGAATATGCAGTTCAGTTTTGGGCACTAGCTCAAAGGATATCAGGGAACTGGAGAGAGTGAAGAGAAGAGCAACCAAACTGATATGAGACAAGGTGGAGCTCAGCTATGAGGAAAGATTACCGGAATGTATTCTCTCTTGAGAAGAATGGGGGGGATATGATCACCATGTATAAATACATACAGTAAGTGGTCCATTACAGGAGGTCCTTACAATGGAGGGAGACAACAGGAAGTGAGAGGAATCTTCCCTGAGGAAGGGAAATTCACTCCTGTAAAGCTGGATACACACTATCCAACTTTTGTTGGTTAGATTTCCTTCAGATTTACCTTTTCTATGTAGTGCAAGGGCCTGCCAGATTGCATACAAATTGAAAGTGTTTAGGTTTGACCTCATATTATATGGTTTTGGTAAGTCTAAAGGAAAAAGTCTTCAGAAAATCTTATAGTGTGTATGGCCCATAAGAGTTCTCATGGAAAAAAGGTGTCTCCACTGAAGCTTTATCACCAATCCTTGTTTCCTCAACAACCCAACATTTTCAAACTCCAATTGTCATAAGGACAGAAAGTGGAGGTGAAATCTTCTGAACAGGGGTTCAGACAGCAAAACAAATGGTACAGGGGTGTTAACCATTCCCTATGGTATCCAAAAAATGTAAAAATTATTATTTTGGCTGGAGCTACACTTAAAAAATTTACCTGTTCCAACTTACAAACAAATTCAACTTAAGAACAAACCCTGCAGACCCTATCTTATTTGTAACCCGGGGACCGCCTGTACAGAGGACAAGTGTCTGGAGAAAAAGAAATGTATTCTTCACATACGGAAAGGCTTCTTTACAATAAGTTGGGAAAATGTGGAATAGACTCCCTCAAGAACTGGTTCTGGTCAGCTTAGTAGATTGTTTTCAAAATTGTTGAATAGATTTATTTTTTAATTTTTTTATATTTTTATTATTTTCCATTATACAAAGATATCACAAACTAATACGTCACATACAAAAATATTAATAAACAGTGAGTCGTCCCTTTTATCCCCCTCCCAGCAAACCTACCCCCATAATCAGGTACTAGGCCAGGAGTTTTTATCCATAAATTCCATATTCTTTCAAACTTTTTAGTATTTCCTCTTCTTTTGTAAGCCAATTTTTCTCTAGTTGAATGCATTTCTAAGTGCACAAAATATACTGTAACTGGATACCAATTTTTGGAGGTAATAAAACCAGGGGTAGTTGGTCGAGGCAATATCTGATTGCCTTATGGGGGATCAGGAAACAGGGAGGCGAGCACTGTGTTCTCCCACTTCATTATATGGGTCCTCATTCATCTTTGGGTTCACTGTTTCATTCACTTCTCATTCCTCCCACTTCACACTACCCTTACTTATATTTATTTTCACCACGCTCTTTTATGAGTACTATGGCACTTTTTCATCCATATACACTTATCTAATATTATTATTATTATTTCAGGTACTTATATAGAGCTGTCAATTTATGCAGCGCTTTACATATACATTACACATTCACATTAGCATTCATTCAGCCCCAGACTTGACATAAGTCAAGAGTCCCCCACCTTTCCTTACATCACAATGCTTCCCCTTACCTTGTGCTACTACCAGGAAGAAGATGCGGGTGGATCTGGGAAGAAGAGAGTGCAAGATCTGGAGGAGTACCAGAGGAGGGCTGGAGTCAGCTTACAGAGTCTGCTGAATGCTGAGACCAGGGGAGGCTTGGACAAGGTGGTGTTGTGGCTGCACAGAGTGGTGTAGGATCTGTAGGAGGAGTTCTGCCCTCCTCTGCAGACTGCTGAGGGTGGGGGGGGGGGGGGTGTTGGCAAAGACAAGCCTTTCTGCAGCAGCACAGAGAAGCAAAGGAGTTTTGTCCACTCTCCTGACGATTACTGTAATAAGGTGGGGTCAGAGACAAGGGGGGTGCCCCAACTGCAGGAGAGGTGCGAGGGCCACAGGAAATGGCCTGGGGGGCCGCATTCGGCCCACGGGCCTTGTGTTTGACACCTGTGATCTAGAGCAACAATTATTTTCCATGAGGTGCCACATTGAACTTCCAGTGACCAGTATGAGAGAGTGAGAGCGATAACACCAAATTTAACACACCTGCTCCCCATTCACACCTGAGACCTTGTAACGCTAATGAGTCACATGACACCGGGGAGGGAAAATGGCTAATTGGGCCCAATTTGATCATTTTTTTTTGTAATTTCTTTATTTATCTAAAATTACAGTGTACAGTACAAGGTATGCATAGAACAGTTTACAAGAATATCATATTTTAAGGTAAACCGGTGAAAATAAACAATAGGCAGCAAAGACAACCATAATCATATTCCACATAGGGTAATAGAACTTTGTGTACATGTCCAAAGCAGGCCAGCAAGGTATAAAACTATGACTCAAGGATCAGGAAGGGTCAATGATTTCCAGTGCAAAGGGTCACCGTGTCTCGATAATAGTCACCCCCTGGAATGGACCATCTTGAGCATGTAATTCAGGCCTCAAAGAGCACAATCCCCATTGCAGAAAAATAAAAATAAACATGCTGCACGAGTATTCAGAAAGAGATATGCATGTCATGGGAAGGTAGTCCCGTAGTAAGAGATACGGGATGGCCCTACAGAAAGAGGGTTTGTGGATTCGGTGGTTATAGGTGGTGTAATGAAAGCGTCAACTCTACAGCGAATGAGGGTGGGATATAATGGAAATGGGAACAGATAAAAGGGAAAGGCAAGAAAAGAAAGGAGGGTATATGACTGTAGAGGAGAAGGGATCCACCCTTCACTTTGAAACAACTGAACTCAATAGTTTGAAGGGATGTCATATTGTTGGCCATATAATGTAGGTGTGATGGTCTAGTGTCCACAAATAGTAAATATTTAATATCTATGGGCAGATTTATTTCTTATGTCTTCAGATAACTAATTTGAGCATTTAACCTATTTTCACAGTGTCCTAGGGATTAGAACTTCTGCCTTGCAACACTGGAGTCCTCAGCTTGAGTCCTGACCAGGATACTATTTTCATGGAGTCAGCGGTGTCACTAGGGTTGGTGTCACCTGGTGCGGTAAACCATGATGGCAGGAGACGGTCAGAGACTGCAGGCATACTACAGGATATAATCAAAGACTATAGGCATACTACAGGAGATGGTCAGAGACTGCAGGCATGGTACAGGAGGCGGTCAGAGACTGCAGGCATGGTACAGGAGATGGTTAGAGACTGCAGGCATGGTACAGGAGATGGTCAGAGACTGCAGGCATGGTACAGGAGATGGTTAGAGACTGCAGGTATGGTACAGGAGACGGTCAGAGCCTGCAGGCATCATACAGAAGACGGTCAGAAACTGTAGGCATACTACAAGAGATGGTCAGAGACTGCAGGCATACTACAGGAGACGGTCAGAGACTGCAGGCATCATACAGGAGATGGTCAGAGACTGCAGGTATTGTACAGGAGACGGTCAGAGACTGCATGCATACTACAGGAGATGGTCAGAGACTGCAGACATCGTACAGTAGATGGTCAGAGATTGCAGACAAAGTACAGGAGATGGTCAGAGACTGCAGGCATATTACAGGAGACGGTCAGAGACTGAAGGTGTTGTACAGAAGATGGTCAGAGACTGCAGGCATACTACAGGAGATGGTCAGAGACTGCAGGCATCATACAGGAGATGGTCAGAGACTGCAGGCATCATACAGGAGATGGTCAGAGACTGCAGGTATCGTACAGGAGACAGTCAGAGACTGCAGGCATTGTACAGGAGATGGTCAGAGACTGCAGGCATCATACAGGATATGGTCAGAGACTGCAGACATCGTACAGGAGATGATCAAAGACTACAGGCATACTACAGGAGGCAGTCAGAGACCGCAGGCATTGTACAGTAGATGGTCAGAGACTGCAGACATACTACAGAAGACGGTCAGAGACTGGAGGCATACTACAGTAGATGGTCAGAGACTTCAAGCATCGTACAGTAGATGGTCAGAGACTGCAGGCATACTACCGGAGATGGTCAGAGACTGCAGGCATGATACAGGAGATGGTCAGAGACTGCAGGCATCATACAGGAGACGGTCAGAGACTGCAGGCACCATACAGGAGATGGTCAGAGACTGCAGGCATCATACAGGAGATGGTCAGAGATTGCAGGCATCGTACAGGAGATGGTCAGAGACTGAAGGCATACTACAGGAGATGGTCAGAGACTACAGGCATCGTACAGTAGATGGTCAGAGACTGCAGACATAGTACAGTAGATAGTTAGAGACTGCAGGCATCATACAGGAGATGGTCAGAGACTGTAGGCATCGTACAGGAGACAGTCAGAGACTGAAGGCATACTACAGGAGATGGTCAGAGACTACAGGCATCGTACAGTAGATGGTCAGAGACTGCAGACATAGTACAGTAGATGGTTAGAGACTGCAGGCATCATACAGGAGATAGTCAGAGACTGTAGACATCATACAGGAGATGGTCAGAGACTGTAGGCATCGTACAGGAGACAGTCAGAGACTGAAGGCATACTACAGGAGACGGTCAAAGGCTGCAGGCATCATACAGTAGATGGTTAGAGAGTGCAGACATAGTACAGGAGATGGTCAGAGACTGCAGGCATCATACAGTAGATGGTTAGAAACTGCAGGCATTGTACAAGTACTGTGGATATTGTGGGCATGTTGCAGTCAGTGTACACAGCTCTGGGTAACCCTGTCCTCCCTCCCTCTAGAATACACCTGTGTGATCCCTGCCCCCTCCTCCATGTGCACTTGTGCAGCTATCGCCTGGGCTCTGCTCACTTACATTAGCAGTGTCCCGGCTCAGATAGCAAGTCTCCTCCGACTACCGGCCCTTCCGTTGTCAGAAAGAAGTTCAACACTTATAGTGGAGGCGGAGCAGCTCAGGAGGAGGAAGTTACATCTTCTTCCAATAAATGCCGGGGCCTCCAGTCCATACACCTGATGGGTTGCTAGGATGCTAGGGGGGCCCATCAACCAATCATTTTGGCAGGCGGGACTTGAAAGTGCTGGAACTTCTGCCACTGATGCAGGCTTTTACCCCAAGTTAAAGACGGCTCTGGCTGTCACCCCTCTGGTGGGTGTCACCCGGGTGCGGTGCGCACCCCAGTCCCACCTCCACCCCTTCCTAGCGATGCCACAGCATGGAGTTTGCATGTTCTCCTTTTGCTTGCTTGAGTTTCCTCCCACACTCCCCAGACATGCTGGTAGGGTAAATGGCTTCCCCCTAATATGTGATATAGGGGCCTTAGATTGTAAGCTCCTTGAGGGTAGGGACTGATGTGAATGTACAGTATATAAAACACTCTGTAACTTGTCAGTATTATATATACCTGTAAAAAGTAAATCCTTCTAAAGCCCATCTCAATTAAATCTAAAAATCCTCTATTGCAGTGGGGCTCGCACTTTAAAAGTTAACTGCTCGTTTATGCCTAGGGAAGGAGAAAAGCACTTTTGGTGTCATTGGCAGGAATAGTGCTCCATCTTTGATATCAGTGGGAGGAATAGTTCCCCATCATTGGTATCTGTGGGAGGAATAGCGCCCCATCATTGATTTTATTAGGAGGAATAGTGTCCCTTCATTGGTGTCATTGGGAGGAATAGTTCCCCATCAATACAAATACAAAAATATGTGCAGCGCTAGAAGAAAAAAATATTCCAACAAAATAAATTGTCCAATCGCAGAAAGCATTCCACAAGTAACATAAACAATGAATGGTGAGAAAAAGTCCAATATATAATGGTGCAAATCATATATAAGTGCAGCAAATCCCGTCACCAGTGAAGGTAGAAATATATTGCGCTCACCAGATGGATGGGACCCCAAAACACCTTATAGTGTAGGAGTCAAACAGGCTTAAGAATGATGGAGTATCCCCACAGATTTTTCACCGATTCCAACGGCAACCATGCAAATCTCCGGTAGATGAAATAATTCAGAGATTTTTGAAAAAGGCATTTATGCCGAAACATGTAAAGAGGACTTGGTCAGCCCAGCTGTTTTACATCTTATATGCCTGTCTTTCACGGATGTCTGTAAGTGTATCAGCTTTATTGATATTAAATTGATTTTAGCAATATTACGCTATATGTCCCTCCATTTTTTTCGGTTTTACCACCCACCATGTGGAAGGGGAATCTCTGAATTATTTCATCTACCGGAGATTTGCATGGTTGCCGTTGGAATCGGTGAAAAATCTGTGGGGATACTCCATCATTCTTAAGCCTGTTTGACTCCTACACTATAAGGTGTTTTGGGGTCCCATCCATCTGGTGAGCGCAATATATTTCTACCTTCACTGGTGACGGGATTTGCTGCACTTATATATGATTTGCACCATTATATATTGGACTTTTTCTCACCATTCATTGTTTATGTTACTTGTGGAATGCTTCCTGCGATTGGACAATTTATTTTGTTGGAATATTTTTTTCTTCTAGCGCTGCACATATTTTTGTATTTGTATTGATTTATCACTCTCCTTAGTTCAGTGATTGATGTCAGCTGCTTACATTTTTTAAGTTAGCGCAATAATCTCTATTTTATAATAGTTCCCCATCATTGGTTTCAGTGGGGGGAATAGTTCCCCATCATTGGTTTCAGTGGGGGGAATAGTTCCCCATCATTGGTTTCAGTGGGAGGAATAGTGCCCCATCATTGGTTTCAGTGGGGGGAATAGTGCCCCATCATTGGTTTCAGTGGGAGGAATAATTCCCCATCATTGGTTTCAGTGGGGGGAATAGTTCCCCATCATTGGTTTCAGTGGGAGGAATTGTTCCCCATCATTGGTTTCAGTGGGGGGAATAGTTCCCCATCATTGGTTTCAGTGGGAGTAATAGTGCCCCATCATTGGTTTCAGTGGGAGGAATAGTGCCCCATCGCTGGTGTCATTGGGGGTAATAGTGCCCCATCATTAGTATCAGTGGGAGGAATAGTTCCCCATCATTGGTTTCAGTGGGAGGAATAGTACCCCATCATTGGTATTATTGGGAGGAATAGTTCCCCATCATTGGTTTCAGAGGGAGGAATAGTGCCCCATCATTGGTTTCAGTGGGAGGAATAGTGCCCCATCATTGGTATCAGTGGGAGGAGCAGTGCCCCATCATGGATGTCATTGGGAGGAATTGTGCTCCATCATTGGTATCAGTGGGAGGAATAGTGTCCCATCATTGATTTTATTAGGAGGAATAGTGCCCCTTCATTGGTGTCATTGGGAGGAATTTTGCCCCATCATTGGTATCAGTGGGGTTAATAGTGACCCATCGTTGGTGTCATTGGGAGGAGTTATGCCCCTTCAATGGTGTAATTGGGAACAATTTTGCCCCTTTGTGGGGTCAGTGGGAGGAATTATGCCCTATCATTGGTGCTGGTGGATGGAATAGTGCCCGAAGGGCCAGATTAAAAAGAGCAAGGGGCTACTTCCGGTCCAGTTGGAGACAACTGCCATAGATGTATATGAGCAGTTAACTCTTGCAGTGCAGGCACAGCCCTACTGCAAGGGAGAATTTTTAAGTTTCAACTTTAATTACATTTTTTGATGGTCCCTAATATGAACTTTCCGCTTGCAGAGCCCACTTAAAAGGCTAAATACAAGCAAAAAATAAAAAAAAGCACCAAAGTGCCTTGCTGAAGGTCAAGGAACCTTCATGAATGCATGCTTGGCTTTTTATCTATGGCAACAGTTGGTTCCTGGCTAAGGATTAGGAGATCTGTCTGAATAGACTAAACAGAGTGAGCGGATCAGAGTATTTTTTTGTTTTCTAACCGTCAGGATCAGCACTGTCACAGATTTGGTTGTTCGGTGTGGCATGCGCTATTAGACATTCATTTCTGGCCATATGCTTTGCAAGATTTCCCTTGCATGTGATGGTTCATTAAGTCATCCCAATAAAATGACTGAAATCTGTGTTTTGGTCATTTTACTTAACAGTTTGTGAAACACTTGTCTAAACCTCAGTAGACGAGCCTTTAATGTGTAAATCCAGGAGTCCTAACAAGGCTCCCCCTACAATGGAGCCTGTGAATGGCTGTACAAGACAGGAGCTAGCCGCAGAGAATTAGGCATTGCTTCTGAAGAATATGCTGCTGGCAATCTCTACAATCATGTTACAGAAGATGATGTATTATAAACAAAGGCAGGCAATTGTGTACACACATTTGGTGCTTTACTGCAACATTGCCATCTAATGTGTTGAGAAGAGATCTTCAGCAGCTGATACAGATCTGAGCAAAGAAAACTGGGAGAACGAGAAGAAAAGAAGAGATCTGTCATAGATTAGGATGGGAACTGAGACATCTTCTCATCTTTGTCATGTGATCACTCAACCGGGGTGCAACTTTTTCAACCCAATTTTAGAAAGAATACGGTGAAGGAATATTTCTGCCTTCGCTTGATAAAGGAGAACGATCCTTAATCACTTGCAGAAATTCTAAAGACGTAAAATCTCTGTGAGTGATAGGGGCACTTCAATCTTTGGGGCGTTCCTCATCTCGCTTAACCTTCAACTAGCCTGATGTCACAAAATGCCGAGGTCAGCTGATTTCCAGATCCTTTGTGTGCCTGGAACTGATGAGAATAATACAGTTTTGTGGGAAAAGTGTCAGGATGGAATAAATAAATCGCATTACTCCCAGTTCTATATTGGATAATAAAGATTATAGAAAGAAAGTAAACCCAGCAATGAGAAGAACCTTAAGTTCTTCCTTTAATCAGTGCATAACACAGTACAGCAATCTTAAAGTACTTGGAAGCCCAATCCTATATAGTAGGGGTATTAGGAATTAAAATTAATGAAGGGTCACTCTGTAAAATTGAGGTCCAATATTCATGTTTGAACAATGAGTCTTCACATCAAAGCCCCCCCACCCCTATAAATCACAGACCTCCTGCATATTACAGCCATCCCTTTTCCTCATACCCCCTTTAGATCAAAGGCCACCACTTTAAATCACAGCCCCCTTCACATCCTAGTTCACCTCATTTACATCATATTTACCCCCCCCCCCTTTTCACATGACAGTTCTCTCCTTACATCACAGCTCCCCCTTCACATCACAACCCCCCTCCTTTACTTCACAGCCCCTCACCTTTACGTCACAGTTTGTTTCCTTTACATCAAAACGACCCCCCCCTTTACATCATAGTTTACCTCCTTTACATCATATTCACCCCCCCCCCCCCTTTTCACATGACAGTCCTCTCTTTACATCACAGCTCCCCCTTCACATCACAACCCCCTTCCTTTACTTCACAGCCCCTCACCTTTATGTCACAGTTTGTTTCCTTTACATCAAAACGACCCCCTCCCTACCTTTACATCATAGTTTACCTCCTTTACATCATATTCACCCCCCCCCCCCCCCTTTCACATGACAGTCCTCTCCTTACATCTCAGCTCCCCCTTCACATCACAACCCCCTTCCTTTACTTCACAGCCCCTCACCTTTACGTCAAAGTTTGTTTCCTTTACATCAAAACGACCCCCCCCCCCTTTACATCATAGTTTACCTCCTTTACATCATATTCACCCCCCCCCTTTCACATGACAGTCCTCTCCTTACATCTCAGCTCCCCCTTCACATCACAACCCCCTTCCTTTACTTCACAGCCCCTCACCTTTACGTCACAGTTTGTTTCCTTTACATCAACGCACCCCCCCCCCCCCCTCCTTTACATCACAGCCCCCTTCCTTTACTTCACAGTTCTCTTCTTTTATATCAAAGTCCCCCCTTTGCATTACAGCCCACTTTCAACATCACAGCCCCCTTTAATAGTCCCCTTCTTACATCACAGCCCCCTCCTTTACTTCGCAGTCTCTTTCCCCCCTCCCCATAACATCACAGCCCCCCCTTACCATCACAGTCCCCACTTCACACCACAGTTTCCTTTTTTTACATCACAGCTCCTTCCTTACATTATAGCCCCCCCCCCCCAATTACAATACAACCCCCCTTTTACATCACAGTCCCCTTCCCACCCATTGCAAACCCCCTTTACACTACAGTCCCTTATTATGTCACAACCAACCCCTCCCCCTTTACATCACAGCCCCCCTTCACATGACAGTCCCCTCCTTACATCACAGCTCCCCCTTCACATCACAGCCCCCCTCCTCTACATTACAGATCCTCCCCTTCTCATCACAGTTTGTTTCCTTTACATCAAAGTACCCCCCCCCCCCCATTTACAGCACAGCCCAATCCTTTACATCACAATTCCCTTCCTTTATATCAAAGTCCCCCCTTTACATCACAGCCCCCCTTTTAATATCACAGCCCCCAGTACCTGTTCACATAATAGTCTCCTTCTTACAACACAGCCCACTCCTTTACTTCACAGTCCCCCCCCCCCTCCATAACATCACAGCCCCTCCTTACCATCACAGTCCCCACTTAACATCACAGTTTCCCTTCTTTACATCAAAGCACCCTCTCTTTATATCACAGCCCCTTCCTTACATTACAGCCCCAAATTGCAATATAGCCCCCCTTTTACATCACAGCCCCTTTCTATCACAAACCCTCCTTACATCACAGTTCCTCTTCATGTTACAACTTCCCCCCATCCTTTACATCAGAGCCCCCCTCTACATCATAGCCTTCTCCTTACATAACAACCCCCCTCTATTACAACACAGATCCCCCTTTTATATCACAGTCCCCCATAACATTGAAACCCCCCTTCCTTTACATCACAGTTGCTCCTCACACCTCAGACTCACATCACAGCCCCCTATCACATGGCAGCCCCCCTCCTTTACTTCACAGTCCCCTATCCCTCCCATTAAATTACAGTCTCTCTTCACACCGCAAACCACAGTTTACATCACAGTTCTTCTTCACTTCGCAGAATTCCCTTTTATATAACAGTTCCCCTTCACATTAAAGATCCCTGCTTTACATCACAGCCCCACTCCTTTACATCAACATCTCTTCACATCATAGTTCACCTCCTTTACATCATAGCCCCCATTTTACATCATATTCACCCCCCTCCTTTTCACATGACAGTCCTCTCCTTAGATCACAGCCCCCCTCTTTTACATCACAGCCCCTCACATTTACATCACAGTTTATTTCCTTTACATCAAAGCCCCCCCCCTTTCTTTACATCACAGTTCCCTTCCTTTATATCAAAGCCTCCCTTTACATTACAGCCCCCTTTCAACATCACAGCCCTAAGTCCCTCTTCACTTATTAGTCCCCTTCTTACATCACAGCCCCCTCCTTTACTTTGCAGCCCCCCCCCCCCCTTACCATCATCACAGTCCCAACTTCACATCACAGTTTTCCCCCTTTACATCACAGCCCCTCACCTTCACATCACCGTTTGTTTCCTTTACATCAAAGACCCCCCTTACATCACAGCCTTTTCCTTACATTACAACCCTCACACCTCAGACTCACATCACAGCCCCTAATCACATGGCAGTCCCCCTCGTTTACTCCACGGTCCCCTATCCCTCCCATTTAATTACAGTCTCTCTTCACACTGCAACCCACCCGTTACATCACAGTTCTTCTTCACTTCACAGAATTCCCTTTTATATCACAGTTCCCCTTCACTTTGAAGATCCCTGCTTTACATCACAGCCCCACTCCTTTACATCAACGACCCCTTCACATCACATAATCCCCCCGTACATCACAGTCCTACCTTATACAGCAGGGTGAAGGGAAAGAGGCACAGAAGGCATGGTCGAAGGGAGAGAGTTAACCAAGTGGGTGATTGGTTGCCTTGATGCAGGGTGGTCCTAGCAACCAATCATCTGCTTGTTAGTCTCCAATTGCAGATTGGAGCAGATGATTGGTTGCTAGGACCACCCTGCATCAAGGCAACCAATCACCCACTTGTTGGCTTGAAAAGTTTGACACTTCCTGCCCTCTGTCCAGACCTACTACAACTCCAACCCACTTCCCTGCTGTGAGGATGACAGCATTAGTAGCTGCGATGGCAGGGGGGACCCAAAAGAGATCACACAGGCTTTTGAATGGCGCAGATGCAATGGTCTAGATAAAACTGCCACTTGTTCGCTGGGTACACAATTACAAAAATTATTTTTAATATTTCTAAATATGCAGCTTTAATTTAAATAATATTGTTTGATCCTTAGCATTGAGATCCTTGTTCAGGCATTTCCTGTTATAGTGTGACAACACTGTCCCTGTTCTTCTGCGTTGTCAGCCTGTCACATGCGCGTTTTTAATGGCAACTACAAGTGGCCATTTCAGCGGGTATTATACAGGCATGGTCCTATTTTGTCACCATCTGGAAATCTGCCCTTTGAAATGCCATGAAGCTATTACTGGAGTGCATTCATATGGATAAGAAGTGGTAGCAGGAGATGAGTAGCACTGCAATGCAATACATGATAAAAAAAGAAACAATGTTAATTTATTAACAAAGGCAACTTTAGCAAGCATTGGAGCAAATTTATAAACTAGTGAATGTAACTTTCACCAAATGTTTAATGGTGATGAATCAATCACTGACATTGAAAACCCTGGCAATGGGAACATGTACCTGCCATACATGTTTAGTGAATGTTGGTAGAACTTATTAACATGGGTGTTCCATCGGACTCAATAAAAGATGGATCAAAACAGACTGCAATGAATCCCGATGGGAGACCGGATGTCAATGGATCTGGATCTGGGTACACCTGAGTCAGATCACATTTACTGGACCAAACTTGAAAAGCAATTTTAAATACCTGACCAGATATATGCAGATATAGGCATCCGGATGCCCATAGGAAATACAACGGTCCAAATTTCCTCCATCACGAGGTAGAGGAAAACCACAAACAGACAAGGATTTTGTATTTCATATCCATTTCTGTTCTGATCTAACTCATCAGTGGATAAGTCTAGAATTTCATGTTCAGACGGAATACTGGGTGTCCGTGTTTACTTTATATTTAATTTTTTGCCTTATATTAGATGCTGAGGGTTGGCCTTACATAGACATTGGCATCTTCTGCATTGTATTTTCCTTTTCTTACTATCCACTGACTGCTGGTCTGTACTTCCCTTGTAAGGGCAGATCCTTGGCTTGAAGGGTTCTGTGGAGCCCCTACTAGATCCACATTGCCGTGTGTGCTCCCATACTACTGGCTGATATCATTATACATACTGCCAGTGCTGGTAAGCAATCTGAGAATAATAAAGGCATTTCCTTATGAATTTCTGATTGAAAGTGACTTCCAAGGCCATGCATGCGCAGTGGTGCTTTGATTTATGGACCATGTTGTCCTGAGAAAGGATGTCTGTAGAAGAGACTGGAAGTTTGGGGAAATGGTGCTTAGGGACTCAGAGGGTATACCTGAATAAGAACTTATTTTCATGTGTGGCTATACTGCCACCCCCCCCCCCTGAAAAGTGATCCACAATGGAGAAGGAAGCATGATACCGAAAGACCAAAGCCACCTGCCTTTACTGCCCCCTGACCACCTGTATAAAGAGCTCTAAGTGTTTATGAACTTTTTGAGGAATTATGACATTGAGCAACATTCATGAACACTGATGTATTTAACAATAAAACACAAGCCTTTAGTAATACCCCAATTCACGAAGAGTCTTACATTTGCAGTTTATGATAAGAAAGTCTACCCAGTATGGGGTGAAGTGGAGAGGTACCAGAATGGACAGTACATGGTGGAGCTCCAGGATGGACAGTATATGGTGGAGCTCCAGGATGGACAGTACATGGTGGAGCTCAAAGATGGACAGTACATGGTGGAGCTCCAGGATGGACAGTATATGGAGGAGCTCCAGAATGGACAGTACATGGTGGAGCTCCAGGATGGACAGTACATGGTGGAGCTCAAAGATGGACAGTACATGGTGGAGCTCCAGAATAGACAGTACATGGTGGAGCTCCAGGATGGACAGTACGTGGTGGAGCTCCAGAATGGACAGTACATGGTGGAGCTCCAGAATGGACAGTACGTGGTGGAGCTCCAGAATGAACAGTACATGGTGGAGCTCCAGGATGGACAGTACATGGTGGAGCTCCAGGATGGACAGTACATGGTGGAGCTCCAAGATGGACAGTACATGGTGGAGCTCCAGGATGGACAGTATATGGAGGAGCTCCAGAATGGACAGTACATGGTGGAGCTCCAGGATGGACAGTACATGGTGGAGCTCAAAGATGGACAGTACATGGTGGAGCTCCAGAATAGACAGTACATGGTGGAGCTCCAGGATGGACAGTACGTGGTGGAGCTCCAGAATGGACAGTACATGGTGGAGCTCCAGAATGGACAGTACGTGGTGGAGCTCCAGAATGAACAGTACATGGTGGAGCTCCAGGATGGACAGTACATGGTGGAGCTCCAGGATGGACAGTACATGGTGGAGCTCCAAGATGGACAGTACATGGTGGAGCTCCAGGATGGACAGTACATGGTGGAGCTCCAGAATGGACAGTACGTGGTGGAGCTCCAGAATGGACAGTACATGGTGGAGCTCCAGGATGGACAGTACATGGTGGAGCTCCAGGATGGACAGTACATGGTGGAGCTCCAGGATGGACAGTACATGGTGGAGCTCCAGGATGGACAGTACATGGTGGAGCTCCAGGATGGACAGTACATGGTGGAGCTCCAGGATGGACAGTACATGGTGGACAGGATGGACAGTACATGGTGGAGCTCCAGGATGGACAGTACACGGTGGAGCTCCAGAATGGACAGTACATATTGGAGCTCCAGAATGGACAGTACATATTGGAGCTCCAGGATGGACAGTACATGGTGGAGCTCCAGAATGGACAGTACATGGTGGAGCTCCGGGATGGACAGTACATGGTGGAGCTCTAGAATGGACAGTACATGGTGGAGCTCCAGGATGGACAGTACATGGTGGAGC
The DNA here is from genome assembly GCF_965119305.1 of Pelophylax lessonae. NCBI lineage: Eukaryota > Metazoa > Chordata > Amphibia > Anura > Ranidae > Pelophylax > Pelophylax lessonae. The sequence goes on from NC_138779.1 coordinate 125,623,832, forward strand.
TCCAGGATGGACAGTACATATTGGAGCTCCAGGATGGACAGTACATATTGGAGCTCCAGAATGGACAGTACATGGTGGAGCTCCAGGATGGACAGTACATGGTGGAGCTCCAGGATGGACAGTACATGGTGGACAGGATGGACAGTACATGGTGGAGCTCCAGGATGGACAGTACATGGTGGAGCTCCAGAATGGACAGTACATGGTGGAGCTCCAGAATGGACAGTACATGGTGGAGCTCCAGGATGGACAGTACATGGTGGAGCTCCAGAATGGACAGTACATGGTGGAGCTCCAGAATGGACAGTACATGGTGGAGCTCTAGGATGGACAGTACATGGAGGAGCTCCAGAATGGACAGTACATGGAGGAGCTCCATAATGGACAGTACATGGTGGAGCTCCAGAATGGACAGTACATGGAGGAGCTCCAGAATGGACAGTACATGGTGGAGATCCAGAATGGACAGTACATGGTGGAGCTCCAGAATGGACAGTACATGGTGGAGCTCCAGGATGGACAGTACATGGAGGAGCTCCAGGATGGACAGTACATGGTGGAGCTCTAGGATGGACAGTACATGGTGGAGATCCAGAATGGACAGTACATGGTGGAGCTCCAAGATGGACAGTACATGGTGGAGCTCTAGGATGGACAGTACATGGAGGAGCTCCAGGATGGATAGTACATGGTGGAGCTCTAGGATGAACTGTACATGGTGGAGATCCAGAGTGGACAGTACATGGTGGAGCTCCAAGATGGACAGTACATGGTGGAGCTCTAGGATGGACAGTACATGGAGGAGCTCCAGAATGGACAGTACATGGTGGAGATCCAGAATGGACAGTACATGGTGGAGATCCAGAATGGACAGTACATGGTGGAGCTCCAAGATGGACAGTACATGGTGGAGATCCAGAATGGACAGTACATGGTGGAGCTCCAAGATGGACAGTACATGGTGGAGATCCAGAATGGACAGTACATGGTGGAGCTCCAAGATGGACAGTACATGGTGGAGCTCTAGGATGGACAGTACATGGAGGAGCTCCAGAATGGACAGTACATGGTGGAGATCCAGAATGGACAGTACATGGTGGAGATCCAGAATGGACATTACATGGTGGAGCTCCAGAATGGACAGTACATGGAGGAGCTCCAGGATGGACAGTACATGGTGGAGATCCAGAATGGACAGTACATGGTGGAGATCCAGAATGGACAGTACATGGTGGAGCTCCAGGATGGACAGTACATGGTGGAGCAGCTCCAGGATGGACAGTACATGGAGGAGCTCCAGAATGGACAGTACATGGTGGAGCTCCAGGATGGACAGTACATGGTGGAGCTCCAGAATGGACAGTACATGGTGGAGATCCAGAATGGACAGTACATGGTGGAGATCCAGAATGGACAGTACATGGTGGAGCTCCAGGATGGACAGTACATGGTGGAGCTCTAGGAGGGACAGTACATGGTGGAGCTCCAGGATGGACAGTACATGGTGGAGCTCCAGAATGGACAGTACATGGTGGAGATCCAGAATGGACAGTACATGGTGGAGATCCAGAATGGACAGTACATGGTGGAGCTCCAGGATGGACAGTACATGGTGGAGATCCAGAATGGACAGTACATGGTGGAGCTCCAGGATGGACAGTACATGGTGGAGCAGCTCCAGGATGGACAGTACATGGAGGAGCTCCAGAATGGACAGTACATGGTGGAGCTCCAGGATGGACAGTACATGGTGGAGATCCAGAATGGACAGTACATGGTGGAGATCCAGAATGGACAGTACATGGTGGAGATCCAGAATGGACAGTACATGGTGGAGCTCCAAGATGGACAGTACATGGTGGAGCTCTAGGATGGACAGTACATGGTGGAGATCCAGAATGGACAGTACATGGTGGAGCTCCAAGATGGACAGTACATGGTGGAGCTCCAGGATGGACAGTACATGGTGGAGCTCTAGGATGGCAGTACATGGTGGAGCTCCAAGATGGACAGTACATGGTGGAGATCCAGGATGGACAGTACATGGTGGAGCTCCAGAATGGACAGTACATGGTGGAGCTCTAGGATGGCAGTACATGGTGGAGCTCCAGGATGGACAGTACATGGTGGAGATCCAGGATGGACAGTACATGGTGGAGCTCCAGAATGGACAGTACATGGTGGAGCTCTAGGATGGACAGTACATGGTGGAGATCCAGGATGGACAGTACATGGTGGAGATCCAGAATGGACAGTACATGGTGGAGCTCTAGGATGGACAGTACATGGTGGAGATCCAGGATGGACAGTACATGGTGGAGATCCAGAATGAACAGTACATGGTGGAGCAGCTCCAGGATGGACAGTTCATGGTGGAGCTCTAGGATGGAGGACCCTGCCTGTGAAGTTGGTGACACAATGTAAAGTTATTTCTGTATAAAGTGACCTCCATGAAGCAGCTATGATGTGGGAAGGAAAGTGTGAAGAACTCAGGTGTGGAAGGCTGGGGACAAGTCTAAACAGGACCAACATTCCCAGCCATTGTTCAGTAGGGGCCCTCTGGGGAGGGGGCCACATGTGACTCAGTAGAACAGGTCTGGTGGCTCCTAGGAAGCAGAGTGTCAGCTCTGGGGACACGGATCGCAGATGAAAGCTTCTGGCCAGAGGGCTGGGCGCCGGCGTCTACTTCCCTGCCTGCACAAAGTATTATGAGAGGCCGAGCCTCCCCATCACTGACATCATACAGAGAGGGGAGGAGGGAGGCAGCCTGCCGGAGTCACAGAGGGAGGACAGGCGGCGCACAACACATCACAGTACTGAGTGACCGGAGACAACCGGAGACACCGAGTCCTGCCCGCCCGGGATGACACTCTGATCCCCTCCTCCCACTACTGTCTGTCCTAGCCGGGGAGTGCTGGATGTGGCTGCGGGAGAGCAGTCCCTGGAAGAGGGAACCGAGTCTGGATAAGTTGGTCGCTCTTCTTCTCCATAGGAGGATCTGATGCTGATCCGCTGGATTATGGCTCCCGGCTGGAGAGGACCGTGCCGCTGGCTGAGCTGCTGCCTGACTCTCACCCTGATGGCTTCAGTCTTCCAAGGTGAGGACAACCGTCACTTGTGTGTGCTCAGCCCGGGACAAGGCTGGGGGGAAGGAGACCCCAATGTCTGTGCTCAGCCTGGGACAAGGCTGGGGGGAAGGAGACCCCAATGTCTGTGCTCAGCCTGGGACAAGGCTGGGGGGATGGAGACCCCAATGTGTGTGCTCAGCCCGGGACAAGCATGGGGGGAAGGAGACCCCAATGTGTGTGCTCAGCCTGGGACAAGCATGGGGGGATGGAGACCCCAATGTGTGTGCTCAGCCCGGGACAAGCATGGGGGGAAGGAGACCCCAATGTGTGTGCTCAGCCTGGGACAAGCATGGGGGGATGGAGACCCCAATGTGTGTGCTCAGCCTGGGACAAGCATGGGGGGATGGAGACCCCAATGTGTGTGCTCAGCCCGGGACAAGCATGGGGGGAAGGAGACCCCAATGTCTGTGCTCAGCCTGGGACAAGCATGGGGGGATGGAGACCCCAATGTGTGTGCTCAGCCCGGGACAAGCATGGGGGGAAGGAGACCCCAATGTGTGTGCTCAGCCTGGGACAAGCATGGGGGGATGGAGACCCCAATGTGTGTGCTCAGCCCGGGACAAGCATGGGGGGATGGAGACCCCAATGTGTGTGCTCAGCCCGGGACAAGCATGGGGGGATGGAGACCCCAATGTGTGTGCTCAGCCCGGGACAAGACTGGGGGGAAGGAGTGTTCTATGGGGTGAGCCCCCTAGAACAAGCATGGGTGGATGGAGACCCCAATGTGTTGAGCCCCCTAGGATGGGGGGGGGGGGTTGAGTTGAGCCCCCCTAGGACAAGGACAAGGCTGGAGGGATGAAGACTTCTAGGAGGTGAGAGCCCCCTAGAACAAGCCAGAGTGGATAGAGACCCCAAAGTGTTTATCCCTCTAGGATGAGGTTTGGGGATGGAGACTTCTATGGGGTGAGCCCCCCCCCCCCCCCCCCCAGAACAAGCCTGGGTGGATGGAGACCCCAATGTGTTTATCCCTCTAGGATGAGGCTGGGGGATGGAGAAGTCTATGGGGTGAGCCCCCCTAGAACAAGGCTGGATGGATGGAGACTTCCATGTGCTGAGCCCCCTAGGACAAGGACAAGGCTGGGGGGATGGAGACTTCTATGGGGTGACAGTCCCCTAGAACAAGCCTGGGTGGATGGAGACCTCCCCATGTGTTGAGCCCCCTAGGATGAGGCTGGAGGGATGGAGATTTATATGGGGTCAGCCCCCCTAGAACAATACTGGGTGGATGGAGACTTCCATATTTTGAGCCCCCCTTGAGCTCCCTAGGATAAGGCTGGGTGGTTGGAGACTTCCATGGGATGAGCCCCCTAGAATATGGCTGGGTGGTTGTATACTTCCATGGGATGAGCCCCCCAGGGATAAGGCTGGGTGGATGGAGACTTCCATGTGATGAGCCCCCTAGGATAAGGCTGGATGGTTGGAGACTTCCATGTGATGAGCCCCCTAGGATAAGGCTGGATGGTTGGAGACTTCCATGTGATGAGCCCCCTAGGATAAGGCTGGATGGTTGGAGACTTCCATGTGATGAGCCCCCTAGGATAAGGCTGGATGGTTGGAGACTTCCATGTGATGAGCCCCCTAGGATAAGGCTGGGTGGATGGAGACCTTAATAGGATGAGCCCCCTAGGATAAGGCTGGGTGGTTGGAGACTTCCATGTGATGAGCCCCCCAGGGATGAGGCTGGGTGGTTGGAGACTTCCATGGGATGACCCCCCCAGGGATGAGGCTGGGTGGATGAAGACCTTAATAGGATGAGCCCCCCAGGACAAGGCTGAGTAGATGGAGAATTCCATGAGATGTGGGGTCAGGATTGAGGATGCAGCAGCCAGAGCTCTGCATCTGTAATGGGAAGTCCCAGCACTATATTTATTCTATAGACTTTATATGACAAGTCTGGGAATTGTACACTTATGCTGCATGCACATGGACCATTGTGCTTTTAATATCGACACCAAATAATCCCTTCACATATAGTTGCATGTAATAGCGACTGAATATCCAGATTTGAAGCATTGTGCAATAATAAGCGATTAATTGCTACGGTACATGTTCCATTGTTTCTTATGTACAGTGATCATTTGCTAAACGCTAACATTTAATCACCACATTTAGTAGCACCATCAAAAATCACCCCTGCCTGCCTAGCCTTGCCCTATTCTTTGGTCTGCCAGAGATGTAAGGGACAGATACAGTGACAACTACACTTTAAATCTGTGAAATTTTGGCTGTGTGATGTCATGAGATAATGGTCAGAGACACATTGATGGAGGGGGGGGGGGGTGTCTGCTGTACATTCAGAGGTCTGAATTCTGCAACAAGTAGTTTAATGCAGAGAATGCAGCTATAGAGGTCTGCGTCCGATCACCGTTTGTGTCCACCAACTCACATGTGTCTATAGAAGTATTAGATGTGTTATAGAAGGATCTAGCATGGATCTATGTGCAGATGTGTAATCTTGGGTCTAGCACTGGGTCCATTGGATGAACTGGGAGAAGGGTGCTTGGAAAATAAATGTAGAGGTAATATTTCAGCTCTTTGTGATGTGACCCTTCTTGGGGGAGGGAGGGTAGAACATGCAGTGCCAACCAATATGGAGAATGAGACCTCCCTCCTCGCTCCACAATAACATCAACATGGAAAGGGGAAGCTGTGCCTGGGGTCCATGGCTGTGTCTGACATGAGGACAGACTGGAGCAGACTTCATTTTTGCTGGGAGGCCATGCGGTGGATTTAATTGGAGAGCCGAATGAACGGGAAGCTGTATCTGCCACATACAACCCCCCCAGCTGTCTGATCTGCCAGCTTGCAGCAAACTTTACTTCCACCCTGTGAGACTGAGAACAAAGTCATTCCATGAGAAAGGCAAATTCTATTAGGACGAGATCATGGAGGAAATGAAAGCCTGAGTTAACGTCTCCCTTTATGTTGGAGATCTAGTATGTAGCTGCTCTGCTTTGTTTCAGATCTGATTCAATGTATCCTCTAACTCAGACCTTGTGACTCAAACAGAGAGGAAGTTGGGGCTGAGCACTAGAAAGTGATGTGCAGACATGGCAGTGTTTAGAGGGCTGGGAAGGTATAAAGGACGTCGTTCTTGGTTTCTGATGTTCAAACTCGATTGAGGTTTGAAAAACAAAAAACTAAAACTCCTCCCTTGCAGTGGTGCTGTGCCCGCACTGCAAGGGTTAACTGCTCGTCCCTGTCTAGAGGATGGGAAGAGCAGATTTACTTACCCCATTCGCTACTCCTGCAGGCTTCGCTTTGCTGCTAGACTGGTCATTGCAGCGTCTTCTGCCCAAGGCAGGGTTTCTCAACCAGGGCTCCTCCAGAGGTTGCTAGGGGTTCCTTGAGCAATGAGCAAGTTCTGCCTCCCAGATGAGTTCCCCTGACACCAAGGCAATGGTTCTCAACCAGGGTCCCTCCAGAGGTTGCTAGGGGTTCCTTGAGCAATGAGCAAATACTGCCTCCCAGATGAGTTCCCCTGACACCAAGGCAATGGTTCTCAACCAGGGTTCCTCCAGAGGTTGCTAGGGGTTCCTTGAGCAATGAGCAAGTTCTGCCTCCCAGATGAGTTCCCCTGACACCAAGGCAGTGGTTCCCAACCAGGGTTCCTCCAGAGGTTGCTAGGGGTTCCTTGAGCAATGAGCAAATACTGCCTCCCAGATGAGTTCCCCTGACACCAAGGCAGTGGTTATCAACCAGGGTCCCTCCAGAGGTTGCTAGGGGTTCCTTGAGCAAGTTCTGCCTCCCAGATGAGCTCCCCTGACACCATTGATCTTTTTAGCTATCTGGAAGAAGGTAATTCTTCCCAATGTCCTCAAGTGTAAGGAGCATTCATCCCACTGACCGTCACACTAATGTATCATGAGTTGTAAATACAGTAAAACCTTGGTTTGAGAGCGCTTTGCAAGACAAGCAAATCTTTAAAATAAATTTTGACTTGATATACAAGTAGCGTCATGTCACAACTGGGTATAAAAGAGAAGAGGGGCGCCTCTAAGTGTAGCAATATGGTTACATTTAATGATGTTCAATATTTAGCAGCTCACATGGTTGATGATTAAAACAGGCACATCTAAGGCTGGCCATACACTATACAATTTTCTTGTTCAACTTTCCTTTAGATTTACCAAAACCATATAATATGAGGTCAAACCTAAACACTTTCAATTTGTATGCAGTCATGCATGCCCTTGCACTACATAGTTATAGGTAAATCTAAAGGAAATTGAATAAGAAAATTGTATAGTGTATGGCCAGCCTAAGTATGCAGGCATCCGGGGTAAAGCTGTCCACATAGACCATCCTCTGCACTGCCATCATCACACCCTTCCACGCTGCGCTCCACGAGCAATTCAAAGTCTCGCTTTCAGATCACTCTACTGCAGGGTAGTCTTCCCAATCATGATTGCAGACTGACAGTGGTGAGAGCCAGTAGTTCAGAAGATAGTCTATGTGGACAGCTTTACCCCGGATGCCAGCATACTTAGATGTGCCTATTTAATCATCAACCATGTGAGTTACTAAATGTTGAACCTTCATTAAATGTCCCCATATTGCTACACTTAGAGGCGCCTCTTCTCTTTTATACTCTGTAGCTCCTGCTGGATTTTGCTTCTAATCCCCTAGTGGAGGCTGCCATTTGTGGATAGACATTTTATGATGACACAACCTATCACATTGCTATAATCTTTGTATATGGACTATAAACTGAAGGACTTATGAATAAATGGTTGTGGAATGAATCATCTGAGTTTCCATTATTTCTTCTGGGAAAATTCCCATTGATATAAGAGTGCTTTGGATTACAAGCATGTTTCCGGAACGAATTATGCTCGCAATCCAAGGTTTTACTGTATACCGTAATCATTTGGTTCCTCTGTGTTGAAATGGTTGAGAAAGGCTGCTCTAAGGTCTTCTGATGTCATCAAGACCTGTGTAGGAGCCAAAGCCCTGCATTGGACGTGAGGACACTGATAGACAGTCCACCGCCTGGAACACCGGGTAGGGAAAAGCGCTTTCACTGTCCCCTAGACTAAATGAGCGTTAACTCTTGCAGTGCACTTGCATTTTTAGGTTTACTGGAGTTGGGCTTTAGGGCTGCTAAACCCACCTCAAATTTTAGGCAATTCCTCCGAATTGGCTGAAACTGGAGACGTGACAATAAAAGTCGATTTTTCAGTCGACTTTTGTCAAAGGAATTGGTTGGAAAGTTCTCAGAAGAACAATACCTACTCCCAATCAGGTGCAGCCACTGCAGCAGGCTAGCAGAAAACTATAGCCGGCAAAGGAGATTGCTCCATCAGTGCTGTTTTACATGGATGTAGGTATCTGATTTCTTTTGTTCAGCCCATGGGATAAGAGAACAAAATCTATGTGTGTATGTGGAGTCCAAAATAAGTATGTGTAGGGCTTCCTCTACATAGCAGCACTTCTGTGCAGTAGTGTGCAACCTAAGCAGAGGTACACGTCACAAATCTGTACATATACAGTATGTAAGGCACTTTCATTCATGTTTATGTGCAATTGTCTCTGGCCATTGAAATGTTCATTGGTGATTCTCTAAAAATTATGTAAAATGCATGAAAACAAGTGAGATTCACATATTTACGTGTGTGTTTTCATGCATTTTAAGCTGGCCATACATTTAGGCCCCATTCCTGCTACGCGGTTTCCAGGGAGTGTTTTGCATGCGATTTTGCCTGTCACATAGGGCCAGCCTATTCACTTGAATGGACTGCCATACACGTGTTTGTCGCCCAAAAAGAAGCTCCTGCAACGTTTCGTCAACAAGCTTCACGTGATTTTATAAAGGAGAGGTATGCAATGATTGCTAAAAGACAATCACAGCAGAATCTCTTCACGTTTGGGGTGCCATTAAGGTATAATGGCACCCAAACGCGTGTTGTGCTGCAAACACTGCGCAAATTTGGAAATGCAGGCAGAATCACTGCAATTTTGCTTGCAAATCCAAATCGTGAAGTGTGAATGAAACCTTCGATTTTTCTTTTCCAGCCTCATGGACTGAACAAGAGAGATCAATTGATTACCCTATCCATGCTAAACAGCATTCTGACAGCCAGCACCAGCAGCTGCCAGTATACCCGAGTAATGGCTGCATCTGATTGGATGGATGCAAGCACTGTTCAGCCAAAACATTTTCTGTCCAGTTCCTTAAAGTCTCAGAATAAAGGATGTTGGAAGGTAGGATGCCAACCAGGCCTATCATGGTCAGTTGATCAGGAACCATCCAAAATCACTCTGTTTGTGGCCAACTTTAGTGGCATCACAGCAGCACAAGGCACATTTACTAAAAGTAGAGAGTGCAAAATCTGGTGCAGCTCTGTATAGAAACCAACCAGCTTCTTCAGCTTGTTCAAATAAGCTGTGACCAGAAAAAAAAAAAGGAAGCTGAATGGTTTCTATGCAAAGCTGCACCAGATTTTGCGCTCTTCAGTTTTAATAAATCAACCCCAATGTGGCATTCCACAGTGACATCATGGGCTGATAGTAAAATGATCCTCGGGGGGGGGGGGGGGGGGGCTGGCTAATTTAGATATGACTGCCATCATTGCTTGTCTGAGATACCCATTTGAAGATCACCAATATGATCTGCTATTACTGAGTTGACTGATTTAACCTCTTACCAACCGTGTAATGCAGGAGAAGTGGGCCTTAATGCCCAGCTGCTGCACATGTGTGTCCATGGTGGTCTAAGATTTTGGTTGCTGAGAGTGCGCTCACTGCATGCACACTGACAGCTCTCAATCATGTGACTGCTGTGAGAGCCAATCACAGAGGTCACATATTGCAGAAGCTGGGCCACCTTCCAGGCATTAAAGCCCAATTAATCGGCTACTTTTGTGTAAATCGGTTACTAGTGTGTAAAGTGCAGTGACCCAAAGTTACATAGTTACATAGTAGTTGAGGTTGAATAAAGACAACAGTCCATCCAGTTCAACCTGTGTAGGTGTGTGTGGACGTATTCATTTCCCATACCCCTGAATGTTTTGATCTTGAAGATGTATGTCCAAGAGTCTTTTAAAAGTAGCCATACTGCCTGCAGTTACCACCTTTTGTGGAAGAGCGTTTCACAATCTTATTGACCTTACTGTAACAAACCCCTTGCGTAGCCTAAGGTTAAATCGCTTCTCCTCTAGTCGCATTATATGGCCTTGTGTCCTCTTACATTCCTTGCGACTGAAGCATATTTTTTCTATGCTGAGATCACCGTTGAGGTATTTGTAAATGGCTATCATGTCCCCTCTCAGGCGTCTCTTCTCTAGGGAGAATAAATCAAGCGCTTGTAAACGCTCCTCATAATTTAGGTCCTCCAATCCCCTAACTAGCTTAGTTGCCCTTTGGACTCTTTCCAGTTCCAGCTTTCCAGTTCCAAGTAGCCAGTCTGAATTTATTTTCCACATTTTTTACTACTGTACAATGCACAGAAATCTGGTTGCCATGAGCTACTGCATCATCCTGATATTGATAGGGATAAGGCCTGCATACTACTACAGCAAAAAGAGAGGGTTGTGCAAGGGTGCTAATTATACAGTGGCCATCAGCACCAGATATTAAATAATTGATAAAGATTGCATAGTTAAACTACTGGTGAAAACTGGACTTTATATGGTACAACAACATTAGGATTGCAATAGACTAAACAAACAAGGCTATTAGCAGAGATATAATTGGGAATAAAACTGCACAAACTGAAAACTACATAATTATTGAAGGTACACAGCATAAGAATACAATACCATTACCGGATGTAAGTAACAAAGCAAACAGTCCAAAATTGGCGCTGAGCATGAATTACCTATTATTCTATAAAAATGACTGCTGTACTAGTGATAAGACTGAGACAAAACAAATGTAGCCTATAGGATGTGTAGCACGTGCTAATAAAGCACTTGTAGCCTACATGCTAATGCAATGACAAGGATATGGGAAAAGAAGCTAGAGAGCATCATCTACATACAAAATACTACAGTAGGATCACCAGCAATATTTTGGGCTATAGGCACCTCTGTCTGTGTTTAACCACTTAAACATTTCTTTTGTTATGGACATGCATAATCAGCTTGAACCACCTTTTTTTTTTTTTTTTTTTTGCTTTTTCATACTGTGTACCATCTCTAATCATGTAATTCTTAATGTACCAGCCTGTGCAATCCTGTTTGGTATACTATTATGTTTCTGATTATAATCATCCTTATTGTAATCATGTTAAACCATATAAAGGCATTTTTTTTTGTTGCAATTTAAGCTAATGGTATACTATTATGCTTTTATTGTATAATTACTACACTTTGCCTATCACTGATGCTCTTTCCACTGCCTGCCGACTAAACCAGAAAGCATCAGAGGATAAGTGAAGGGACACTGGAATTGGCTTACTGTAACAATGGGATTCCATTAGTAAAGGTACTGTCAGGATTGTTTCATAGTACAAAGCCCACTCTGCAGAGTGTAATAACCTGTAACAACCGATCAATAATCACATTTCATTGTCTTGCCTGCTGTAAACGGATAAAAGCTGCAAATGGTTGTTCTGGGTTACTGCACTTGGCGTATAAATAGTTGAAAAATAAAAGCAAGGAACCTGTGTGGTTTCAATGGTTTTAATGGTTTCCCAGTTTCAAGTGACCATGAAAATGGTGCAGGAATCAGTCTACTGGTGCTGCAGTGATTTTGATTGATTTTCACTACAATGTCAATTGTTTGGTGGCTCCTAACTGAAAATTAAATGCAGCTATGGGTGTCATATTGCTGTATTTGACAGGCGATGGAAAACTCCAATATTGAGGTATGTAGCCTCATGTTAGAGGGTTAGAGGATGAAAATATGCTGGGTGTCAAATACTTGATGTTCTTCCACGCCCAAGGTGCCACATGCAGCCTGCCATACAAGTGAACACGACCATACTCCTATAAACACAGGTGCCCCAGTGTTTATCCACGCATGCTAGTACAATTGTATGCACATGCGTGGGAAAACGATGCAAAAAAGCATAGGCGTTTACAAAAGTATGGCCACATAAGCCATTTACTTGTATGGCAGGCTGTGGCTCTCTGGGTGCGGGTAATAAGGCCTCATGTACACTGCAACTTGTAAACGGCCGTTTAGGAGCAGTTGGGCGTTTTTTTCAGAAGCCCCTGAACCCACCTCTATGTTATCTTATCTGTCCATGTACACTGGGTCGTTTACAGTCATTGTTCAGGATGTTCAGAACGTGTGTTTACCGGCGTTTCAAACGCAAAAACGCGACCGAACGTGATCACCCGCGTTTAGCGCTCACGTTTTTTCCATTTTAAAGGGGAATGATTTTTTGACCTCTAGAAACGGTTCTGAGCGAAAACGCCCGCTAAATGCTGCTGCAAATGCGACACAATGGACGTTTTAAACGTCCTTTAAATTCCAGCGTTCAAGGGACTTTTTAAAATGTCCCGTGTTCATGTAGCCTAACACCCCGAAATTTCCACCTAGCATATTTTCAGACTCTCACTGTCCAGCGTATATAGTCCTAGAAGTCTTCCCTTTTTATCATTGTGTCATACTCTCCCTGAGTGTAGGGGAGTATCCACTCTGTTATGCATATATGCCTATCTTATCGTTTGATCTAACGCTATATAAACAGCTCGGGAGAATTGTACGTTTTTATTTCAATCCATAAATTCATGACCGTATTTCTGCTTCAAGAGATAAGGCAGAAAGGTCCATATAAAGAGAATTCTTTGATTAATCAGCCTTAGAATTATTTCCCATGGTGTATAAGGCAGCAATACACACAGAGCACATATTATTAACATAGATCCACTAATGAGCCAAATATGAGAACTCTTTCATTAATTAGAGGAATGTATGGTATAAAAGTGCAGGCTCTTTCTTAACTCCTCTTTGGCCTCTACAGGTAGGGATGTACAATTAATGATGCACCTTGCACACTATTTGGAGGAGGTGTGACAAAGATGTTGGGTAAATTAGTGGGAAATAGAGTGCCATTAATTCAATGTAATGAAGAAAGTGAGCTCCAGGGGATAAGAGGACCTTATTTACAAGAGGTCATGTTTAGTAGTAGAAGTATGCTTGCAGGAGAAATGCATATTGTAGCTTTAAGTAATCCGTGCCCTGCGGAAGTATTCAGGATGTGGACCAGTTGGCTCATTTTACTGACTTACAGCTCCTCCTCTGAAATTTCATTCTTTGGGTTCTTGGCTTCTTCTTCCAGGCAGATGTGCTACAGGCAGTTCTTGTTAGTTGGATGACACTTGCACTCTGCAATTTGTTTGGCAATTCACTTATTACTGTATACAAACAGTGTAATTAATCTTGTCAATAGATTTTAAGGCTTTTTTTTTCCTAATAAAAACATGGCAACAAAAAATAACAATGTTTGAGTTGTATTACTAAACAAAAATGTAACAAAAAAAAACAAAATATCAACAAAGCTTGTTTAAGTGAAAAGATTGGTCAAGGGCTTGCAGCAGCCTTTCTCAACCAGGGTTCCATGGAAATCTATTGTTCCTCTAGAAATTTCAGAGGGCTTCTCTAAGAAATGAGCAGTTTCTTACTCACAAGTTACTATTGACGTCGATCAAATATCTATTTGGAAGGGGAACATTCTTCACCAATGTAAGGGGGGTCCTCTTCTTACTGACTTTTTCGCTGACCACCAATGAAAGTCCTTTTCCCTCTGGCCACCAGTCTATGAAGGCTCTTCTCAGACCACCTATGTATGGGTAATATTTCACTGGTCACCATTGTAAGGGAGCATTTTAACCACTGAACAATTTAAGAAGTATTTTAATCACTGATCACTAATGTAAGGGGGCCCTTCCCTTACTGAATCTCTCCCAGTGGCCACCAATGTAAGGGAGCCCTCCTTATTCTACTGGCTACCAGTCTATGAAGGCTCCTCTCCTCTGGCCACCAATGTAAAGGAGCCCTCCTTCTCCTACTGGCTACCAATCTATGAAGGCTCCTCTCCTCTGGCCACCAATGTAAAGGAGCCCTCCTTCTCCTACTGGCTACCAGTCTATGAAGGCTCCTCTCCTCTGGCCACCAATGTACGGAGCCCTCCTTCTTCTACTGGCTACCAGTCTATGAAGGCTCCTCTCCTCTGGCCACCAATGTAAAGGAGCCCTCCTTCTCCTACTGGCTACCAGTCTATGAAGGCTCCTCTCCTCTGGCCACCAATGTAAGGGAGCCCTCCTTCTTCTACTGGCTACCAGTCTATGAAGGCTCCTCTCCTCTGGCCACCAATGTAAAGGAGCCCTCCTTCTCCTACTGGCTACCAGTCTATGAAGGCTCCTCTCCTCTGGCCACCAATGTAAGGGAGCCCTCCTTCTTCTACTGGCTACCAGTCTAAGAAGGCTCCTCTCCTCTGGCCACCAATGTAAGGGAGCATTTTAACTACTGACCACCAATGTAAAGCAGCATTTTAATCACTAACCATCATTATAAGGGAGCATTTTAACCGCTGACTACTAGTTTAGGGAGCAATTTAATTCCTGGCCAATGTAGGGGAGCCCTTTTCTTACTGACTTTCCCCATGGCCACCAATGTAAGGAGGTCCTTCTCCCACTGGTTACCAGTCTAAAGCAGGCATTAGACAGTGCCACGGGTTGCAGTAAAGAAAATCACAGTCAGTGATGATGTGGGAATCCCTCCAGCAGAGCTATTGTGTTCTGGCGGCAGAGCCATCCCAGGCGGGAGAACACGCAGTGATTATAGCTAGTAACTATGGCCACTGGCAATAATCTTATGAAAAATCTGACAGGCTGGTTGTACGCAAGTTGATCAGCCTGCCTATACATGGTTTCGAATCTCGGTCGGCTCTTTCTGAATCGGGTAAGGTTTGAATCGTCAATGATCGTCTTAATAAGGCTCCACTCCTCTCTCCTTTAGCCACTGGCCACCAATGTAAGGGAGCATTTTAACCACTGGCAACCAATGTAGGGGGGCATTTTACTGCAAATAAGAACAAAGAAAAGGGCGCACCAGCCTAGCGCATTATCCCCAGTGGGCTTCTAATAAAATGAATTTAAAATCAGCTACTCACAAACATGCGAAATTATCCAGCATATCAATTCCATAGAGCAACATCCTTGTTAAAGGTCCAATGTCTCGTGGAGACGAAGGGCTGATGCGTTTCGAGGCCATGCCTCTTACTCAGAGCCTGAATGTAAACATGAATTTGGACTTGCAGCAGTGGATTACTATTTAAAATCTAGTAACCTGCATCCTCTCCAAGCAGAGTTTTTGGTTGATCCAATAAGTTACACGCTGAATCACAATTACTTTGTTTACCTGGATGAGTATTATGGGCAGACCAGGGGCACTGCTATGGGCGCTCGGTTTGCTCCCAGTTATGCAAACCTCTTTTATGGGGTACTGGGAGGACCGATACATATGGAATAACAACCCCTACAGAGCCCACCTGGCACTTTATGCTAGATACATTGATGATATACTGATCATCTGGGACGGTACAGTTGAAGAGTTGAAAGGATTTATTTCACATTGTAGTACCAATTCCTTTGAAATATCCTTCACCCATGTGATGGATGATAACCATCTAGTCTTCCTTGATCTGGAATTGCGAGCTGCTCAGGATGGGGGTATTATTTCTAAGACTCATTTTAAACCTAGTGGAAGAGTAACCATCATCCTAGGTGGATCAGGAACGTACCCTATGGCCAATTCTGCAGACTACAGAGGACCTGCACTAGAGTTGCAGATTATGAAGAACAGGGCCAGGTCTTGAGGAATAGATTTCTGGAAAAAAGGATATAAAGCGAGCCTCATTGACGAAGCCTACAAAAAGGCAAAAGCCCGCTGGGGATAATGCACTAGGCTGGTGCGCCCTTTTCTTTGTTCTTATTTGCAATGTTTTGTTGACCACCCCGGTCGTAGAGGGCAGCAAAGCTTAGCCATAGTGGATGCCAAGTGTGAGTTCCGGGATAGAGGCAGCCTGAGGACCTGGTTCTGAGCACAGGAGCAGGGTTCTCAGCATCACAATTTTCATTTCAGGGGGGCAGTTTACTACTGGCCACCAATGTAAGGGAGAATTTTAACCACTGACCATCAATGCAAGGGGAAATTTTAACCACTGGCAACCAATGCAAGGGAGCATTTTAACCACTGGCCACCAATGCAAGGGATAATATAACCACTGGCCACCAATGCAAGGGAACATTTTAACCACTGACCACCAATGTACGGGAGCATTTTAACCACTGGCCATCAATGTAAGCGCAATTGAATCACTGACCACCAATTTAGGGAGCTTTTTAATTCATGGCCAATGTAGGGGAGCGCATTTCCTACTGACTCTCTCCATGGCCACCAATGTAAGGAGGTCCCTCTCCCACTGATCTGCATAAGAAGGCATTTTTCCGCTAAGCACCAATAGAAGGGAGCATTTCATTGACCACTAATGTAAGGTGGCACTACACTGACTGCTAATGTAAGGGGGCACTTTTACACTGACCATGATGGTAAGTGGGCGTTTCTGTGTGGGAAAACCACAAATTTCACAAATTGCAACTATTTTATTTCCATTATTAATTGTTTTATTCCATTATCATTAGAAAAAGCAAATTGTTGTTTAGAACAACCCTAGGTATAAAGTGCTTCAATCATATCTCCTTACTCTTTTATTGAATATTCTGTTGCAATGTACTGTTTGCATGTCCCATCAGCTGGGCAGTAGATATAGCAATTATTAGCAGGATGCCCTGAGAACCTGAATGCTATTTCAAGGGTTCCTGTGTGTTAGGCTGGCTTAAATCCTATTGCAAAGTGGCAATATATTTTTATTAAAATATTACCCAGCTTGGGATTCCTTAGTTGTTTTAAACTGACACTGAATTATTTTTTTCAAAATGATGTGCTCAGGTTTTACTGTCTATTGATAATATTATAACATTCCAGTTAACCAAAGTGATGCATTATCAATGCTGAAAAAGCCATGTGTAGTCAAGTTTAGTAAATAAGAATATATTACAGTGTGTTGCAGGCCTTTGACACCGTATCATGAGTGACTAGCATGGGAGCACTTCTCAGTAAAGTATCCTGGGCAAATAATTCAAGGTTTTAATAACGATGTATTCTAATGCTGTATATAAAGAGCACCGCATAATGACAATGAAAGGCATGTGCTGCTGTGCCAATGCTTCCTGGTGGGTTGATTGGGGCAGACGTCTCTGCAGTTGTCATGACAAACATATCCAATCAGCCGAGGTTGGTAAACTCCCTCGTTTTATTCCCCTGACAGTCCCGGTCATACATCTGTGTGTAACCCTCTGCCTCCTTTGTATGACAGAAGAGACGGATGCTCTGCATCCACACTGCAGTTCTCTGCTGCGACCCAGCGTCTAAAGCCGAGAGGATGAGAAAGTACGCAGGCTAAGTTTTTCATCTGTGACTGAATCCAATCAGCGTCGTAAAGAACCGCTGTTTATGGGTTCTTGATACCAAGTGTCAAGGTGCTTAAGAGGCATAGATTTAAAATAATTCACTTGTCTCATGGCGCTTGTCTGTTTCACTCAATTAAACTGAAAACGGACTGCTGTGCATCTGGATTGCAGAACCACAATTACTAAATTTAGCAATCATGATGTAGCAGAGGTTGACAACTGGGTTTTCGATGAATCCTTCCAACACGTATCCGCTAGTACGGTTTATAGAGTTATCACACAGCCAATCAATTCTTTTAAACAAAGCCCGCATACGGAAAAAATTGTTCTAAATCAGATGCAGTTTGTTTTATGTAAATGTTACTGCAATCCAGATTCGGCATGCAGGGGTGAAAAGTATTGTCTTTTTTTGATCTAAAAATAAAAAAAACGTGTTCTGTTTAGCCAGGGTGTGCAAAATTGTAATGTTCTAATCAATTATGGTTCCATTCAACCGTGTTCTAATTTGATGGTGCTTATAGACATGAAGTGGTGCGTACATGAACTAAGGTCTATTGATTTCGTTTGTACAGCTCTTCCGAACAAAATCAGCTTTTTGTGCTGACAGTTCATATAGACGTGAAGACAAAACAGGAGACTGGACTTGCTCGGCTTTAACGTTATAACAGATTGCAGCTCTGATCTCCATGGGGGAAGCTTGGTTTATATAAGTACATAATGCTGGTAGGGTATAGACAAATCATACACAATGGACGGGTGCATATTCTTGGATTAGACAGATGGATGCTGGATTAGACTGCTTGAGGATAACAGCAGTGTCATACTGCACACCCTATGCAGGCGATACCTAGAGATACAGAAAGGCAGAGTCTTCTGGATGGAAGTGGCGACAGATAGATTGTGTCAAGTTTCTGATAAGTGTAGTTATTATCAGGTTTACAGAGACAGCGCTTCCTAACATAATACAAGTACATGCAGGACTATGGCAGCGTGCCATAAACACTGCAAACATGGGTGTAGTTATTACATCTCTGTCCCCAAACACAATAAAGGACGGCTTACACACATGGGAGATGCAAAATGCACCGTCTGTATGAAGGCATTGTACTGCGATTAGATTGTCATATACATTTTCACTGGAAATATAGCTTGTATAGGCAGCACATTGTGTTTTGATATTGTTTACTGTCATTGCTTCATTCTTTCCAAGAAAATCATGATATGAAATATACACTGCTCAAACAAAAAAAAAAAAAAAAGGAACGATTTTTAATCAGAGTATAGCATCAAGTCAAATAAACTCCTTGGATATTAATCTGGTCAGTTAGGTAGCAGAGGGGGATGTTGATCAGTTTCAGCTGCTTTGACGTTGATGAAATTAACAACAGGTGCACTAGATGGGCAACAATGAGAGAACCTCCAAAACAGGAATGGTTTTACAAGTGGAGAGGCCACTTACATTTTTTTCCATACTCCTCTTTTCTGACTGTTTTGCATTTGGCAAGGATCAGTGTCACTACTGGTAGCATGAGGCGATAACTGGACCCTATAGAGGTTACACAGGCTGGCCAACTCCTCCAGAATGGCATATCAATACGTGCCAGAAGGTTTGCTGTGTCTCCCAGCACAGTCTTAAGAGCATGAAAGAGATTCCAGGAGACAGGCAGTTACTCTAGGAGAGCTGGACAGGACCATAGAAGGTCCCTAACCCATCAGCAAGACCGGTATAGGGTCCTTTGTACAAGGATAACAGGATGAGCAGTGCCAGAGCCCTACAAAATGACCTCCAGCAGGCCACTGGTGTGAATGTCTCTGACCAAACATTTAGAAATTGACTTCATGAGGATGGCCTGAGGGCCGGACGTCCTCTAGTGGGTCCTGTGCTCACTGTCCAGCACCTTGGAGCTTGATTGGCATTTGCCATTGAACACTAGAATTGGCAGGTCTGCCACTGGTGCCCTGTGCTCTCCACGATGAGAGCAGGTTCATTCTGAGCACATGTGACAGACGTGAAAGGGTCTGGAGAAGCCATTGAGAACGTTATGCTGTATGATGGTGTATTGGTTTGGTGGTGGGTCAGTAATGGTCTGGGGAGGCATATCCATGGAGGGACGCACAGACCTCTACAGGCTAGACAATGGCACCCTGACTGCCATTAGGTATCGGGATGAAATCCTTTCACCCATTGTTAGACCCTACGCTGGTGCAGTGGGTCCTGGTACACGACTATTCCCGGCCTCATGTGACATAAGTATGCAGCCAGTAACTGGAGGATAAAGGAATTAATACCATTGAATGGCCCCCATGTTTGCCTGACCTAAATCCAATAGAACACCTCTGGGACATTTTGTTTCGGTCCATCTGAAGCCGCCAGGTTGCAACTCAGTCTGTTCTGGAGCTCAGTGATGCCCTGGTACAGATCTGGGAGGAAATACCCCAGGACACCATCTGTCGTCTCATTAGGAACATGGCCTGATGTTTTCAGGCATGCATACAAGCACGTGGGGTCCATAAAAACTACTGACTACCATTTTGAGTTACTGCAATGACATTTCAGCAAAATGGACCAGCCTGCTGCATCATAGCTTCACTTTAATTTTCGGGGTGTCTTTAAATTCAGCCCTCTGTAGGTTGAAAATTTTCATTTACATCAAACAATGTGGCATCCTTTCGTTACCCAATCCATATCAGTATAGATATCCAGCATGATATTTTTCCCCATTGAGATCGGATGTGTTTTCAAAGTATTCCTTTATTTCTTTGAGCAGTGTATTATCCGTATTAGTAACCCTTGTTATATCTAGTTCATTGTCCTATAGGAGTTGATAGCAGTCGCACTGTATAACTCAATTAGAAGAATTTATTTGCATGTGACCAAGCTATCACACCCAGTTACCTGCCATTGAAAAGCATACCACAACCCCTGCCATTCCTTTCAGACAGCAAAAGGCTCTTGCACACAAGTAAATTCCAGCATTGCATGATGACTGCTGGTACTCAAATGTTTCCATCGTGCACATCTATAGAGTCCCGTGTTTGAGATGTCATCGCTGGCCCTTTTAGAAAAATAGAAAACAGGGCTAAACTATTAAAACACACTGATAGACTATTACTCAAGGAAACAAGTTATTGAACAAATGAGGAAAAAAAAAAGAACCCTTGTGGTTGATCGATATTCAGTTTAGAAATCCAATTAGTTTACTGAACAGTTCATCTTTCTCTCACTCCTATGTAGCTCCATTCAGATGCCAGGGGCAAAGGGAAGTATCCAGGTATGGTTATATGTGGCTAACTCATTTTCCTTCATTGTACTAGCACTGGTACATCATGATTGGCTCAGCATTGTCACATGGGGGGGCAAGACCATAGCCATCTGTAAGCTCTGACAAGTGGGTTTGGAGCTTACATGGAGATTTTTATTCCCGTTTTCAATAGGTGAATTCAATGGCATGGGATTGAAGAAGGGTGTGTGTGTATATATCTATATATATATATATATAGATATATGGGGGGGGGGGGGGTGGGATTGAGTGTCCCTTGTTATTATGCCCTGTATGAGCAAAGGAAAAAGTCACTCAAAATCACTTTTTTTTACTAAAGTCATAATTTGACTAGAAGACTGCAATACCTGATCAGCAGGTGGGATGGTGAGACAGAATGTCTGCATTGATAGGTGTACTGAGATTGGAGTTGGAGCTATATACGCAGATTTATTTTCTTTGTTTGCTTGCACTGGATGAATTCTAGAACAATAATGCGCCTGCTTTGTCTTGATCTTTGAATAGCCTGCTGTGATCATTTCTGCCATGATCATATTTACACCCATTGTGTTAAAGCATTTTTCCAACTGGAAAAAGTAAAAAAAAAAAAAACAGATTGAAATATAAAGTCAGAAAATACAATGAATCCAATAATTAATAAATGACCCACCATCCTAACAGTTTGTTTTCTTTTTGTGTCATATAAAATGGGCAGTGTTACCTTCAGAGCATGATAGCCAATGTAAAGCCAATGCTAACAAGCGTAGTAATGGTTGAAAGATACCGAAATATTGCTCACACTACATACAGCTATAACATAACTATTGATTTGCCACTATTTCTAGCAAATAGCTCACCGGTTCTGAAACTTGTTACATTTAATAACAGATGCATGGACACACCAATATACAGAAGACCAAAGAATAGTTGATCTAAGCAGGTAAATGGAAGTGTTGTGGAGACCCAAATTTAAAGCCTCATTCATTTTTTTTTCTTTTATAGTTTTGGAGGGGAGTGATGAACTTTTTTATCTAATTAGATAAAAAAATGGCTGATAGTGCCCCTCTGGGGAAATTTTCTCAGACTTCCTATTTTCATCTATTCACTGATACACTGCCTGAAATACCTGATATATCAGATATGGGGAGCACATGGCTTCTATCCTTTCACCCCACAGCACTGATGTTTGGTGGTTGGCTGCTCAGGCATCAAGTGTGGTCACATGGAGGTTGACCTAGCCAATTGGCAGGGAGTCAAATGTACAGAAAGTGCTCAGAAATCTCAACTCAAAAAACGGAGACAACAAATTTAAACTATTTAGTAGATGATGGAAGCACATGACCTATGTGAGGTTTCTTTTGCTATCCCGTCATGACCCACTGATACCCATTATCCTCATCTCCTAAACTGGTCAGAATTCTTTTTTTTTAGAAAGTTTTCATTCAAGAAAGTCCATTCATTCCAAAACTGAATGTTAAAGGCAAACACATTTTTGGCCAAAATTTATCAGGTCATCAAATGTACTGAGAATTTTTTGTATGGATGTTTGTATGAACGTACATTTGAAAATTTAGTGGTGCTTGGCTAGCTTTAGGCTGGCTTTAGATGATATGATTCTTTCCTTCCACTATGGTGTAATTTGCTTGATTCCCCCATCAACACAATAAGTGTTGATGGTGGAATGCCTTTCACTGCACTATTGTATTCTTCCAGTGGGGGTGAAGGGACTATTCCTGGCTGGCAGAATACAATGGTTAGCTTCTAGCAGTGACTGTATGTAGAAAAATCCAACATGCTGGTTGTACCCACGTTGATTGAGCAATCAACTTGGGTACACTCCGTCTGCCCATACATGGTTCAAATCTCGGTCAGTCCCTCCTGAGATTTGAACCATTTTAACTCTGTTTGTCACTAGGACAGAAATACACCCCCCTGTCCCCCTTTGATGAGGATAGGGAAACAATATAAACCTGTTAGAAGTTCCAACCCCTCCCTTCTCCATTCAAAGCAAATACATTATTTTTGGCTACGGACTTGATCGGATCACAAAAAAAGGCTCTCAGATCACTCAAGCATGAATAATTATGACAAGGGAGATTAGGAGATTTCTTCAGGGGAAAACAATAGAGATCCAAACCAGCCCATCAATTCTTTTCTTGAAATTGGTCAATCAGGAGGTGTCCGGAGAACCCACGGTTTCCATAAAGATTAACTGCTTCCTGAACTGGCATTAGCAGGCGGGATCAGAGGACAGTTATACTGGTCCTATAGATTATCATTGTCATATGGCCACTTCTTTTGCAGTCTGTATAGAAGTTAATGCTAGAATGCTTTATGGTCACACAGGACCATAAGCACACATGGACAAAAACAGGAATGACCATCTGACCAATGGCCCTTCTGATACACAGCAGGTCTGAGTCCCGGTTCACACTACCGCGACTTGGCCGCCTGACATGTCGTGGTCCATTCAGTGCAATTGGAACCGTTCTAATAGGAGCGACTCAAAAAATAGTTCCTGCACTACTTTCGACCGAAGTCGGAGCGACTTGCATTGACTTCCATTATGTGAAGTCGGTGCAAGTCGCGCCGAAGTCGCGGTGCACGGCGACTTCACTAGTCGCCCCCGAAGTCGTGTCGCCATAGTGTGAACCGACTGTTAATCTGGAATAGGTGGTTTTATTAATAACGTAATTCTGAGATCTGCCCTACAGGCAATATACGAATCTGTTCAATATAAATGAATCTGCTACATGCAGATTATTATTCTGGACAACAGACATATGCCAATAAATAGATGTTAAATTTTGTTTCAACTTCTGAGTTGATACTTTTAGACAGAACC
Organism: Pelophylax lessonae; assembly: GCF_965119305.1. Classification (NCBI taxonomy): domain Eukaryota; kingdom Metazoa; phylum Chordata; class Amphibia; order Anura; family Ranidae; genus Pelophylax; species Pelophylax lessonae. The sequence goes on from NC_138779.1 coordinate 125,647,488, forward strand.
ACATATAGCAATTTGTTCTAAGTCTCTAGGTGTAGTCCGTGATGAAATCGCCTGCTTCTGTCAACAAGAAAAGCTAGTTAATACAATTACACTAATTGTGTCCTTTCTCATTCTGTGGTGTCCCAGTTTTCAATGTCATCATCTAATTAACTGGGGGAAGGCAATGTATGCCTGGTGGCTAAATTTAAATAAATGAAAGTATACCTAAAGTAAAAGCTTTTATTTTAGTTTTGGGACAGGGTTAGTACCTCTTTAAGGTTTTTATTGTGATCTATCTCCTTGTTGGGAAGATTCTCTTTGTCTCCATGACAAAAGGTGATGGGAATTCCAAAATGTTACAGAAGGGAAGAGTACATTTTCCAAAATTAACACATGTTATAGTAACAAGGGGATTTCCTCTTCCTGTCGTGTCCCTGGGACAAGAATCAAGGTGAAATGGGACATACGCAGCAGAAAAAAACACAGAGCTTCTAATCATTCCCTATTGTTTTCAAAATAAACATTTTGGCTTTAGATATAAATAAATGTTGTTATCTTTAGCCATCCATAGATTTGGGATAAAGGTTGCAAGATTAGGCTTTCAACAGGATCACATTCATGGGTGGTACTCGATTCAGATGGTAGACTGCTACCTGAGGAGGTTAGAAAATATTTCCCAATTGCTTCTGTTCCCCCTAAAGCCTAGTACACACACAACGATTATCGGCCGACCGATCGTCCGTCTTTTGTCCAGAGTGGTGTTTTGTTGTTTGGAATGTGCCTAGACTGCACACGAATTTTCTCGCCCGACAAAATTCTACTTCAGAAGTGATGTGATGTGTTGGTTTGCTTTCTTTGTGTTCTTTCTTCTCTGAGCATGCCCAGACTTGCTCATTAGATTTTTCCCTGTCGAAATCTGTACTGACTGCACGGAAATCGGCCGTGTTTTGACGGCGGACAAAAATTTTATAGCCTGCACACCAGATTTTTTTCGGCCGAAAAGTCGGAGTCGGTTGTCGGAAGCATCATACTAACAAGCCGAAAATGGGCAGATCGGTCGTTGGACGAAAATTCCCTGCCGATTTTCGATGCATGTGTACGAGGCTTTAGATATGTTTTTGACAGATCTCTGTTGTTTCTCCTTAAGGCATTGTTAAAAGCTGAACTCCAGGAAAAGTAAAAATGCTTAGTTGCAGTTGGGCTGCATCCACACCGCAAGGGATAATTTGAAATGTTACCAGAATTGGGCTTTAAATGCTTGGTTATGTCTAGGAGACTTGGAAAAGTACTTTTACTTACCCAATTCTCCACTGCCAAAGACTTCTCTATGCCGCTAGACCCACCCTGATGCCTCTCCTCCCCTGCACCCTGGTGGTCTAAGGTCCTCTGATGTCATCAAGATTGATATATTGTCCATAACCCTCCATTGGATGCGAGGACACCGTGGAGCAGTCCACTGCTGAAACATATGGGAGCACTGTCGACTGGGGGAGTGGGCGATTGGGTAAGTGGTTTCCTGTCCCCCTAAAACATCCTTTCCCCCACCAGGGCCTATTTTGCGATTTGGCACTGCGTGACTTTAACAGACAATTGCACGGTCGTGTGACGCTGTACCTAAACGAATTTGGCGTCCTTTTTTTCCCACAAACAGAGCTTTCTTTTGGTGGTATTTGATCACCTGTGCGATTTTTTGATCATGCGCTATAAACAAAAAAAGAGCGTCAATTTTGCAAAAATAACAATATTTTTCAAATTTTTTTATGAAATTCCCAAAAAAAATGTAAAAATCAAAATATTTTAACATTTTAGGCCATTTTTTTTTTTACCATATGTTTGGTAAAAAAAATCGCAAAAAGCGTATTTTGATTGGTTTGCGCAAAAGCTATTGCGTTTACTAACAAAGGGAAAGATTTTTGTCATTTTTGTTTTTTTGTTTTTTAACTAGTAATGGTGGCGATCTGCGATTTTTTTTTTGCGGGACTGCGACATTGCGGCGGACAGATCGGACCCTTGACTGACATTTTTTACACTTTTGGGGGTACCAGTGACATTACTACAGTAATCAGTGCTATACATATGCACTGTTACTGTAAAAATGACACTGGCAGTGAAGGAATTAACTGTATTGGAGAGGGAGGGGTTAAGTGTGTCCAAGGGGTGTGTTTCTGACTGTGATTGGCTGTGGCTTGCTGTGTAAGAACAGTGATCAACGGTCCTACACAGTAGAACCGTTTGATCACCATTCATACACAGGGAGAACTGACAGGCGGCTTTGTTTACACTAGCCGCCTGCCTTTCTCCCGCTGTAACGGACGATCGCGAGTGCCCGGTGGACATCGGGTCCGCCAGGCACACGCGCGGGGGGGGGTCCGTGACCGAGCGGGAGCGCGCATCCGGCGGCGCGCGCTCGCTCCAAAAACCCTTACAGGCTAGCCGTGCGGCAGTCGGCAAGTATTTAAGGCCTCGATGAACCAAACAACGCTTTTAGGGTTTTTTTTTTTTTTTTTTACACCTCTGAATCAAACTACATGTTAGCTAATGTGCCCATACACATGCAGGCGTTTTAGTGCATTTTTATGCACCGCATTAATGGTGAAAAAATTGGCCCAGGCAAGCGTTCCTAGAGAAGCGATTTTGCTTTTTTCCACTCAAACATGCATAAACGCATGCTTATGCACATACATTTTTATTCTGATGCCTAGAATACATGAATAAATGTAAACAAACATGAATGCCCCTAAACGCAATTGAAAAACCTTAAGATTAGAGGCATTTTTTTGTGCCAACGTTTGGCAGCATAAATACACCCTCGTGCGTGGGGCCCTAATCAGAAATCGTCCTCCTTGAGTGATGCAATACCAAGATGCTTGTTGTCCACTCATGTCTGTGACTAGTTTTAGACAGAATACTTCACTCTGGTCGTTGAGGATATTTTTTCCGTAAATTACAGAATATCTACATTCTCATTAATATGCATATACTGCAGCAGTTTTATTATTCTGTAATATCATTTATATGTCTTACCACCCTTTCCATGCTGAGCTGATTACCAGCCACATTGACCTGCAAAAAGTTCACCGTGTGTGGAATAGCTATAGAAGGATTATGGTGGGAGCTCTTTTGCATAAATAATTTGATTGCACTGAGACAAAGACTTCGCTAACCTTGAGTGAAATATATTATATTTTAGGACTGTCATTAATGGCAGGATACAATGCTGGGATAAGGATTTGTGCCATTTAAGGCTACTCATAGGAGGTCGTAGCAAATGCATTTTAACTTGTTGAAAAATCTTTGTATGAATTGGCTGATGATTAAGGTGTTTGCACACCTTGATTTACTTTCCACATTGTGTTATGTTACAGCCTTATTCCAAAATGGATAAAATTCATTTTTTTCCTCCAAATTCTACAAGCAATACCCCATAATGACAATGTGAAAGAAGTTTGTTTGAAATCTTTGCAAATTTAATAAAAATAAAAAACCAAAAAATCCCATGTACACAAGTATTCACAGCCTTTGCTCAATACTTTGTTGAAGCACCTTTGGCACCAATTACAGCCTCAAGTCTTCTTGAGTATGATGCTGCAAGCTTGGCACACCTATTTTTTGGGCAGTTTCTCCTATTCTTCTTTGCAGGACCTCTCAAGCTTCATCAGGTTGGATGGGGAGCGTCAGTGCACAGCCATTTTCAGATCTCTCCAGAGATGTTCAATCAGGTTCAAGTCTAAGCTCGGTCTGGGCCACTGAAAGACATTTACAGAGTTGCCCTGTAGCCACTCCTTTGTTATCTTGGCTGTGTGCTTAGGGTGGTCGTCCTGTTGGAAGATGAACCTTTGCCCCTAGTATGAGGTCCAGAGCGCTCTGGAGCAGATTTGCCTCAAGGATGTCTCTGTACATTGCTGCATTCACCTTTCCCTCGATCCTGACTAGTCTCCCAGTTCCTGCCACTAAAAAACATCCCTACAGCATGATGGATGGTATTGACCAGGTGATAAGCAGTTCCTGGTTTCCTCCAGACATGACACTTGTCATTCAGGCTAAAGAGTTCAATCTTTGTTTTATCAGACCAGAGAATTTTATTTCTCATGGTCTGAGAGTCCGTCGGGTGCCTTTTGGAAAACTCCAGGCAGGCTGTCATGTGCCTATTACTGAGGAATGGCTTCCATCTGGCCACTCTACCATACAGGCCTGATTGGTGGAGTGGTGCAGAGATGGTTGTTCTTCTGGAAGGTCCTCCTCTCTCCACAGAGAAACGCTGGTCAGAGTGACTATCGGGTTCTTGCTCACCTCCCTTACTAAGGCCCTTCTCTTCTGATTGCTCAGTTTAGTTGGGTGGCCTGCTCTAGGAAGAATCCTGGTCGTTCCAAACTTCTTCCATTTCTGTATAATGGAGGCCACTGTGCTCATTGGGACGCTCCATGCTGCAGAAATGTTTCTGTACCCTTCTCCAGATCTGTGCCTCGATACAATCCTATCTTGGAGTTCTACAGACAAGTCTTTGGACTTCATGGCGTGGTTTGTTCTCTGACATGCACAGTTAACTGCGGGACATTATATAGACAGGTGTGTGCCTTTCTAAATCATGTCTAATCAACTGAATTTACCACAGGTGCACTCCAATCAAGTTGTAGAAACATCTCAAGAATGATCAGTGGAAACAGGATGCACTTGAGCTCAATTTTGAGTGTCATGGCAAAGGCTGTGAATACTTATGTACATGTGATTTTTTTCGCTTTCTATTGTTAAAAAATTGGCAAAGATTACAAAAAACGTCTTTAACATTGTCATTATGGGGTATTGTTTGTAGAATTTGGAGGAAAATAATCAATTTAATCCATTTTGGAATAAGGCTGTAACATAGAAAAATGTGCAAAACTGTATAGATGAATGATGCCAGCGGTGAAACATGCAGGATCATAAGAATTTGGGCATACGTAACTGTTATGTACATCTAGACTCTCAACCCTACCTATTAGGCAGGCAGATCACTATCTGAGTGGGCACACAGTGCCTAGTGTTAAAATCCTAAGAGCAAAAATGTAATATATAGGAGCTTACCATGCCAGTGATATGGTGGCTGCGTTCATTTTCTTTTTATGTCTTCTTTAATATCTTCTGCCATTAATACACATTCTGCCCTAGGCTGACCATGGTGAAAGGAGTGCTCCCCCCTCCTCATCTCCATAACACGAAGGGGAGGTGTTCAATGGTTCTCATAGGTAACCTGGGAATTGCTGATAACGCTTTGTTGAGATAAGACTGTAGAGAGTGCAAAGCAGCATTGGTTTTCTATCAGGATGAACAGGTATTATTTTTTGCCATATTTAAATAGAAAAAAAAAAAAAATAGCTTTCAATCATATATTTAACAGACTGAAAGTGAGAAAGGAAGAGAAAATTATTGTTAGTTTACATACCCTTTAATGCCTTACTTTAAAGTGAATTTCCACATATATGTGTGTGTGTGTATATATATATATATATATATATATACACACACACATTATAAATATATATATATTTTATATATATTCATATATATATATATATATATGTATATATATATATATATATATATATATATATATATATATATATATATATATATATATATAAATAAAATCACACATTTTATTTATATATATATATATATATATATATATATATATATATATTTATATATATATAGATGCAGGGCTTCTTTTTTTTTTTCAAAGAATAGGTGAAGGAACTCCCCCTTTCAGTCATCCCTTGTCTCCACCCTCTACCCACCTTCGATCACTGTCCCTTGATTCCAACCCCTACCCACCTCCCATTACCGCCCCTTTTAGAAAATACAGAGCCAAGTAACATTTGTGGTGCTAAGTAATTTAACAGTAGATCCCTCCTAGCAACAAATGACCCCCCAGCCACAATAAACCTCCCCAGAAACAATAGACTTCCCCTTATGCAAAAAAAGAAACCCTCCAGCGACAATAGATCCCCCAGAAGCCAGTATCAATAGACCCTCCAGCACACCCCAGCACCCCTTGCCATTCCATACATTCAGTGCTGGAGGTGCCGGGACAGCATTCCTCCACATTATATATGCATTGTATATAAATATATTTATATATATGATACCTTTTTGAGGTTTATTAACAGAAGGCGTCATGACAGACTGCAAGCTTTTCACAAGTTTGGCGTGAGTCTGTCCAAAAAGAAAGACGGAGGACAGGATGATCCCAGCTGCTACATCTTTAACCATTTGTTGGGACAGACCGCCTTCAATTCTAGTTTATAACCGATGAGATGAGATCTGCCAGCATAGTACAGAGAGGGTAAATTATGGCAAACACTGCTTCCTAGCTTATTTATAAACAAAGAGAAAACTATAGGATTTTTCCTTGCTGAAATTTCTAGTAAAAAGTATTTAAAAAAGGTAAGCTGCAATTTTTATTTATTTTTATTTTTTTATTATGCTATGAGAATAGGGTTTCTAATAAATATAAAGTAGGTGTTACAACAGTCTGGCTGCAAAAGTGGAAATAAACTTTTAGGCAAATTGTTTATATATTTGTGTTTTTGTGGCTAGAGTATAGAAAATTTTAGAACCTATATTAGGATTTATTGTGGATTTTACTTCATTAAGAGGTCATTGAATTCATTTTTACCTGCGTGGTAAACATGGATGAGCTCAGACGTGCTCGGATATGCTAAAAAAAACACCATACACGGCTCTGGGTTGGTCCACTGCTGACTCAAGCTCCAGATCTGTCAGGTGCTGGTCCGGCGCGTACTGCAAGAGTTTAAAAGCAGAAGGTGGATGGCATACTGGTATTTAGTAAAATCCACAAACGTTATTGGCAAAAGTTACAAATCCATTAAAGGAGAAGTTCTGGCCCTGCTTCTCCTGTGGATCACAGGAGTGAAGTTCGTTCTGCACTCCTGTGACCTGTATTCAGCCAACAGGAGGCAAAAGCCCATTGTTTGCTGACGCCACTCAGTTGGTCCAGACTCTGGAGGGATCCCAACTTTTATGTTGAAATCCACCCAGATACCTGAGCGGCAGCTGTCTCAGCGAGCCACTGGGAAGCTGAGACCTTTCCACAGCCCAGTGCTCCAGTGAGTGCTGGAGGGGCAGAGCAAAGGGCTGGGAACTGATAATCACCGGCTATTGACAGAAAATGAGGAAGGCTAAATAGCCGTTCTCATAAATAATACGGACATGGGTGTGGGGGTTAAGGGGTTAAGGGTGTGGGACTGTCATGTGGGACTGTCATATAAGGTGAGCAAGCAACCACATGACTGTGTAAAATCATAGAACATGTAGGTAAATCTACAATATACAAAATGCAATATGGCAGCTCAACAAGTTATACAATAATGTGAAAAATGAATACATAAAATGGAGGTCCGACGCGTTTCGCAGAACATAAGATAATTTCCACTCTGCTTCTTCAAGGACCCTCAACATTAATTTTGATTGTCACATAACAATTCTACTAAAGAGAACAAGAAAAGGTTGTATGCGGCCATCCAGGAGCCGGGAGTGTGTATACATGTGATGGAATGACTGGTAGGTCCCCCCAGCGAAAATGGTGGGGGTAAGTCTAGTGGATACTGAACCATACCTTGAAAGCCTATATATTTGTGGCAGCATCAGCAAATACTGCTCCACATATATACCATTGCGAACTCCAAGGTGGCCGCGTCAGCCAAGCCGCTATTTAGCCTTCCTTATTTTCTGTCTTTGAGCATTTGGATGTGGATGGAGTGGATTTGTCTTTAGAACTGGCTGAACTTGTCTTGTTTGTTGATGAGGGCCCTCCAATTCCTCCTGTATTGAATTGTACTGTAACTGTATTGTCTTCCCTCATATTGTAAAGTGCTGCGCAAACTGTTGGTGCTCCTGTATAATAATAAATAATGATCACCTTCTCTTTGCTCATTGAAAACTGAGAACTGAGTGATCAGCGGTCTTTGATCGCTCAGTTCTCAGTCTTTGATTTGGCGGGGGACAGATGCAGCATTGGACCGATGCTGCATCCACCTAGCTGAGTATTATTATTAGGGATGCACCAATCTGACTTTTTTGGACCCGATACCGATATCTGGCGATACCGATACCGGAACCGATCCGGAGCTACACACAAAGCAAGCGGCTGCAGTACAGAGCAAAGCCGCTGCTTCAGTGTACGGCTCCTCAATTCACAGGCGGAGTGCATCTGATATCACTCTGCCTGCAAACCGGACCTATACTGGAAGTAGGGGCTCCCATCCCATACTACTACTGCACCTAGTAAGGGATGGCTGAGCCGTTACCAAGCAAAAACCGGATCGGCATGTGGATCGGTCAATGTTACCGATCCATCTAAAATGGCCATATCGGCGCCGATATCCGATCCGAATATCGGATTGGTGCATCCCTAATTATTATTTATTTTTATTTTTTTAAAGAGCCCCATATATCTCTTTGAAGCATACAGCAGTACACAAGGAGAGCATATGTTGACATGTTTTACGACAAAAGGCGCTTAGTCAAAACATGAACCTGCCTAAGCTATCCTGCCAAGAAACTATCACTGTGGACAGCCAATCATAGACAGCAAAGGCATTCCCCACCTCTCAGCCGCATGTATACATGCTCCTTGTAAAGCCTCCATCATTTGTGATTTAGCTGTTGACATTGATTGGACTGTCTGTACTAAAAGCTTCTTGCTGACAGATTTCTCAACCATAACCCCAATGGTAAGCATGCATGTATCATTCTGCTGTGCATGTTACAAGCAGATATTCCCTGTGTTGGGCTGATCTTGTTGCTCTATCACCGAAATAAAAATGGCAGTCAGTTTGGAAAATGTAAAAACGGCTCTGAAGGTTCCCATAGGCATTGCAACAGTTTTCGAAGAAAATAAGTGAATTTCAATGAAGTCTTGCAGGTAGCAGGATTCTTGCGCACCACGCTTCACTCATTGTTCCCATTTGACTTGGCAAATATAGACATAAACTGTATTATTCAGCAATGTCTTTTAAGACTGCTAGCGTTTAGCAGGCACCTGCATATATACATAGACATTCTGAATAATAGAGTTGGGGAAAAAATGGCGATATAGGCTTTTAATGACAGTGTGTGCTCATACTGACTTTGATGTTTTTATATAAAGAAATGAATGACCGTCTTTAGTAACCTTACATCTATCTGGACCTTCTGCAGGCTTTTGATTTTGAAGCTTTTTTTAGGGCCACAAGTGTCAAAAAGTTTTCTTTAACATTCCGTATTGCCAAACTGAAAATCTTTTAGCGGTTCCTTTCAACTTGCGACTTCCATGCTGATACAGGCAGCATGAACCTCTGTGTATAAACAGGGGTAGATTATGAGCTATCGCTTGCTGCCTTGTAGGCCAATGTATAATTGGCCACCCATGTCATATTTTCATATTGAGCCGTACTACGGAGATTAACTTTTTCTTCCCAGAATCACTGCTGCAGTCACGCGGAAAGGCTAGGCTGCTTTAATTCCAACTCATTAAAGTACGGATTTCTATTAAACGGGCACCTTGATGTGTGGGAATCAGTTACTTTCTTCCACCGCTGATATGTTTTTTTTTTTTTGGCCCAAGCACAGTCATATGACGTTCTAATAGCATTACTGGGAAATTAAAAAAAATAATTCACATGTAATAACAGCCAGGTTTCGTGTTGCTTTATATTAACAAAGAAATCATAACTAGAAGCAATTTTAGTATAATCCAAATTAGCATAAGGCACAATGATTTCAAATTACCAATATAAATTAAGCTGGTAATATCAGTGTGACGACAGGCTGATTGGATGGGGTGTGGTAGTCAGGAGGAAACGACAAGGTTGGTGAACGTCAATCAAAATTTCAGTGGGACTGAGATAAGAAGTGAACCTTCTTTAATAGACTTTCCTAATTCCACCAACAACTTTGTCCAGCTTGCCCAGAACCATCGTTTTCTTTCCCTCCGGTGATCTTTGAGAAGGACTCAAGACCCACAGCATGTCATCAGAATAATGTTCTTCCCTATTTTTGAATTTTCTTTGTGTGTGTTGGGACACCACTTTTCTTCAATGGGAAATTCTGGTGCATTTTTTTAGTTTCATAAATACTTTATTGAAAGAAAACCAGTACATAAGGGCCCAAGGGCCATGACAAATCTTACAAAGAGGAATACTGGAAATACATTTAGTTAAGGCAGGGATCTCCAAACTATGGCCCTCCAGCTGTTACGGAAAAACTATACATCCCTTGGCGGGAATTGAAGTTCCTGAACAACTGGAGGGTCATAGATTGGAGTTAAGGCATATCCACAATAAACATGTACATTCAAGTCTGCCTGTTGGAGGCCAAAGAGTGAAGGCTAGGTATAAGGGATGCACCAATCCGATATTCAGATCGGATATCGGCGCCGATATGACCATTTTAGATGGATCGGGGGATCAGTAACATTGACCAATCCACTGGCTGATCCGGTTTTTGCTTGGTAACAGCTCAGCTATCCCTTACTAGGTGTAGTAGTAGTAGTATGGGATGGGAGCCGTTACTTCCTGTATAGGTCCGGCTCACAGGCGGAGTGATATCAGATGCACTCCGCCTGTGAATGGAGGAGCCGTACACATGAAGCAGCGGCTTTGCTCTGTACTGCAGCCGCTTGCTTTATGTGTAGCTCCGGATCCGTTCCGGTTCTGGTATCGGTATCGGTGATTTCACAACGCCAGATATCGATATTGGGTCCAAAATAGTCTGATCGGTACATCCCTAGGTATAAACAACAAATCTTACTCTCCGTGTTCAGAGCAATTTCCCAAAACAATAGTGTGTAATGAGCCAAAGTCCTGGCGCTATAGGTCAGTGTTTTTCAACCTTTTTTCAGTCAAGACACCCTTTAGAATTGTGCACAATCTCAGGGCACACCAGTCTAAAGATTCCTTTACACTAGGAGGTGCGTCCGAGCGCACTCTTTTTGCACATTCCCTTGTGCATTTCATTTTTTTAATGGGCTGCCCTATTTGCCTGAATCACGCAAAAAAAGGTGCAAGCATGAATTTTTAAATCGCGCTGCATCAAAACGCATGGCATGCACATTTGCTAGATGAGTGGAGGTGCCATTAGGACTACAAAAGGAAGCACCTTTTTATGTACAATGCGGGAAAACGTGTGATTTCGCACGCATTGCCACACCTGGTTTGAACAAGTCCTAAAAGAGGTTTGGGAGGTAAAGTCGGTAAATCCTCTCCCCCATTACTACCCTGCTAGCACAAATTCCTCCAAACCCCCCTCTTCTAGCAAAAATACCCCCCTTATCCCCTCCCCTAGCACAAATCCCACCCCCCAGATTCGATCTTCTAACACAAAATATGTTCCTTGTCCCCTCTCCACATGCCCCATCCTAACACAACAGCTCTGATCCCACCACATCCCTCTCATCACTACAGGAGTAGTGACAGCAACAGAGAAGAGAGACAGAACAGGCAGAACGTGGGAGCTATGTTCTTCCTCTCCCCCCAACCCTCTCCAGCAACATGGGGAGGGGACAAAGGTCAGTAATTAAACCCCATACAGTTTGATCTGTGCAACTATGATCTGGAGTGAAGGAGTTTATCCACTCTGAGATGCCTCCACTCATTTGGATGTATGGGTCAGACAGTGTGGCCCCAGAAGTCAGCAGCATTTCTCACACCATTATACAGAGAGGAGAGGGAGCACATTGAACCTCCTCCTCTCTGCCACTATCTACAGTATACTCGACCTGTCCTTAGCAATCGGTGACGTCATCGGTTGGTAGGATGCAGGTGGCCCTGACTGCATTCCGTATTGCCAACAGGAGTATAGATAGCAGCAGAGAAGAGGAGAGAGTCGGGGAGGAGGAGGTTCAGGGTGTGTTCTCCACTTTGTATACTGGGGTGTGCTCTCCTCTCTGTATACCAGGTTAGCAGGTCCTTTTTCCGCAGAACCTCTTCGCGGCTCCCCGGTTAAAAACACGCTGCTATAGAGTGTGCTTGAGGGGAGGCATGAGGTTCAAAACAAAATAGTACAAGTAAGGAAAATTAAGGGCACGTATCAGTCACAAAAGTGATTTGACATTGGGAGAACTTGCGGGTAACCCCAGCATGGGCATCCAACCAGGAATGTGCTGATGTCAAGGAGAAGAGAAGGGGGATCAAGAAAGAAGGGAGGAGAATTGGAACTTTTTTTTAGCACACTAGAAGGGAAGCACCAGAGAAGAACATTGTGCTGCCCCTGTGCAGCTTTACTTTCTGCGTGTGATTAAAGTAGAATTAAAGCGGAGTTCCGGGCACAAAATCTATATTTTTTTTTTTGTGCCCGTCCGCTTGTTCCCCTTCACCTGAAAAGGAATTGGATAGTTAGCTTTTTTTCTTTTTTTATTTACTCACCTTGTAATTGAAGATTGAAGATACTCACCTAGTCTTCACTTCCTCCCTCTGAGCCGCGGCTCCGCCGTCACTTCCGGGCTTGCACTGATTCCTGGGAGCTGAACGTCATCGCTCCCAGGAATCAATGCGACGGCACCGGCCCCGCTCGTCACTTCCGGGCGATGCCGCATTCCCCTGCTAAACAGCTTCGCCGCACCGGAAGTGACGAGAGGGGCCGGTGCAGGCGCATTCTGGGAGAAGAAGACGCCGAAGAAGACGCCGAAGAGGACCGCGCTGGCTTCAGCTGCCCACAAGAGAGATGGAAACGCTGTGGAAGTGGAAGAAATTTTATAAGTGAGTATTTCTTCTAAAAGGTAAGTGCGAACCAGGACAGATCAGAGGCTAGTCATTGTGGAATGTACTAGCCCTGACTGTCCCGGGGGTATGTTTGTTGAAAAATGATGTCTGTGCCCAGAACTCCGCTTTAAGTCCTCAGAATGTTAGCTTTAAAGCAGAATTTCACTCTCTTATTCAACATTGACTATTTTTAATCCTTATGCTGTTGGCATTGGTAAATAGATACCAGCAGGAAAGTAGATCATATTTACTTGTTGTGAACATTTTTCTACATTTCTTCAGTTACTTCCTGGTTTCTATGCCTAGGCCAAAATGACGTCATACATCCCAGACGTCTTTAGGAGGGGTTTCTCCTGCCTGAATGCAAGAGCTAAAAGCAGATGGATTTCCAAGAAGTATATGCTACATGAATCATCTGCCCTTACTCAAGATGGCCATGGCCAGAAATGCTAAGGGGGTGTTTTTCAAAGTGATTTCTCAGCAACATAAAAAATGAAGACATGGATGAGCAAGAATATATAGAATATTAAAAATGAATTGGCATTTCTGGTTTGTGGTGCTCAGATGCAGTGTAGCTGTAAGAAGAATTCCTGGTATGAATATTTTATACATAGTTACATTGGCCCAGCTATAGACTATAGGCGCGTTGGTTCACGTTAGTGTCAGCATTAGAAATTTCAGCAATTGTTAACTTCGCCTTACTCTGTTTCTCTCTCTAGGCAGTTGCACAGGACTGCTACATAACGGGTGATTTAAAATATGCTCTAGTGTATAATTCCAGCATTTTCCCCACCCAGGGAGCTACAGCTGGTGCCTACAGGGTATACATCAACATTTGCATGGATCAGCATAAACACACAAATGTTCATATGATATATTTCCTGAACCCAATCCTAAAGGATATTTATTCATTGTCTATATCCCCTCTCTCCCTTCCCACTGTGCCTACTCCCGCCTGAACCAAATGTCTGACATCTGTAAGCAGAAGCTGATCAGAGTGTCCTCCCCTTCAGTGATCATTCTTATCAGTCTACCAGTGTTACAGCTTGTTATTATTCTATAATGTAACCATAGCTTTAGCATTACTCTGCAGTCAAAAGGTTTCTTTTTTAAACGTAATATCTAAACCCAAGAAAATGTAATCTATTGCAGTTTACAGTTCTTGAATGTAGTGGCTGCATTCATTTTCATTTTTCCCCCCCCCCAAGCTTTAAATATTTTCAGCAAGCACAAAAAATACCTGTTGATCTTAAAAGAAATGCAGTGCCCTTATCTTTTACCATGAGCTGCACTGAAGGTTGAAAAACTACTGACTCAATCTGATCCATATTAAAGTGGTTGTAACCCCCCCCCCCCCCCCTGTACTGGTTGTATCTATAGGTAGGCCTCTAATAAGGCTTACCTATAGGTACTGTAAATATCTCCTAAACTTGCACCGTTTAGTCGATTTTTACATTGCATGCAGCCGATGGCGTCAATGCATGCCACCTGTGCTGTTTCTTCAGAGCCCTGTGCCATGACCGGTGGCTCCTGCACGCATGCGCAGGAGTGACATCACAGGGCTCCGACCAGTAGCACAGCCGAAGTCCGCAGACCCGGAAAGAAGACGGGCGAAGATGGATGCAGCCTCCAGTGGGCTTCATTTGCAGGTTAGTGTCACATAATGTGCTAGTATGCATTGCATACTAGCACATTATGCATTAACTTTGCAGGTAAACAAAGTAACCTGCAAAGTAAACCTTCGAGACTTTACTTCCTCTTTAGTGGGTACACCCCTCAAAAATGGTAAAGAACATTGAGGCAAAGATAACAACATATATATAATTAACTAAGGGTGGTCTCTATGTACTACTGTATCATCTACCAGCTGATTGTTTTTATTCCCAGTTGTGTTGTCTTATATTGTATGATTTAATAAAACATTTTCGTATTTTTAAATGTGTGGGTGTTGTCAATTGCCTAGAACAAGGATTCCCAAACGACACCCCTGCAGCTGTTGCAGAACTACACATCCCATGAGCAGTGGCAGCCCATGCGTTTTGGGCGCATGGAGCTCAATGGGGCTTTTTTTTTTTAGTCACCTGATTAGAGCCAGAGGCTCTAATAGGCTTCAGCAAAGGGTGGACCCGGGGCGCAGAGCAGTGCGCCCCGAGCCCACCCATTGTGTGACAAAAGCGAATGAAAATTCACTACTGTAATACGGATCCTCCTCCTGGCCAATCAGGATGCTGGTCCTCCCGCTTCCTGATTGGCCGAAAGGCAAACCCCATGCCATTGGCCGAGGAGGAGGCGGGAGCACTGAGGACTCGAGGAGACGCCAGGGGACTGAGGAGAAGCCGCCTCTGCCAGGCTGAGATAAGTGCACTGGTCTCGCGGGGGGGCACGCTTACGCTCGTCACTCTGCATTGAAAGGGGGCACGATGATCTCTCTGCATTGAAAGGGGGCATGCTGGCATCTCTGCATTGAAAGGGGGCACACTGGTGATTCTGCATTGAAAGGGAGCACGCTGGTGATTCTGCATTGAAAGGGGGCACGCTGGTATCTCTGCATTGAAAGGGGGCACGCTGGTGATTCTGCATTGAAAGGGGGCACGCTGGTGATTCTGCATTGAACGGGGGCACGCTGGTGATTCTGCATTGAAAGGGGGCACGCTGGTATCTCTGCATTGAAAGGGGGCACGCTGGTATCTCTGCATTGAAAGGGGGCACGCTGGCATCTCTGCATTGAAAGGGGGCACGCTGGTGATTCTGCATTGAAAGAGGGCACGCTGGTGATTCTGCATTGAAAGCGGGTACGTTGGTATCTCTGCATTGAAAGGGGGCATGCTGGTATCTCTGAATTGAAAAAATTTTGAGCACCAGCCACCACTGCCCATGAGGCATTGTAAAACTCTGACATTCACATACATGACTAGGCATGATAGGAAATTGTAGTACCTGAACAACTGCAGGGCCGTAGTTTGGGAATCCCTGGCCTACAAAATTCTGATCAAAAATAATGCATCGAAGGTTGTCTTCTTTTCCTTTCCAAGCTATCTTCTGTAAATTACCTGTCAATAAAACCTGGAAGCTGATTGCTTTCTATGCAGAACTGCACCAGATTTTGCACTCTCCTGTTTTGGTAAATAAACCCCCACCGTGTCTCATTAGGGAGATCTCCCTTCACCTCCTGTTGTGTAGACTGAACAGGAAGTGAGAGCACGTCTTTTCATTTTAGATATACTTTGCTTCTTTTTAAGATATAAACTTTTTAAAATATCCCCTCCTTTATAGATAGCTGTCATTAGAACAGACGTCCCTATTGGAAGATTTCTCCTGTAATCCTGTTCCGATGGCATCCTAAAATTTGGGATTTAACCTTGTTTTCTTTCCCAGTTACATTAGTGATCAGGTCAATTAGAAACTGTGAATCTGCCTAATGGGGACACAGACAGCAATAGAATCCTGACAGTGGTTCTAGCTCCTCACTACTGTATCCAAATAGATTGGCTGCATTAGTTTTATTTATTTATTTATTTTCAGTGTGTTTTCTTCCTGGTAATCCTATTAATAGCATGCTATCCTGCTCTCGGTGGCTGTGTTTACTTCATCTACGGAGAAAGCAATGGGTCACCCAGGCTGAACTTTAGTTCATCTCCATGGGGGGAGGGGAGAATAGTAGTTTAGGCTTAATTCAGATCTATGCTGTTTGTGATTGGTGTGCTCTGCAGTGCATTTTGCTTCATGTTTTGTGTTTTTTATGCTTTTTTTTTTTTTGTTTTTGGCCAATTTGTTGTTGGGCAGATTAAAAAAACGTAAATTGCAGCAAAACCACACTACATGTTCTTCTGACGATTCTCCATTAAAGTCTATGGAACCAAAAAAGCAAAAAAAAGTACTATTTTGTGTTTAAAAAAGTCCCTGACCCTTTGTAAAAACGCATCAGCTGAAAAACACGTGAAAAAGATGTGAATGTGTGCCATAGAAAACCATGTTAAATGGACTATAGTGTGTTTTTGCAAAAAAGCACCAAAAAAACGCACAGGCATGAACCAAGCCTAACAGAAGGAAGATAACATATTTTGTGCTTTCAGTTCATCTCACAGGATAGGACAAGGACACTTCATTTCTGGCAGGATCAACATGTATTTTGTGTACTTGCTAAAAAAGGTTTTGTTGCCCGAAAAAATAAAACAAATGCAACCACAACGGACAGGGCTGGCCCAAGACATTGTGCTGCCTCGGTCCGAGAATGAAATGCTGCTCCCTCCCCTCGCCAACAAAAAAAAATCACGCCCACAAGGCCCCCACATCCATTATTTTATATAAATAAAACCTTTATTAATATTATGTATACTATTATCTTCCATAACTCACCACCGGACCGGTCCATCAAACATCCACTGTCTGTCCTCAGTCCCCTTGTCACTTCTGTGTCTGCAGTGCCCACCGCCCTAGAAGATCCAGCCTGCTTGAGTGAGATGGAGTGCGCCGATGTCTGAAGTCTTTGCGCACACCACGATCACGTGAGGGAAGTTACCCGAAGAAGACACCCGCCTCATACTCATCAGTTTGCACTACGGGCGACAGTATGAGATGGGGAAATGCCACCCGTAACACACCGCTAACCCGTAACACGCCGTAACACGCACAAAACTGCTAAAAAAAAATCTTAGGAGTCAATTTGCTGCCCCTCTCCAAGTGCTGCCTGTGGGACCCATGGTAGGGCCGGCCCCGATGATGGAAAGAAGTTCAAACTGCTACACACCAGAACAGCCCAGATACAAAGTCAGTAAAACCTTTCTTCAGCGCAGCTCCTTCCAGACCACGTCCCCGGTGCATTTCTGCTCGCCGACAGGGCTTAGTTATAGATCTTCATGACCGAGGCTCCGTTCACATACTGGCGTCTCGGATCACAGGATGCCCGTGATTTGCACTGGCACCCCAAATGCGGTGCAATTTTGCAGCGATTGTCGCCAGACAAATTGTGCTAAAATCGTGCAAGACGAAACCCGGGACGCCTGTCGCCCAAAAGAAGTTCTTGTACTCGCGGCGACTCTACCCGCGATCCGAGATACCGCTATGTGAACGGAGCCTAAGCCCTGTAGGCAGGGTGAAACTCATTGGGGACGTGGCCTGGATGGAGCTGCGCTGAAGCCGTGTTTTGCGGACTTTGTATCTGGGCTGTCCTGGTGTGCAGCAATTTGAACTTCTTCTTTTCAGGAATATCTGCAAATAGCTGGGATAAGTTCTCTTCTTTCTCCATCTGCACCTGACAGTAATGGCACTTTTCCACTGCATGGAACCAAACGGTTTGGCTCGCTTTTGTGCTTTTCCACTGCTGGTGCCGCATGGTATGGTGTAGGAACGGTTCGGTACGGTATGGTACGGCGGCGCTTTTCCACTGCATGGAACTGAACGGTACGGCTCTCAAAAACAGTACCACCTCGATTGTGGTTCCAAGAGGTACCATATCCCACAATCCTTTGCATGCAGTCACTACTAGCCACTGATTGGTCAGAGAATCCCACCCACCCCATTGTTATCCCACCCACTTAACTTTAGTACTACTTTAGTGGAAAAGCAAACCATACCGTACCGTACCGAACCGCTCCAACACCGTACCATGCGGTACCAGCAGTGGAAAAGGAAACCGGGCCAAGCAGGGCCGAGTAGAGCCGAGCCGGTACTTGCAGTGGAAAAGTGCCATTAGAGTCACCGGACTTGAATGTTTATCTGAAGCGGTGCCCTAAGTTCATGTATGGTCATAATGCAGCCACCATATCTAAAGACTGTTTGTGAGTTTAGTTTTGCTTTAGGTCCTTTGGGACCACTTATATGAAATTTTGCTTTTACTATACCCATAGACAGAGATGACAAACACACATTGGGATTCATTTTCTAAAGACAAATAGGCTGTTCACTTTTCGAGGAGCTTAGTGAGTGAGGTGAGGATCTGTTGACTTCCATCATCCAGGCATGTGCAAGCATAAATTCTGTGTTTGTAAATTTTCCTTGCATGTGATTGTATATTTGCCAATTGAAATTCTATCCTCCTTTACTAAACTGAGTGAAAATTCCCTTGCTCTCTTCCGGCAGAAAAGTATGATTTAAATGTTTTCAAATTGAGAAACACTTGTACCGTAGGAGGATGCAATGAAATACAAAGAAAGCGGCATTCTTCGCTGGGCCCCAAGGAGCCTTAGATTGGATTGTGGCTGCCACTTCCTCTGTCTTCTTCCTGAGAAAATCTAGTCGGATCATTGCTGTGTTCTGCATGGCAATTGTGGAAAACAAGGTTAAGGTTGACCTTCTCCGCTAGAAGAGAAGGACTGAAAACACATTACAAATGGAAAGGCAATGGACCTTATATTTTTCATCTGCTTCTATTTGACTACAGTATAAACAAAAGCAAACCACAAGGGTCAAACCTTAAATATATTGAATTTTTAAACGAGAAAAAAAAAAAAAAGGAGTCTTATTTAAAGGGCTGAAAGAAATCTAAATAAATGAAATATGTGGAGTGCCACTGCTGACTTGGCAGTTGTTTGTCTGTGAATGGAATGACTTCTACACATATCGTTGTAATATTATACAGAACAGATTATTTGAAATTTTTTTTTTTTTATTTTAGAGAAAAAAAAATCAGCGTTAGGACCACTTTAAGAAGGTTGAAAACCCCGGGAAAAAAAACCTGTAAGAGAACGGAAAAATGCAATGCGATGCATACTAGCTCATTATGAAATACCGTATTTATCGGCGTATAACACGCACCTCAATTTTAGGAGGGAAATTTTATGAAGAAAGCTTAAATTTGAAATAAACAGCTTTGAACTCAGAACTTTTTTTTTTTAAATCTTATGCAGACTCACCAGTGCCCATGAATGCAGCCTCGTCAGCGCAGTGTCTATAAATGCAGCCTCGCCAGCGTAGTGTCCAGCAATGCAGCCTCGCCAGCGCAGTGTCCTGTATTGCTGCCTCGCCAGCGCCATGTCCAGTATTGCTGCCTTGCCAGCACCATTACACAGAGCAGGGTTAAGCCAGGCCGAGGAGAAGGGAGGACGAGCGGCCGCTGTCATCTGAAGTCCCCGACGCCCATGATAGACTTCACATGTCCCGGTATTGGGCCACTGTGCTGTCTATCATCGGAGACGGGACTTCCTATGACAGCGACCGCTCGTCTTTGCTTCTGCTCGGACCCGGCCCGCCCCCCTCTGCCTCTCAGCGCTGCCTGGCCTTTCTTTTTTTAAATACGTATATCAGGGTATAACAAGCACTCCTCTTTTCCCTTCCATTTTTAGGAGGAAAAAGTGTGGGTTATACGCCGTTAAATACGGTACTTACCTTACAACAAAGTCCTTCCAGCCGTGCCCATTCACCACTGAGACAGCTGACATCTTCCCTGGTGTTTCTTACGAGCTCCGGCGCTGTGAGTGTCCGGAGCCAAGATGACGTCACTCCCACGGATGCGGAAGCCACCATTTATGCCACGGCTCTAAAGCACATGTGTCAATGACTTCATCGGCTGCATGCACTCTGAATATCTCTTAAACTATGCAAGTTTAGGAGATGTTCACAGTACCTATAATAAGGCCTACCTGTAGGTACAAGTGGTATAACAGAGTTTGCAACCACTTTAAAGATCACAAGGCTTGGGTGGTACATTGTATCTTAATGCACTTTTTCTGTTTATCCCTCTATTTGCACTTTTAAATTATTCAGAATAAAGCAGCCCATACACAAGCGAATTTCTTTCCTGTAACCATGGGTGTTGACAGGGGAATCCCTCATGCTGAGCGGGGGAAATCCATACCAACTTGGAGAAGACAGTGATTATTGCTAGCGGCTATACAAGCCTCTAGTGATAATCGCATGTAAAAGCCGACAGGCTGGTTGTACCCAAGTTGATCCAGACTTGGGTACATTCAGCCTGCCCATACATAGTTCGAATCTTGGCCGGTTCAGTATCAGATTTGAACCGTCAATGGCCTGCCTAACTTTTAGTTGTGTATAAACCTGTTTCAAGGAAACATTTAAAAAAAAAAAAAAAATAGGTAACGTATGCTGTGTGAATAGGAACACATAACAAATGTTTTGTGGGAGTTTTTCATATTTGACTGCATAAGTGGAAATACAGTTGAAGGCCAGCTGGAGAGAGGTGTTGACTAAAAGACACACTCTTGCTAATTGCGCTTCCTGCACTTCACATGCCAGCGGAGGAATGCCCACTAACAGGCAAATTGTAGAACCAAATCCAGCAAACCCAAATTACAACATATAATGAACTTCAAAAAAACTAGCTTCGCATGGTAGCCGCTTCATGATAAAGCCTTAATTAGTTAATTAATCGTGTTTCTCTTCTTTGGCAGATGGATTTAAATTCTGGGGGATTGATTAAAATATGTGCAGGATTCTGTTTTTGCACATGGGTGTCAAAATGTTATAAATTTTCATAGCTTGTTCTATTGTGTGTGCATTGGAAGAAATTTGAGTTTTTCTACTGTTCCATCTCTGAATAAGAGAAATTAGCCATTTTAGCTCAGTCATTAAGGCGTATAATTTAAAGCAACTCAGTCACTTTACCTAATTGCTGATCCTGTAGAAAAATAAAGTGAAAATGTACCTCTCCTACTGCCTGAGTCGTTGAACTCCACCCTACTGCTAAGAAAATCTTCACTGAGATGGCTTCCAAAGTCAATACCCCCCTCCCCCCCAGAACTGTCAGCTTGCTGTTCCCCCCTGCCCTTAGCAGTTCTTTGGTAGTATGACCTCCTGAACAATGCAGCGCTCACAGCAAATCGTTTGTTTCAGAAGACCCTTCTCCAGATATTTTCTTTCAGTAACTTAAAGTGTAAGTTCACCTTTTCACAAAAATGAAAAGGTGAACTAACATCGTACTTCCTCCTCTTCCCCTCA
The DNA here is from genome assembly GCF_965119305.1 of Pelophylax lessonae. NCBI lineage: Eukaryota > Metazoa > Chordata > Amphibia > Anura > Ranidae > Pelophylax > Pelophylax lessonae. Next base: position 125,669,099 of record NC_138779.1, read on the forward strand.
GTTCCCACTGCACTTACTACCTTGGATAATTAACTTTCACTGCCCATGCAGCCGGTGCAGAGGTTCAGGATTTGAAAGCCATTGTCTCCTTTCTCTTCTTTCCAAATCTGTCATGTGCCAGCACATGACTAGTCATAAGGCTCTGATCTGTCTTAAAAGAAGACTGCAGCTTTCAAAGGTGTCCTGTGGCTCCTTAAAAAAAAACACTAATAACACATAGGGGGGGGGGGGGGTAAACAAATATACTTACGTATGTCCATGTGACTTTTGGTAATTTTTACTCATTCTTCCTCTGTGCTGCCTTGGTCCCCTCTCCCACACCATAAAAACCCTTAGGCTTCATGTACACACAGCCTACTATGACCGCTAGCCATGGAAAAACGCAAAATGTGGCAATCGCTCCGCGGTTTTGCCGCGGTTTGCATTTTCTGGCAGCCGATGGTCAAAACGTTCCTATTCTTCCACATTCAGGAGAGGGAGGTTGAAGCTCCACCTAACAACAGCAGCTCCTAAACTCTGGTAAAAGCCAATATGTACATGGACACAGGCTTTTTTGGAGTTGAGTTTAGGAGCTTTGGCAAAACAATGTCAAAACTCAAATTTTGGAAACTGTAGTGGACATGAATGAAGCTTTAGACACACCTAATCACAAATGAATGAGTATATGGCACTGCAGTCTGGGTACTGTTTCAAATTATTATGATCAATTTTGCAAATAATTTCTCTCTGTAAAGTTGCACATACAACCCCAATTTCAAAAACGTTTGAAGGCTCTGTGAAATCTACATAAAAACAGAATGCAATTATTTGCAAATCTCATCAACTGATAATTTATTCACAATAGAAGATAGAAAACATATTAGATGTTTAGGCTGAGAAAATGTGCCATTTTAAGAAAAAAGGGGCCTGCCTGCAGTCCAGACCTTTAACCGTTTGAAAATATTTGGCGCATCTTGAAACGAAAAATACAACAAAGAGGAAACAGGACTGTTGAGAAGTTAGAATCCTATATCAGGCAAAAATGGGACAACATTCCTCTCCCAAAACTCCAGCAACTGGAGTCCTCAGTTCCCAGATGTTTACAGGGTTTTGTTAAAAGTAGAGGGGATACTACACTGTGGTCAATGTAATAGTCCTTAGAACTTGTGCACCTGTCTCAAAAATTCATCAAGACTTATGACAATCAATAATATGTGAGCAACACAAAAGTCCAAATATACAGTATAAATGTAAAACAGTCCAGATCCACAAAATGGTTATCCGAGTGCCCAATTGACATCAGTGGGACTACCTGCACTTGGATGCATGGAACACTTGTACATTCCCATGTGGGTAAACACATCCCTTCTTGGGCACAGGCTTTAGTACGCCCCTTGTGAATGAGGCCTTAAGAGTATGGTTGGGTGTGCAGGAATTTTATGATTGTACTCAAGCCAGATGATTGGCAGGAAATTGCAAAGCAGATTATATTTATACTCACTCGTATTTGTGTGATAAACTTGATGGTTGATTCAGAGAAAATGAAGGGGTGGAAGTTAGGGAGTAAAAATGGTCCAGATATATTAGAACAGCTTTTTTTTATTCTAGCTTTATTTCTTAAAGTTACAGTATCTGGTAGATAGAGAAATACCTAATGTTGGTCACACACTGCTTGAAATTTGGCGATTTCAGCAGGAACTGGCCTGATTTTGATCAGTGTGTGGCTGTTCCTACTTGACAGGGACAACCATGTTGGGAAGGGGGGACATTCCTCCATCTACCTCGTTTGTGTGGGCAGAGGAATTTGCTAGTTTATTTTTGTTCATCCTGCTGGTTGAACAATAAGAAAACTAATCATCTATGGCCAGCATAAATCGTTTGTCCAGGTCCCTTATTGCTACTGGAGTTAGTGCAGGGGGCCACTGATCTAGCGCTGCGATGAGTCCTCAAGATCACTGGTCTTCTGCTGTCCCCCTTCGATGATGTCTTCCTCTTCTCTCTCCTGGGAGGATCCTGCTGATAGGAAGCGTCCATGTCTCTCAGGGAGTGATGTGGACATCAGAAGAAGGAACTTTTTAGGAGGCTAACAGAAGAGAAGAAGACGTTGGGCGACATTATCACTTAATTATTCAGGAGTTCTTGTAGAGCATAATGTAGTCAGGTATTTAGGAATAATGAGTGCAATTGAAAATGGTCAGAGAACAGGAACAACTAAATTGTTTACATTCTGTAAACTGACAAAGCTTATCACCAATGACCTTTGTTCAGCAGCTGCTGAATACAGAAACCTATAAGGACAAGTTCAGGTGAACTGCAAGCTGTATCTTTTACTAATGTGGGCTTTCCTGAGTGAATCAGTAACTTCACAAATGCAATGCATAAAGCTTTGGAATCCATACCGTTGACATCAGCAATCACCCTTCATTGTCCTGATTTGATGAAAGGGAAGATTTGATTAGTTGAAATTGATTATATCACTTTCCCTATTTTCACTGTTCTATGGTAAAGATAAGGCTGGTGAATCAGCTGCACTCTCTAACGCTTTTGAAGTAAGCTACAGGGCTTTTTTATACCAAAATGGCAAGATAGGGAGCTGTAATTTATGTGCGGACCATACATGATATCAATTTTTTCTTGGAACTCCACTTTTCTTTGGTACATCAAATTGTTCCTACTTAGAGTGTGTCCTCAGCAAAAAAGAAGCAGCCTCTCGCCCATTCTAGTGCTTTCCAGCCTTGTGCTTCTGCTGGGTGCAAAAGCTAGAATTCCAGGGAGTCTTCACAGGACCAATGCACACCACAGCAAGCTTGCCACCTTTGTCTCCTCCTCCTTCATCATCACACTTTTATGTGGTCTGCCAACCTCTTTTCAACAGTGGAGATTATTTTATTAGTATCATTGCTCAGCTCCTGTTGAGTTTTTTTTTGTTTGATACTGATGGTGTAGGTTTCCATGTTTCTTTTAATATAAGCTTGTTTTCCTTTATTTAGTAAACCAATAAATTGTCACAGCAAAAATATAATTGCCAAATTTAAAGTAGAACTAAACTTCATTTTTTAACTGTTTGCCAAATCATTCAATGCAATGGCATGAATGATAACTGTCACAGTTGCACCTATTGCGCATGTGCGAATCGCGTTGCGCTCTGTGAATGAGCCGGTTGCAGGGGAACGAGGGGGGGGGGTGATATTCCAGGTTACTTTGCCGTGGTGAACTGAGCCGGAAGTGGGAGCGGGTGCCTGTCAAAACCAGGTACCCGCTCTCCCCCAAAAAGGTGCCAAATCGGGCTGTGGAAGAGGGAGAGGAGGCAGACAAGCGGAACTTCCCATTTTGGGTTGAGCTCTGCTTCAAGTTGTGTTTTTTGTATTGCTTGTGGTGGTCCCATGTTACCACATGTAGTCCCTTGCCCGTGCTGAAGCCTTTTAAATGTGTTGTGTTTTTGAAGGTTCCATTTAAATTGACTTACAGTCAGGTCCATAAATATTGGGACATCGACGCAATTCTAATCTTTTTGGCTCTATACACCACTACAATGGATTTAAAAGGAAAAAAACAAAATGTGCTTTAACTGCAGAATTTCAGCTTTAATTTGAGGGTATTTACATCCAAATCAGGTTAACGGTGTAGGAAGCATGGTGGTGGTAGTGTCATGGCGTGGGTATGTATGGCTGCCAATGGAACTGGTTCTCATGTTTCGGGCAATATTATCTACTCATATTTAGCCAAATGCTTCAGAACTCATTGGACGGCGCTTCACAGTGCAGATGGACAATGACCCGAAGCATACTGCAAAAGCAACCAAGAGTTTTTTAAGGGAAAGAAGTGGAATGTTATGGAATGGCCAAGTCAATCACCTGACCTGAATCTGATTGAGCATGCATTTCACTTGCTGAAGACAAAACTGAAGGGAAAATGCCCCAAGAACAAGCAGGAACTGAAGACAGTGGCAGTAGAGGCCTGGCAGAGCATCACCAGGGAAGAAACCCAGTGTCTGGTGATGTCTATGTGTTCCAGACTTCAGGTTGTAATTGACTGCAAAGGATTTGCAACAAAGTATTAAAAAGTGAAAGTTTGATTTATGATTGTTAAATTGTCCCATTACTTTTGGTCCGTTAAAAAGCGGGAGGCACATATACAAACTGTTGTAATTCCTACACCGTTCACCTGATTTGGATGTAAATACCCTCAAATTAAAGTTGAAAGTCTGCAGTTAAAGCATATCGTGTTTGTTTAATTTCAAATCCATTGTGGTGGTGTATAGAGCCAAAAAGATTTGAATTGTGTCAATGTCCCAATATTTATGGACCTGACTGTATATGGCAAATATCATCACAATTGATTCAAAACATCCCACAATGCATTAGCGGGTTCTATTGTCCATGACTTTTGCCTTTTCTCAACAGCAAAATGCATGACAACACATCTACTATGAACAAGCCCACAAAGCAAATGTATGGCCAATTTATAGAAATCAAAAGCCTATTGAAAGATAGAGGACGCTTAATGCAAAGAATATAAGTAATAAGGTTGAGACACTGAACCAAAGATTGATTTATAAGTATGAGGGAATGGAAAAAATGTAGCACGGCTTCATGGCGTTTTACGTATAGAAGTAGAGGATGGGAAAGGCAATACCTACAGCGGAAGTGCGTGAGGTGGTTCACATTTGATTCATTTTACTAGTTTAGTGTTCAGAAGAAAAGAAATTGAATCTATCAATTCACACCACTCACTGGGCATCTAATACAATACACACCTGAGTCCACTGAATTCATTTGCTGCAAAATACATTTTCTCATTTTTTCCTCGGGAATATAAAAATACATTCTAAGAAATCAGACCCATGGCCAAGGCTACTTCAGTCAGAACCTAATTTAACATTATGAAAATGTGTTCTGCACAGCATCAGTAAATAGGTATACAGCGTGTGTGATGTACGTACCTCTTAGAACTTCTAGACCTTCATACATTTACTTTATTTGGATCGCTATTGGGAAATAAAGGGTAGGACATAATAGCATTCTTTTTTAAAAACTCTTTCTTTAAGGAATAATGTTGGGCTCATTTAATAAGGTATTGGGAACTCCAATAAAACATGTACAGAATACGAAAATCCATATTAAATTATCTGATTTAAAAATCCCTTGACTGCAGCAAACAAATATTTTAGGTTATCTGATGGGATTCTATGGTTATTGGCAGTGTAAACTGTCAGTGAGAGAGAGAATATTAGAAGAGGCGAGCTCGAATTAACCACAGTGTAGTGCTACAAAAATTAAAGTTTCTTGGATAGAGACACTAAAGTGTGCTGGAGGGTCTATTGATGCTGGCTGCTAGGGGGATCTTTGGTCGCTGGGGGGATTTATTGTTGTGGGGGGTCTAGTGTTGCTGGGGAGGTTTATTGTTGCTGGTGGAGGATCTATTGTTGCTGGATAGGGGTTAATTGTTACTGGGATGGATCTACTGTTGAGGGTCTATTGTTGCTGGCTGCTGGGAGATCTATTGTTGCTAGTTGGAGTCTATTGTTGCTGGGGGTGGAGGGTCTTTTTTGTGGTGGCTCTATTGTTGCTTGGGGGCATCTTTTGTTGCTGGGCAGATCATTTGTTGCTGGGGGTCTATATTTAGTTGGGGGGGTGTCTATCGTTGGCTGTAGGAGAACCTTTTTATTGCTTTTCTTGCCATCATTCTTGCCATTCTATACAAATTACTTCTGATACTGGAAGGGGGTAAGGAGTGGAAGCAAAGGATGGCTCATGGAGGTGGGTAGGGGGCAAGGACAAGGGGTGATTCAAAAGGGGGGAGTACCTGCACCTACTATTTCATGAGAAACAAAGCCCTGCATTTAAGGCATATTGATAGTGTCTGTGTAAAGCCCAGCCACCCTAAACTCACCTCTCTGGCACTCTGTGGCTGCCATTGACCATTACCTAGTGCTTATTGGTGTGCAGTGAGCCAATTACTTGGCCTGAGCACTGTCACATGATAGAGAGAGTAGCATCACAGCTAAATGGGCTAGGTGACTTAGGCCCCTTTAACATGGGCGGACCTGATCAGGTCCACCTGTTCGTTTTTCAGATCCTCCATTCTTCTTTATGGATTGGCAGGTGTAGATGGACATGTGTCCATTTACACCTGCCGACATCCTTTCCAACATTCTAAAAACAGACGTCTAGCAGATCGGTTCAGAGGGAGTCGGGTGTAAACAGACAGGTGGTCCATTTACATCCAACCACCCATAGAAGAGCAGGCTGTGTCTGTGTCCACTCTGCATAAGGGGAGCGGACATGGACCAGCCATGCGCCTGCTCAGTAGAGATCAGCAGATTCCATGCTCAGCAGACAGTCACCCAGCGAAGTCCACACCATGTAGAGGGGGCCTATGTCTCTTAAAAAGAAAAAGAGGGGACTGACTAATCTCCAGTGGTAGATGTGGAATGCCCATTGTAAATACTAATAGTGCGTCTCTTGGACATCGGACAACCAGCTTGCCGTTTTCCGTTGGATTGGGCCACACACACGTGTGAATATCACGTGTTTCCTTACACCCTCAACTGACAGATTGTTCTTACTGGGATGACTGCTTTGCTTTTACCATTGGTAAGTTAATTATAGAGGTGTAAGGCCCCCCCCCCCCCTCCCATCTCTATAACATAACCATGCAGGCTTGCAAGTCTTAGGAAAGATGCATTATGCCAGCATGTCTAACCGCCTGCAAACAATTATGGCTGGCCATTAACTTTGATGTTCTCGCCATCTAATACAAAGAGAGTATTCACTAGAGAAGCACCTGATCCTACAAAAAAAGCAAAAAGCTGTATTAAACCCAAAAGCAAACATTTAATAAATTGCACCTTACCAATGTTTTTTTATATATGATGGCTGCATTAGTTTCCGTTCTTAGGCTTCCTTTCTTCTATTTTCATCTGGTGATCCAGTCTGTTGTTTTTTTAATATTGAACACTGACAGGCAAGCTTGAAATGATCAGCTTTTATGCAAAATCTTTATCCCAAAAGGAAAAAAAGTTTGCTATAACTGATTATAATGTATTAGCTGGAGTTCAACTTCAATTTATTAGTGTATTTAAATCTGCTAGTACATTTAACACTCCCCTCCCCCAGACTGAAATTACTGCTGTCCAAAGGTGACCCCTGTGCTCCTTCATCCAGAGTGGGGGCACGCTAATAAAGTTGGTATGTTATTGGCCAGTAACTGGTGAAAACTGGTGAAAAAAGCCTTAAAAAAGAAAAACAAATGCAGCCACCACATCTAATGAATAGTAAGCTACCATATAGAACATTTTTGGGTTTAATGCCGATTGAATGTAAAAAGAGAAAGGGACAATTGAGACTCAATGGTTGTAGAACTACAAGAACACTGCAATAACTGGTGCAGATCTGGTATAGCAGTCTTGGTAAATAAATAAACACACAACACACAATAGCTATTAACAATGAGATTACTGCAATTGTACATAGTTATTACAGATTGAGTTATTAAATAACTCCGTTAAGGCTTGTAGCAAAGGTTGTCTTTCTACTTATTTCCCTGTGATGATGTTATAATGTATAGTGTATGGCTTCAATGAAAATAAGGTGATTGATAGATGTGGAGAGATAGGAGAACAATGGTAAAACCTAAAAATGAACTAATTACACATTTATAGCTGTATAAGCTTCCTAAACAAAATCTTTACTCCTTAGAGTCGGTTCACACTGGGGCGACGCGACTCCTTACTACTTCGGGGGCGACTTGTGCATTACAATGCACCACGACTTCGGAGCGACTTGCAGGGACTTCACATAATAGAAATCTATGCAAGTTGCTCCGAGGTCGCCCCGAAGTAGTACAGGACCCTTTTTCTATGTCGGAGCGACTTGTGTCGCTCCTATTAGAACGGGTCCTGTAGCGGTCAATGGACCGTGACGGTGCGCGACTTGTCAGGCTGACAAGTCGCCTGACAAGTCACGCTAGTGTGAACCGGCTCTCACTATAAGACTGTATTATATCCTGTTGTTCTACAACCATGCTATATACTTTGTTAAGGAGCCGTAAAGTACAACCATTGGGGTTTATTTACCAAAATTGGACAAAATCTGGTGCAGCTCTTCATAGAAACCAATCAGCTTCCATTTTTTTTTTCGAGGCTTAATTGAACAACCTGAAGTTAGAAGCTGATTGGCTACCATGCACAGCGACACCAGATTTTGCTCTCTCCAATTTTATTGGGATTATACAGATTAAGCTCATATCTTTTATGTACTTATCCCAGACCATTGACTACAATTTATTATTTCCTTCAATAGCACGCCATATCACCTATTGATTCTACTTTTTTACTATTGTCAGATCTTTTAGTTAGTTGCTTGGTCTTCAATCCAAATACATTTGCTGCAGCCTTCTAATGGTACTCAACATTGAGAATGCCCTGGCAATAACACTGAGGGGTTGATTTACTAAAACTGGAAAATGCAAAATCTGATGCCGCTCTGCATTAAAACCAATCAGCTTCCAGGTTTTATTGTCAAAGTTTAATTGAACAAGCTGTAGTTAGAAGCTGATTGGCTACCATGCGCAGCTGCACCAGATTGTGCACTATCTAGGTTTAGTAAATCAACCCCCTTACTTCACCAACATACACATTGTCATATAAGTATAAGCTAAAAAGTGATTGTAAAGCTTTAATTTATTTTTCATTTTTCTACATTTTTTTTGTTCATTAAAATAATAAACATGTTATACTTACCTCCTATTTTCAGTGGTTTTGCACAAAGTGGCCCGGATCCTCCTCTTCTCGGGTCCCACACCAGTGCTCCTGGCTCCTCCCTCCTATTGGGTGCCCCCACAGCAAGCAGCTTGCTATAGAGACACCCGAGTCGAGCCGCTGCTCTGTGTGTCCATTCATTCGGAGCTCAACTTGGCCTCACCCCCTCTGTCTCCTGATTGATGGCTTACTGTCTGTGATTGACAGCAGCGAGAGCCAATAAGGAGTGCGAGTTCCCAGAGAGGCAAGGCTGGATCGAGAGGGGGCTCAGGTAAATATTAGGGGGGGTTGTTGCACACAAATGGTTTTTTACCTTCATGCATTCGCTAAACCTTGTGTCTTTACAACCACGTTAACCACTTGCCAACCTCCTGCCACAGTTTCACTGCAGCAGGCTGGCTCGGCTGCGCGAAACTACGTAGGGGTACTTCGGTCGCGCGCGTGGTGCTGGGGGGGGCAGGCGCATGCCACCCCCACTAGGCAGCAGGGAAGCTGATGCACGGGATCAGTGGCTGCGATTGACGCCGGGCACCCGCGATTGCTCCCTGCTGAGAGAGAAGGTACGGTCAGCTGTTGTAAACACAGCCGACCATTCTTCTCTCTGAAATGATCACAGAGCTCATGTGATCCTTCTATATAGGAACACGGGTCTCTGTGGTCATTTCACAAGCCCATCCCCATACAGTTAGAAATCACTCCCCTAGGCTCCTACTTAACCCTTTGATCGCCCCTAGGTTAACCCTTTCCCTGCTAGTGTCATTATTACAGTAGCAGTGCATATTTTTAGCACTGATTACTGTAGTAATGTCACTGGTCCCCCCAAAAGTGTCGGAAGTGTCAGTTAGGGGTCCGATTTGTCTGCCGCAATGTCGCAGTCCTGCTAAAAATTGCAGATCACTGCCATTACTACTAAAAAATGATAAATAAATAAAAATGAATTAAATCTTTCCCCTAATTTGTAGATGCGATAACTTTCGTGCAAACCAATCAGAATACGTTTATTGCAATTTTTTTTACCAAGAATATGTAGCAGAATACAAATTGGTCTAAAGTAAGAAAAATTTTGATTTTAAATTTTTTTTTTTATTGGGGAATGTTATATAGCAGAATCTGAAAAATATATATATATATTTTTTTCAGAATTGTTTTTTTTTTTTTGTTTATAGCGCAAAAAATAAAAATCGCAGAGGTGATCAAATACCACCAAAAGAAAGCTCTATTTGTGGGGAAAAAAGGACATCAATTTTATTTCAGTACAGAGTCACACGTCCGTGCAAATTTTCCGTTAAAATAACGCAGTGCCGAATCGCAAAAAATGGCCTGGTCATTAAGGGGGCAAATCCTTCCGGTCCAGAACTGGTTAAGCTTAAGGCTGCATTCACATGTCAGCGTTTGGATCGCGGGCAGAATTGCCGCGATTCCGCCCGCGATCCGGAGATTATTGCAAATCGCGGGACGCCTGTGCGTTGCCCGTGATTTGCAATAGCCCCCCAAACGCTGAGCGATGTTGCCGCGATTTCCGCCTGCCGAATCGCGGTAACATCGCGCAAAAAAAAACGCGGGACGCAATACGCTCCAAAGAAGCTCTTGTACTTTTTTGGGCGTAATGCGTCCCACGATTTTCTTTTGCGCGATGTTACCGCGATTCGGCAGGCGGAAATCGCGGCAACATCGCTCAGCGTTTGGGGGGCTATTGCCAATCACGGGCAACGCACAGGCGTCCCGCGATTTGCGATAATCTCCGGATCGCGGGCAGAATCGCGGCGATTCTGCCCACGATCCAAACGCTGACATGTGAATGCAGCCTAAGCTTTAAAACTTTGAAAACAGGCCCTAATTTGTGCACACAGACGGGCAAGGGTTGATCAGTTTGAGGGTCTTTCAGTAATTAAAGGTTAGTTAAACTGGAGTTTATTTAGATAGAATTAGGATATTTATCTTCTGCCGTATGTGCTAGGTGTAACCTGGGAATTGTTTTGAAAAGTGACTATCCTCCCCTTCATAGATGTCCTCTAATATAAGTGGCCTATATCATCCTTTTAACTTTCATGCCAGAGAGATAGAAAAATAAAACCTCAAGCAGTGTTGGTGATGCATCAAAGTTTAATGTTGCTGTCGGCTGGTCATTCTCCCATGCACTCCATTGGTTTACTTTAGTTGTTGGCCAACATGGCAGATGTATTGTGTGCCGTTGCTCAGTGTTCACATGAAAGTAAAGTGTTCTATTGCACAGCTATATTAAGTTTCATGTCACAGTGCTAAAAAATACTTCCCTGTCAATGTTAGTCATGCAGTAAGGAACCTCATTGTTTTACTCCGCCATATCACCCACATACACTCCGTCATTTTATTTCAAGCATGGACAAACTGAATTGGCAAAAAGGGAAGGTTGTTTTATGTCGCTGCTCAGTGATAGAGAGAGACAGATTTTTAATGGAATAGTTACTTCGTACCACAAGCCTCTAAAATTACCATAGGATGAAATCATCACAGCCGTGACCAAGTTTCAACAAAACTCGGATGTTGTGAGCTTCAAAAAGCCATACAGTTCATCAGGAATGCCATTTAGGATCTGCTTCATCCAAGGCCAGAACGGGACGATAGATAACTTGGCAAGGATGACTTATCTTTCACCCAATTACTTAGGTACAGATGGTTTTCAAAGAGGACCTTCAGTCTTTTGTCAACTGTTTATTTGGTAAGGGATTAGAGTGTGGGTAATGGTAAAGGCATTACTCGGCACAGTTCTAGAATAGCCATGGAATATGAGGCTATCTGCAGAACCCAAGCCAGCCTATGGCCAAAATATTCCTCCCTCTTGGTGTTATCAAGTTCCGTCACTATATTTATCTTATTCATAATTACAAAGACTCAGGAGTCAAAGGATGGGCTTCTGCATCTTCACCAGTCATTTATTCAATAGATTAAAACGTCATTGAATAATTAGGGCCTATTCATTTCTGGCAATCCTATTGTGGTGCATTACCGTGTGCACATCATCATGTAGTATTCCATCCAGTATTCCATCTCTGAATGTTGTGTTCTCCTATGGGGAGATGTGGTAACTTGTTGCTAAATGAATTTATTTCATATACGGGATTGTGCCAGGTTTCTTTACAAGGTCCCCCCCCCCCACCTAACTACTCAGTTGTGCTGAGGCAGCCTATTCATTAAAGGGGTGGTAAAGGCAGAAGGTTTTTTATCTTAAAGTGGAGTTCCGGCCTATTTTGCAACTTTAGTGATTCCTGGAGTGCTCGCTATGCTGATCAACAATTGGGCATTTTCAATTTTTTTCGGGGGTCCCTTACCTTATTTTCAGGGCATTTTTGATTGTACTTCCTCCTTCTCCCCCCTCTGTGGCCATGGCCACCGACATCACTTCTACCTTGCATTGCATCCTGGGAGCTGTTTGTCATCACTCTCAGGAGGCTGGAATTAGGAAGAACTCCCAGAACACTCCCTGGAATCAGGAAGAAGGACACAGCAGATTACACTGTGTCTTCAGATGCCCACATCCAAGATGGCCGCGCTCAGACAGCATTTTTAAAAGTAAGATTTTGACTAAAATCCAATACTGTACACCTTGTAAGTATGAGAATAGCGGTTCTGTAAAGGGCGATGGATTAGCATTATATGGGTATTTTTAGTTAAAAAAGGTATTTGAGGCCGGAACTCCGCTTTAATGCAATCAATGCAAAAGCCTTCTGTGTGCATCAGCTCCCCTCAGCACTCCAATACTTACCTGAGCCCCATCTCTATCCAGTGATGTCCACAAGTCCCTCAGCCGTCCGGGACTCTCCCTCCTGATTTGCTGAGACAAAGCCATTGGCTGTCAATCAAAGTCAGTTAGCCAATCAGGAGAGAGGGGGCCAGGGCCAAACCGCAGCTCTGTGTCTGAATGGACACACAGAGCCGCAGCTCGGGTATCTCCATGACAAGCTGCTTGCTGTGGGGGCACTGGACAGGAGGGAGGGGCCAGGAGCAGCAACGAGGGATCCAAGAAGAGGGGGATCCAGGCCACTCTGCGCAAATCCACTGCACAGGGCGGGTAAGTATAACATGTTTGTTATTATTTTTTTTTTTTTAAATGAGACTTTACAATCACTTTAAGGCACACTTTATGCTTTCGTGCTGTGTTGTCAATGCACAATGGCCTGCTAATGCTTGACACAAGGCAGCCATTCTAAATTATGGGCACCGCAGCGCACTGTACAGAGTGCTGTGCCCTACCAAATGTAAGGCCCTGAAGGAAATTCTAGAGCAGACTGAGAAATATTTTTTACTCTAAGTGCCGGTTCACACTACTTCGCTCCGACTTAGGGGGCGACCTGTGAAGTCGCGTGCAGCGCAACTTCGGCGCGACTTGCACGGACTTCATAAAATGAATGTCTATGCAAGTCGCTCCAGGCCGCCCCGAAGTAGTACAGGACCCTTTTTCTAAGTCGGAGCGACTTGTGTCGCTCCTATTAGAACCGTTCCTGTACCAGTCAATGGACCCCGACAGTGCGTGACTTGTCAGGCTGACCAAGTTGCCTGACAAGTCGGACTAGTGTGAATGGACACTTAGGAGGTAACATAACATGCACTTTTTTTGTTTTTTGTGTATTTTACTAGATGCCATGCCGAAAAAAATAAATCTTTCTTCAAGTTGGCTCTTTGATGCTGCCCTCCTACAGCTGCTTTTTTTTTGCAATTGTTTTATTACATACCCAGTGTCCTGTGGTCCTTTGTACGACATTACCAAATAAGGAAACTGGTCTGTATCATTTTTCGTGTTCCTTAAAACATTTTTTGATATGTGTATATTTTAAAAATATCAGGTTTCTCCGAGCTTTATACAAACACTGAAGATACCTTTTATTAATATGGTGAAAATGCAAGATGGTAGGTGTACACAGCTCTCTGATAAGCTATGACCACACACTACGTCCTTGGAACAGAGGCTTCAGTTAAATAGGAAATACAAACAGTAAACATACCAGTCTGCAATAGTGAGTGAAAAAAAGAATATATATATATAAAAAAAAAAACAAAAAAAAACAATTATTAAAACAAATATCCTTGAAAAATGTGTAAGTTTAAATGTTCACAGGTAGCTACAGTGATAATGTTCTCTCATAGCAACTGGTGCATTTAAATGCTCAAATATTAGATGAAATGTAAAAATAAAAAAGATAAAATGGCCACAAAGTCCAGTTTTATTGTGAGGTTCTTAGGAAAAGCCAAAGTGTTTCAGAAGTTCAAAGATCCTGCTTTATCAAGGCTGGACCAACAGAGATCCTTCAAAGTAAAAGCATTTGGGTGTAAATAATTTGAACGCGGGTAACACACTAGGGGGAAGAACCTTTGGGGGAATCTAGGATGGAAAAGGACCTGGGGGTCCTAGTAGACGACAAGCTCTGCCAAGCTGCTGCAAGCAAGGCCAACAAAATATTGCCTTGCATTAAAAAGAGGATCCACTCCAGAGATAAAACGATAATCCCTCCACTCTACAAGACTCTGGTCTGGCCGCATCTTGAATATGTCATCCAGTTCTGGGCAGCAGTCCTCAGCAAGGATGTGCTGGAACTGGAGAGAGTACAGAGAAGGGCAACAAAGCTAATAAAGGGACTAGAGGATCTCAGCTATGTTGAAAGACTACAAGCATTGAACCTATTCTCTCTGGAGAGGAGACCCTTGAGAGGGGATATGATAGCGATATACAAATTCTGCACTGGTGACCCTAGCATAGGGAAACAACTTTTCAGTGAAAGGTAATTTAAAAAGACACATGTCCATTCACTGAAATTGGAAGAGAAGCGATTTAACCTTAAACTGCATAGAGGGTTCTTTACTGTGAGAGCGGTAAGGATGTGGAATTCTCTTCCACAAGCAGTGGTATCAGCAGGGAGTGTCGATAGTTTCAAAAAAACTTTAAGATGGGCCCCTTAAGGATCACAACATACAGTGATATACAATGTACTCTTGACAAAGACACAAACACACACTCCACAGGTTGAAGTGGATGGACTGATGTCTTTTTTCAACCTCACCAATTATGTAAAAGAAACAAGATCAACAGCCTGCTCCCATCACTGGTTTACCAATTAATAAATTGTTTTCGTACTTGTAAAACTATGGTAATTGTCATCCTTATTTTTTTTTTTTTTTATTATTTTTTTTTTTTTAATATTGGAGCATTTACTGTAAATGTACCAGTACCTGTCAATGAACATTATCACTTTGTGTAGCTACCTGCATGGATTGTATAAATATTCAGGCTTAAAGTAATAGTTTTACCATTTCCCTTTGGGTATTCTTTTTATTCTCTTGCCTTTTCACATTGGCATCTTGCTGAGTGTGTGTATAGGTCCAGGTAAAAAGCATAGTGAGGAAATACATTGCAGTCATCTGCTGATGAAAGTGACTTTGCCTTGTGTGAAATAGAAGATGACAGTTTCTCTCTGATAATATAATGAATGTCGTAAAAATGTATCTGTTTATGTCTCTTCTTCAATGCAGAAGAACATGGACGTTTAACACACAATTGAGGTATTTTATTACCTTAAGCAGTTTGGCCTGAAAAGCAATGTGATAATGCCTGTCCTTGCATTGAGCTGACATAGGAATGCCATAATGTGTTGTGAAAGTTCATGAAACGACATATTTAGTAAAGTCTTTTTCTGTTCTTTATGGAAAATAAATTGACACATTTTAACAAATTTTCCGTTGCTATCAAAAGCAAACCACACACATAGATTTGTTGGCCGGATTACCGGTTCAGAGCACCTTTGAACTGTGAATGTCACATCAATTATAATCTAGTACAGTTGAGTCAGATTTGCAGAAGCCTGAGGGAGAAAATAAAGTCATCTGATGGACTTCAGTGTTGGGTGATAAAGGTTATCTGCTTAGTTGAAGTCAAGATGAAAGCAGAACAGCTATATAAATAACTCAATAAAATCACTTCTTTGAAAGCTGCATGGCTCATTCAGTAGAGGTGTCTGCAGATATAGGAGGGTGGTCAGACATACAAGCAAGAGCCAGCCAACCCCTGCTGGGCAACGCAACAGGTACATTTAAAGCATCCCTGTTCTAAAAATGAAGTATTGAAATACTTTACCTGTTAAGTTATTATTATTATTATACAGGATTTATATAGCGCCAACAGTTTGCGCAGCGCTTTACAGTGTGGGGGAAGACAATACAGTAAGTGTCGGTTCACACTATGGCGATCTGACTTCGGGGGCAACCTGTGAAGTCGCGTGCACCGCGACTTTGGCACGACTTGCACGGACTTCACATAATGTAAGTCAATGCAAGTCGCTCTGATGTCGCCCCGAAGTAGTACAGGAACAATTTTCTAAGTCGGAGCGACTTGAGTCGCTCCTATTAGAACGGTTCCCGTAGCACAGAATGGACCACGACTTGTCAGGCTGACCAGTCGCTTGACAAGTCGCAGTAGTGTGAACTGGGACTTACAGTACAATTCAAAACAGGAGGAATCAGAGGTTCCCTGCTCGTTAGAGCTTACAATCTAGGTGGGAGGGTCAAGTGAAACAAAAGGCAGTAACCGAGGGGGATGGGCAGATGGATAAAATGGAGGTGGAGTTGTTAGGCGTGGGTAGGATAGGCTTCTCTGAAGAGGAGGGTTTTCAGAGATCGCCTAAAAACGAATAGAGTAGGAGATAATCGGACAGATAAGGGTAAGGAGTTCCACAGGATTGGAGAGGCTCTGGTAAAGTCCTGGAGGCGAGCATGGGAGGAGGTGACAAGGGAGCTAGAGAGCAGGAGGTTTTGAGAGGAACGAAGATAGCGATTGGGTTGGTATTTTGAGACTAGGCTAGTGATGTAGTTGGGGGCTAAGCTGTGGATGGCTTTGTAAGATGTTGGCCATATATGGTTCGAATTTTTTTTTTTTTTTTATATTCTTTTTATTTCAGTATGTGCATAAAAACGAACATTCCAAAAGTCCTTTCAACAAAGGGACAAAACAATATAAAATAAAAAAATTATACAATATCCAAATAATTATCTGTTTACTTAGTATTCATAATCTCTTTATGCCAAGGTATATCCATTTAGCTTAATTGATCGCCGTTGTCCCGGTGTGTCCCAACCCCTTGCTCCATTGCATTCATAGATTTATTTCCTCATCATACTATGTGCATCCCTCTATATCCTCTTAGTTATCTCCTTATATTCAACCATTGGTTAATGTTGATTGACTCCAATTATCCCAAATTTTATTATATTTCGTTGAGCATCCTCTATGCATATACAATACTTTTTCAAATGGTAAAATCTGATTTACTGCTCTTATCCAGTTCTTAACAACAGGGGGCTTCACTTGAATCCACTTAACTGTGATTGTTTTCCTTGCCATAAACAGCGTTTCTCTAAGCATTATCTTGTGATATCTAGACCATGTTATTTCATCTAATATACCCAGCAAACAGGTTTCTGGGGTCAAAGGTACAGGCATATTCAGGACAGAGGATAATATTTGAATTATTTCCTGCCAGAATCTTGATTTCACTGTAAAAAAACACATAATATGTATAAAGTCTGCCCGCTTAGCACTGCATCTCAAACATTTAGGAGATGCAATGCTTTGCATTGCATAAAGTCTACTTGGAGAGAGATATGATTGATGTAGCATATATAATTGTATTAACCTATTGTTTGCTGCTGGCGATACATATAAATGGGATGAACAGGCTTCTTTCCAATCTTCATCAGTTAAATTGGGAATTATTTCCTGCCATTTTGTTCTTATTGCCAAAGGATTCATTCCTGAATTAACCCTGGTTAAATGTGCATATATTTTAGAGATTAATCCTTTAGGGCCCTGGGACCTAAGGATACCAATCATTGGATAGCTAGAGATCCCAGGTCCCAAAACTCCAAATTGCGCTTGTAACGCATGTCGCAACTGTAGGTATCTATATAATGAGGTATGTGGTATATCATATTTCATTTGTATATCTGAAAAAGAGTACATATGTGTTATGTCATATACGTCTGCAAGGACTGATATCCCTTTTTGTTCCCAGAACCGATACTCTACCAATTGTTTCAGTTGAATAAACATTGGGTTTCGCCATAGTGGGAGATCCATGTTTATTTGTGTGTTTCCCTCTATATGTTTTGCCTCTCTCCATATTGTACAAGCTAATGTTAACATTGGTATTTGCTTATATTTTAATTTATTCAAAGGTGCTTCTAGGGCTATAAGTAAATTATCGATTTGTAAAACATGAGCCAGGTGTGATTCTACCTTCTGTAGTGTTAATGGTACTATCCATCCTGTGAGATGTTTAAGTTGTCCAGCGAGATAGTATCTGTATATATTAGGAAGTGCCATACCTGCTTCTGTTTTAGCTCTCTGAAGTGTGGTTAACTTTATTCTATTTCTACCCTTTCCCCAAATAAATGTGGTAAATAGGGCATCTATTTTTTAAAAAATAATTTTAGGGACTATAACCGACATATGTGAAAAAATGTATAAACATTTCGGTAATAGGACCATCTTGATTAAATTTATTCTCCCTGCAACTGAAAGTGGTAATTTAGCCCAAGTAGCTAATTTAGTTTTAATTGTTGTCATGAGTGGATTAAGGTTAGCCTGTAAAGCTGCTTGTGGTTATCTTGTAATATTTATTCCCATATGGTTCGAATTTTAATCGGTTCAACAGGAACCAGGCGAATTTTCGATCCATGTATGGGCAGGCTGGATGTATAGTACCAATCAACTTTTGTACAACCAGCCCATTGGAACATTTTGGCACAGTCAGACCAACCATCATAACACGATAGCTCAGCAGGAGTGATTCCTCCATCCACTTCGAATCTGTGGATGGGGGAATGGAATCATTTTTTTTTTTTTAGCCCTCTGGTTAAACAAAAAGAAAATGACTAATGTATGGGCTGCCTTACAGAAGGGAGTAGAAACTCTGCTTTCCCACTGCCCACCCAAATGAAGAGGAAGCCTCCTTTGAAATCTTCTTCAGGAAACAACATTTCCAGGAGTGTCGATAACCTGGCCCCTCACTGCACTTAGTAGTTCTTTCTGCCAACCTCTGTGTCACTACTATGTCCTGTAGTGATGTGGAGGATGGCAGGAGGAACTATTGAGTGCTTTGAAGGTCCAGGAGATCAACAACTTCAGAAGTTTATGGTTCTTGCAGCATTTGGTGGGGCGGGCAACGGGATAAGTGGGGTACACACTAGTAGAAAATCTGCCGAAAATTTCCATCCGAGGTAAAATCGTACAATTTTTGGCTAGTGTGTACACAACTTTCAGCAGCCGATGCCGACATTTCCAACAAAAAAAAAAAACGTAGGGACAAACACCAAAATTTTTATTGTCCGTCCCCAGACGACCAATTTTCGTTTAATGTGTATGCAGAACGTCTGCGAAAAATCGGATAGGAAAGACCACGCATGATCTGAAGTTGCTGACTACCTGGAAGCCTAGGAACAAATGTCCCAAAAAAAAAAAAAAAAATCGGATGAGAAATTTCATGAACATTTATGCACTGTCAGCTAAAAACGGTAATGAACGCTGAGCAAGAAAGAGAAAAATCGGAGGATATTTCGTCCGATTTACGTCAAGTGTGTACGGGCCTTTACACTCTCCCTCTACTTCTTTCCCCTGGGCACTTAGCTACTATTTCATGATAATACTGATGAGGACAAGTTTACTTTGAAGTGAACACATATCGAATGCTGAGAAGAAAATCTTCGAGTTTTCTCTTGTAGTTTTTTTTTTTTACCATTGACTTAATAAAGACTGACACAACCATGGCAGAAAAGGTAACATGTTCCTGTAGGCGGCACAAAGGTTAGAAGTATTTTCTAGCCAAGTTGTGTATTTCTATGGCAGCTCATCGGAAATCAATAGCTTTATATTCCTTGCATTTCACTTTGTGGAAAAGTCCTTCATGTGTTCTTCTAGGCTTCATGAAGATCTGTATGTATGACCATGTTCCCGACTTCCTGATACTCCACATTACCTCATCTCTGACTCAGCTGTACACTCCCCTCTCTTGGCAAGTTGACACGTTATCTCACCATTTCTCACTCCTGCCAAGATGCTGCAATTGTTACCCTGAACAGTGAAGGATGAAAGGCAAAGTTAAATACTAAAATCTATTAGCATGAAGCGTTCAATCAAAATATTTGTCTGCCTTCCATTGATCTAATTTTTTTGATTTATAAGCAACACTTGGTGACTTTGAAACAATCATAAATCTGCAGATATTAGTTCATTATAACATACTACATTTCTCTGACTTATTAGGGCACATTTCAAAATTATTTCATATAGAACCTTCATAAAGTAAAAATGTTCATACACACAACACTTTGACTTTCAAATTTGACCTAGTGTTCAGTGGAGTTTTCAGTCGGATAAAACTCAGTTCACTCAAAACAAGTTGGTTGCTTTGGTTTCCTGTACCTAGAGTCCAACTCTAGCCAAATATTTCCTTCCTAGTTTTGGATTGACTAAAGCCCCGTACACACGCGTCGAAAATTGGCAGGGAATTTTCGGCCAACGTCCAATCTGCCGATTTTCGGCTTGTTAGTATGATGCTTCCGACAACCAACTCCGACTTTTCGGCCGAAAAAAATCTGTGTGCAGACTATAAAATTTTTGTTGACCGTCAACACAACGGCCGATTTTCGTGCAGTCAGTACAGATTTCGACAGGGAAAAATCTGAGCAAGTCTGGGCATGCTCAGTGAAGAAAGAACACAAAGAAAGCAACCCAACACATGACATCACTTCTGAAGTAGAATTTTGTTGGACGAGAAAATTCGTGTGCAGTCTAGGCACATTCCAACCAACAAAACACCACTCTGGACAAAAGACGGACGATCGGTCGGCCGTTAATCGTTGCGTGTGTACAGGGCTTAAGGGCCTTTCAGGCTTTCGCACGGGCTGTCCGATCTGGTCCGCCTGTCAGTTTTTCAGGTGGATCTGATCTGATGCTCCATGAACCCCTACAGAGCAGCGGATGTCAAGGGTGACACCCGCTGCTATACAATCCGATCCTGTCTGTGAAATCCAGACAGATGGAAACCCAATTTTCCATTCGTCTGGAGGATCGGATCGGAACAGGTGGTCCATTTTCATCCGATCTCCCATAGAGGAGAGCGGGGATCTGACAGGTCTGTCTCTGCAAAGTAAGCGGAGATGGAGCTCTTATCCGCCTGCTCAGCGGGGATCGGTGGATTGATCCCTGCTGATTAAAACAGAGTACGCCGGGTGGTATACTTCTGGCAAATGTATATGACTGCCTATGATCCCATAGGGGAGATATAAGCTACTTTCACATGGGCTATCTAGTTTGATCCACTGGTTAGTTTTTCAGGTGCACTTGATCAGAAGTTCCATGTAGGTTTATGGACAGTTGGATGAAAACAGACTTGTATGCCCCAGATAAGTCCATCCAGGTCAGGGAAAAAATGGATACAATCCTTTTCCATTTTTCTTGACCTATATATGATGAATCGCAGATATTCTAATGTAAACTAACACAAGTCAGTTTACATCCAGCAGCACATGGATCCAACAAGGTCCGTCACAGTCTGTTGTCAAAATGCGGACAAAAAACTGAACGGGCATGGATGTCTCAAAAGCTGGTCACTGGTGTACCTCCATACATCAGCTCAAAGTAGGTTTTAATCATGACCTGTGTCCACGCGTGAACAGTAGGTTACATAGATTACAATGGCAAAGTTTACACTATTGCAGTGCCTTCCAGTACAGTCAACAAAAGTAGAACATGCTGCATTTTTTCTACAAGTAACTGTGCTGGAATGTGGTACCGAAAAGCATCAAAAGCATTGTAAGCTCTAACGAGCAGGGCCCTCTAATTCCTTCTGTATTGAATTGTATTGTAACTGTATTGTCTTCCCTCATATTGTAAAGTGCTGTGCAAACTGTTGGCGCTATATAATACTGTATAACAATAATAATAAAAATAATAAAAGGAAAAAAAAAAAAGAGTGGGGAAAAACGAATCTTGAACGCATCAAAAATGAACCGGAATGCATCAAAAACGCACATGCATAAACAAATACAGAACGTATCCGGACTGTGTTTCTCTGGTGTCAACCGGTGTTCTGTCAGAAAACCCTACCCCATCAGATTTCCCTACCCACGTCATTTCCGGTGCGGGTTTGTCATGCACCAGTTGTAGCCGTGTCACACGTCCTACTGCGCATGCACAGAATAGGTAGGGAATTTTGATAACATCGTAAGAGGTGAGGCACAAGTCCTACTGCGCATGAGCAGGCGCATGCGCACCAACGGATCGGGCAGCAGCATCTCTTATAACAAACATACATCCGATCTCCATGGCACACACTGCGCTGAGCCGACAATGGGACAATCCTATTCCCTACCCACACGCGCACGCCCACTGTCTCATTGTCGGGTCGGCGCAGTGTGGAACATGGAGATCGGATTGTCGGGTCGGTGCAGTGTCGGCTCGGCGCAGTGTGGGCCATGGGGATTGGATGGATGTTTGCTATAAGAGATCCCGGTGCTCGACCCGTTGGTGCGCATGCGCCTGCTCATGCGCAGTAGGACTTGTGCCTCACCTCTTACGATGTTATCAAAATTCCCTACCTATTCTGCGCATGCGCAGTAGGATGTGTGATGCGGCTACAGCTGGTGCATGATGAATCCACAGCAGATCTGAACCGGAAATTACGTAGGTAGGGAAATCTGATGGGGTAGGGAAATCTGATAGAACACCGGCCCTAAAAATCTGTCGCTGCCATTCATTTACAGCAATCTGTGAATGAATAAACTACAACTCCCATCTCCACTACAGCAGACGACTTGTAGTTTTCAATCAACTGCGAGAACGCTAATAAGTAGTTCAATGACGCATCCTCATCTAACCGAGAGCCTGTAGAGGGGTACAGGCAAGAAAGCTGGAGGATGTTTTCTACAGGAGCCTGACATTGCACCTGCAATCCACTGATCACGGGTGCAATGCTCTGCAGTTTAAATCCAATTTATTTTTTCCCTGCAAAAACACTTGCATTCATTTATTTTTTTCCTGCAAAAACACTTGCATTCATTTATTTATTTTTTTCCTGCAAAAACACGTGCATTCATTTATTTATTTTTTCCTGCAAAAATACGTGCATTAATTAATTTATTTTTTCCTGCAAAAACACATGCATTTATTTATTTATTTTTTTCTGCAAAAACACATGCATTCATTTATTTATTTTTTCCTGCAAAAATACGTGCATTCATTTATTTATTTTTTTCCTGCAAAAACACGTGCATTCATTTATTTATTTTTTCCTGCAAAAATACGTGCATTCATTTATTTATTTTTTCCTGCAAAAATACGTGCATTCATTTATTTATTTTTTTTCTGCAAAAACACGTGCATTCATTTATTTATTTTTTCCTGCAAAAATACGTGCATTAATTAATTAATTTTTTCCTGCAAAAACGCATGCATTCATTTATTTATTTTTTCCTGCAAAAACACGTGCATTCATTTATTCTTTTTTCAAAAAAGGTGAAAAGGTGAAATCCTTAATTCCCCTTTAATATTGAATAATATTACAGGTGGATAAGGTGAATTTAAAGGCAATTTGTATTTCTGAAAACGTATTTTCATCACACAAAAACAAACGGTAGTCGAAATGCTTGTGCTTTTATCATGTTTATTTGAGTATGTAGGAGAAAGTTTTCTGTCTGATGATCTTTGTAGGTAACCATCCACAAAGTCACAACTTACTGTAAAGTTTTTTTTAAAGAATGCATCACACAGGTGATTATGGCATGCCGCAGAAATAACTGCCATTTAATTAGCTAAACATCCATCAACATCTCCCTGACACTGTCTATCTAAATGTATTTTATGCTTGTGTAATATATGGCTGAACTTTCCCAGATTCGTACCTTTTAATACATTTAAAATGTCTAATTCCATTGCAATTCGATATTCTGCTTCACTTGATGAACAGTAAAGAACGGTGCTAAGCACTAATTACATTTTAACCGTTAATGTAACATAACCCTAGAGTGTTTTCTGAAAACCGCATCTCTTTCAAGAGCACTTACTGCTTGTATTGTCCTTAGGTCACCTGTAAAGTGATCCTGTACTCCACTGGAAACATGTAGAAGTAAATGTTCTGTCTAAGCGTAGACACCACAAAATGCCGCTCTCATTTGCTTTCACTGTGTGTCCGGCGCCTGATATTCCCTGATCTTATGTAAAAGCCTGTGTTAAATCACTTGAGTTTTTAGATAAGCTTTGCCAGTCTAATAAATAGTCATGTTGGCTGCCTCATTGGACAGTGGAATGGCGGGCTCCAGGAAGGACATTTTTTATTTAACTGGACCGGAAGGTTTTACCCCCTTAATGACAAGGCCATTTTTTGCGATTCGATTCGCCACTGCGTTACTTTAACGGACAATTGCGCTGTTGTGCAACGCTGTACCCACATACTTTTTTTTTTACCACAAATAGAGTTTTCTTTTGGTGGTATTTGATCACCTCTGCGGTTTTTATTTTTTGCCCTATAAACAAAAAAAAGAGCAACAATTCTGAAAAAAAAAAAAAAAACAATTTTTTCACATTCTGCTATATAACATTCCCAATAAAAAAATTTAAAAATCAAATTTTTTCATCATTTTATGCCAATTTGTATTGCTACATATTTTCATAAAAAAAAATCCCAATAAGCGTATTTTGATTGGTTTGCACAAAAATTATCGCGTCTACAAACTAAGTCATTTTTTTTTTTTTTTTACTAGTAACAGCGGCAATCTGCGATTTTTAGCAGGACTGCAACATCGCGGCGAACAGATCGAACTTACCTTTTTGGTGAGCCCAGTGACATTACTACAGTAATCAGTGCTAAAAATCTGCACTGTTACTGTAATAATGACACTGACAGGGAAGGGGTTAACTCAGGGGCGATCAAAGGAATAAGTGTATGCCTAGGGGGTGTTTTCTAAATGTGAAGGGGAGGGGCTTGTGGAATCAACACAGAGACCTGTGATCCTAAATGGGAGGAACAAAGTTGCTCTGTGTGCATTCCAGAGAGAACAACGGTCTGCTGTGTTTACAACAGCAGACCGTCATTCTCTCTCCACGGGGAGCGATCGCGGGTGCCCCGCGGCAATCGCGGACGCCGGCCCCGTGGATCAGCTTACCCGCTGCCTAATGGGGGCGCGAGCATGCCTCTGGCGTCGCACATGCACCCCCAGGAGCGCTCCCGCAAACCGCTGTACAGGTATGGCCAAGCCAGCCTGCCGCAGTATATCTGCAGCGTGCGGTTAACAAGTGGTTAAATAAAGATAATAATGGGCCTCATGGGATTATTTTAACATATAGAGCAATTACAAAAAAAAAAAAATGCAAAAAATTCCCCAAGAGGAAAATAAAGGTTGCTCTGATCAAGTAAAGGAAAGTTCTCTGGCAGGCTGGTACATGTAGTTCAATTGGAGTAGCTGATACAAGTGCCGGAAGGGTGTTGCAGTTCTTTGAAGATCCCACTGGGTAGCAGGAGCAGAACAAAACCAAAAACAAAAAGAGCGAGAGCGCACATCCGCCCTAGTTTGGTACAGCTTTAATGAAATAAGAAAATCAACAAAACACTCCAACACTCATTTTTGGTACGAAATAAAAATGGCACATAAAAAGTCCCCTGGTCGCCCTCCTGGGTTGCCACCGTAAGATCAAGGTGGAGGTAGGATCACAATCAAGCTGGCTGGCTGCCCAATGAGCTTTCAGCATGAACTCTGAGCCACCACAGCTCAGCTCAGGGTGTCTGTCGTACTGCGCATGCGCCTGGTCCAGCTGGCACCAGCATAGTCGGTACAATATGGAAAGGTAGGGAGGGCACACAGACGATAGCAAGTTGCCATGATGATGCCTTTCAGAGGCGTGGCTTCCTTTGTCAAGTTGGTGACACACCTCCAAAACCCGAAAGGGAGAGTTTTTTTTAAATAACTTTCATTATGTCATCAAATGTACAGATGAGACTTTTCATGCCAATGCACGATCATCTACTGGTATATGACCAGCCTAATGGCCGTACACAGTCCAGTGGTCCTCAACCCTGGCCTACAGGGCCCACTAACAGGCCAGATTTTTAAGATAACTGAAATACATCCCAGGTGATATCATTTGCTGCTCAGTGATTGCAGTACTCTAGTCTGAATCTCCCCAAGGTAATACCTAAAATCTGGCCTGTTAGTGGGCCCTGTAGCAGTGTTAATTTTGGCAGCAAATTTCAATTTAGTTTTAGTCTTAGTCTTAGGACTAAAATGGCATTTTAGTTTTAGTCCCATTTTAGTCTTCTGCAAGTGTTTTAGTTTTAGTCGTATTTAGTCGACTAAAACTCCAGTATATTTTAGTCGACTAAAACGCCCTACATTTTAGTCGACTAAAACTCATTTTAGTCATCTATAATCAAATGGGTGTAGTTCAATTGTAATTTGTAATGCATTATTTAAGCATTTCTCTACAATTTTCAAACTCATTATATACTACTGCTGGTCCTGGAGTGAAAAATCTAATATGTTATTATTTATGCTTTGAGCATGCACCATGTTAATTTTTGGCAGCAAATTTCGATTTAGTTTTAGTTATAGTCTTTTGACTAAAATGCCATTTTAGTTTTAGTCATATTTTAGTCTTAAGACTAAAATGCCATTTTAGTTTTAGTCGTATTTTAGTCATCTGAATTGTGTTAGTCGACGAAAACGTTTTAGTCGGTTTTAGTCGACGAAATTAACACTGCCCTGTAGGCCAGGGTTGAGGACCACTGGTACACACCATCAGTGGGTCATACGAAAAATACCACTTTCGAAGTGATCGTATGATAATCGTATCATTGGTACAGAGCTTTCGGGAGCCGATCACTACAATTCATCTTATATTATCTGATTGGACAAGCAGGAACATTTTCCTTTAATTAGTACAGTTGTCGTTTGAAAATACAATACAAGTACAACACATTACATCACTTCCGATTTTTTTATTCTGTCCTACGAATATTTTGGTAACTTTAGTCAACTCTTAATTTTCGATATGCGACTAGCATGCAAAAAACGGCCGATCGTTAGTTTGATAATTTTATCTTGTGTATCAGGCTTTAGACGAATGTGCTAAAATATGTTCAGCGTGTACACATGAAAGAGCACGCCCTCACTTATCAAGGAGGAAACTATCAAGAACTGACCATGAGATTTGCTGGAAAATCTTTTTATCTGATATGACACTTGCTGTAGATCCCCTGTGTTCCTTGTAGAGCTCAATTATCCCCAATTATACTTAAATTGGTTGCACTACCATATCATTTAATCTAAGGCCTGATTGGGTGACATCTTTGGTACAGAAGGCTTTTAATTCCTATCACGGTAATGTTGCTAACTATTCTGAAAGACCCATGTAATATTATTCTGACTGCGAGGATGTGTGTTTATACGTATGGATAAATAAAGCTTTCATCATTGCACCCTAATTTTATTTATTTATTTATTTTTATATATATTATATATATTTATATATATTTTTTATTATATATATATATATATATATATATATATTTATTTATACTAGGAATAAAATCCTTCTATCAGAGATCGACTTATATCGTCTATTTAGGGGCAATACCGATTTTCCGACCACCCTTCAGGCCGATAGCCGATGTTAGGTGCCGATATTCTGTACATTTAAAGTTTTTATTTTTACACTGTCCTTTTAAACATGTTTTTTTTTGATCACTTTTATTGCTGTCACAAGGAATGTTAACATCCTTTGTGACAGTAATAGGCAGTGACAGGTACTCTTTATGGAGGGATCGACCCCAAACCCCTTCTCTGTACTTAAAAGCATTTAAAACGCCAAGTTTGGTTCATTTAAATACTGTAATTTTTTTTTTAATCTGGCGCCTTTAAGGTTACTACATCGGAGACCCAATCAGAGCTGAGTCCAGCTTTGTTCGGGTCTTTGGCGGAGCAGTGGAAGGTGGCGGGGGGGAGACTTCACCTCCCGTTGCTTGTAATAACAGCTGAGCGGCTGATTAGCCACATCGGTTGTTATTACAACAAGAAAGCCGACCGTCGGCTCTTAAAAACTTGTAGCTGCAGGCATCACTCCGCTACAACCACTTGAAGCAATATCGGCCATATCGACAAGTTTGTGACCGATACTTTAAAAAAAGTGAACATCGGCCCCACCAATAATCAGTCGATCCCTACCTTCGATAATCAATAAATGATTATAGTGATCTTGGAATTCTAAACTAATAGCTCTCCATAAGCTGAATTATTTTCATTTATTTATTTTAATTTTTTTTTCTCAGTTTAAAATTAACAATAAATTATACAATTATAATAATAATAATAACAATACGTTCAAATTTCTAAAAAAAAAAAACATTGAAGACTTCTATTCATCTAAACTAAAATGTTACTGTTAACAACAGACCCTGCAAGAGAAACACATAATGAGCTAGTATCGCATACTAGCTCATTATGCAATACTTACCTTAGAACGAGCCCCCGCCGTGCCGCCCGCTTAGCTGGATGACGGGCGACATGTCCAGTCGCCCGTCTTCCGGGATCGCGGCATCCGGCCATCTGATTGGCCGGAGCCGCGGTGACATCACTCCCGTGCACGCGCGCAGGAGCCGACAGTCACGGCACGAGTCTCTGAAGAAATGGCACCAGCGGGCCGTTCCTTCAGAGCGCATGCACCAGTGACGTCACTGGATGCATCTAAGGTAAATATCTCCTAAACGGTACATGTTTAGGAGATATTTCCAGTACCTATAGGTAAGCCTTATCATAGGCTTACCTATAGGTACAAGTGTCAGAGGAGGGTTTACTTCCTCTTTAAGAAGGTTGTAAGTCCACTCTTATAACTTATATCTATAGGTAAGCCTATAATAAAGCTTACCTATAGGTACTGTAAATATCTCCTAAACTTGCACTGTTTAGGAGATATTTATTTTAATGCAGCCGATGACGTCATCGGCGCATGCCCTCTGAAGAAACGGCCACCTGTGCCGTGAACGGCGGCTTCCGCGCATGCGCGGGATTGATGTCATCATATGACTTTTTTAAGAGCATACAGTGAATTATTTATATGTTGCATCTTTATTTCTTGGTATGCAGTTTTTTTGGGGTACTACGGAATTTGCCCCATATATAAGTTTTGGCTCTATATTGGTGTTATTACTGGTATCATTTCACAATTGTGTTGTTGTTTTCATAGGAAACTACGTTAGATGTGTTTCTGCAAAACTAAAAATGCACTAAAAAATGCATAAATGTGAACCAGGCCTTAACCACCCCCCATGATTGCTACATGGGCTGCTTTTAGGATTGCGAAGAGGCTCCTTGTTATAAGGATGCCAGCCCTCATTCTTAGTGTGCCAGGAAGGTATCGTCAGGAGGTGGCACTCCAGAAAGTTTTTGTTAAAGGGATTTATCGTTTTATCTTTACATTAAAGGAATCCAGCAGTGCTCTGCAGCTGCCAGACTGAAAGAAAAAAAAAAAAAATTCACCCGCAGAAGATATTGAAAATCGAAAGCTTTTTTAACGCCTGATATTGACTTCATTTCTAAAAAAAATTATGAACAAGGTGTTAAATTTGAGAAGCAAAAAATCCAGGCTTTGATGTCACCTAAAACTTCCCTCTCTGATTAACCAAGCAGCTTTATCACATTACGTTCTATCTGGAATCGTCACTTTTCACACTTGCTTTGCAATTCTGCTGCTTGTTGAAACAAGAAATTGTATTTTACAAACTATTCCCAAACTGACCTCTTTCCATTGTGACAAACTTCAGCTTGCCGTAACCGCTTACCGACCAGCCGCTGTAGTTTTACGGCAGCAGGTCGGCTTTGTCCCACAAAATGATGTACCTGTAGGACGCTTCGCCGGACCACTAGCAGGGGCGCGCGCATGTGCCCATTCGCCACAGGGGAAGCTGAGCAGCGGGTCCAGTGGCCACGATCGCTCCCCGTGGAGACAGAACAGCGGTCTGCCCTTGTAGACATGGCAGACCGCTGTTCTGTCAGTTATGAACACAGGTCTCTGTGTTCTTGCAGCAAGCCCACCCCCCCCCCACACACAGTTAGAAAGCACCCCCTAGGGACACATTTAACCCTTTGATCGCCCCTGGTGTTAACCCCTTCCCTGCCAGTGTCATTACTACAGTAACAGTGCATATTTTAGCAATGATTACTGTAGTAATGTCACTTGTCCCCCCAAAAGTCTCAAAAAGGTCAGTTAGGTGTCCGATCTGTCCGCCACAATGTCGCAGTCTCGCTAAAAATCGCAGATCTTCGCCATTACTAGTAAAATAAATAAATAAATAAGTAAAAATGACATAAATCTTTCCCCTAGTTTGTAGACGCGATAACTTTTGTGCAAACCAATCAAAATACGCTTATTGGGTTTTTATATAACCAAAAATATGTAGCAGAATACAAATTGGCCTAAAACGATGAAAAAATTAGATTTTTACATTTTTTTTGTTGGAAATATATAGCAGGATGTGAAAAATATTGCTTTTTTTCAGACATGTTGTTCTTTTTTTGTTTATAGCGCAAAAAATAAAAATTGCAGAGGTGATCAAATACCACCAAAATAAAGCTCTATTTGTGGGAAAAAAAGGACATAAATTTTTTTGGTGTACAGCGTCGCACGACCACGCAGTTGTCCGTTTAAATAACGCAGTGCCAAATCACAAAAAATGGCCTGGTTGTTAAGGGGGTAAAACCCTCCTGTCCAGAAGTAGTTAAAGCGGTGTTCCAGCCTCACCCCCTCCCCCTTTCAAAAATTAAAAGTCAGCAGCTACACATACTGTACACATACTGTAGCTGCTGACTTTTAATATTAGGACACTTACCTGTCCTGGAGTCCAGCGATGCCGACATCGAAAGCCGATGTTTCCATCGGCTGTCGGGTGCTGCCACCGCCATTGCCAGTAAGGAAACCCTGCAGTAAAGCCTTGTGGCTTCACGGGCAGGTCCCTAATGCGCATGCGCATATGGATTGGCTCAGCGGCGGGGGGAAGGAGGAGGGGGCCAAACTTCCAAGGGACGGTGCCGCGAGTGGGGAAGGGTACCTGTCAAAAACAGGTACCCATTCCCCCCTTCCCACTGAAAGGTGCCAAATGTGGCACCGGAGGGGGGGGGGAAGCAAATCAGTGGAAGTTCCACTTTTGGGTGGAACTCCGCTTTAAGTGCCAAACAGGCTTGGTTTTATTTTTTACTTTTTTTTCTGTGAGAAGGTGCAACAAAGTTGTTTGAACTCCTAAACGGTTGTGGGGAATGCTGCTTATACAAACACGCCTTGGAGGTTGGCTACCCCAAAAGTCATTACAGGGGGTCATTTAAATAATTGGTAATGGCAGTCTCGAGAGAACCAATGGACCTTCAATATTATTTCACCATAGATAAAACACAGAGGAGGGGTCTGTGGAAGTAAGTTGTACCTGGTGACTAAAATGACATCGGTGTGGTCTTCGCACACTTCTGTTCTGCTGCCCCGAGGAATAGCGCCCATCTGTGTCTTTATGGTGGGCAGATGAGCAGACCCAGAGAGAAGAGGCAAAGGGCTTTCCGCTGGGGATTATTTTATAAAAGACCGTCTCTGTTTTCTCATTATGTACTTCAAACATCTACTCGTGTGCTGATTACCACCTGAAACCCCATCCTTTCTAATAAGCACTTACACCTCCCCTCCCTCCGGACCCCTGACATAGACCCTGGACTAATTATGACCCCCCCCCCCCGTCCCCCCAAGTGACTGCTGAAAAATACACATTTTTTTCTTTCCTTTATTTCTACTGTTCAGTCATTTTTATAGCGATAGCATGTTATAGGGCCTAGAGGCTATAAAGCTTGAAGAAGGTTCTGAATAAATTTGCATGTTTTATTAGATCATGGTAGGGAAATCTATCATCCACTGAGGAAAAAATAAATATCTTTTTTTTTTTAAGAAATGTACTTTGTAAAATTTCTCAGACAAATTTCAGCTTCTGCTTGATCACAGGGATTGAAGAGACAGCAGATATTCATGACCGTCAAATGTTGTTGACTAAACACTGCTTTGCTGATTGATCTCTGTCCATTAGGAGTGATCAATGGCTGGAAATTGTGTTACTGTCACTTTGCATGAGAGATTCTTTTTTGCCTATTCAATTTTAATTATTTTAAATCAAATTAAAATCTATTTTTTTTATCTGTTTTTCCTCTCATTAGATTGCTTTACCACTATATTCCTATTCTGTAGCCATCACTCTTGATACATCTCAGTTCAATCTAGGTGGTGGTTCAAATGGGCTGTTGTGGTGGCACTGTGATAAAATGGTAGCCATTCTGTCACTTCTGGGTCTCCTACATCTTATGCTGCTTCCCAGTGGGCTAAAAGACCTTTAGGCTGGGTTTAGACTAACTTGGGCCACACAGCAGGGGGTCCAGTGTGTCCTTGTTCTCCATTTAAGGTGCGAATCAGGTCCGAATTTGTGCCTGAATTTGGACTTGATATGGAGCCAAAGACGCACAGACCCTTTTCCACCCTGGAGCTTTAAGAACTGGCTCTATTGAGGGCCGGTCACACTCTCCTATCATTGGATGCGAGGAAACCCACATGGGCTTTTGTGGTGGCACTGTGATAAAATGGTAGCCATTATGTCACTTCTGGGTCTCCTACATCTTATGCTGCTTCCCAGTGGGCTAAAAGACCTTTAGGCCGGGTTTACACTAATTTTGGCCACGCAGCAGGGGGTCCAGTGTGTCCTTGTTCTCCATTTCAGGTGCGAATCAGGTCCGAATTTGTGCCTGAATTTGGACTTGATATGGAGCCAAAGATGCACAGACCCTTTTCCACCCTGGAGCTTTATGAACTGGCTCTATTGAGAGCCGGTCACACTCTCCTGTCATTGGATGCGAGGAAACCTGCATGGGATTGTACACCCCGTTAACACCCATCATACCATAAGAACATGCCTAAAATAAACACACAACAAGGATTGTGGAAAGGTTTAGGCCACGGCCACTTTATTGGGTTTAAAACAATTATGAAATTACGACGTTACCCACATAAAGGTGGACCATGACGAGGAGGGAGAGTGGGAGAGCGGGTCAAAAGATCCAGAAGGAAGGCTGGGGAGAATCCAAAGGTGAGTCCAGCTGACAGACCTTCTGACTCTGCCCAGTGACAGGAGAGGATAGAAGTAAAAAGTTACACTCCTTGGCTAGATTTTTCCCGCCTGAATTTCCCTTTTCGAGGCGCACCTCACCAAGAGGATCAGCACGGAGAGGAGCTGAGGCTCCTTATTATAAAGAAAGAAATTGCTACATGGTGGACCCACTCCATGAGTTGGAGGGACAACCCTGCTGCTATTTTCATAATTTTCTTGCACAGAAAGTGTAACGATACCTGGTTATTTGTGGCTACTATCTCAAGTTTGTGTGGCCCCAAAGTATAACCTCCATGTTATGGCTGTATAGTGCCTGGTGTGAATCCCTCTCAGAATGGCCTTTGCATAACTGGGTGTCGTCCTTCTAGGTTTGGCACCAATAGGATCTTCTGAGGAAGCTGTAAGCAAAACGTGTAGTTATCCATTGGCTTATGACGCATGAGATTCCTGTTCGGCCCGGACACTTGATACCGTCGGCGATTCTGTGTTTCCCTACATACCAGATCCTGGCACATAATGGGCATGTAACAGGTTCTTGTGCTTTAGGGAGATGGCACACAGCATTTACCACATTATTTTTCATGTATTGGTTTTAACCATTTTTGTCATGTTGTAATAAATTTTCTATTTTTATAATTTTGAGTAGTGGTATTTCCTTATGGGATTATTGGTGGCTACCTTTAAAGTCCTACATACTCTTCCATTTCTTTTTCTCATACTTATCAATTGGATGTGCTGCCACATATCACTGAGTCACGTCTCAATATCTCCTTTGTAATGCATATACCAACGTTTTTTCAGCTGACCCATGTCTGTATGCTGGTTCCTTAACCTCTACTTTAATAAATTGTCAGCGTTCATCCTCATTTTGCAAATTACTATGACCACATACTAGGTATGCAATTCACATGTCTTTGTATAATCCAGTATAAAGTAAATATATTAGTCATAGTGAAACCAATTTCTGATGACTTTGCAAAGTAAAAAGAAAACAATAAAAAAAAGGGGAAACTTTTGCACATTACCAACGAGGTATAAAGTTTCAGTCTCTAGGTAACAAGATATTTTTTTTGTTATCAGTTGGTAAAGCTTCACTCTATCTCCAGTTTTAGTGGTAGAGTCACTTTTGAGTTTCGATGAAACACTTCTCTGCTGCTGTATTGCATTGCATGTCACCAGCAGGGCAGCTGATATGGGGGACCACCAGTAGGCCCTGTAGGGCTTCCCTGTCCTGTTAAAAAAACGTTGCAAAAAAAAATAATAATATTTAAACATTCTAATAAATAATTTAAAAAAATGTAAATTAAAATAATTGTAAAAACACTTTTAACATTAAGAAAAGTTATACATTTTTTAATGTAAAAAACAATTAAAAAGGGGCTAATTCACACAGGTTCTCTGTTATGTTTGTGTCCGCTAATAATGATTTTAGTGATTTTAGTGTATTGTTAGTGAAAATATTGTCTTGATAAATTCTGGAGGGGGGGTGCCTTGTCAGGTAGGCTGTACGGGGCCCCATGATTTCTAACAGCAGCCCTGGTAACCAGTATATGCTTGTGTTTGGCTTTCTCTATGTTACTTATTGCATTGCAACCATCAGCAGCAGCAGCAGTCACCAGAATAAAATACATAAAATTTGAAATCTTAAAGAACATTAAAATATAGTAAAAAAAGAATAAAAAAATAAAACAAAGTATAGCATGCAGTAGAGAGATATATAACATTTTGCAATCCTGGAGAACATTAAAATATAGTAAAAAAATTTATAAAAATAAAATAAAAAAGTATAGCATGCAGTAGAGAGATGGTCAATAAACAGCAAAACATCTTTACAAACACTGTGTTTTTTTTTAATTAAAACTGGAGGGTCCAAAATCAGTTGCATCTCTGCATAGAAACCAATCAGCTTCCAGGATTTTTTTTTTTTTTTGGCAAAGCTTAATTGGACAAGCTGAAGTTAGAAGCTGATTGGCTACCATGCACAGCTGCACCAGATTTTGCACTATCCTGTTTTAGTAAATCAACCTCAGTTTTTATGGCAGAAGTAGTTCTAGGACCTGCAACAACCTAATTGGAGCTGTGATATGTATTCATACTTGCTATAAAGTTGGTATTTATTCATACGAAGAGCTTAGTTCACCAAGCGAAAACAATATAAGGATCCTTATTTTTTTTTAAATGTAATTATTTTCAGCTTAGGCCCATGAGATTTGAAAATTAGTCACGTAGCTAAAAAAAAAAGAGAGAAAAATAAAGATCCTGAATTGAGCCTAAGGTATTTTTATTTTAAGTGCTGTTATTATTTGTGTGTAGAATCATTTAGGAGTGATGACGCTACTATAAATTACTTAGCTGCTAAGCAATATAACTTTAGTGACAGTTCAGCAATCACTAATTAGTTTTGTCAGCCTAGTGCAAATTAGTAAAATTAGCATACCTTTCATTGGAAACAATGGTTTACTGAACGTTTCGTCAGTGTTCCCATACAACTATTTATATTTAAGAAATATTTAAGAAAAGTAACTTTGATTTCTGATTGCTAATGTAATTGCAAAAAAAAAAAAAAACATGTCCTACCTAGAATTGCCACCTCATCCCTTCCAGTATGTGACCTGTTAGGGTAATTTCCCAATAATTCTGTTCCAGAGAGACAGCAGAAAGGTGAAATCTCTCCAAAGCCAGAGGATACTGTCTCTTAAAGTAGATGTAACCCCTCACATATACCCAGTGAAGTGAAAAGCCTCAGATGATACACAGGGATAAGACAAATCTCCCCACATAAGTATTTTTTTATATGCTGTCTTCAGCTTTCTACACTGTTTAGAAAGTGAACATCGTGTTAGAATTTTTTCTTCCTGTTCCAGCACTGGGTGTGGAGTCTTGGCATACACTGTGTGACAGCTGATTGAGAGAATAGCACACCGCCCCCCTCTCCGCATAGGCAGAGTAAGGCAGAAACATGCAGAGCTTTGCTGTGAATAGACAAGCTCTCTGCTAATATATTTCTTTGCACCCACCCGACACAAATTTCCAGCTGCTTTTATCTCCTGTGTGAGAGAACTTGTCAGAAGTTATCATGCTGATAACAGAGCACCAGAAAGACACAGGACTTGGGGCTCCGAGAGAGATAAGTAAACACTACAGATATATATGCCAAGGACACATTTGTGGTTTACATCCACTTTAAACAGTTGTCATTAGCGGCGTGATCACATGGTCTCTGTAACCAAGTGATAAGTGGAGTGTTACGGCAGATTCGGAGGAACCCGGGAATCACCACACTTGCAGAACGTCAGCAAGTAGCGGTGAGATACTCCGTTCATGCCAATCACTGAGACTAGTTCATTGCTTGTATTTTGTGTTTACCATGTAAGTGCATTTTTAAGGAGCGATTGGGGGCATGAAAGGTTTAAATGATATTATGCCATGTACCTCATCTCTTCATTGCATGCACTGTGGTTCTGGATGGACTGATGGGTGAGCTGCCTATGTGGATGTAAGGTGGATTTATGACACTGGGTGATTCCAATACAACAATACCTAATCAAGGCGCATTTATGTCCGTGATCCAGTGAGTTCTCTATTCAAAGGGGAGAGGATCACATGAGATGTGGTGAAGGCACTGACAGGATTTAACCCATTAAGCCATTGATTTAATCTCTCCTTATCACCTATCATGTTTGGCCATAATCTCACTACTTCATCTATGGACTATGCATGAACTTTATCACTTCAATTAAGTTTGTTCATTCATCAGCGCTGCCTAAGCTTATTTGGTGGTTTCATTATTTCAGCATTTTGTTTCCATATGAGTTTATTTAATGGCAGGAGCTAAACATTTATAGATTTACTATTGGTGTTATTTCTATAATCATTTTTTAAAAATTTTTTGGCGCTGTGGTGGGTTTTACTATTTGGTATTACCTTTTTGCATGCATTGAGATATAAAAACCTTCTGCCTTTACAATCCCTTTAAGGAAAAACACTTTGGCCTTGCATACTATTTACTAGTGATCGACCGATTATTGGCAAAGCCAATATATCGAGGGACGATATGCACTTTTCCAGATATATATCGGAATCGGTTACCGATATTGCCGATATTTCAGGAGAGTGCTTGTACCGGAGTGATGCCTGCAGCTAGAGGCATCACCTCGGTACCGGCGTACATAGCCAATGGTGGGCTGTCTTGTAATGACAACCGATGCGGCTGAGAAGCCGCTCGGCTGTCATTACAAGGAGCGGGACGCCCCCCCTCCCACCGTGGCTCGCCCGGGTCTCCCGTCCCACCGGGAGACTCAGGCAACCAGCCTGCACGGCTGCCAAAGACCCGATCAAAGCCGCATTCGGCTCTAATTGGGTCTCCATGTGAAAACCCGGAAGTGATGTCATGACATCACTTCCGGATACTCTGCGCCGGCTTAAAAAAAATGACAGCATTCAAAACAGCCAAAATTGGCGTTTTGAATGCTTTTAAGTGCAGAGGAGGGATTTGGGGTCTTTTAGACCCCCAGATCCCTCCACAAGAGTACCTGTCAAGTGATAAAAATAAAAAATAAAAATGTTTTTAAATGTTCGAAAATATCGGCCAATGTCGGCCGATACCGATATGCATTGACCAAAATATCGGTATCGGCAATGAAAAACCGATATCGGTCGATCACTACTGTTTACTACTTGTTACTGTTCACAATATATTTGTTTTATTACCATATTCAGATGGACAGTATTTCTGTGAAGGCATATGCAATGATATTTAAAAAATCAACTGCTTGCCGGCTAACTACCTACCTTTTGTATGATTGTAATCTTTTTCAAAATGGTATACAGTAAACCCCCCTCCATTGTCCATTGCGGGGGTTACGTTCCGGACCCAGCCGCGAAAAGTGAAAAATCCGCAAAATAGAAAGCATTGTAGGCATGTTTTTTTTTACTGTCACTGTACGTGTAAAAGCATTTTAAGATCTTTAAACACACTTTTAAAACAATAGAAACTCATTTAAACACATAAAAGATACTGAGAGACATAGCAAGAGCTATGGAAAACACAAAAATATTTCATTTTTAATGATTTATAAAGTAAAATAACATTACAAAAAAAAAACGCAATATACCAGGACCGCAAAAACTGAACCGCGATTGAGCGGGGGTTTACTGTATATCTAAACTTCATTACCCAAAAAATGAAGTATGAAAAAATAGTATTTTTCAATGTATTTGCAGGTTGCCAAATAGACCTAAGATTTTGGGAAAATAGTCTTGGTCTTGACCATTTTTTAACCTGGAATTATTACATCTTATTTGATCTTTTGGAAGCAGCTGGAGCTCTAAGTCACAGCAATGAAATTCAATCACTGTCTCTGTAAGACACCTACATGTCAGTGCCCAACCAAACAGAAAGCAGAGAAGCTAAAAATTCCTAATTCCTTTGGTGTTTTGATTCTTCCACCTATTCACCCAATTCCCCAACTGAGCATTCAGTTCACCGCGACACCCTTTATTTTCTTAGTGAGTCTCAGAGGTGCAGGAACCGTGTCGATGGATTGTATTCCCTGGAAGGTGTCACATTGTCATTGTTTGCAAGCAATTCTACTTTGACATTGTTAATATTATCTTCACATAAGTATAGACAAGTTGACTAAATATAGCTCAGTTTTCACAACACATTAGCAATTTTCCAACACTGACTGTGGTAAAAAAAGAGATTTATGCCATCCTGTTCTGGGTCAGTGTATTCAAATGTAATGGGCTGACAGTTCTGAAATATTGTTAATTAAACCTCCGGGATTACATTTCTAGGAAAACATTAAAGCTTAATGTTGGTTTTTAACACATTCTTACCCACATTTGGATGTTTTTGCTGCTGTAGTGGTGATAGCAAACTTGAATAAAAGGTAAGTGCACTTTTAT
The DNA here is from genome assembly GCF_965119305.1 of Pelophylax lessonae. NCBI lineage: Eukaryota > Metazoa > Chordata > Amphibia > Anura > Ranidae > Pelophylax > Pelophylax lessonae. The sequence goes on from NC_138779.1 coordinate 125,707,943, forward strand.
TATACATAATAAGCTAGAACCTCTTTAATTTGGCATAGTTAACTACCAAGTAGGTGCCTGTTTTCTTTTGGGTACAAAATGCTGTTTCATAATACTTAGAGAGTGTCTATAAGGTAGGAACTGCATTGGAGAGACCCTTCTGTATTCAATGATTGTTTTGACCTGGAGAGAGACAACCACATGGAGAAACTGCCCTTGGAGAGAGACAACCATAGAGAGTGACAGCTGTAGGTAGGGGAAACCATGTGTAGAAACTGCCCTGGAGACAAATAACCATGTGGAGAGACTGCCCTGGAGACAAATAACCATGTGGAGAGACTGCCCTGGAGACAAATAACCATGTGGAGAGACTGCCCTGGGGAGAGATAACCATGCAGATAGACTGTACAAAAGAGGTCCTACCATTTTTAGAGAGAATTAAAGACGATGTACTGGTAAAGTGCTGACCTAGTTCTGGGTGAGTATTCCAATTACAGTTCAGTGTGGTACTTTAGTAAAAGCAGCTCAGGAAAATCTGATGGACCTGGAAAGGATCTTGCCCTCCTAATTAGAATTTTTAAAAGTTTTTAATGAAGAGGTATTAGTTGGGCTCCTTTATGTCAGCCTGAACAAGCCCCACTAAAATGTCCACCAATAAGCTTAATCAATCAGGATACCAGTCCTTACTTCAGTTGCCTCTGCATCCTATATGTTTGATGTGTTGGCTGTCTCTTTTGTTAAAAAACCAAAAGATCTGTCTGGACCATTTAGACCACATGTGTCAAACACGAATCCGGACCTCCAGGCCATTTCATGTGGCCCTCACACCTCTTCTAGAGCTGCAGTAGAGCTCCAGCCCTCCTTTGGGCCTCCTCCAAACCCTGTACTTTCTGCTTCTTAGCTCTGCCCCCTAGCTTCTTCCCAGCAGCAACACAAGGTAAGGGGGTGCACTTTGATGTAAGGGAGGGTGGGGGGGGGGACTTTTGACATCTGATGTAAGGGGGTTGGGATACTCTGGACTTCTACTAGTACAGATACAACCGGCCCTTTGAGGCCAATCGTAATGCTGATGCGGCCCTCAATAAAGTTGAGTTTGACACCCCTGAGTTAGACCAATATGGGGTTTTCTTCTTTCCAGTATGTATAGCATGTTTAAAGAAAATGTCTGGTCAGAGCATACCGTATAGAGAAAGAACGCCCTTGAGTCTGGCACATGGAGTGACTGCCCAAAGAGAATACTATGAATGATAATGTGCAGAGAGACTGCATAGAAGAGTCAGTCAAATGAAGAGATTTCCCTGAAGAGAAAACATCATCTGGGAGATTGACCTTGTGGAGAGCTTGCACTAAAGAGTGGTGGCAATGAAAATATCATTCTGGGAAAACGACCTGTAGAGAGTCTACCATGAAGAAAGCCTTCTGTGGAGAGACTAGCCAGTTTATTTGTCTTCAGAGCTGCACTGGAAATTGATTTGTTTCCCTTCCAGATTACAGATCCTGTCCTGTGTCTCCTGAGATTGACATGACAAATTAACTGATTGGCCAGCAGGGAACTTTGCATTCATCCCTGGCTGGCAGAGGAATAAGTTGCTCCTTGTATAGTTCTGAAAGCCAAAAATATGACAAGAATATGATGGACAATGGTTACACCAAAGTTTGGCCATCACCATTTTCTATGCCTCAATAAAAACCACTAAAGTGCTACTTGTACATCTAAAAACAGTTAGGCCTCTTTCACACTTTTGTGACTTGTTCTGCGACTTGGGACTGCAAAGTCCCATGTCAAGTCGTACCCCATGATTTCCAATAAGTACCATTCATATCTGTACGACTTCAAGTTGCAACAACTTCAAAGTAGTCCCTGCACTACTTTGATCCGACTTTGATGTGTTTTGAGGTCCATAGACATAGGCAGTCAAAATCACGGCAAAATCGTGTGACTTTTAGGTCGCACAAGTGTAAAAGGGGCCTAAAGCAAAGAAACATAAAGCTAACAAAAATAAACTAAAAAAAAAGAAAACGTTTTAATCATTGCTGACAAAACTTGTGGATTTATTTTAGCATTTGTCAGATACGTAATTATGCATTTTCTCTGCTTTAGTGAATTATGAATGGTGCTAATTCCTAAACCATAATGATTTGCTTAAAAATCCTACAACTTGCAAAAAATTTGTCAATTGAAGAATACAGATTAATATATTTTAGCCTTTGTCACTGGGCTCTAACGTGTTGAGAAAAAGACTAAGGCAGGCCATACACGATGCGAATTTTGATCGATTCATCGTTCGAAAAACGCAATCGGCACTCGTGTACATCATGCGAGTATACCATCAATGTGATCCGAAAATCGTACTGCCAAATACAATTTTCTTGTGCCAGTATAGGAAGTGATGCAATGTTGTCTTGACCTTTTAACCACACCTCCACTGGACACCCCCCTACTGTAAAAACTCGGGTCGCGTCATTCCAGGACAGAACAATCATTCCTCACAGCACACGACTATTCGGACAAGAGAAATGCCATTCAAGAAGTATAATAGAAAGCAGAAAATGGTGGCCATGGTTATTGCAATGATAGCTTTGGAGGAGGAGAAGAAAAAAAAGAAGAGAAATGGAAGGAGTCTGACTATCATAATAGGTGTGAAAAGCCAATTAGCAATACACATACTTTTGTATTTAGTCCACTTTTCATGCAGACAAATTGGCCCCTCAGCAGAGTATGCTGTAACCTATAGTTTTTGCTGCATTACGTTATGTTGCAGACGAACACTCATTTGTGTTATTACTTTTGTTGTATTTTCCTTCCCGGGTTGACCTTTTCAGGGATCATGCGCAGTTGTGTCTTGTCCTGTGGAATTGCAAGACTCAACCACTAATTATACGAAATTCGGCCAATTCTCTCGAAAACCCAACATGTTGGATATGTGAATTTTGGCTGTCGTACGAAAATCGCCTGTCGCACATACCACGCTAACGATACGAAAATCGTTCCATTTCACTGGCGATTTGGATTTCCATTCAAAATTCGCATCATGTATGGCCTGCCTAAGGAGTTTTTACTGAATAAGGCCAGCCATAGATGGAGCACATTTCTTACCTGCAACCACCGAATTGCAGGAAACAAAGTCGCTCAGTTCCTCCATCAGCACAGACAGTGTTGACAGGGGAGTCCCACTAACAAAGATAACTTTCACCAGGTTATGTTTTTACCTCAACACAAAATTTGTTTACCTCTTCTGAGCAAAAGTCTTCTTTAGCGCAGATCATGGTTGCACAATAAGCTCTCATTGGCTTGAATTGGGCCGTATTCTAAGTGCCTTTTGTCTGGATATGGCTCCATTGGAGTCTGAGAGCATCGACTGCACGCCTGGCTAGTACAAAGTAGAATTTCAGCCCAGCTGAACAGTGTTCATCTGTGAACAGTACTTACAGTATGTGGTAAATAGGAAGTAGTAGTAGTAAGTAAGCACACCACAACAATTCTGGGGCAAAAGTATATTATGAAGTAAAGTTAACAAAGATACATCACATAGTATCCAGTATATACAATTCAAATAAATAGAAACCAAGTTGTACAAAGTATAAAAAATTGTTTATATGGATTGGTTTGCATAGAAAAGTAAATATGGCCAATCTAAGTAATTTAGGCAGTGATGGCAAATGGCCCTATGCCAATGTTTCGCTTCCTTTGACACATTTCATTGACACATGCAAACAGTGAACGGTGGCAGTCTTGAGTCCTTTCACACGGTCCGCATCCACCTGCGGACTCCGTTCTGCTGAGCAGGCGGATGGCAGCTCCGTCTCTTCTCTGTGTGCGGAGATGGAACTGTCAGATCCCCGCTGTTCTCTATGGGGGAATCAGATGAGAACGGACCGCCTGTCCGTTCTCATCCGATCTGATCCGCTGGACGGATGGAAAATAGGGTTCTCATCCATCTGGATTTCACAGACAGGATCGGATAGCAGCGGGTGTCAGCGAAGATGTCTCCGCTGACATCCGTTGCCCCATAGGGATGCATGGAGGATCCGATCAGGTCCGCCTAAAAAACTGACAGGTGGATCTGATCGGATCGTTCGTGTGAAAGGACCCTTTCTGAGTTAAAAAGGAACTGCGGCCAACCTCCCCATATTGCTTTTTTTGCCCTGCTTACCTGATGGTCGTATCCGGACATTTAGATAGCCAATCATCCAGAAGAAGCTCTTCGGCTCTTCCGGGTTCAGCTGACAAGCCTCTTGATGACTTGCTGATCGACCTGCCCCTCCCCTCGTTTATTAATGAAGGCCTATGCCTTCTAGAAAATGTGACCTATATTTTCCGCGAGACACAGCGGGCAGTGTGCGCGTCATTCGCCTAAGGCGAGTGACGTGTAAGGGGAGGCGGGGTGGACTTGACAAAAAAGCGATGCCCTATTCCAGCAAAGGAAATGAGGAGGGGTGGAGAGGCAGGATCGTCCTCGGGAGGGTGAAGGTCTGCTTTAAGTAATCAGTTGGGTGGGGGGGAGAACATTTTATTTATTTTATGTTTAGATGGATAGAGATTGTGAACTGTTGCACTTTTTTCTAAGCATGGACATCTTTTTCTTCTGATGCACCTGAATTGTATTTAGCTGATTCAATCTGAGGATTAATAGGCCCCTAATTCACAAAGAAGTGTGAAATTTCTTTCTTGGGGCATATTTATAAAGCAATGAATGTGACATTCACTAAACATTTGCTGCAGGTGAATTAATCACTGTAATGTAGTGATTCCACTATAATTCCTGATGCATCAGGAAGATTCACTTTCAGTGAATGTCTAGTAAATGGTACACTCACTTCTTTTCCAATATACTCCCTATTGTTAGAAGTCTGTTTTGGTTTTTAAAGCCAAAGTTCAGGGCTTTGTTTTTTAGGGATACAGCACCATTCATATTAGTTATGTATAATGGTGAGTATTAGTTATCGACCAATATCATCTATTTAATGCCGATACCGATATTTTGGTCATTGGATATCGGTATCGGCCGATATCGTTATCGGCCGATATCGGACGATATTTTCGGACACGTAAAAAAAATATAGATATATTTTTTCTAAAGGTACTCCTTGTGGAGGAATCTGGGGGTCTACATGGAGACCGGCGCATGCGCATTTGCGGCAGGGATACCAGCTTTCACGGGAATAGATATCTTTATGCTACACCGGGTCTTCTCTTCGGCAGTGGCAGCGGTGGAGGTAGGATGCCCGGGTCTCCCGGTGGGACGGGAGACCCGGGTGAGCCATGGAAGGCGGCAGGAGGGGGGGACGTCCCCTCCCGCTCCTTGTTTTGACAGCCAAGCGGCTTCTCAGCCACATTGGTTGTAATTACAAGTCAACTGACCGTCGGCTATGGACACCGGTACCGAGGTGATGCCTCTAGCTGCAGGCATCACCCCAGTACATGCACTTTCCCTAAATATCAGTCTCTGATCTCTAGTGAGTATCTCATTACCTTACTTCTGCAAAAAATCTTCCTTGCTGTGCCTCCTCACAACCGCCAAATACTGCCCTGATCGACTGTGTTCCAGCACCTTAAAAGAGAATTTGCACCATTCACCTGCACCCTTATGCCCTCTCTGCCATTCACAGAACTCGTATTACTAGACTCCCACAATGCATCGTGTTCTTTGAATGGGTGATGTATCATTCAACTGCTCTTCCATTCACAGAACACAATGTATTAAAAATTTAGTAATACGCAAACGTGGCACAACTTTTCTCAGTTGCAGTGGCTTCATTAACCATTATAAGACCTGGAAGACGGCCACTCAGGACAGTATCCCGCAGCGCTAGAGACGCTTAGGGGAACATTTTTAGCAGAAGCAACCACCTGCAGGACATTGGATACACACCATTACACATAACGAATGTGTTTGGTGCTTTATCTCGAAAAGAAAATGTACTAAACTTCAGCTTTAAGCTCGAATGAAGTTGTGAATGAAGGCAGTCCCACCTTTTTATATTTAATTGTTGAATGATTACTCTGAAAAAAAGTGCATTCATTACAATTTTCTTCAATTAATCTTAACAGTGTGCTCTAATTAATGTTTTCCTCCTTCATCTGCTCAGCTTACACTGGCAGCTTAATTACGAAACAGCAGCTACACGATTGTGGAATCAGGCATAGTACACCTGGAAATTCGACACAGCAAAGCCAGTCCAAATGATAGATTTGCATGTGTAATAAGGGGAGCTTGACTACATGGCGGTATGTTATAAAGTAATAAACATTTACATAACAGTGCTATGTTTTACATTAGGGTTATTTTACAAAAATATATTAATTAGTGTTCTTGATTACTGAAAACATTGCTACCTTTTAGTAAGAGCCTAAAATAGTTCTGGAATTGGCTACATAACTTATAATAAAGGCTCATTCATACCAGGTGTGTTGGGCATGGTTTCTTGACTCAACAATGCAGCAGCAAGTAAAATACATTGTTCTCAATGGGCCCAGTACACACCAACGGGCAGCATTGGTCCACATATGCTGGAAATAGAACATGCTGCAAGTTGCTTTGTAGAATTGCAATTTAGTTCCTGCTATGAAAAGAAAAAAAAAAGGATAAAGGCACAGCAATTCATTAAGGGAAAGTTATCTTCTACGCTTTTACTGGTGCCAAGTTCAGTGTTTTCTTAGAAGCTATGTGTTGAAAGAAAATGTGACATTTATAGTAGACTTGTCATGTCAATTTTGGAAAATCCATCATAACACTTGTTTTCAGATCTTGAAATCTTCAGATTTGACTCTTAGCCAAGGCATATTTTTATTTGAAGGCCCTTTCTTTAGATCTGGGTCCCCTCATGTTAACTAGATCACTCATGGTGCTTACCCCTTCCCTGTAGAAGTGGGATCTTCTGTTAGAAGGCTGCTCGATACATCCCCCTTTTGTGTTCAAACATGCATTATCATCTGTCTTATCAAGTTTTGGCTTATTCTATGACTTTATGAGTGCCTAAAGCCCTCACATATCAAAAGATTCTCTCATAGACTCCATTCACACTTGTGCGACTTGTCGTGCAACTTTGGACATCAAAGTTGCATGACAAATATTTCCCCATGTTTTCCAATGATAACCATTCATATACACTATATTACCTAAAGTATTGGGACGCCTGCCTTTACACGCACAGGAACTTTAATGGCATCCCAGTCTTAGTCCATATGGTTCAATATTGAGTTGGCCCATCCTTTGCAGCTATAACAGCTTCAACTCTTCTGGGAAGGCTGTCCACAAGGTTTAGGAGTGTGTCTATGGGAATGTTTGACCATTCTTTCAGAAGCACATTTGTGAAGTCAGGCGCTGATGTTGAATGAAAAGGTCTGGCTCACGGTCTCTGCTTTAATTCATTCCAAAGCTGTTCTGTTGGGTTAGGTCAGGACTCTGTGCTGGCCAGTCAAGTTCCTCCACCCCAAACTCACCCATCCATGTCTTTATGGACCTTGCTTTGTGGACTGGTGTGCAATCATGTTGGAACAGGAAGGGGCCATCCCCAAACTGTTCCCACAAAGTTGGGATGATGAAATGTGTTCAGAATGTCTTGGTATGCTGACGCCTTAAGGGTTCCCTTCACTGGAACTAAGGGGCGAAGCCCAACCCCTGAAAAACAACCCCACACCATAATCCTCCTTCCGCCAAATGATTTGAAAAGTGCACAAAGCAATTTCCATAAAGTCATGGATGAGCGAGTTTGGAGTGGAAGAACTCGACTGGCCTCAGCCCGATAGAACACTTTCAGGATAAAAAAGAGTGAAGACTGCAAGCCAGGCCTTCTTATCCATCATCAGTGCCTAACCTCAGAAATGTGTTTCTGGAAGAATGATCAAACATTCCCATAGATACACTCCTAAACCTTGTGGACAGCCTTCACAGAAGAGTTGAACCTGTTATAGCTGCAAAAGGTGGGCCAACTCAATATTGAACCCTACGGACTAAGACTCGGATCCCGTTAAAGTTCATGCGCGTGTAAAGGCAGGCGTCCCAATACTTTTGGTAATATAGTGTATATGCAACTTAAATTGCAGCGACTTCAAAGTAGTTTGTGCACTACTTTGGGTCGACTTTCATGCAACTTGAGGGCCGTAGACTTCAATGTTAACCCTCAAAAGTTGCATAAAAGTCGTACCTGAATGTTATACAGTGCAACAGTTGTCTATTATTACTGGTCAAAGCCAAAGTCTTACCGAAAAGTTGCACACCAAAGTCAGCACAACGTTGAGTCGTACAAGTGTGAATGGAGCCTTACACAAATAAGAAAACAGGAAACAATCATAAATTAGGCTATAGTATGTCTTAAAACCCAGCTTTCCCTTAAAACATTTGTAAATAATTGCTAAACAAGCATTTCTATTATTTTTAATGTTGTTTAAAATAATTTTTTTAATTTTTTTAAATTTTTTAATACATTAGCCTGCACAGATAAATTAGCCCACGCACCTTTCTTTTGTTTTAATTTTATTGAAATGTCACAAACTTTAGCTGTTGTGCATATAAACATACAGACAAGGAAATTTAGGAGACACGCTGCATTTTTCTGCACCTCTTTGCTCTTTTGTAGTATGATGAACAGGTCAAATACAAAACCGCTGTCTTCTCTATATGCCCTTGCGGAGACCTGCATCTTCCTAGTGCAGAAAAACGCAGGGCTCTGCATATATGGTAAGCAAGCTCTTGTGCAACTGCCTTTTATTTAATCTAATGTCAAATCCTTGCAGCACAGCAATCTAAGGCCTTGTCTACCTGGGCAGCTGGCGCTGTAAAGATAAGCGGTTGGGCCGTAGTTTTACCATCACCCCAACCACCTAGCCACAAGGTAACATGGCCACTGGCCATGTTAGTTCATACTGCAGTGGTTGCTGCTCTTTTCAAATGAATGGAGTCAGGCTTCAGCCGAATGTTCAACAGTCTTTCAAGGGTTAAAACAGACAGTCAGGGAGTAACATATCTCCTCCAAACCGCCTGTCATATGGCTCTGAAAAGTGATCCACTGCAAATTGCCTTTCATAGGGTCTGGTAACGCCGTGGCAACTGTTAACATGCCCTTACAGTTTTCTGTTCTCATATGGGTACAGGCATCCCCTAAAAAGAAACCTTTATTCCTGCTTTTGTGATTGGCTCATGTTTTTGCCAGAAGTTAAAGCTACAAGTCAGTAGTCATTCACTCCAAGGAATGTTTCATTAAAGTGGTTGTACTACTCTGAAATGAGAAATGACCAAAATATCATTTAATATTGAGTACGATTCAAAGCAACTATTGTGATTTCTAGCTTTTCTCCCCTCCCAGCTAACTGTGAGTCATTTCTTATCCTTTATCCCGACAAGCAATCTCAGGAAACTGCCCACCCTCCATCACACAGTAGGTAAATGACAGCCTTGGCTGTGCATGTTTCTCTATGAGACTGTGTAGATTGGGGTGGGTCCATTCCTTCTACTAAAGTCTTAGATTACACTCAGTTTTACTTTCTGTGCTTTGCATTGTGTGACATCAGATCACTGCCTCCTGAAGCTCAGAAATGTTGTGTAAACGGTATACTTTGAACAACTATAGAGGAGAGAGGGCTGCAGATAAACAGGTACAATTGATGTAGGAGGATTTGTTTCATCTCCTTGTATTACCTGAGGTTAGTCACTTCAGTGGGTACATCCACTATAATGGTAAGGTATTTTCTAAGGAAATTCCTTATGCATGTATACTAAAGCTTTTCTTACAACACTAAACTTACAACACTAAACTTACAACATCCCATCCTGACACACTGCTTAAGACTTGCTCGTCGTTCGATCTCCAGACTATTGAGTGCAGGTTAAAAAATAATTCAAATAACTAGATAAGAACTGTGCTGCAATTTGTGCAGTTATTTTATTTGATCATCCATAGTACACAATTTTACTAAAAAGTATTGGGATGCCTGCCTTATTGAGTTGGCCCATCCTTTGCAGCTATAATAGCTTCAACTGTTCTGGGAAGGCTGTCCACAAGGTTTAGGAGTGTGTCTATGGGAATGTTTGATCTGTCTTCCAGAAGCGCAATTGTGAGGTCAGGCACTGATGTGGACAAGAAAGCAGTCTCCACTCTAATTGATCCCAAAGGTTTTCTATTGGGTTGAGGTTAGGACTCTGTGCAGGCCGGTCAATTTCCTCCACCCCAAACTAACTCACCCATGTCTTTATGGACCTTGCTTTGTGCACTGGTCCAAATCATTTGGTGGAGGAGGCATTATGGTGTGGGGTTGTTTTTCAGGAGATAGGCTTGGCCCCTTAGTTCCAGTGAAGGAGACTCTTAAGGCGTCAGCACTCAGCATACCTAGACATTTTAGACAATTTCATGCTCCCAAATTTGTGGAAAAGTTTGGGGCTGGCCCCCTTCTGTTCCAACATGACAATGCACCAGTGCACAAAGCAAGGTCTATAAAGACATGGATGAGCGAGTTTGGGGTGGAGGAACTAGATTGGCCTGCACAGAGTCCTGACCTCAACCCGACAGAACACTTTTGGGATGAATAAGAGTGGAGACTGCAAGCCAGGCCTTCTTGTCCACATCAGTGCCTGACCTAACAAATGCGCTTCTGGAAGAATGGTCAAACATTCCCATGGACATAATCCTAAACCTTGTGGACAGCCTTCCCAGAAGAGTTAAAGCTGTTATAGCTGCAAAGGGTGGGCCAACTCAATATTGAACCCTACGGACTAAGACTGGGATGCCATTAAAGTTCATTGCGTGTAAAGGCAGGCATCCCAATACTTTTGGTAATATAGTGTAGATATCCCGCTATGGTATCTCCACCCAAAGAAGTGTGGTTTTTATCCAGTTATTTATACTAAACAAATCAACTGGTGATAACGAAGGCTGGCTCTGTTATTCAGAAATGTGCAAAAGGGCAAGGTAAAAAGAACAATATGTTTTTCAGACTAGATATAACATGCTACAATACAAATCTGAAAAGAGTTTGCTAAGGTCCTTGCTCTGTGAGGCACAGTAACAAGGCACAATAGCAGTTCAGCTGAATGGCTGTTACAGTGATCTCATGATTGGCAACTTTGCTGGTTGGTTCTTGATCACTGTATCTGACAGGACATCTTTTCGATACACCAATGTCACAGAATTAGGAGCTTGCATGAGAAATGTATCAGCCAATTTCAGCACGATGGCTCACCTCCAGTGTACAGAGTGCGCATTGGAAGTTGTTAATGGTGAATAATTTCTGACCAGTTGGTCTTTTCTAGCAATTGAGGCCTTAATATTTTCATAAATGCCCTTCTTGGAAACCCAAAATTGATCTTATAACCATGTCTGTAGAGGTCTGCTGGTGCTTTTAGACTTTTGGCTTGTCCCTTGATCTGGCCAGAATCTGGTAATAATGGCTGTTACAGTGATCTCACGATTGGTAACCATGCTGGTTGGTTCTTGATCACTGTATCTGACAGGACATCTTGTGGATACACTAATGTCACAGAATTAAGAGCTTGCATGAGAAATTTATCAATTTCAGCATGATGTCTCACCTGCAGTATACAGTTTGCGGGTGGGAAGTTGTTAATGGTGAATAATTTCTGACCAGTTAGTCTTTTCTAGCAATTGAGGTCTTAATATTTTCAAAAAAGCCCTTCTTGGAAACCCAAAATTGATCTTATAACCATGTCTGCAGAGGTTTGCTGGTGCTTTTAGACTTTTGGCTTGTCCCTTGATCCGGCCAGAGTCCGGTAATACCCATCTAATATCAATGGGCACCTTTAGCCTAAACATCGATGAGCTATAACTTTATGTGACAAGGATGTAAATAAAGAAGTTAAAACAGACTTTATGAGGTTACCCCCAGGAAGACGTCAGCTGTGACGAAACGTGTCGTAACCGGCGTGCTGACGTCACCACGCAACCCGGAACGACAAGCCGATACGGAAGCAGGCCGGCTTTGTTTGTGTTTTAGCATTATTACTCTGCATACATGTGAGTGATACTCTTTTTAATATAATAAAATTTTTCAAACAATTTGCACTATGGAGATACCTTTATATTTTTTATGGTGACATCCTGGACCGGTGCTCTGATTGAGGCTTGAGTGTATCAACTGCTCTCTGGTACGGTGTCTGCCCCATTGGTGTCTCTTTGCTGCCTGGACCCTCTGCACGAATTGCTACCTGGATCCTTTGTAATGTCTGCTTGATGGGCACATTACTTACCAGTATCTGGTAAGCGTATTGGCATGCTTGGTGATTACTGCACCGTGCGGGAGGACGATATCATTTTTGCACTTTATTCTTGAGTAATTTTATTCATTTTTCATTCAATAATTTTTGTCACATTTTTTTTCGACTATTCATTGATTATTATTGTGTTTTTTTGTGATTATCTATTTAGTAGAATTCACACATCTTTCACATAGAATTTTTTGATACATTTATTTGTACTTTGTCACACCGAGCGCAGCTACTTTATTGCTTTAGATATTATGAGGTACCCACGTAATCATTCTTTTGTTCCTGAATGTGTTGTCTGAGCCACCAAACCCAATGTGCTTAATGTGTGCATTAAAAGGATCCAGAGCCCAAGCCTCCTGAAAAAAAACACTTTTCTGTAGTTCACATGTATTGTTTTGAGGGATGGCAAAGGTATGTCCACTGTATTATATTAAACAATTGTTATGTTAAACAATACAGTGGGCATACCTTTGGCAACCCCAAGTTAAAGCTGAATATCAAAGTTTATATACAGAGGGCTTTGTGTTCATTGGCTCATGAAAATCTCTAGTAGACACATAGAATGAAAAAATAGGTGTAAGTCCCAGCAGCTGTCACTTCACACTTATGCGATGCGGAACCACAGCAATACCTGTGTGGGTTTCCACATCACATCTGACTCACAGGCAGTTCACATTGCTCTCAGCGAACCACTGCTGGTGTCAATGTAAAGTTAATGACACCCCAAGTTTTCGGTTTGCAGTGCGAACTGTAAAATCAGATGGAATCTAATCACATGGGTCTGAACACCTATGCGATCCGATTCCACTGTGGATCAAAAAAGGGGCCTGCACCATTTTGGTGTGAATGCAATGCGATTTCAGCCATACAAAATGTGTGGCTGAATTCGCACCATACAGACATCGCATGTGATGTGCCCAGCAATGTGCAAATCACATTCAATATCTGGCATCCTATAAGTGTGAACCCAGCCTTAGTGTCTTAGAATATAGTAAGAAGGTGCAATGTCTAAACGCAGTGAGGCCAGCTTCAAGGTGCTCATCATTTGGTATCCATTAACTATAATACTCTAACATTCGTAATAGAATCCATTCCCTAGCTTCTTAGCGACTTGCTATATAACAAACATAACCAGCAAAGCCACAGCAGACAGGTAATTCGTCATTATAGTCACTTTCATGTCACTGTGTTTCTCTTATACCTTCTCAAAGCTCCTTCCATTATCTCTCCTCCCTTCTTTATATTTCTCTCCACCTTTGCCTTCAGCCTTCCTAGAGACAATAATGAATTAGTAATGTGTGTAGTTCAGTGGTGAATGATGTATAATGATGAGAGAAATAACATGTTTTTTTTTCCATTTATTAGACATTATAGTAGCTCCACTGTGGTTTAAAAGCAACATCATGTGTGAAATTTTTCAGAACTGACTATTTTGTAGAGGTTAGTTAGAGACCCCGGAGGTGCTGAAGTTCTCCTTACATTCAGACATATGCATCAGGAGAGAATACCCTTAAAGGCTGGCTATAGACAGAGCAAATTTCTTTCCTGCAACCCGTGACTGTGTTGACATGAGAATACCTCCCACCGAACATTTGCGCTCTACCAGTGCGGGGAGGGGGGGAAGCCGTCCCCGCCGGGAGAAGACAGTGATTATTGCTAGAGGCTATAACAGCTGCTTTTAATAATCACATCTAAAATCCAGTAGGCTAGTTGTACCCAAGCTGATCGATCAATCAACTTGGGTACATTCAGCCTGCCCATATTTGGTTCAAATCTAGTCCCGTTCCAGCTGGACCAACCGAGATTCAATTAGTCTATGGCCAGCTTAAAAGAACCAAAAATTACGCCAAGTAGCTTTCTGTTAGAGCCTGCCATTGGACTCACAAGCTGCATTAATAATTTCACTGCAACAAAGTACCTGTTCAACATCTGTGAGTGAGCTGATGGCTTTGGACCTAGTATGCAGCTTTTAAACCAGACAGGGTTCCAGCAGAAAAGTATTTAGCCTATGGCTACTGCATTAGGCTTATGACAGGTTCACTTTAATCTGGCTGTTGGGGTGACTGCTTTCAGGAAAGCATACACGTGCAGTGCATAGAGCAATGCAGTGCGAACATGGTGGCAGTGCATCAACTAGGCCTTGGCAACGATCCCCCAAAGGGCAGACTGTGCGAGACAGTGAGTTGTAAGATTCCACACATAACCACTACAGTTAACCAGAGTTAAAGCAGTCCATTTGTTGGAGCTGAGTTTTTTCGTTTAACCCAGGGGGCAGAACGAAAAAAAAAGAGAGAAGCTTGAGGGGAATTGCTTTACTCACTATCCAATGTTAGTACAGCAATCTCATCACTGAGCTATTGTGTTCTGGCAGAGGAACTGTTATCTGTACTATTTTGAACCCATGGGCAGATGTTTTTTGGTCATGCCCCTTCGACGTACGTTTAGCATGCTTCTGTCAGACACGGGCCTAATATCTGTTGGTTTCTGTTGAACCAGCCGATACGTCGGATATTTGGCCTGTGTGTACAGGGTCTAAAGTGGAAGTAGACCCTCCTATCGTTTTCAGCCAAGGGAGCTGCCATCTTGGCCTCTGTTTAATCTGCAACTGCCATGATGCTGCACATGTGATTTTTTATGACATCAGCAATTGGATGGTTTGACAGTTTGGTTGAGAGCACAACCAGCTTGACAGCTAGGCTTTCCAGCATTCTGGGCATGTTAACTGTTTTTTGAAACTATCAAACCAATGGGTTTATTTCTGCTTTAAAGGAGAAGTACAACCAAAGCTTGCTTGGCTGTACTTCTGTGGATCACAGGACTGACAGGAGCAAGTTTTTCGACAATATGGTTGGGATCTGCCGACAACCCTGGACTGGCACCTGGCTCACCTTCTTAGTGAGCTGCTGAGAGCCTGAGCCAGCTGCTCCCACCCCCTCCACAGCTTAACGCTCCAGTGAGCGAGGGGGGCAGAGCAGACAGCGGTGACTGAAAATCACCAGCTCTCTACTCACGAAGCTCTGAGAATGGAGAGATCAGCGGTCTTAGAGTGACCGATGCCGCATCCACCGAGGGAAGTATGATTCTTTATAAAAAAAAAAAAAAACGGAACTTCTCTTTCAAGTCTGTTCCACATATACTATCTTGTAAACATTAGAGGTTGTGCCCCTTGCTTGGGTAGTATTGGAGTGTTCAAGGCGCTACAGCAGGAATACTTTCATATTGAAAGCTTATGCAAACAACTTGACCAACCGCACTCCTAGTTGAGAGTTCTTGTGTTCTTGAGAGGTGTCTGTTTTGTTGTAATATCAACATTACTGTCATCTCTGTGTCCAATGTGTTGTTCCTGGGAAAAGGGGATATGAATAGTTCCAATGGATTGGCAGAAAGTGATCCTTGCTTGCACTTGGGCATAACAGTTATGTCCCTATCAACAAAAACGGGATATACCATTTATTTAATGTCCTTTGTTTAACCTATGTTAGCCTCCAAAGACAGCAGTGAAAGTAGTTGTATGAGTTGTTGGATGCAGCACCCAAATTCATTTAAAATAAAAAAAAATTGCTTCACCTATACATTCCGTAATGAAACAATCCACCCCCTACTCAATGAGCCTACTCCTAATGCATGTAGAAGGTGTGGTCATACGTCAGGTTGTAGACAAGTAAATGCCCAATGATGTTACTGGGCAATTAAACTGAAAATCCAGCCAAAGCATTACTAGTTTTGGATAGAGTGGGGAAGGGTTACCCTACCCGGGAAGTTTATGATCTCATGATTTGTCCAAGCAACTATTGTCATTGGTGCAGCAAATGGGGGAAAATTAAGCTTATGATGGTTGCCTCCAGAAGAGGAGGCAAGGGAAACATCTAGTCCAGTGAATCCAGTGAGGTGGAATTGTACCTTAATAAACTGGACAGGAAAACCAATGTTAAGCAATTCTAAATCCAAAAAAACAAAAATGTAATCTATTGCAGCTTCAGCGGGCACAGACAATACTTGTTGTACATGTGAACCTGGCAGAGCTGACTTCAGGAAAGTATTGGGCAAATTACTGGAGAAGCAGATTATTTTTTGAACATCATGTTTATCGCTACTTATTATGGGTCACTGTGAACTATTCCTTTTTCAAGGCCAAGAGTGTTCCTGGTGACATGACTAATTCTGAAATTTGTGATGTATTGCCAAGATTGGATGGTTATTTCTATTATTATGTAGAGTTTTCTTCTAGCAGGGTTATTCAGTCCTGTAATGTTTTAATTGGCACTACTGCTTAGCCCATGGCTGTAGCACCATATTCTCATTGTCTGTCACTATCATAATCAGATCTTTTGGAGGCATTTAAATCAATAGACATCTTAGGTTTACATGACAACCTATTTCATAAGTATTGGAAGAATAGACATTAAAAAAGAAACGGGTCGCATACAGAATGTATTAGAATCGAAAGGCAAATTTTGAAGTCCCCATCATTTTCTAATGTTAATGACAACGTAACTAATTTGTTCCATCTTGAGTTAATATATCCTATATACTAGGTACTGTATAGTCCTGGGGCACTTCCAGCTTGATACTGTGAGAAATATCATTGCAATTACAGCATTCCAGAAATCTAGAAGCAGTGTACAGATACAATAGGCAGGTTTCGTTGGAGCTTTTCTCCTGTGCAGGTTTGGACACATCACGGTTCCTCCCTCACTTTATTCTTTGCTGTTCCTGTTTTCCTTAGAAGGGCTGGTTAGGGCTGACAGGTTACAACTTGGAGTGCTCCAGGACGGAGTGGGGGAAAACACAAGCATCTTACATACCGGATTGTTTTTTTATTTTTCTTTCTTTTGAAGCTATTTAGTGGTCACACCTCAGGATAAAATACAGCTGCTTTCTATACCTGAGTATGTACAATTTATCTACTGCTATTTCAGAGAATTGAGAATGGAAAGCATTTAAATAAAGTGTACTTGACATATCGGCAATGCACATTCAGGGCGTATGGAACGTTTTACAAAACAAAGGGCCTTTTACTGAGGATAGAAGAGTACTGAATAGCCCTTTTGCATGGGGCCATGTTTACTGCAGCTTTTTACAATTTTCATAACTGTAGATGGAAAAATCTTCATGAACGTGCTGTAACTCAAATTACCAAAGCTCACTATTTATCATATATTAACCAACATTGGAGGTGTGTGCTTTCACAATATGTTTTAGCCCTGATGAAGGGGGCAATGTGCGGTCCCCGAAACACGTTGACTGTGGCACCTACTATATTTGGAATAAAACCTAATTTTGAACTCTAAACCTTGGGGTGGTGCTTGGATTTTTACACTCAAGATGTAACTAGATTTGCCTCTGTTCCTTAATGTCTTAACCTAAAGTAAGCTTTTTATAAATTAAATATAGGGTCTGGCATTGCTGACCACCTTCTGGAAATGTTAGTTGCTTTGCTGTTATATTGATCCACTGGCAAAAAATGTAATGGGTCAGTGACTTCAAGAATTGAAAAAGATGGGGCCGACATGATAGCCTGGGGATCCAAATGTTCAGAATGAGATTTCAGCAATGGCAACCTTCATTTCCTTCATTGAAAAATGTACTTTATATAATCTCATGTTCTGTTATTATAAGTGGGTTGCAACCAAGGCCTCACATTTTCTGGTTTCACTCGAACTCCAGACAAACAAGTAAACGCTGAGATGAAATTCATATACGGTACTAACATTTTTGCCCATGCATTTGTATTTCTTGTCAGCCGGGAACCCCTGCCAGGTTGGTGACCTCACTGCTGTCCAGACCAAATAATATAACTTGATCACTGGTGACCTCACTGCTGTCCAGACCAAATATTACAGCTTAATCACTGGTGACCTCACTGCTGTCCAGACCAAATTATACAGCTTGGTCACTGGTGACCTCACTGCTGTCCAGACCAAATAATGTAGCTTGGTCACTGGTGACCTCACTGCATTCCAGACCAAATAATACAGCTTAGACACTGGTGACGTCACTGCTGTCCAGACCAAATAATACAGTTTTGTCACTGGTGACCTCACTGCTTTCCAGACCAAATAATACAGCTTGGTCACTGGTGACCTCACTGCATTCCAGACCAAATAATACAGCTTAGACACTGGTGACGTCACTGCTGTCCAGACCAAATAATACAACTTGGTCACTGGTGACCTCACTGCTGTCCAGACCAAATAATACAACTTGGTCACTGGTGACCTTACTGCTGTCCAGACCAAATAATACAACTTGGTCACTGGTGACCTTACTGCTGTCCAGACAAAATAATACAACTTGGTCACTGGTGATCTCACTGCTGTCCAGACCAAATAATACAACTTGGTCACTGGTGACCTTACTGCTGTCCAGACCAAATAATACAACTTGGTCACTGGTGACCTTACTGCTGTCCAGACCAAATAATACAACTTGGTCACTGGTGACCTTACTGCTGTCCAGACCAAATAATACAACTTGGTCACTGGTGACCTCACTGCTGTCCAGACAAAATAATACAACTTGGTCACTGGTGACCTTACTGCTGTCCAGACCAAATAATACAACTTGGTCACTGGTGACGTCACTGCTGTCCAGACCAAATAATACAACTTGGTCAATGGTGACCTCACTGCTGTCCAGACTAAATAATACAGCTTATTCACTGACCTTGCCTGCAGATTGGGCAAAAAAGGGAGCTTCACTGGGCTTTGCTTCTCTTAGCAAGCCATAAATAGTGTTGAGGACACTTTGCACTGCATTACATTTAAATTGTAAATTGCCTTTCCTTCATTTGGTCTGTACAGCAGCACACAGACTGGGCAATGGAAGGGCAGCACTTTAAACCAATCCGGTATCAGTTCATGCACATGTGTTGCCAAAGAACAGTGACAGAAGGACAGAGCAGAGTGATACCTTCATCAATCTTCAATCTGCTACTGCTTCTTCACGGATCATTGGCTTTGTTGCTAAACCGTAGCAGAAAAAGTCAAGGCTGGATGTACTGTCTTCCAGGGATCTGTAAATCTCAGAACTGGAGGGGCAGAATTTAAATAATATTTACTAGATAAAACTGCTTTAGTTAATGTGTTTCAGTGGCGTAGTCAGTTGTTTGCCTGGGGTTCAGCTTTATGTTTTTGTTTTAATCACCACAAAGATGAAATGTTCCTCTCTGTCTGGAGGTCAGCTTTTCCTGGGGATTTCCAAATTGCTCTCAGGTCATCTGGTAGAGATAATCCCTCTACCTTTCAGTTGGATGGAGTATTGACACTCCCTGATAAAAGAATTAGTGACCATATCATTAAATGTAATCTTCCAGCTGTTCAGAGAATATTTTCTACGTTACCCAGTGTAGTCCCTGCCCGGAGCTCCTAACCACGGAAGGACACAATGAACCATTTTCTTTCCCCTCTCTGGGGGTGTAGGGTCAATATTTTAATCATATCTTCTGGCAGGTATTTCTTTTAGCAGCATGACTTCTTCAAAAAATAAAGAACTTTTAGTTTATTTGCACAATTGTGCTAATCGTGCATTCTGGAATTTCAATCAATAGTCTGCCCTGCAAGGCCACTGTCGGTAAATAAGCTTAGTTACAGTTCTTATTTTTCAGCTGGTATATTTGCTGAGTCCAAATCTAAATGGAGACAACAAAAACAAATAGCTCATTTGGATGCTGAAATTGAACTATTGGCATGTGATCCTGCAAGAGCTTCCTAATACCGTTTAATTTGAAATGTATTGAACTGTATATCTCAGTTCGAAGAAGTCCCAAGAATTAAAAGCTGGATTATATTTGCATTAGTGTTCTTTTTTTACTTTTTTCAAGATCTGTAAAGTAAACCAACAAAAAACTTTGTCTTTGTGCAAGTGCTTTCTGTAATAAAGACCAGTCACCTCTGCTCGCTCCATGAGATGGGTGACTGGTCTTGTCCCCGCCTCCTGTAATGGTTTGCTGGTAACCTGTAGTATGTGGAGCCTGCTGGGTGTCTCCTGCAGCTCTGCTGTCTGCATAGGATATGTACAACACTCCGATGGTTTCACTGCTACATTTATAAGGTAATATGTCAGCTTTCAAAGGCCTTTGGTGTGTGCAAAATGTTTTATTCTTTGTGGCTGCTAAAAAAATATATATATATATATATATATATACAGGATTTATATATATATATATATTCTTTTTTTTAATATATATATATATATATATATATATTATACAGTGGATGCGAAAGTATTCGGCCCCCTTGAACTTCTCGACCTTTTGCCACATTTCAGGCTTCAAACATAAAGATATAAAACTGTAATATTTTGTGAAGAATCAACGAGTGGGACACAATCATGAAGTGGAACGAAATTTATTGAATATTTCAAACTTTTTTAACAAATAAAAAAATGAAAAATTGGGCGTGCAAAATTATTCAGCCCCCTTTAGTTAATACTTTGTAGTGCCACCTTTTGCTGCGATTACAGCTGTAAGTCACTTGGGGTATGTCTCTATCAGTTTTGCACATCAAGAGACTGAAATTTTTGCCCATTCCTCCTTGCAAAACAGCTCAAGCTCAGTGAGGTTGGATGGAGAGCGTTTGTGAACAGCAGTTTTCAGTTCTTTCCACAGATTCTCGATTGGATTCAGGTCTGGACTTTGACTTGGCCATTCTAAGGCTGGCCATACACTATACAATTTTCTTGTTCAACTTTCCTTTAGATTTACCAAAACCATGTAATATAGGGTCAAACCTAAACACTTTCAATTTGTATGCAATCAGGCAGGCCCTTACACTACATAGTTAAAGGTAAATCTAAAGGAAATTGAATAAGAAAATTGTATAGTGTATGGCCAGCCTAACACCTGGATATGTTTATTTGTGAACCATTCCATTGTAGATTTTGCTTTATGTTTTGGATCATTGTCTTGTTGGAAGACAAATCTCCGTCCCAGTCTCAGGTGTTTTGCAGATTCCATCAGGTTTTCTTCCAGAATGGTCCTGTATTTGGCTCCATCCATCTTCCCATCAATTTTAACCATCTTCCCTGTCCCTGCTGAAGAAAAGCAGGCCCAAACCATGATGCTGCCATCACCTTGTTTGACAGTGGGGATGGTGTGTTCAAGGTGATGAGCTGTGTTGCTTTTACGCCAAACATAATGTTTTGCATTGTTGCCAAAATTTTGATTTTGGTTTCATCTGACCAGATCACCTTCTTCCACATGTTTGGTGTGTCTCCCAGGTGACTTGTGGCAAACTTTAAACGACACTTTTTATGGATATCTTTAAGAAATGGCTTTCTTCTTGCCACTCTTCCATAAAGGCCAGATTTGTGCAGTACAGTAATCCCCCGCTCCATCGCGGTTCAGTTTTTGCGGTCCCGGTAATTCGCGGTTTTTTTTTGTAATGTTATTTTACTATATAAATCATTAAAAATGAAATATTTTTGTGTTTTCCATAGCTCTTGCTATGTCTCTTAGTATCTTTTATGTGTTTAAATTAGTTTCTATTGTTTTAAAAGTGTGTTTAAAGACCTTAAAATGCTTTTACACGTACAGTGACAGTAAAATAAACATGCCTACAATGCATTTTAATAGGGTTTTTCTATTTCGCGGAATTTCACTTTTCGCGGCTGGGTCCGGAACGTAACCCCCGCAATGGAGGGGGGTTTACTGTATACGACTGATTGTTGTCCTATGGACAGAGTCTCCCACCTCAGCTGTAGATCTCTGCAGTTCATCCAGAGTAATCATGGGCCTCTTGGCTGCATCTCTGATCAGTCTTCTCCTTGTATGAGTTGAAAGTTTAGATGGACGGCCAGGTCTTCCTAGATTTGCAGTGGTCTGATACTCCTTCCATTTCAATATTATCGCTTGCACAGTGCTCCTTGGGATGTTTAAAGCTTGGGAAATCTTTTTGTATCCAAATCCGGCTTTAAACTTCTCCACAACAGTATCTCGGACCTGCCTGGTGTGTTGTTCCTTGTTCTTCATGATGCTCTCTGCGCTTTAAACGGACCTCTGAGACTATCACAGTGCAGGTGCATTTATACGGAGACTTGATTACACACAGGTGGATTCTATTTATCATCATTAGTCATTTAGCTCAACATTGGATCATTCAGAGATCCTCACTGAACTTCTGGAGAGAGTTTGCTGCACTGAAAGTAAAGGGGCTGAATAATTTTGCACGCCCAATTTTTCAGTGTTTTATTTGTTAACAAAGTTTGAAATATCCAATAAATTTCGTTCCACTTCATGATTGTGTCCCACTTGTTGTTGATTCTTCACAAAAAATTACAGTTTTATATCTTTATGTTTGAAGCCTGAAATGTGGCAAAAGGTCGCAAAGTACAAGGGGGCCGAATACTTTCGCAAGGCACTGTTTATATATATATATATATATATATATATATATATATATATAGATATATACAGTATATATATGTATATATATATATATATATATATATATATATGTATATATATATATATATAGATATATACAGTATATATATGTATATATATATATATATATATATATATATATATATGTATATATATATATATATATATATATATATATATATATATATGTGTATATATATATATATATATATATATATATATATGTATATGTATATATGTATATATATGTATATATATATATATATATATATATATATGTATATATATATATATATGTGTGTATATATATATATTAGGGATAAAAGATTTTTTTGGGGGGTAAAAAAGAGTAGAGAATGTCTGCTTTATGGTGAGCTTCTGTTTATTTTAACGTGGCAATTTCCAACAGCTAATTTGTTAATATTTTTTTATTTTAGACAAGTTAACGGATGCAAATGTGTACATTAGATACATGAGATAGAAAATAGAATAGGTGATTTATGGGTAAAACCTACGAGTAAGTAAATGAAGCAGATGACATAATAAATGAATGCTTTACAGTTGTTGGATATGCTGTTCATACACACACTGACAGACACATAGTATTCTGTATTTGTCTATATGGGGGTATTGTGTTACATGAATGTGTGTGTGAACAGCATGTTTTCCATGATGAATAAAACCATAGTGCTAATTCATACAACCTAGACAAACCTTCTACATAACAGCCTGGGGCACAGACTTTAAATATACATGTGCATTGCGCTTGTCGTAGAATTATATTCAATTCTTTTTAATATTAAGGAGTTTTACATGCACATACATAAGCATAGTATCCGCTGCATGCAATCCCCCGAACACAGAGCTACATTCACAATGAAAAAGAATTAGAGAAATGTCTCAACTCAAATTACTGGCATACTTTTTTATGAATGTGTTTTATAATTGTTTGTAGTTTGTTCCATTTGCTTCCAACTCGTCCATTGTATGAGCCGTCCATTGTATAAACTTGTGCCTTTATTCAACACAAGAAAAACACTCACGACGTATCTTTTTATTTAAAGTGTTTAGGCTGTTTCATGGTCATGATAGACTTTGCATAACTGTAATGATAAAGAGGAGCCGAGAATTTATAAATCTAGAAGAGCAAAAATACACATAGTAATATGGGTAGCTTCAGGCAGAGGTTGTGCAAGGGGGAACTTGCCAATGCTTAAAGTGAGTGTCAGCGCAAACTAAGAAAAAAAGATATTCTGTACATCTCTGCAATACACGCACATTTTTTTATTGTTTTATTCCTTACTTATGCTACAAGTACAGAAAAAAATACCTTTTAGATTTGCCAGAAATCCAATGTGCTTCCAACTTTCTGTTTGGGCTGAAAGCAATGCCTAAACCTTTAGTGCAATAAAATCCCAACCAGTGTTGTCAGCTGCAATATAGATTCCCATCTTTGACTCCCCAAAAAACTGCCTGCACACTGTATGTGGGTAAAGGGTTATGAATAGACGTAGTTCTGGGGGTGCACCTATGTCATTAGGAGCTCACCTCCCAGCAGCTGCTCCTGCAAGATTGATCTAAGCCTGGAGAGGAAGTTGTTTTTTGGTAAAGGGACAAGGTAAAAGAAAAACATAATGCTGGGACAAGATCTTGAGGGGAAGAGGGAGGATTTAGGTAAATTTGGATAATGCATGAATATACAGTACTATTTAAACTCTTGCTAGTTAGGTAAGACACCAGCAAAAAGGGTGGGCTTTAATGCCCACACACCACATATGTGTCCATTCATGGCTGAGGTTTCTGTGCTGACCCCAAGCTATGCAGTGGAATAACGACCTTACAGGATGTCTCCAATTTACAATCTGACCTCAATGCACCGTTTTAATTGGGGCGACTATGCGGCAAATGAGGTTTAATGTTGATAAACGTAAAGTTATGCACTTGGGGGCTAAGAATATATGTGCAGCATACATACTAGGGGGAGTACAACTGGGGGAAGCAATGATGGAGAAGGATCTGGGGGTTTTGGTAGATCATAAGCTTAATAATAGCATGTAATGCCAAGCTGTGGTTTCCAAAGCAAGCAAAGTCCTTTCTTGTATTAGGAGAGGTATGGACTCCAGAGAGAAAGATATAATTTTGTCCCCGTAAAAATCATTAGTAAGAGCTCATCTGGAATATGCAGTTCAGTTTTGGGCACCAGTTCTCAAAAAAGGTATCGGGGAACTGGAGAAAGTGCAGAGAAGGGCAACCAAACTGATAAGAGGCATGGAGGAGCTCAGCTGTGAGGAAAGATTAGAGGAACTGAATGTATTCTTTCTGGAGAAGAGGGGATTAAGGGGGGATATTATCAACATGTACAAATACATAAGTGTTCCATATAGTGACATCAGTGTTGAGTTATTCACTTTAAGGTCCTCACAGAGGACAAGGGGCATTCTTTACATCTAGAGGAAAAGAGATTTAATCTCCAAATGCAGAAAGGTTTCTTCACAGTAAGAGCTGTAAAAATGTGCAATAGACTCCCTCCAGAGGTGGTTCTCTCCATCTCAGTAGATTGCTTTAACCTCCTTGGCGGTAATCCCGAGCGTGACTCGGGGTGGATTTTTCATTGCAGGATCGGTAACCCCGAGTCACGCTCGGGGTGGATGTGCAGAGAGCGCAGCGGTGTTCTCTTACCTTCTCCTGGCGATCCAGCGATGATCTCTCATTGCTGAGATCGCCAGCAGAGAGTCCCGCCGCTCCTCCGTCCACCGTCGGTGTGATCACTTCCTAGTTCCGTTCCCTGCAGCAGCAATGCTGCATGGGAGCGGAACTAGGGAGGGAAATTCAAAAAAAAAAAAAACGTTGCACAAAACACATAACACATTTTATATTATATATATATATATATATGCATATATATATATATATACACCGGTATATATATGTATGCATATATATATATATATATATGCACACACACACACATATACATGTATATATATATATATATATATATATATATATATATATATATAAATTATATTATTGATTCAATTATAATTCATGCGTTATATATTACATATATATATATATATATATATATATATATATATATATATATATACACACACACACACATATATATATATAATATATAATGCATGAATTATAATCTAATCAATAATATAATTTTATTATATATATTATATATTAAATAATAAAATTATATTATTGATTAGATTATAATTCATGCGTTTGTGTTTCAAATTTATCACATCTGGGATGTCTACTAGACTCTTGTTTTGGTCAGGTTTAAGTCAGTAATTACTAAGAATTGTAGGCCTATAATACATAATAGAGCTGCACGATTCTGGCCAAAATGAGAATCACAATTTTTTAGCTTGGAATAAAGATCACGATTCTCTCACGGTTCTCTGTGTAACAAAAAAAAATTGGGATAACTCTACTGTTACGTTTTTTTTTTTATTCATTAAAGTCTATTAATTGCGTTTGAAAGACTGCTGCGCAAATACAGTGTGACATAAAATATTACAATAATCGCCATTTTATTCTGTAGGGTCTCTGCTAAAAAAAATATATAAAATGTTTGGGGGTTCTAAGTACTTTTCTAGCAAAAAAAACTGATTTTAACTTGCAAGCAACAAATGTCAGAAAAAGATCCAGTCTTTAAGAGGTTAAACTTCCTTTCTCCCTGGCAGAGGGAAGGAAAAGATACAATGTAATTATTTTTGTTTATAGTTACTGGGAGATTTTGCTGATAGCCTTTGCCAGGAGGCTTTTTTTTTTTTTTTTTCCACAGCTGTTCTCTCTGCTATGCAGCTATGCAAAGAATCGAGCATATCTCAGGGTTAGATCGTCAGGAGGGGTGAATCGAGATCGCGATTTTCATACGATTAATCGTGCAGCTCTAATACATAACGCCAAATTTCCATGAAAAGAATTGTACCGCTTTTGGTATGTAATTCCTGACATAATCATACCGCCAGGGAGGTTAAAAAAAGGCCTGGATTCTTTCCTTAATGTACATAATATAACTGGGTACTAACATTTATAGGTAAAGTTGATCCAGGGAATATCTGATTGCCTCTTGGGGGATCAGGAAGGAATTTATTTCCCCGCTGGTGCAAATTGGATCATGCTTTGCTGGGGTTTTTCGCCTTCCTCTGGATCAACTGTGGGTATAGGATTGTGTATATGGGACTGTATTGTTGTGTCTTTTTTTTTTAGTTGAACTAGATGGATTTGTGTCTTTTTTCAACCTGACTAACTATGGAGCTATGTACGGAACTATGTAACTATGCTGGAGGGAGCACGCTCACTGCGCATTCCCAGCACAGTGATTGAGCTATCATATAGAGCTCTCAGTCTCTATGATCTGGAGCCAGTGGATTGGGAGCTTTCAAATTGGCTTTGAAGGACCACAGTTCTTGATTCTTTTATTTGTGGCCAAAGATAGAGTTCTTCATAGCCAGGATAGGCCATAGCCTAAGGTGCCAGTGCCGCGTGAGGAGGAAGAGGAGGCACGCAGCCTCCCACACATCATGTTACTAACCCCCAGCTTGAAACAACTTCTGTGGCTATGGCCTATGCTCTTAATAATACTAAGGCTGGACAGTTTGTTGAGGTAAATAGGGAGGAGGTCTATAGTCATGATTATAAGCCAGCACCCCTCACATTTTTGTAAATATTTTATTATACCTTTTATGTGACAACCAGTGGCGGCTGGTGCTCAAAATTTTTTTGGGGGGGGGCGCAAAAAGAAAAATGTAATAGGTATTGCTTCGCGGCAAAAAACGCGCAAAAAAATTGCGTGATTTTGAGGTCATGGTACAGGCATGGCACAGGTGATGGCATAGGCATGTCACAGGTCGTGGTACAGGAGATGTTATAGGCATGGCACAGGTCATGGTAAGGGCATGGCACAGGTGATGGTACAGGCATGGCACAGATGATGGTACAGGCATTGCACAGGTGATGGTATAGGCATGTCACAGGTCATGGTACAGGAGATGTTTTAGGCATGGCACAGGTGATGGTATAGGCATGGCACAGGTGATGGCATAGGCATGGCACAGGTGATGGTACAGGCATGGCACAGATGATGGTATAGGCATTGCACAGGTGATGGTATAGGCATGGCACAGGTGATGGTACAGGCATGGCACAGGTGATGGTACAGGCATGGCACAGGTCATGGCACAGGTCATGGCACAGGTGATGGCACAGGCATGTCACAGGTCATGGTACAGGAGATGTTATAGGCATGGCACAGGTCATGGTAAGGGCATGGCACAGGTGATGGTACAGGCATGGCACAGATGATGGTATAGGCATTGCACAGGTGATGGTATAGGCATGGCACATGTGATGGTACAGGCATGGCACAGGTCATGGTAAGGGCATGGAACAGGTCATGGCACAGGTCATGGTACAGGAGATGTTATAGGCATGGCACAGGTCATGGTAAGGGCATGGCACAGGTGATGGTACAGGCATTGCACAGATGATGGTATAGGCATTGCACAGGTGATGGTACAGGCATGTCACAGGTCATGGCACAGGAGATGGTATAGGCATGGCACAGGTCATGGTAAGGGCATGGCACAGGTCATGGTAAGGGCATGGCACGGGTCATGGTAAGGGCATGGCACAGGTCATGGCACAGGTGATGGTACAGGCATGTCACAGGTCATGGTACAGGAGGTGGGCAGAGGGACAGGTGGGGGGCAGCGTCACAGAAGATGGGCAGCATCACAGGAGGTGGGCTGAGAGACAGGACAGTGGAGAACCTCTCCAGCATCAGGTCATTAGGCAGTGGTGGGTAGTGGGGCTCGTGCAGTCCCAGTTAGGAAG
Source organism: Pelophylax lessonae (assembly GCF_965119305.1). Lineage (NCBI taxonomy): Eukaryota > Metazoa > Chordata > Amphibia > Anura > Ranidae > Pelophylax > Pelophylax lessonae. The sequence continues at coordinate 125,736,383 of NC_138779.1, forward strand.
GTGAGCATGGGGGGGTGAGGATAGATAGGCCAGGGGTGCAGTGGTCAGGAGGTGGAGGGTTTCAGGCAGGTGTCTGATCCCCCCTCCTCCTCCCCGCTGCCTCCAGTCCTGGCGGACTCCCATTCGGTCACTCTGTCCAGGGCTGGGCTGGGCTCCCCGCTGCTCAAACTAGGAGCGCTCCGCTCCTATTGTAGGGCCGGCCCTGCGCACACAGGAGAGAGAGGAGGCACTGAGGCTGCTTCCAATTATCACTTACCTGCTCTTCTTGGGCTGGCTCTCTCACGACCGGGACCGGGCCGACTTCACTGGCGTCTACTGCTGCTGCAGAGGTGACGGGACTCTGGAGTCAGGAGAGACTTTTCCACCGACAACGTGCACCGCTGCTCCTCCTCTCTGAAGGCGGGCGGGAAGGTGACGGCCGGGACGGTGAGTGATTGATGCACCGCCCCCATGCGACGTCACCCAGGATGTCCTGTATGATTGGTCCAGGCTGGAGACTGGACCAATCACAGCCAGGAATCCACGAAGTGGGGGTGTCCAAGCAATGTGCCCTGCGCCCAGGTTACGCCCCCAAAAGGCAGCCAATCGGCGCCACTGGTGACAACACTGAAGAAATGACACTTTGCTACAATGTAAAGTAGTGAGTGTAAAGCTCGTATAACAGTGTACATTTTCTGTCCCCTCAAAATAACTCAAGACACAGCCATTAATGTCTAAACCGCTGGCAACAAAAGTGAGTACACCCCTGAGTGAACATGTCCAAATTAGGCCCAAAGTGTCAATATTTTGTGTTGCCACCATTATTTTCCAGCACTGCCTTAACCCTCTTGGGCATGGAGTGCACCAGAGCGTCACAGGTTGCCACTGAAGTCCTCTTCTACTCCTCCATATAAACATCTCGGAGCTGGTTGATGTTAGAGACCTTGCACCCCTCCACCTTCCATTTGAGGATGCCCCACAGATACTCAATAGGGTTTAGATGTGGAGACATGCTTGACCAATCCATCTCCTTTACCCTCAGCTTCTTTAGCAAGGCAGTGGTCGTCTTGGAGGTGTGTTTGGGGTCATTATCATGTTGGAATACTGCCCTGCAGCCCAGTTTCAGAAAGGAAGGTGATCATGCTCCGCTTCAGTATGTCACAGTACGTATATACCTGCAAGAATAATAGAACTGGTTCCAACGATCCGACATTATAAACATAATATTGTTTTGTCCCGGAGTTTCACATCAAAAAAGAAAACTAGGATCCGTGTATTTACTTTCTCACAGTGAGTGCTGACATGGAATATATGTTTGCTCAGAATTGTTGTTCAGTGCTATGTAATCACGTGTCCAAATAGATTAGTACATGTCTAGAAGCAGAAAAATGTAGCACGTTAACCTTTTATTATCAGACTTTTGAGAAATGGCCATACTGAGCATGTATTCACACATCTCTCCCAGTACACTAGCTTAAAGTCTTTTTCATTCAGTATGTTTGCCCAAACAGCCAATTTTGAGCAGCTGGAGTTTTCTATTCTGCCATGGTGCGAATCCTCAGCTTTTATGGTGTTCAGTTGTACATAAACACAATCTTCTGTAAAAGCGTTTTTTTATATTTATGGCACAGTAGGGTAAAGCATCTATCCAAGCAAGCAGGAGTCATGAAAAAAGATGTATTGCAAGATCTATAGAGAATCACAAGACAGAACATCAAAGCTATGTGAGTGCATACATAATGGAAGGCAAGAGTTCCTGGTGTCACTTCTGAAATGATCAGACCCTCAGATGACTGCTTTTTATATGCTACGCGTTTCCGCTGAGCACTCCATATCGAACAAACTCCCTATAGAGCATGACATGGTAAATCAAGGTCTTGATACGCAGCACAATCCAATTGTTGTAAATCCGTATACCATTCCATGTATCCGTGACAGTTTGACTTTGGATGTGTACCTTTAGTCTAAATACAGAAAGACGCTGCATGCTTGTCAGTGTTTCCTACAATAAAGCCAATGAAGCTCTATAGCTAACAGATGCTGAGTTTATTTTACAGAATGGCTGTACTAAGCTATTCGACTTAATTCACATCTCAAACACATCCATAACAAACCATCAGATACATTATACGCACTGAATACTTGATTTTGTTGTTTGTGTGTTCAAGGCTGTATAATCTTTTTTTTTTTTTGTGACATTCAGGACTTCTGTCTAACAGAAATGAATCATGGAATACGACTTCATAAACACATTGCTTCCCAAACTGTTTTTTGACTTTAATATTGGCCAAGGACAGATTTCTGCATAGCCAAGGTAGACAATGGTTGGGAGTGCCAGTGATGCCAAGGGGGCACACAGCCACCCACACACCCTGTGACTAACAAAGCATTTAATGTTAGGTTTTATAATACATATATTCCAGATTGACCCCCCCAACCTGCTAGCAGTGTTTATTTTGACATCAAATTTCGATTTAATTTTAGTGCCGGTTCACACTAACGCGGCACGACTTAGGGGACGACCTGTGAAGTCGCGTGCACCGCGACTTCGGCGCGACCTGCACGGACTTCATATAATGAATGTCTATGCAGGTCGCCCCAAAGTAGTACAGGACCCTTTTTCTAAGTCGGAGCGACTTGTGTCGCTCCTATTAGAACAGTTCCTGTAGCACACAATGGACCGCGACGGACAGCGACTTGATAAGTCGCCTGACAAGTCGCGGTAGAGGGAATGGACACTTAGTCATAGTATTTGGGCTAAAATTAAATTTAGTTTTAGTTATCAGAATTGTGTTAGTTTTAGTCATATTTTAGCCAACTAAAATCTTCTACATTTTAGGCGAACATCTGCAGTACATTTTAATCAACTAAAATCATTTTAGCCTACTAAAATTAAATGGGTTTGGTTACATTGAAATGCAGTATTTAAAGTGGAGTTCCACCCTATTTTAATACTTACCTCCATCTTCTCACTCCGGGTCACCTGAAAAAGAAATGGATAATCACATATTTTTTTTTTTTTTTACTTACCTCGTAGCGAAGAAAATATACTTACCTTACTTCCTTCTTCCTCCTTCCTCGGCCGCGGCCCGTCGTCACTTCCTGGCTCTGCAATGATTCCTGGGAGCTGAACGTCATCGCTCCCAGGAATCATTGCGCCTGCACCGGCCCCGACGTCAGTTCCGGGGCGCGCGCGTCATCCCCTTCTAAACAGCTTCTGGGCATGCCCAGAAGCTGTGGAGGGATGACGCGCGCGACCCGGAAGTGACGTCGGGGCCGGCGCAGGGCATCGAGGGACCGAAGAAGGCGGAAGAGGACACAGAAGAGGATCGCGCTGGCTTCAAGCTGCCCACATCTGAGATGGCAGCGCTGGACAAGACGTTTTCAAGGTAAGTATTTGTCCTAACAGGTAAGTGCAACCCGGGACAGATCAGAGGCTAGCCATTGTGGAATGCACTAGCCCTGACTGTCCCGGGGGTATTTTTAAAAAAAATAAAAAATTACAGGGTGGAACTCCGCTTTAAGTATTTCTCTAGAATTTCTAGAAACTCATTAGATACTCCATTAGTAAAAATCTAAAATCATGTTATTATTTATGGTATTGAGCTTTGAACTTCTACTACAGACACAGATTTCGCTGTTATATAACCAGTGTTAATTTTGATGTTCAAATTTCGATTTAGTTTAGTTTTGACTAAAATGCCATTTTAGTTTTAGTCATATATTAGTCATCTGAATTGTTTTCGTTTTTGTCATTTGTTGGTCATCTGAATTGTTTTAGTTGTATTTTATTCAACTAAAATAGTGTTAATTTCATCAACGAAAATATTTTGAGCGACAAAATTAACGCTGCCTGCTAGTACTATCTGGCTGGTCCCCTTTCACATAGGCGCACCACCTGACAGAGTCCGTTCTGCTCAGCGGGGGTTCGATCCGCCGATCCCCGCTGAGCAGGCGGATGACAGTTCCGTCTCCACTCTGTGTGCAGAGATGGAGCTGTCAGATGCCCGCTGCCCTCTATGGGGAGATCGGATGAGAACAGACCGCCTGATCCCATCCAATCCGATCCTCCAGATGGATGGAAAATAGGGTTTCCCTGGGTCCGGATTTCACGGACAGGATCAGATAGCAGCGGGTGTCAGAGGAGATGTCTCCGCTGACACCCGCTGCCCCATAGGGATGCATGGAGCATCCGATCAGGTCCGCCTGAAAAATTGACAGGTGGATAGAATCGGATCGCTGGTGTGAAAGGGACCTTAGGGTTATTCCTAAATGGTTTGTACATTTTTACTTGTGGAATATGGGACTTTCAGGTTCCCCACTCTGGGTCTGCACACACAGAACCAAACTGCAAGAAAAGTTGGGAGATTTTGCAGGTCTTTTCTATCAATCCAAAGAATGACACAGGCTGTCTCATCGTGTGTATCCTCAAGCTTGGTGTAACTTTTGTGGCTTTGGCCTCTGATCTTACTAGTATGATACTAAGGCTAGATAGTTGAGCGAGGTAGATAAGAGGAAGGTTTATAGTCATGATTCAGCAGGATGGGCTCTGTCAGTGGTCATGTAATTGGGAAGTCCATCCCGCCCCGGAGCATAAAGAGCAACCTAGAGGCACCCAGACTGGGGGTTAAACGGACCTATTGTTGGATATATTTACGTTAAGTGCATGCATAATAAAGCAGAATTCCAGTCTATATCCAACCCACCTCCCTTCTAACTCCTATTTTAACCACCCTTAGAAGGAAGATGCTTATACTTGCCTATCCCCAGGGTGCTCCAGTCCAGTCACATGATTGGCTCCCTGCAGTGGCTTCAAGGAAAAGGAGAAAGCACCAACAACGGATGCCACATAGTAAGCCTATAGGTGTGTAAAACCACCCAGGCAATTTTAAGCCATTGTTGGCAATCTCTACTGTCCTCTTTTTTGGCTATGGCCTCTGATATTTTTAGTTTGATACTGAAGTTAGACAGTTGATTGAGGTAGATGGATACTACACCATTTTCTTAAGGACTCTTTCCCATGGGGCTAACGCCGCCAGCGGATCCGCCCGCCTAGCAGGGGATCCCTCAGTTGATCCCTGCTGGGCATGCAGATGACACGTCCGTGTCTGCTCCACTGATGCAGAGCGGACACAGACACGGACACAGCCCCTTGTTCTCTATGTGGCGGACAAATGGAAACAGACTGCCTACCCATTTCCATCCAACTGTCATCCGATCAGATCCACAAGACAGATGGGGAACGATCCCCATCCGTCTGTTTTCAGCAGACCAGATTGGATGTCGGTAGGTCCGCTGACGTCCGCCGCTACTTAGAGAAGAATGGAGCTTCCGATCAGGTCCATCTGAAAAACTGACAGGCGAACCTGATCGGAACGTCCGTGTGAAAGGTGCCCTAGGGAGAAGGTAAAATGAATCCAGCTTTTTTATTGATACATATTTTTCATACATCCAGGGCTAGTGTATTTATTAGAAAATATATTAGAGACAAATTCTGTATTTAAATAACGTGATTGCAGGTGGTTCTGATCCCCACTAGGTAGCTCCATATTATGGTTCATAAATCATGTACTGAGCTGGTCAATTAGGTGTTCCAGTTCAGCAGAACAAGGGTTGAACACAACCCTTGGGATTTTATTGTGTATTCCTTTGTATTCCTTTCCCACTTCTCCACTAAAAAAGTGTTCCACCTGTGACTAGTATGCTGCTCCAGCAACACAGGTGTTGGATGCTCCTACGCATTGCCAAACCATTTCACCGGTGTCATTCTGATAAGCACTGGAAAATATTCACACTTTCAGGAACAATAGGCCTCATGTTAAATCATTTCAGAGAGAAAAGGTGCATGTGCTGCAAATAATAAAAAACAATCCTCCGCTCATTTTGTGATTCTGTGAAGATTAAACATTCAACTGCTTGTTAGTGGAATTGTAGACAAAGGCCTATTCACATCTTTGCATTCTGGTGTGTTTGCTTTAATACACATGTTAAGATACATTATGCTGCATATTGACGTGTGTTGCGTTAAGGCAGTCCATTCAAGCAAATTGGCTGCCCGTGCGCCAGAAAATCCAAAAAAGCAGTCATGCACATGCCGGTGTGTTGCAGTGGAGGTGTTTCGATATTGCATTGGAGTGCCATGGAGAATGAGTGTAACCACAACGTGTTAAATGCATGTATGGCGTGCATCCCTGCGTTGCAAAATTGTATAACTGACAGATGTGACATTTTCAGTCCTGAAGCCTGCTATTTAAAAATTAGCATGGCATGCAACTGACCTTTTTATAGAAGATCAGTTGCGGTGGTTGAAGTGAAGTTGAAGTGGTACTGCACTGCTGCTCCCACAAAGAAAATTATGTTTGGAATTAAATTCAATACATACCTCCCAACTTTTTCGATGATGAGGACAGACACATTTGGGACACGACACACCCCTACCACACTCCCTCAAAGGTTATTATGCAAAAAATTATTCACAATCACATACCCCAAAAGCTACCCATCCACTTGACCAAAATAAAAAAAACAGAACTCCAGATGGATTTAAATGGGCATAATGCCTATTATTAGACAAAATACCAATAAATAACAATAAATAATCAATATATCACAGATTTACATTATAGTCGTAATTTGTTAGTAAGTTCTAGTCAGGTGTCTGTGGCACCATTTTGCTTAATATATATGCCCCCAGCCACAAGACACCGCTTCGGGGCATTACCAACTGCCCCTAGACACTTTACAGGTCTACCAGTACCTGGTCACTATTAATGACCACAACCAACCATCAGACCACAAACCAAAGGATTGTGGGATATGGTACCGGGTATGGTACCTCTTGGAAGCACAATCGAGGTGGTACTGTTTTTGAGAGCTGTACCGTTCGGTTCCATGCAGTGGAAAAGCGCCGCCGTACCGTACCGAACCGTTCCTACACTGTACCATGCGGTACCAGCAGTGGAAAAGCACAAAAGCGAGCCGAACCGTTCGGTTCCATGCAGTGGAAAAGCGCCATTAGAGGTTGGGTGATAGGTTTAGTGCTGTTTTAAATAGTACATATTTTAGAGGTTAGATAAAATGGATGGACAACTGAGGAGGAAAAAGGCACAGAGATGAGGCCCCCTTTCACATGGGCTTTCTTTTCAGGTCTGCATGTCATGGCGGACCTTATTGTAAACTCCATTCAGATCTGTGGGCTTGTGTTTACATCCACCTATCTCAGAGTTATTCAGGTCCAGAAACGTAACAGAAAAGGGATGCGTCCTTTTCCATTTTTTCAGACAGTTTGGAGGTAGCTTGGTGTAAACAGACACAAGTCCGTTTACATTCAGCAACTCAAAGATGGAACATGGGTCTGCTGTCAAAATGAGGTAAAAAACCCTGAATGCGCACGTATGTCACAAACGGCTCTGTTCTGCTCAGATTCAGCAGTGGATTTGCCTATGGGTCACCTGCTAAATGGAGAATGGAATGCTGAATGGAGCATACCCATGTGAAAGGACCATGTTGTTCCAAGAGAGAGGCAGTCCCTACAAATGAGGGACCGTTGGGAGCAATGCAGTATCAAGCTGGAGCAAAATCTGTGAAGCATGCTCTTTAAAACACGCGTCATGTAACCAACAAATGACCTAACATTTAGCTTTGTTTTCCAAGTCTAATAGACAGATAAGCAAATTAGGTTTCTGCTTTTGGTTATAAAAGGATTGGAGAAATGGAGAGAAGTAACAAAACATTATTTTTTGTTAATTTCTTTATAACTCAGTAGAACTTTGATTTCATTGAAAATCAAGCCTGACCATTATCCACATGGAGAATTAATTACTTTTGCCATGAGTTTGATTAATTTGGAGCAGATGGAAATTCCAGACTGAATAGCAGTTTGTCGTATGAATGGCAAGGCAGCTGAGCTGTGGCAGAGAATCCAGTACCTGGCTGATAAGGGCATCGTATCTCTTGCTGTAAACCAATCATCTGACGCCCACTTCAGCCGTGATGTGAGCAAATCTCTGATTTAGCTTGGGAAATAAACCATAATTACTAAAAGATAAAACAACAGATGCATCAAATTGGAGATATACTTGAACATATGCATTAAAAATGTATTGTCGCAATGATCATTAAGAACCTGGAAAGAAGAAAGCTTCTTTTCACCTACAGCTCTATTTATCATTTCTATTCATTCTGAGGCCATTATCACTAAAGTTTGGTATGCAATGAGATAGGAAGCTGATTTACTGTAATTCTATGTCCTCTTTATCTCTCGTTACTCATTGTGACATCTAAGAAGGTGCTAAATGTAGCAGACACATGCTGCAGCCTTCTTTATCTGCCCCTTTTCTTTTTTGGGCAATGCTGAACGCCTGCACCTTCTTATTCTCCTATAGGCATACCGGGTGACCTAAAGCCTAGCTGATGGAGGATTTACCGTGACATCTAAAATTGCAAAGCTCTATCTGCAGCTCAATAACAATAGGATATACAACCCAGAGAGTTTCTGTTGAAATAGGTCTTACAAAGGCTTAAAAGAATCTCCTATCAAAAGCTTCTAATCTTATTTTAAGTAGAGGGGAACTGATGCCTGGCTGCAAAATGTTACATTACAGTAAATAGACCGTGGGCTCGTTCACACCGCGTGTGGCGCCCTGCGTTTTTCCGCACTAGATAAATGCAGGTTACCTCTAGGGCATATGCAAAACAATTGTTTTCTATGTGCCCCTCTCACACCACAACACGGGTGTGATGTGTGGTGCATTGCAGTGAAGAAAAATTCAGTATGTCTCCATTTTACTGCACCACATTGGATGGCACTGCATGTCACTGTACAGCAGCTCAATGCCCTGTGTTGATGTACAGTGACATGAATAATAAATAACCTCCAGGGCATATGCAAAACAATTGTTTTCTATGTGCCCCTTTCACACCACAAGGCAGGTGTGATGTGCGGTGCATTGCAGTGCAGAAAAATTCAGCATGTCCCCATTTTACTGCACCACATTGGATGGCACTGCATGTCTCTGTACAGCAGTACAATGCCCTGTGCTGCTGTACAGTAACATTAATAATAACCTCCAGGGCATATGCAAAACAATTGTTTTCTATGTGCCCCTTTCACACCACAACGCAGGTGTGATGTGCGGTGCATTGCAGTGCAGAAAAATTCAGTATGTCGCCATTTTACTGCACCACACTGGATGGCACTGCATTTCACTGTACAGCAGCACAATGCCCTGTGCTGCTGTACAGTGACATGAATAATGAATATCCTCCAGGGCATATGCAAAACAATTGTTTTCTATGTTCCCCTTCCACACCGCAACGCGGTGTGATGTGTGGTGCATTGCAGTGCAGAAAAAGTCAGTGTGTCTCCATTTTACTGCACCACATTGGATGGCACTGCGTTTCACTGTACAGCAGCACAATGCCTTGTGCTGCTGTACAGTGACATGAATAATGAATATCCTCCAGGGCATATGCAAAACAATTGTTTTCTTTGTGCCCCTTTCACACCACAATGCAGGTGTGATGTGTGGTGCATTGCATTGCAGAAAAATTCAGCATGTCCCCATTTTACTGCACCACATTGGATGGCACTTCATGTCACTGTACAGCAGCACAATGCCCTGTGCTGCTGTACAGTGACATGAATAATGAATAACCTCCAGGGCATGTGCAAAACATTTTTTTACTATGTGCCCCTTTTACGCCACAACGCAGGTGTGATGTGTGGTGCATTGCAGTGCAGAAAAATACAGTATGTCGCCATTTTACTGCACCATAGTGGATGGCACTGCATGTCACTGTACAGCAGCACAATGCCCTGTGCTGCTGTACAGTAACATGAATAATAAATAAAGTTTCACTATGTGACACTTCAAATAAAGTTAAGGGGGGAAAAAAATGGTGCAATGCGCATTAGCCTGGACAGTAAAACCTGACCAGATGGTATTTTTTTGGCACTCAGCAAACAGATATAACAAAACACACTCAATATAAAGCAGGGTGGATTTGATTTAAATCACTAGTAAAAAGGCTTGATTTAAATCATAATGTTTGAAGAGCAACGGGCATCTCTGTCCTGCAGCGGCTCCTCCTCTGACCCGCTGCTGACTCACCGACAATCCTATTCACTTTAATGGGACGGCTGGTGATGCGGCAGTGACACAACAAGGTGAGGGATGTGTGAGTGAGATGCCCGCTAACAGGCACTGGTGAGTGGATGCCTGCTAACGGGCACTGCCATGATGGATCTGAAATGACAGGTGCTCTTTGAATGTAAGGACTTATTCTTGCTGGTAGTTAGAATCTTTAATATTTGCAAACAAATGAAGGTTTCCTATTTAGAATAATAAGCTGTCCGGTTAGTAAAACAGCGATATCAGAACCATTTCAATCATACAGTTTGTAGTGTACATAGATATGCAAAACAATGGGATAAAGGAAAATTCCTGAACTTTGTTTTTTCTCATGGTTACTATGAAATTGTGTGAATGCATCAATGCAGTGCGTCTTATCCCAGCTTGCAGAGCTTGGATTCATTGAATGAGTTTACCAAAAATGTAAATATTGCAGAATATACAGCCTTATGCTACATAACTCAGCTCCATTTCATGCTGAATAAACTAAATTATTAATGTATCTTAAATGGAAAACTATCTTACATAGATTTTTACTCCAAAAGCATTTTATTAAAATACATTTGAAAAAAAAATAAAAAAATCAGATTTAAATTAAAAAAATCAGATTTAAATAAAAAAATTATTGATTTTTATCCACCCTGATATAAAGGGACCACACAGGAGAAGTTCAGTGTTAAGAGTTCACAACCATGCCTGCAAAGGTCATTACCGTTTTACATAATAGCTATGCTTTGATCCTTAAAGCGATTGTAAAGGCTAGACATTTTTTATCTTAATGCATTCCCATCGTTGCCAACATTTAAAAAAAATTTCCAGGGACACTTTGCAGCACAGCTATCAATTACCACACCCACTCCACTGAAGCTCCGCCCACTCTTCATTATTAAACCCGCCTACTTATCAGATTATAGAGTCTACTCAATATAGAGAGAATTACAGGAAATTAAAAAGGGAATTTCAAACTTAAAGTGGAGTTCCACCCTATTTTTATACTTACCTCCATCTTCTCGCTCCGGGTCACCTGAAAAACAAATGGCTAATCGCATTTTTTTTTTTTTTTTACTTACCTCGTAGCGAAGAAAATATACTTACCTTACTTCCTTCTTCCTCCTTCCTCGGCCGCGGCCCGTTGTCACTTCCTGGCTCTGCAATGATTCCTGGGAGCTGAACGTCATAGCTCCCAGGAATCATTGCGCCTGCACCGGCCCCGACGTCAGTTCCGGGGCGCGCGCGTCATCCCCTTCTAAACATCTTCTGGGCTGTGGAGGGATGACGTGCGCCCGGAAGTGACGGCGGGGCCGGCGCAGGGCATCGTGGGACCGAAGAAGGCGGAAGAGGACTCCGAAGAGGATCGCGCTGGCTTCAAGCTGCCCACATCTGAGATGGCAGCGCTGGACAAGACTTTTTCAAGGTAAGTATTTGTCCTAACAGGTAAGTGCAACCCGGGACAGATCAGAGGCTAGCCATTGTGGAATGCACTAGCCCTGACTGTCCCGGGGGTATTTAAAAAAAAAAAAAATTCCAGGGTGGAACTCCGCTTTAAGGTCACAGTAGCAGAGTTGGAATAATTCTCCCATTCAGCTGCACTACTTCTGCGTAACATTTATGGGCAGCCCGATAAACAAGCGCTTCCAGGGAGAATATAAATTACCTGGGACAGGTAACCAGGGACTGTCCCAGGAAAAAAGGGACAGTTGGCAAGTATGCATTCCCTGTATTAAGGTAAAATATATCGCAGTATTTGTATCCCCCCCCCCCCCCCCTTATACTTACCACTCAATCCAGCTCTGTGCCTACCAGTAGTGATTCTCTCCTCTCTTTCCCTCCCTGCATTTACCAGACAGTGAAGCAACAGCAGGAGCCATTGGCTGTCAATCAAATCCTGTGGGGGGGGGGGGAACCGAGCCAGGTGTTGTATGTCTATAGATGCACACAGCCCAGTTTAGAAGCAAGCCCGCATGTGTACCTCCATAAGAAAAGGAGGAGCCTGAAGCACCAGTGGGGGACCCAAAAAGAGGAGGTTCAGGGCCACTCTGTGTAATACTACTGCATAGAGCAGGTAAGTATAACATGTTTAATATTCAGTTCTGGGGCCGATACCCATATATCGGGGAAAGGGCATATTGGCCACCGATATATCGGCCTTGCCGATAATCGGTCTATCCCTAGTATGGATATTTTGTTTTTTTAAGTATACCAAACTTCTCCCTTTAACTGCAGTAGGGAAAAGACAGGTCACCATTGTGGTTCTGCTACCTAGTACGGCTTTGCATATCTCCGGATTGGGTGGATGGAAAGACAAATATATTGGAAAGTGAAATAGATCTGATTTATGTCGTTCCCTGATGTATTTTCCTGCTTGCTTGGAGTTCAGCCATAACCCCAGGCAAACTGATAAACATGCAGCTAAAATACATACATGTAAATTGTTCTACCTCCCCAAAAAGATTAGCCATTCTGTTCATTGTGATCCACAGTAGCCAAGTGGAGAACACTATTATTTCCAATGTTATCTGCTTGCTCACTGTTCATACATGACGGTGTTTACAGATTAGATTTTTACTTGGAGATATAAATGGAAAAAGAAATCCTGTTCCAAGTTTGCCCTGGAGCAAGATGTGAGCAAGACACAACTCATCATCGAGCCCTCATACATAGTTCCGGTTGGAGTAATGCACAGAGCAGCAAGTTTTACTGTGTGTGTACGTGAAGTTCTTAGGACATGTTTAAACCCGCATGTCAGCCCAGCCCTGCGTTTACAAGCATTCCCTAGCCTCCTCTTAGGCCTGCAGGCATCAGTCTGAGTCTCTCTCTCCTATACTCTTCTAAGGAATTGTATCTGTATCCTCCGCTCTGTCTCGGTAAAGCCACTGATTATAGCTGTAAACTTGAAGTTTTCCGTATTTTACATTGGAACATTTCAACGCTTATGTTCTTTAAGGAAGCACATCGAAGCAGGAGAAATAAATTCTCAAGATAAGCTAGAACAATAGAAGCTTACATAAGATTAGCCGATTCCTCACTGTAAATATGTCTGTGCATGGTGCAAAGGTTTCACTACATTTATTTTTATCATGAGCACTCTGGAAAAAATATTTATTATATTCTTAGTACCTGTAGGGACCTCGTTATATTTTCCGGGATGTAAGAAGCGAAATGATGTATTATGTAGATAATTAGTAGTATCTCAGCTCCAGCACAACACAAACTATATAATTAGACTGGGGGGGATAGATACTTCCCAAACAAAAAGTGGGTCTTTTAAATTGACATGGTGGGGTCTCGGGGGACCCAGATATCTATTGTGCAAACATATGGTACACTTGAATCTGGTAATCCACACAGATAGTTTGGTTGGAAGCTACCTCTCTGTGTCAATGGGCGCTGTGGCACAGCGTGCAATACATATTGGGGAGCCATGACGCATTGTTAGCCGCATCTGGTAGAGCTGGGAGTTTGCAATATTTGATGTGTATATATATATATATATATATATATATATATATATATATATATCAGAGTTGTATAAAGTACTCGAAACCCATACTTGAGTAAAAGTACAAGTGCTCGATCAAAAAGTGACTTGAGTAGAAGTGGAAGTGCTCGATCAAAAAGTGACTTGAGTAGAAGTACTAAAATATTCAACATTTTTTGTACTTAAGTATTGCAAGTAGTTTTTTTTTTTTAATTTTGCTACTCAAGTACTGAAAGTAAAAGTACCAGTAGTTTTGAAAACAAAATTGCTACTCAAGTACTGAAAGTAAAAGTACAAGTACTGTGTTATGTAGTTATTAAAGAAAGAAGTCAAAAGTTTGAACATCATATTGTTTTTTATTATTTCAAATGCAGCTTTTATTTATACATACAGTAGCTTTTATTTTAGTATGTGCTGATAATGCACATGTTTTGAGCTTCATGAAACCTGCTATCCACTGTTCTGGCCGTGGTAATTTTTATAATAGTAACGAGTAACTATGCAGCACAAAAAAGAAATATTGTAGAAGTATTGAAATCATTGAAAAAATGTAGTGAAGTAAAAGTAGAAGTAGGAGAAAAAATTCTACTCTAGGAAAGTACAGATACCGCCTTACGGTACTTAAGTACAGTAGTGAAGTCGTTCTACTTAGTTACTATACATCTCTGATATATATATATATATATATATATATATATATATATATATATATATATATATATATATATATATATATATATATATATATCCATGGTCTCCCCCTTACTGGACCACACCTGACAATCATGTTTCTCTTTGATCTTACCCTTTGGTATTTGTGAAAACCATATGGACAACAGACAAAAAAAGCCTTGAAGAAGCGGAGAAGATATACCACGAAACATGTTGGCATATTGTATTTTTTATCCGTTATATATATCCGGGTGTTTTTTATGTACAAGATCATAAGGTGACTTTGTTTTTTTTTCTACACTTTTGAGTGTTTGTTAATTTTTGTATAATATAGAATGTGTGTATAATAAATGTATATTTTTATATAAAAATATTATGCTTATGTGATTTTGGGAGTCACCATTTAAAAGACCCACTTTTTGCTTGGGATGTATCTATCCCCCTAGCCTTCTCTTTGTACAATTTATTTGGTCTGGTTTCCCCCAAAATAAATGAGTGTGACTCACATTTATCTAATATACTATAAAATGTGACCCTGTTCACATCCTTGCAGTTTAAAACTTGCATTCAAAGATTAAGGGCTGTTTGAGATGGGCAGTTGAAGGGGGCGGTAAAAATGGGCAGTGAAAGCGAAGCCCGTATTATTAAAGCGGAACTACACTGCATCTAAGCACCACAAGCCACAAACACTATTTAGTTTTTTTTAATTATCAAAGCAAACTGACCCACCCATCCATGTCTCCATGCGTTATCTTGCTGAGAAATCAATTTGAAAAGAACCTCCTCTACCATTTCAAGCCACGGCCATGCCTAAGCTAAGGGCAAATGATTCATGTGGCATTTACTTCCTGGAATCCATCTGCCCTTAGCTCAGGTATCCCGGCTGGAGGGTGTGCTTAGCTGAGACTACTGGGATGTATGACATAATTTGCCTAGGCCTGGATATC
The DNA here is from genome assembly GCF_965119305.1 of Pelophylax lessonae. Taxonomy (NCBI): domain Eukaryota; kingdom Metazoa; phylum Chordata; class Amphibia; order Anura; family Ranidae; genus Pelophylax; species Pelophylax lessonae. Next base: position 125,751,592 of record NC_138779.1, read on the forward strand.
AGAAAGAAACTCCAGAAATGTAAAACAAAGTTTAGAACACGCAAAAATTATATACTTTCCTATCTATTTACTAATGCTAGCAGCATAAGGATTAAAAAAGTCAATGTTGATTGAGAGAGTTCTGCTTTAAGGTGACAAGAACAAACCTTATAATAGACCTACAGCCAGGCTGTGCACATTCTTCAAAAGGCAGGCCATACATGATTCATTTTTTTTTTCAGCCAGTGGGTTGAATAGAAAAAAAAATGGACCGATTCGCTCGTTCATACGTTTGATGTGGAGGAGGGAATAACTCCAGCTAAAGCATAAAACATACATAGATTAAAATTCGCCCAGTTCAGCAGGGACCATTGAACGACCTGTTTACAACCAGCCTGTTGGATTTTTTTCATGCGATTACTGACAGCGGCTTTAGCCATTATCAGTAATCATTGCATTCTACTAGCCAGTAAGGCTCCCGGCACCCCCCACCGGCAAAGCGCAATAGTGCAGCAGGAGGGATTCCCCCATCAACACTGACTATGTTGATGGGGGAATTGAGCGATTTTCTTTCCTTCCACCACCAGGTCATCTATGGCCTCCTTAAGCTATTGTATTCTGCTGACACGAAGCCTTCCCTGCCGGCACAATATAATATTCAGTATAGCCGGCAGCACTGATTATTCAGGAAAAAGCCCATACATGTATTGAAACTTGTCTGGTCTCTGCTAAACTGGCCGCATTTTGATCCATATATGGACCGCTCAAGCCATCACTGACCTTTGTAGCTGCAGAAACTGTGAAACAATTCATCCCCTAAGTGCAGACATTATTTTTTTTCACCCTGGTACCCCCCTTCAATTAGTGTCTCAGAGGTTCAGCTCCCCCCATACAAGATCTGCTATGCATTTACGTTAGAGATTTGAAAGGTTCATAAACACTTCTGGGAAGCGTGGGTTGGGCGGGCTTAGAGAACAGCTTTAAAGGCCTCAGTGTTTCTACTGTGAACCTTGAGGTTGAATTGCGCCACAGTGCTGCAGCTGCAGAGGTTGGTGAGGGCTTGCTTTAAAGCTCATTTACTGCATGTTAAGGATAAGTAAATATTCAAATGTCCATAGCTTGGCCACAAGCTGTCTTAATACACAATTGAACCTGTGGTGTCAGAGTGATATCAGACCCTTTTTGCCAATCAGAAAAATTGGTAATGAAAATAGAGAAAAACTGGGAGGGAGAGAAGAGAGAAAACATAAAACTGCCAACAGCAGCCCTGTGAATCGCACATGAGAAGTAGGAAAAGCTGGTGGTAGCATGCATGCGTTGCAGGTCAACCTTCTTCTCCCTCCCTTCTCAGGGCAAACTACGAATACCAGGGAATGCCTTGTATGATCCTGCTTGTTCAGATGTACACTTCATAGCGTTGCAGTGCAGTCATGGTTATTTCAACGCTATCGCTGGTTAGAGTTAATCTGGTCAGAAAACCTCATGCTTCAAGTTAAAGTATGTCCCAGAGTTAGCTGTGAATACATCCAGTAGTAGTCTTTATCAAGACAAAATGCTTGTTTTCCTAGGGATTTGCCTGTTTCTCATGTGTACAGAATACGATCTGAGCTCCTCATCTGGTCTATATCAATTGTAATCAGCTGTAGGAAGTGGCTCTGGTTCTTCAAGCCTGCTCTGATTTTTACTGCAATTCATTCTTTACTGGTATTCCCATCGGCCATGATTATTGTTTTAACAATAATTCTTAAAAGCAAATATATTCTACCATGCAGGCTTTCTTATTTGATAAGAAAAGTGTTGATTCTTGGTTATCTATACATAAAACAATTATTATTGCAACAATGAATGATAAATCTCATGTTATTTAACATGCCAACATGGCGAAAGCCTTTACTACTTTTATAGCTAATCGCGTCCGAGGTGTGGGCAGATCAGAACACACCTGGAGATGATGGAGAGTCTTTTTTAGCACTCCTGGTTCTTTTTTAAAGGGGGGTGGGGTGTTCAACAAGCAGGGAGTGTTACAAGGGAAAGTCCACAGAGCAACAATATCTGGGCTTGGTGCAGGATCAGGTGGCAATAGGGTACAAGAAGGGATAAATCTAGAGCCACAGGGCAACAATCTTGCCACAGTGTAGGAAACTACAAGGAGTGTTACAATGGAAAGTCCACCAAGCAGCAATTTGGGCATGGTGCAGGATCAGGTGGCAATAGGGTACAAGAAGAGATAAGTCCAGAGCCACAGGGCAACAATCCTGCCACAGTGTAGGAAACTACAAGGAGTGTTACAAGGGAAAGTCCACAGAGCAGCAATTCGGGCATAGTGCAGGATCAGGTGGCAATAGGGTACAAGAAGGGATAAGTCCAGAGCCACAGGGCAACAATCCCGGCAGAGTAAAGGAAACTACAAGGAGTGTTACAAGGAAAAAGTCCACAGAGCAGTAATTTGGGCATGGTGCTGGATCAGGTGGCAATAGGGTACAAGAAGGGATAAATCTAGAGCCACAGGGCAACAATCCTGACACAGGGAAGGAAACTACAAGGAGTGTTACAAGGGAAAGTCCACAGAGCAACAATCCAGGCTCGGTGCAGAATCAGGCAATAGGGTACAAGAAAGGATAAGTCCAGAGCCACAAGGCAACAATCCCTCCACAGGGAAGGAAACTACAAGGAGTGTTAAAAGGGAAAGTCCACAGAGCAGCAATCTGGGCTTGGTGCAGGATCAGGTGGCAATAGAGTACAAGAATGGATAAGCCAAGAGCCACAGGGCAACAATCCCTGCACAGTAAAGGAAACTACAAGGAGTGTTACAAGGGAAAGTCCACAGAGCAGCAATCCGGCATGGTGCAGAATCAGGTGGCGATAGGGTACAAAAAGGGATAAGTCCAGAGGCACAGGGCAACAATCCCGGCACAGCTAATGAGGAACTACAGATCCCAGTAGTCTCAATTACAGCATACACCGATACAGAATTAGCATCACGCAATACAATTTGTTTCTAAATGTGGTGACTTTCCCAATGCATTTGGCAATGAAACAAGTCACATGATGTGGTTTGGCTACTAGGCGCACATGGATGGTTTTTCTATGTTAGTTTTGATTTTTTTTTTGGTTTTGATTTTTTTGTCTTTTTTAAATATTTCTGAGTTTTTATCCATGTCTTGCCCTCTGGATCATTCATCTATATCACCTGCTCAGACTTGCAAGTAAAGGATCACTGAGTGGATGAATCATTTCACTATCCCCTATTTGTTACCTGGGTGATGAATAAGTGAATGCTGCAATATATGATCTGTATTAACTACGACATTTGGCATATAATCCACCAGTGTTTGACCTGAAGATGAGTAAGGGCAATGTATGTCTGACACTCCCTAGATTGGCTTCAAGGTTACTTCAGATATTATTCCGAGGAATTCTTGTTACATTTGGGTGACCTGTTTATAGAAGAATATCTATAGTCCGATGACCAAAATCCATATCTCTATGAACTTTCCAACACCTTTTAGAGGTTTCATTTACATACAAGTGTTACCTAACATTCTGAGGCTCTATCTTTCAAACTGTTGACTATTGATGAATGTTTGAAGATGAGCATTCAATAACTTTTATAATTGGTTCCAGTGTCTTGATACAGTAATGGTCAACTTTGGGACATACTGCATATGCCGTGGAGTTTTATTTATGCCGTCTTTGACAAGATTCCACCATTGTTGGGAATATATATACAAAGTATAGGGTTGGATGAATTGTATGGAGAAGGTGTATGTTCACATTATATGATCCCAATATTAGATTTATTGTTTAATAAAAAGTCCATTCAGCATACACGTGTGAATCTTGGTGTGAACATGTCTTCCTTGTGATATCGATCCTAGACAAAAGCTTTTGCGGATGGCAGATCAATTTGCTTATAATAGCCATTCATTTAGTTCTTGTTTTGTTATTCTTTGATGTTCTAGTCTACAAAAAGAATATATATATATATATATATATATATATATATATATATATATATATATATATATATATATTGTCTCCAAGGGTTGTCTCCAAGTGTTAGAGAGGCTGGATTCACCCCTTTTTTATGGATAGTGTAGGACCCACTGATAATGGGGTACTTTGACGTAGTGGTGGGCTTGAGCACGATATGGCCATTTGGTGGGACCAAATCCCCATTTTTATTTATGGATTGTCTTCATATCTGATAGTCGTTTCTTTTGCATGTGTGCGCTATTCTTTTTTAATATATATATATATATATATATATATATATATATATATATATATATATATATATATATGTGTGTGTGTGTTATATTTTTTTATTATGTGCAATAATTTTTTTTTTCTATGAATTTTCGAGTATTATGGTTATAAACTGAGTGCAAAGTGTTGTGTATAATTATAAGCATTATACATATGGTCCGAAATTTAGGATCTCATGCTAAACTCGGACTAGATTGGCCAGGTTAGTTAATTCATCATTCCCCGCGCACATAAGTCAGCAGTCAAGGTAACAATGTGTTCTGCGGTGTTCTCAGGGCCGTTGGATCAGGCATACACATTTAAAAAGCAGCCCTTTTCCTTGCCAATGTTTACAGAATGTACTGCCAAGGGGAACTATTCAACTTCAAAACAACTTAATAGTTCACAGTCGATGAATACAAACTCTGCTACAGTCTGTGCTCTGAGACCCCCTAGATATTCTCTGTTGGCCATTGCCACCTTGAAACTCACACAACATAGACAAGGCAAAGCCAAGTTACCGATCACAGCCCGGGCATCAAGGACACTTGGATTTCTGTATACATATAACAAGTGGTTAGAGGTAGAGCTAAGGATTTAGCTGCCAGAATTTTAGCAAGAAGTCCAAATTTGCATATTGGTAACAGTGGTGTCTATTCTGCTTCGGCTACACGTTTGAAGGTTCACTTTAAAATTGAACTCCAGCCTTTACCTCATTCTTGCACAGATATGGTATGGTATGCACAGATGTACAGGCTGCTCTCCTTTACTCAAAAAGCTTATTCTGATTTCACTGTGAGAAGCTTAGCAAGAGCCCACCTCATTCCCTGGCTAAAGGACATCCATCATCATCTATCTTTCCTCCTTTAGCCTTAAAGTGCTTCTAAAGCCTAAAAGTTTTTTCCTTTTTTTTTTTTTTTTTTTTTCACTGGAGGGACCCGAGAAGAAGAGGTTCAGGGCTGCTCTGTGCAATTCCATGGCACACAGTGGGTAATATAGAGATGTTTATTTTTGAATTTCTTCTTTATATTTACTTTAAGCCAGCTATACATGGATCGAATCTTGGATGGTTCAGCAGGGATGGCTGAGATTCGATCCATTTATGGGCAGGCTGGTTGTACTGACTTCAGTACAAACCAACCTGCTGGATTTTTAGCATTCGATTACTGCCTGCGGCTATAACCACTAACAGTAATCATTGTGTTCTGACCCCTGGGAAGGCTCCCCTCACTACCCCCCCCCCCCTTCGCACCGCTGGCCCAAAACAATAGCACTGCGGGCAGCATTCCCTCATCAACACTGTACTGATGGGGGAATTGAGGGATTTTCTTTCCTGCAACCAAATCGAATCATCTATGGCTTGCCTTACAGTCCATGGCTCCCCCCTTTCATTGGATTTCCGTCCTTCCAATCACGGGAGCTCGTCATCATATGTGGTCATTGCCCCTGAAAGTTTGGGGGAGGGGGAATCAGTCAGGAAGAAAATTTAAGCAGATTAAACTTCAGCTTTAAGGCACTGTTCACATATTGTGTAGCAAGAATGAGTGTTCCTGCTTCATGATTTTCAAAGAGCGATTCTCATAGGATTCTGTCTGTCACATAGGCACCCTGTTGACTTGCATGGGCTGCCTTATGCACACTTGTCATTCTAAAAAGAAGCTTCTACTCCTTATTAGGTTACAAGCATCATGTGATTTTTAAGGGGCGGTTTGCTACAATCGCTGCGCGACAATTGCGGCAGAATCGATAGTGCTTGGGGTGCCATTGAAGAATAATGGCACCCAAAATCTCATTCTGCAGCGATCCCAAATCGTGAAATGTGAACAAGGCCTAAGTCTGTGGAAAACTTAATTCCTTTTTTCATTGCTGGAGAGTGATAATGAGCACTTCAGATGGTTGGAATGGATTCCTGCATGCGAGTGTTCATACTAATACCTCTTTTTGTGAAAAAAAATGAAATTAAGGATCTGAAGTAAAGCATGTATGCTGATTTATTAAGATCTGGAGAAAATCCTAGAGAGTTCTAGCTCTTGTTGGGATTCACTCAAAAAGATATCTCCCCAAATCACATATTGCCCTATTGCTCATGTGTCCTCTTTGTTTTCACATCTAATTGAGACTCTCGAATAAGAGATTCCCCTACCAATCAGTAAGGAAACACATTATTTTTGCTCATGGAGTTACCTGGGCAAACCTTCCCTTGTTTCCTTGTATTACCCATACGACAATCCACATGACTACTGAGAAGCATAGACTCATTTATGAGCAGCTAATAAACCAATACCTTGCCCCCCAAAAAAACACAGAAGCTGATTAAGTTGGAAATAGGGCAAGGCCACAGCTTTATTGAACTTTGCAAAAGTAACAACTTTCCAAATGTACCAAACAGTGCTAGTCACGGTTATACTGTGAGCACCCGACAATGCCAGTCACAGTTCTACCGTGAGCACCCATAAAATATACAAAAAATGGGCAATTTTGGGACTTTAAGTGAGACACTGGCGAGCACTGCTCAGTGTCTCCATCCCTGTATGTAGTCAATTGAAAAGCAAGGGGGATAAATGAAGGTGTGTGGAAAACAGCCGGTCCCTAGTTTGAAATACTTACCCACCAGTCTGATAACAAACCAAATAAACCTATCTAACAATATAGGTTAAAAACAGGAGTTTAGTTAACACACATTTGCAAATGCATGCGGAAGCTGCAAGGCCAACAACAAGGCATCCTGTGTAACTTGCAGAACACATAAAAACATAAACTTACATAGTCTAAGAGGCCTGTCCTTACCATCAGTGCCAGACAGACATTAGACTGACCCCAGAATTTAACTTGAGGGCATAGCCCATAAAGCAACGTCAATTGCTGGCAAGGTCAAAATCGCCAATAAAGCTGTGACAAAACATCACAATGGGCGGGGGTGGGCAACTCCTGTAACAGCTGAATCTCCTCAGGGCAGTTGGATGTGCCCCAGCGTAGCCTTTTCCTAGAGTTCAGGCTCCACCCAGTCACCTCAGGTCTTTGTAGCCAATCTCAAGGGAGCTACTTAACTTCTTCTCTTTTAGGTTCATACCCACAGTGACGCCATGCTTCCAGCAGTCAAGGCTCCCTTTCCCTAAAGGAGGTTCAAAGGGCCTTCATTAGAAGCAGTGGTGGCTTCTGTTGCAACAATTGGTGGGCACACATCTTCTTATGGAGACCTCTGCCTACGTACTGCCAGCTGTGGTCACCAGACCCAACTGCTGTGATGTTTCTCCGATTCTCTTCCGGATAGATTATATTGGCACAATGACAAAGCCTGAAGTGTTTACACTGTGGTTGAGTACTACAATGAAAAGGATGCTTACCGACCGATATAGAAAGTTAACATTTAATTACGATTTTCCTGTACATTGATGATTAACTTTTTTTCTTGTTGTACTTTTTCAGTTACAATAAAATCGGCAGTAGGTGTTTAGCAATCATCCGCCAGAATACCTGCTAATACCTGTTCACATCCTGTTGGTTGTGTGCTCTCTTTGGCTATCTATTCTCTTAGTCATACAAGCTGCAGACTAGCTCACCTGCCAACACCTACAGAGGTTTTCCGAGCAGTCTGCAGATCATCTTATCAATCTAGAAGTGTACATGACTGTATAAATCCATGGGAGTGAGTAATGCACCTTAAACAGCAGCTATTCTGTTTCCTTCCAGTTCCCACATGTCACTCTGTCTGCGAGAACGCTCCCACCCCTCCCCCCTTCTACCTTCAGAGGTGGAACCGGATTATCCAGTCTGCTTGCGTTTAACAATATTTAAAACATAAATAAAAGCGTGAATAATTTTTGTGAGTGATCTTTAAATACACGTGTTAGTAACACCCAGTGCTTGCTGCTCATACATTTTGTATGAATTGGAAGAATGTCTGAATTGTATTTTGTGTATTTCTACACCAATTACCAAATTTATTCGGAAGCAGTATACATGATTGCGCTAGTAGAAGGAAACAAATGCATTACCAAATAATATTTTTCAAAGAAAGCTTACCCTAAAATCTTTCACATAGATTTGTATTTTGAGGCTGCCCGTAGACATCGGAGGGTATTAAATAATGCAGGCACCATCTGAGTGCCCCCGGGGTATGCTCTGGTAACATTGCTGCAGAAGACTCTATATATGTGTATGTGCTGAGCTTGCCAAGCTTACTAGGACCATACGCTTGGGAGGACTGTTTCGTATGCAGGTATTGTCTGACCACCCTCTTGAAATAACAACTGCATAGCAGGGCATATAACTGCAACCTTAAAGTGATTGTAAAGCCTTGTTTTATTTTTTTATTTTAAAAATAACAAACATATTATACTTACCTCCTCTGTGCAGTCGTTTTGCACAGAGCAGCCCCGATCCTCTTCTTCTCTGAACCCTGGCTGGAGCTCCTTGCCCCTCCCTCCTGCTGAGTGCCCCCACAGCAAGCAGCTTGTTATGGGGGCACCTGAGCCGAGCTGCTGCTCAATTCAGACACAGAGCTCTGGTTTGGCCCCGCCCCCTCTCTCTCCTGATTGGCTAACTGAGTTTGAATGACAGCAGCAGTTGCCAATGGTGATTGTGAAGTCTCAGTTTTTTTTAGTTACAAATAACAAACATGTTATACTTACCTTCTCTTTGCAGTTTATTTTTGCACAGAGCAGCCTGGAGCTTCCTCTTCTCAGGTCTCTCTTTGCGGCTCCTGACCCCTCCCACCTGTTGAGTGCCCCCACAGCAAGCAGGTTGCTATGGGGGCACCTGAGCCAAGCTGCAGCTCCGTGTATCCATTCAGACACAGAGCTGTGTTTTAGCCCTGCCCCCTCTTACTTTTGATTGGCTAACTGAGTTTGATTGAAATCACCTGGAGCCAATGGGTCCACTGCTGTGTCTTAGCCAATCAGGAGGGAGAGTCCCAGATGGCTGAGACATTTGTGCACATTGCTGGATAGAGAGGGGGCTCAGGTAAGTATTAGGAGGGCTGAGGGAGGCTGCTGCACACAGAAGGGTTTTATCTTAATGCATAGATTGCATTAGGATAAAAAACCTTCTGTCTTTACAACCACTTTAGGGGTTACATTTGAGGAGCACAAAACAGGCAACAGAAGATGCTGCCAGCTTGTCAATAGGCAAAATGGTGATTAACCACTTCCCGCCCGTCATATAGCAAAATGACGGCCGCAAAGCGGTTGCTCTACCCTGACTGGGCATCATATGACGTCCAGCAGGATAGGCAGCGGCGATAGGTGGTGCGATGTGTCACTCTGACACACCGCATCTCCAATCCCTGTAAAGAGCCTATGACATAGGCTCTTTACCATGTGACCAGCTGTGTCCAATCACAGCTGGTCACATAGTAAATAGGAAGTGCCGATGATCGACTTTCCTCAGTTCACGCCTGACAGGTGCGAATAGAGGAGAGCCGATCAGTGGCTCTCCTGACAGAGGGGGGGGGGGCTGTGCTGGTAATCAGAGCATTGATTACCAGTGTAGACCCTTGGGGGATGCCACTAGAGCCACCAGGTAATGCCCACCAGTGGCCAGCAGGGATGCCCACCCATGCCACCAGGGATGCCAATCAGTGCTCAGGGAGTCTGTCAGTGCCCTCCTCATCAGTGCTGCCCATCATTTCCATCTATCAGTGCCGCCAACCAGTGCCCATCATTGCCATCTATCAGTGCCGCCCACCAGTGCCCATCATTGCCATCTATCAGTGCCACCTACCTGTGCCCATCATTGCCCATCAGTGCTGCCTATCAATCCCCATCAATGCTGTCTATCAGTGCCCATCAATGATGCATATCAGTACCCATCAGTCCCTTCTATCAGTGCCCATAAGTGCCGCCTATGAGTGCTCATCAATGCTGTATATCAGTGCTACCTATCAGTGCCATATATCAGCGCCCATCAGTGCCACCTATCAGTGCCCATCAGTGCTGCATATTAGTGCCTCATCATCAGTGCCATCCCATCAGTGCTATCCCATTAGTGCTTCCTCATCAGTGCCTGTCAGTGCGGCCTCATCAGTGATTGTCAGTGCAGGAAAAAAACATATTTATTTACAAAATTTTATAACATAAACAAAAAATTTTTTTTTTTTTCAAACTTTTCAGTCTTTTTTTATTTGTTTAGCAAAATGGAAAAACCTTGGGGTGATCATATACCACCAAAAGAAAGCTCTATTTGTGGGGGAAAAATGACATAAATTTGGTTTAGGTACAGTGTTGCATGACTGCGCAATTGTCATTCAAAATGCAACAGCGATAAAAGCTGAAAATTGGCCTTGGCAGGAAGGGGTGAAAGTGCCCTGTATTGAAGTGGTTAAGGCAATTTTATAAACCTCTTGAACACTAATTTACAGCAGTGGTGCTTCATAAGCCTATTATCCAATTCAGCTATCTTTCATCTCTTGTCTATTGATAATTATCTTTTTATCCGTTACGATAAAAGTAAAGGCCTCTATTCATGTCTCAAATTTACTCTAATTCCTGCTGAATTGGCCGAAGTTTGAGCCTTGGGTGAACCTGTAAGCACTAGACATGTCTGATTTGTTTCCTTACGAATCGAAATTCGGATGACATTTTTCTTGTTGGATTTCCAAATCACAATAGTAACAAATTTCAATGAATCCAAAATAAATTATAACAAAACAACAAATTCATTTGTATACATTTGTTTCATTCAGATGACATGATGCGATTGTTTTGGCCTTATGTTAATGTTTGTAGCATCTGAAATAGCATAACGAATTATCCAAATAGATTCAGATCCATTTTGTTTTTATGTTGCATTAACATTTTTCTTTAATATAAAAAAATGCACTACATATAAAATGAAAACATTTGCAATAGATACAGCAAAGTATAAAAGTAAAATAAGATGATGATTCCTACTTGTTGTGTTTGTGTTGGACGGAGGTGGATCCATCGAAATCTCTGAATAATAACATAACAAATGTGTCCAAAATTAACTTAATTCCGTTCATTATTTTATGATTCGGAGATTCTGATGCATTAACCTCAATGCAACCCAAACAGAGTGCATAATCTCCCAAAATAACGAATTAACATGTTAAAGCGAATATAACCAATCTTCCAAAATACCTTCCGCAATTTGAATAGATTCGTAACAACGAACTAATCCGAATATACGAAGCAAAGAATTCTGAAAACAAATTATTTTAGCATAATGAATATGATGAAATGATTAGCTTAACAAATGAATCTGAAATGAAACAAACTTTCAGTCGTGCACGTCCCTGGTACAAAAGTTTCATCTAAAACTCAACTGAGGGGGGTAAGGAATTTTTGGTGAAAAGTGGCTGCATCCAATCAAATGCACCAATGGAAGGAGACCCAGACCAACTGATAAGAGTTCAAACAAATCTGTTGGGTTACACTAAAAAAAAAAAAAAAAACAACGCGTTTCAGTTTCATGCATTTACTTTTTTATTGTAAATGAATGACTTTGGACTCATCATTTGGTCTGTTTGGTGCATGTTTTTCTTTGTGCTGGGTACCCCGGGGAGGGTAGTCCTGTCTGTTGTAAGCCAGCAGTGGAAATTCCACCATCCACACTGTTAGTGTAAATAGGGGAGTCTATTGATTTTCATTCAGCTTCTTCAAAGAAGATGGAGCCATTTAGATGACCGAGCAGGGTGCTGGGACTGGCTTATCAAAGCAAAATTATGTTTTTTTACTTAAAAAAGGAGCTCTAGTCTTTCTGAAAATTCAAAGTCAGCAGCTACAAAAACTGTTCACCTGAGCCTATTTTTTCACAGGTCTTCAGTCCCCGGTGCCATCGTAACTTTGGGCAGCTTACTGTGGCAGCTTGTGGCTCCACAACCAGCAGCCCACTGTGCATGCCCAAGCTGTGTTGCACTTTGTAAATGATCCTGCAGTCTTCTGGGACCTATTACGTGTCCCAGAAGACTATAGGGAGGGAGGGGGGGCAGAATTCCAAACTGTCAAAATCAAGTACCTGCTCCCCCCCCCCCTCCAAAAAATGTGCCAAATATTGCAGAGGGAGGGGGAGGAGGAGGAACAGCGGAACTTATACTTTTGGTTGATTTAAGACCCTGGATGATTTCTGTTAGTCTACGTCAGGGATCCTAAAACTACGGCCCTCCAGCTGTTGCAGAACGACATATCCCATGAGGCATTGTAAAACTCTGACATTCACAGACATGACTAGGCATGATGGGAATTGTAGTTCCTGAACAACTGGAGGGTCATAGTTTGAAGACCCCTGGTCTACATTGTCAAAGTGTTCTATGTAAGGGTTTCGCTATTAATTTCTCAATCATTGACCATTATCCATATAATTAAAAGAGCATAATGTATGAGAGTAATGGTGGCCATATACTCTTCGATAAATTATTGATTTATTTTATGATCAATCTCTTCAATAGGAATAATCGATCTATAGTTGATAACCAATTTAATTGATGTGCCACACACTGGAAAATATTTTCTAAAGATGGTTAAGATACGATCCAAATTTATCAATCACATTTCTGTTTTCACCATGTACTCCCATAATCTGATCAATCAAAGTACAATTTTAATAATGAACAAAGTATCTCAGTGCTGCTGATCAATGCAAAATGATGAGTAATTTTCTGCCCTTGGAAATTTACGTTTTGATTTAATGTGATCTAAATAGAGTTTAAATCGATCGTGAGGAAAGTTATAACTATTTAATTGCTGATTTGATTGTTTTTTCACATCAATGAGATAATAAAATCAAAGCATATATGGTCACTATAGAGAGTTTACATACTGTAGCGCCTTTTGCTGTTATTGACATAAAGTTCTATACCGCCTTCAAAACAAAACACATGGACATCGTAAATTGGACATATTGGGGTTGATTTACTAAAACTGAAGAGTGAAAAATCTGGTGCAGGTCTGCATAGAAGCCAATCAGGTTTTATTGTCAAAGCTTAATTGAACAAGCTGAAGTTGAAATCGGATTGGCTACCATGCACAGCTGCACCAGATTTTGCACTCTTCAGTTTTAGTAAATCAACCTCATAGGACAGTGGTTCTCAATTCCGGTCCAGAGGACCCATTAACAGGCCAGGTTTGCAAGATAACTGAAATACATCACAGGTGATATCATTTGCTGCTCAGTGATTGCAGTATTCTAGTCTGCTTCTCCCCAAGGTAATACATAAAATATTGCCTGTTAGTGGGTCCTGAGGACCAGAGTTGAGAACCACTGTCAAAGGGACATGTAGGGATAAACAAAACCTCTCTCCGCCCTGTGTATGCTAAATTCTCACCGAGGAAAGACATTGCATCATCTCGTTATAGTGAACTTTCACCCAAGCTTTAGTTTTCCAGCAGTCTGAACGTTTTCTTTGTTTTCCTTTGTTCATCCATTCTTCTTTTTGTTTTAACCCCATTCTTTGTTCCTGTTGATGACAAGCAATGCCATGGAAAAATGCAACCACTACCATATCTGAGTAGAAGTATGATGATGATTGAGATTTGGACTTTGATCACTTTTTACCAAAAAGCCTCTATCTTCGTTGTTTAAAACTCGCTTCCACATTGCATCAAGGCCATATGTGCTTTTATGTGGGGGTTTTTTTCTTGATTAATGACTTCTTTTGTGCCACCGTCCTATACAAGCCAGTTACTTTTCTTTGTATCGCCTCTAAAGTGGTTGTTGACCTGTCTATGGCTTCCCATACAAATACCTTCTTTATGTGGTGAGTTTCTGGGGGGGGGTTTTCTAGGCAGTCTGGTTGAATTGATGTAGCTTCTATCTCCTTATAACAGAGCCAACAGGGCTCATCCAAAACGTTCATATTGTACATTTTCCTAACATGTATTTGTATCCAGTTAAGAACACAAAGGCATTTTTTTTATCTAGGTTTTTAAATGGCAGAGTGAAGTGTCAGGCTTAGTCGCCTTCTACAAAGTGAGACATTTAACCATTTTCCAACAACTTCCAAGCTCCCTTCAGTTACAGTCTGGAAATATTAATAGGAAGGATGGCTGGAGATATAACAAGTACCTAGCAAACTTTAGCAGACATCTATAGGACTGAGATTGAGTAAGCTTTTCTGGTGGATATGTAATGATGTAATTTTTCTTAAAGAAGAAGTAAACTCTGGGGTTTTTATGTACTTTTTTCTTACCTGCAAAGTAAATGTATAATGTGCTACTATGCATCACATGCATCGCATAGTAGCACATTATGTGAAACTTACCTGAAAACAAAGCCCTTATTGTCCCCACTGGAGGCTGCATCCATCTTCGCCCGTCTTCCTTCCAGGTCCGCGGACTTCGGCTGTGTGACTGCCCGGATCTCGGCTCAAGGCTCTGAAGCAACGGCATGGGCGGCCGTTCCTTCAGAGCCTATGTGGCAATGACATCATCAGCGCAGTATACAGTAAATATCTCCTAAAAACAACAGGTACTGACAGTGCTCTGGAGCTGATTAAAGCTAGTGCTAAAGGATGAAACCAGTGGTCCATGGGCAATAATCGGTAAAATTACTGTCATTTTATTTGTAACATTAAAAGATGTATGGTCCAGAAGACATACAACATGTTACCACACTTGCGCTGGAGAAGACGAGGGCACTGGTGGACAAGTGGGTCTGGGGTAGGATGAAAAAAAAAAAAAAAAAAAAATTATTTGGGGAGGAGGGGGGATTCTGGCTGGCTTTGGGGTTTACTTCTAGATATATCCTTTATCCTATAGTCCCTCACACAGGATTCTGCCTTCTCGAGATGACATATTCATTCCATCTATCCCAAATTAGTTTATATTTGTCCATTTTATGGTTGTCATTTAGTACTAATTTTTCCAATCTATTTACCTCTTCCACCTTATTGATCCACATATTCAAATCTGGTGGTTCCTTTTTTTTCCACCTTAAAGGGATGCACATTTTAGCTACATTGAGTAAGTAAGGTATTATTGTATTTTCATATTGCTTCCTTGGGATGTTGGTTTTATGGAGTAGAAAGAGAGCGGGATCCATTGTCAGCTGGTATTCTGTCAAATCTTGTATAATTTCATGGATCAGCTTCCAAAATTTTCCCAACTTGGGGCATGACCAGAAAATATGGATTAATGTCCCCTCTCCCTCTCCACACCGCCAACATCTGTCTGTATTTGCTGATGAAATTTTATGCATTTTTACTGGAGTTTGGTACCACCTTGACATTATTTTGAAATTAGTTTCTTGTATTTTAGAACTGATGGTTGTTGAGTGTGTCATCTGGTATATCTGCCTCTCCTCTTCTTCTGTAAAGGGCCTGTCTAATTCTTTCTCCCATTCCTTCATATAACCTACTGGTCCCTTATCCCCACTGTCCCCTAGTAATAAATACAATTTAGATTTCTGTTTTTAATGTCGATTTTTTACTGTGTCCAAACATTTTTTGGATTAGGGTTGCAATTACCGGTTTCCCTAAGATCTGTTGCTGTTAAAGCTTTGGGTGTAGAAAATCATACATTGAGAGAATTATGCAAACAGGATTTCTCTCCAGGCTTTTTCTAAGGTATAAAAAGTTTAGACATTTTAAGATTCGGGAAATATTATTACAGACAACAGTAGGTGAAAAGCCAATATCTAATGCTCACGGTATTTAGAAATTGGCAAAGGCAGTATATGGACATAAGTCCTAATTGCCTTTGCCAGTGCATTGCCATGATACATGAAGCCCAGCCAATGGCCTAGGAACTGCCAATGCATTACTATAATATACGAAGCCCTGCCACAGGCCACAGATGTTAGGCATCCATTACTGTATTTTGGGCCAATTGCAAGCGCTATTTCTATACTCTTTTGTGAGTGCAAACATGCCTTTTTTATACGTTTTTTCATCTGTTCTTATTTTTAATGTTCTTTATAATTTTTATAAGGAATGGGGGACAATATAAATGTACACACTTATTCTAAAGTTACTTACATTACAAAAAAATCAGCTTTTACAATACAGATGCAGAGGAAATTATGATATACTTTTTGTAATTATGACATGCAAATGAATACTTTTTGCATTTGTTTTTTTGCAAATGTACTCCTAATACATGTTCATAAAAAAAAAAAAGTAGATAATAGGGATTGAGTGAATCCTACAGAAATATGAGGAATTTATAATAGGGTTAGAAAACACCAGGGGCATTTCCATGGACAAAATGTTTCCAGGGACCATGACTTAATCTATGAATTTCCTCTGGAAATCACATGACTCAAAAGTACAATTGTGGAAAATCTGAAATAAATATCTTAGGCAACAGTCAAAGTTTTAACAAAAGTTTAAAGTATAACTTTTTAAGTTTTGTATATGCAGAGGGATTACCCACCCCCTGTCCCGGCCCTGGTCCCACTGTACGTAAGAATGTAGCTACCCTCTCTTGCTCTCTCCCAAGCTGGAACTTGGGGCTATGGGATTTTATTTGTGCACAGGGCAGTGCACATGACCACTGCTAACATTCACTGCTCATTCCAAACAAACAGAAGTGGGGGGGTATGGAAATCGCAGGTGACTTTACAGTGAAGCAAAAAAACAGAAGGAAGAACAATTTCATGAAAAATGTATTATAGGGCCATGTATATATGGATTATGTTTGTGGAAATAGGGAAATCATTTAGCCCCATCCACACTGTTGAAACTTGTCATGCGGTTTGACAGGTCCAAATCGCATGACAAGTTGCTTCTTATTGTCGGCAGTGGAATTGTTCAAATAGGCGCGCTGCCAACTTTGCGATGCCACAACTTTGCGATGAGTTAAAAAAGACGTTTCTGCACTATTTCTGGCGATTATTGGTGCGACTTGTTTAGACATCTGTGCTTGAAGTGGCACAGATGTCAGCCAAGTCGCACCTGAAGTCACACTGATATGCGGCTTTGAAATTGTGCAATTTCAAGTGAAGTCACGCAATTTCAAAGTTGGATTTGGTGTGAATGGGGGCTTAGTGTTACATTAAGGCAACACGCTAGGTCTCCTCTCTGCCCTTATCCTGATTTCAGACAGTGAAGGTACAGTAGGGTCACCTCTCTGTATTCTCATTTCGTTATGTTCTTTTACAACACACGTGAAGGCAGAACATCGATTGTCTCACAATACTCCCTCTCCTATGCCCAGTCTGTGCACTGCTGTACCAGGGATAATAAATAAAAAGTGCGGCGCTAAGTAGTCTCTCCAAACTCCTCATCAAAGGAAGGGAAAGCTCCTTGGGTCATGCGTAGAGGAGACCACCACCAACACCCGACTTTACCAAATAGCATAGACCCCCATTACAAAGGTTTATGTAGGCTGATTTATTGTACCAGGGATAACACGAGACTGAAATCAAGTCAATATTAGGATTGCATTTAAAATACATTGAATTAGTATGTAACTGTATGTACGGTAATTGTATGTTTTACTATCCGATAAGAGTTCCATTGTAAATATTAAAGCATAAAATGGCCCAGTCACTGAATGAGGTACCGTATTTTCCGGCATATAAGACGACTGGGCGTATAAGGTGACCCCCCTAATTTTCAGGTTAAAACATAGGTTTTGGGCTATACTCGCCGTATAAGACTACCCCCCTTCCGAAGCAAGGCAACACCATTGAAAAACGTCAGATTTCTCATAGATTTCCAAGGTACCCCAAGTACTGTAATACATGTAATCTCTCATAATATCTCCAAGGTACCCTAAGTATAAGTATTACAAGGAGATGTAATCTCAAGACGCTGGCTGTGCGGGAATCCTTTACCGCTATACCGTATGTACCGTAGCTTCAGCTACATACAGTATATCGCGCTGAGCCAATCACAGTGAACGATGTATTCTATTATTGAATGCAAAGCCTGCTCGGATTGGCAGAGTCAGAGAGGCGGGCTGATGTTACTCCACCAATCCCAGCAGGCTTTGCATTCAATAATAGAATACATCGCTCTCCCTGATTGGCTCAGCGCAGTACACTGTATGTAGCCGAAGCTACGGTACATACGGTATACCGGTACAGGATTCCTACACGGCCAGCGTCTTGAGAGATTACATCTACCGGTAATACTTATACTTAGGTTACCTTGAAGATATTATACTCAGCGTATAAGACGACCCCCCATTTTTGGGGGATTTTTTTGAGGTTAAAAAATAGTCTTATACGCCAGAAAATACAGTAAGTTCTTGTGTGAGTGTACATCAGAATTTTGAGGTAATACAAGTGGAGGCTGTTTTATGAGCAATTCCCAGTCTGCAGAAACTAGTTGGTTACATATGGACATTCAGCAAGATCATTTATGACAGTTATATTATTTTATTATCACTCTGGGATAAGGATTTATAGACATAAATCTACTCTTGGGCCTCAGGAAAATGGTCACTATGGGAAACACCTGAGCAAAACAATTACAGCTCCATTTTATCGTTTTATTAGTGTGCTTTATCTTTCTGCCGTTTAACACTTTTGTTAGTAGGTTCAGCATTGCATCCGAATGGAGATGGGTATAGGAGTAGTATGGGATTTTCCCCTTTTTGCTATTCAAGAAAGCGTTGGCAGATGACAGCGAATATTACTTGACCTGGAAAATGTGTGACTATGGCGTCAATTCACTAAGCTTTACCGCATGTGATAAGAGTATCATGTTACTCATTTGCATAAATTATCACATGTGGTAAATTGAGTCCAATTTAAAAAAAAAAAAATGCAAATAATGATTATGTGGTATTTACTGAAAAAAAAAATGCGCCAGTAAATATTGCATAAAAAGCTCTTAAGTCCAATTCACAAACAGGCCAGAGAGTAAAAAAGCATGTGATAATTACCACCAGGGTTTTGTTGCTGGTATCACATGCAGTATTTGTCAAAAAACACTGTTCTTTGACAAGTAGCTGGTTGCTAAGCAGCGGGCCGGGAAGCCATCCGCCACATCCTTAACAACCGATGACTCATCAGCTGTCAACAGGCTTCGGGCCTGGAATGGATTTTAAGGAATACCCTACGCTTAAAAATAAATAAATCAGCCCGGCAGATCAGGAAAGTGGGGGATGTGTGCGCACCCCCCCCCCCTCACCCGAACCATACTAGGCCACATACCCTCAACGTGGGAGGATGGGTGCTTTGGGGCAGGGGGGCTCTGCCTCCCCACCCCAAAGCACCTTGTCCCTATGTTGATGGGGACAAGGGCCTCATCCCCACAATTGTGGCCGGTGGTTGTGGGGTTTGCGGGCACAGAGCTTATTAGAATCTGAGAGCCTCTTTTATCCCCAGATCCCCCCAGGGGCCAGAGATCCCGCCCCTACCTACGTCCGGGCCTACTGTTTAGCAACCAGCTATTTGTCAAAGAACAGGGGGTCCCTGATAAATTACTGCAATAAATAATGCTGTAATTACGGCTAAATCAAACAAATACCATATTCGGAATTTAGCGTTAAATTCTTAGTGAAATGAACTTTCACAACTGATTTACCACATGTAGTATTTTACCCCATTTTCTGGTGTTCCTTTTGTAGTAGAATGCACTTGAAGTGGTTGTAAACCTCTGAAATGAAAGAATACTCTTTTATAGTGTGTGCTTGCTTCCTCTGCTATCTACACGAGTCATTTCTGACTGTCTGTGCTGATTCAAAGTGAACAAGCAAGACTGGGAAGGGATCCCTAGCACCCAGCCTGTGAATAACAGCCACAGCTTTGCAGGTTTCCCTATGAGAGCGTGTAGAGGGTGTTGTGTCCCTCCACTCAGGCCTCAGATTACTCTCCCCTCTGAGCTGTGCTGTGTGTGACATCAGATCCCCACACCCTGCCTCTTGAAGCTCAGAAAAGCTGTGTAAATTCTGGACTATAAAGGGATGTAAAGAAGAGACTGCTGCAGATAAACAGAGGAGAGGAGAGATTGGCGCAATCAATTGGTCAGAACTGTAAACAGTTTCTATGCATATAGCAAGGTATGGCAAGGTGGGCTTCGGTACACAAAGTCCGGTGTGGCTTGCTAAACACTTCGATGGCTGCCTCCAGTGAAGGGTGAAGTAACCCTGTATGACCCAAAACAAGAAGAGAAAAGACCGGGCGCCGATCTAAGTGTAGCAATAAAACATTTAATAGCAATAGCAAGAGTACTACTCACAGGAGTATGTTAAAAACAGGCATCTCAATAGTGGGTGTGCAGAGTTCGTCCGGGGGGTCCTCCAGAAGTCCTGTTGGAACTGGTGCTGCGAGGGATAAGCTACGGTCTCCTGGTGCGGGACGCGCTGATCTCTCTCTGTTGATCCGGCAGCGTGAGTCCGTAGGATGGAGGGCCGTGGTGTCACTTCCTGGTCGACTCTGCGTGCTTGAACGGCCTATTAAATGTTTTATTGCTACACTTAGATCGGCGCCCGGTCTTTTCTCTTCTTGCAGATAAACAGATACAACTTATGTACAGATGTAGAATTACCCAGTGGAAAGCAAGTTTCAGAGGGCAGAAATGGGGGCATTAGCGATAGGGTGTGCGGAGCTCCTATACCCAGGGTGGGTACGGGGAAAAATCAAGAGAGCAGCCTAAAAACATCAAAAGAGGATAAATATAACCGATCAAAATTACGAGGTTTGTATACCAATGCCAGAAGCCTGGCCAACAAGATGGGAGAGCTGGAGCTGCTGATATTTGAGGAGGACTTAGATTTTGTGGGGATAACTGAGACTTGGTTTGACAGCTCTCATGACTGGATGGCGTCCATTCAGGGGTATTCCCTTTATCGCAGAGATAGAGAAAGTAAAAAAGGGGGAGGGGTATGTTTGTATATTAAGAACAGTATACAGGTAAATATGAGGGATGATATTAATAATGGAGCTATGGACGAGGCAGAATCCCTATGGGTAGAGCTTCAAAGGGAAGGCACGGCGGGGAAGGTAATATTGGGCGTATGCTATAGGCCCCCCAACCAGAGGGAGGAGGGTGAGGCGGACCTCATGTTACAGATAGGATTGGCAGCAAGGATGGGAAATGTCATTATAATGGGGGACTTTAATTATCCAGATATAGACTGGGCAGAAGGAACCGCACACTCAGCCAAGGCTCGGCAGTTCCTAAATGTTTTGCAGGACAATTTCATGGGTCAGATGGTGAATGCACCGACAAGAAGCAATGCGGTACTTGACCTACTGATTACCAACAATACAGACCTGATCACGGATATAGAAATACGGGACAACTTAGGGAACAGTGACCATAGGTCAATTGGTTTCAGTATTAATTACAGTAATAGGAAACACAAGGGTAATATAAGGACGCTGAATTTCACAAGAGCCAATTTCCCTAAACTGCGCTCGCTGCTAGAAAATATCAAATGGGATAGAACCCTGGGAACAAAGAACACGGAGGAAAAATGGGAGTGCTTCAAGAGCATACTTAACAAGGGAGTGGGCCAGTGCATTCCACAGGGAAATAAATTTAAAAGAGCAAAACTAAACCCTGGGTGGCTAAACTCCAACATTAAAATGTATATTAGAGCTAAAGAAAAGGCCTTCAAAAAATACAAGACTGAGGGGTCATTGGCAGCATTTAAGCACTACAAAGAGTGTAATAAGAAATGTAAAGATGAAATCAGGGCGGCTAAAATAGAACACGAGAGACATATAGCGGAGGAGAGCAAAAAGAACCCCAAGAAGTTCTTTAAGTATATAAACAGTAAGAAAGCCAGGCCAGAGCACATTGGCCCCATAAAAGATGATAAAGGAAAAATGGCCACCGAGGACAGAGAAAAGGCGGAAGTGTTAAATAATTTCTTTTCTTCAGTCTTCACAAAGGAATCGGGGGGCTACACGAAACCCGCTTGTAAGGCCGAACTAAATAATACACCTCAGGAAGTGCCGCCATGGCTAACAGAGGATAGACTTAGAGCTAAACTAGAGAAACTTAACATAAATAAATCCCCGGGACCGGATGGCTTGCACCCGAGGGTTCTTAATGAGCTCAGCCAGGTGATTGCCAGACCATTATTCTTGATCTTTAAGGATAGTTTACAGACGGGTATGGTGCCAGCTGATTGGAAAAAAGCCAACGTGGTACCAATATTTAAAAAGGGGCCGAGATATATCCCGGGTAACTATAGGCCGGTCAGCCTAACATCAGTAGTCTGCAAAATTTTGGAGGGGATGATAAGGGACCACATACAAGACTTTAGTAATGAAAATGGTATTATAAGTAGAAATCAGCATG
This sequence comes from Pelophylax lessonae, assembly GCF_965119305.1. Lineage (NCBI taxonomy): Eukaryota > Metazoa > Chordata > Amphibia > Anura > Ranidae > Pelophylax > Pelophylax lessonae. The sequence continues at coordinate 125,773,979 of NC_138779.1, forward strand.
GATTCATGAAAAATCGTTCGTGCCAAACCAATCTGTTAACCTTCTACGATGAAGTGAGCTGCCACCTAGATAAAGGTAAGCCTGTGGATGTGGTGTATCTGGACTTCGCAAAGACCTTTGACACCGTTCCTCACAAACGCTTACTGTACAAACTAAGGAAGGTAGGTATGGATCATAAGGTGAGTACCTGGATAGAGACCTGGCTCCAGGGGAGAGTCCAGAGGGTGGTGATTAATGGGGAGTACTCGGATTGGGCGGGTGTGGAAAGTGGGGTCCCCCAGGGTTCTGTCCTGGGACCAATCCTGTTTAATTTATTCATAAATGATCTAGAGGAGGGGATATCTAGTACAATCTCAGTATTTGCAGATGATACTAAATTAGGCATGCCAATATCTTCTATGCAGGATGTGGAAATCTTGCAAGCAGACCTGAACAAAATAACGGGGTGGGCAACCACATGGCAGATGAGGTTTAATGTAGAAAAATGTAAAGTAATGCACTTGGGTGCCAGAAACCAGAAAGCAAGCTATTCACTAGGGGGTGAACCTCTGGGTGAGTCTAGGATGGAAAAGGACTTGGGGGTACTGGTAGACAACAGGCTTGGCAGTGGCATGCAATGCCAAGCCGCCGCAAGCAAAGCCAACAGAATACTGGGATGTATAAAAAGGGGGATTCACTCCAGAAATAAAGAGATTATTCTCCCGCTCTACAAGACTCTGGTCCGGCCACATCTGGAGTATGCTGTCCAGTTCTGGGCACCGGTCCGCAGGAAGGATGTGCTGGAACTGGAGAAAGTCCAGAGGAGGGCAACAAAAATAATTAGGGGAATGGAGGACATCGGCTATGAGGAAAGACTACAAGCACTGAACCTATTCTCTCTGGAGAAGAGACGATTGAGGGGGGATATGATATCAATGTACAAATACTGTACTGGCGACCCTAGCATAAGGAACAAACTATTCAGAGAAAGGGAATACAATAAGACACGTGGCCACTCACTAAAACTTGAGGAAAGGCGGTTTAACCTTAAAGTGCGTAAGGGGTTCTTCACTGTAAGAGCGGTAAGGATGTGGAATTCTCTTCCACAAGCAGTCGTATCAGCGGGGAGCATAGATAGTTTCAAAAAACTATTAGATGTACACCTTAAAGACCACAACATACAGGGGTACACAATGTACGGTTAAAAGCAAACACACACTCATCATGGGTTGAACTGGATGGACTTGTGTCTTTTTTCAACCTCACTAACTATGTAACTATGTAACTATATGTAGGATGATTTGTTTCATCTGTTTCAGTGGCAGCTGGTGCTCCATGGGCAACATACCCCCCCGACCACACCAGGCCGCACACCATACCCCCCCACCCAAGCGAGACAGGGGAGAGGGGAGACAGGACAGGACCCCCCCTCACTCGGCGGCTTCAGCTTCTTCCCCCTGTCTTCTGCGTCTCCTCCCTCCTCCTCCATGCCCAATGGCATGGCTTCTCCTTTCGGACAATCGGGAAACGGGTCTCAAAACACGCTTCCTGATTGGCCAGGAGGAGGATCCATGTGACAATAGCGAATTTTCATTCGCTATTGTCACAGAACTGGGCGGGCTCGCACCCCGAGCCCACCCTTTTTTTTAGCCTGTGAGAGCCTCTGGCTCTAGTCACATGGTTAAAAAAAAGCCCAATTGAGCTCGTATGTAGATTAGGGGGGCCGGACGCATGGATAGAGGGGGCGGCGCCCCATATACACCAGCCGCCACTGATTTGTTTACATTAAACAGGAGTAAATACTAAAATTTAACAAAAAGCAGTGTCGATTTGTATAGGAGAATAGCATTTTATACTGCCAAAAAGCTTTTCCTCACCTACTAGTAATGTTTGTAATGTGCACACTGACGAGGATGCATGCATGTGCAACACATTGTAGTCCTGGCATCGAATAGAGCCAGGTTGTGACCTAATGTAAAACCAGCATGCATGTGCCGGAGTTACATCAGTGTCTCCCCAATGACATGCAAAACAAGTAGTCGGAGGACCCAGGAAAAGTGAAGGACACCAGCAGGGACAAAATAAATGCCTGGAGCTTGGACCTCACTTCGCTAGAGGAAAGTACACCCAGCGGTAAATGTGTCACAATGTGCAAGTATGTACAATATAGAAAATGCTGGCCAACCCCACTGCAGTGTAATTCCACTTTAAAGCTACACACAAATAAAGACACAATTGAACTACATGTACGAAAGCTGTTTTGCTTTCCAAATAGTTTGTATGTCTGTCCACCTAGTCGTGAGATTTACACTTCTCCACCAGACAGCAGATAGGTGAAACAATTTTTCTCTACTGCGGTTATGTGATACACATGGGGTGCTGACTTCCAGATCTCCATCCAATCGAGCATCTTTGGGATGTGCTGGAAAAACTAGTCTGATCCATGGAGGCCTCACCTCACAGCATACAAGACTTAAAGGATCTGCTAATAAAAGCTTGGTGCCAGATACCACAACATACCTTCAGAGGACTAGTGGTGTCCATGAGCTGATGGGTCAGGGCTGTTTTGGTGGTAAAAGGGGAACCTTCTCGATATTAGATGGGTAATTATAAAGTTATGACTGATCGGTGTGTTTAGCTGTTTGCCCAGAGCTTAGCTTTAGATTCAATTCAGTCACTAAAACCCAGCTCCCTAGGCAATTGTATGTTCAATTAGTAGCGCAACACCTTCTATTGTTGCTTGGTATTCGATCCATCCTCTGTAGCAGCCAGAAAACAATACTATCATTGTGAGAAAAAAATGATCGAAAGAAATGTAACAGTCCAGTCCGTTCCTCTTTCCTTCTGTAAATCTGCATGAATCAGATTGTGTGGTTGGTTCTCCATTTTTGTAAATGTTTAACTTTGCATTGAAAAAGAGAGAGTGAGACTTGTGGAAACGGGAAACATTTTGTAGTTAAAGCAGAAGTCCATGAAAAATGTTTTTTCCTCATGCAGTGGGGCTGTGCCTGCACTGCATGGGTTAAAGCAGAGTTCCACCCTAAAATTAAACTTACCTCCATCTTCATGCCCGGGGTCACCTGAAAAACAAATGGATAATAACAATTTTTATTTTTTTTACTTACCTGGTTTAGAAGAAAATATACTTACCTTACTTCCTCTTTCTCCCCTCGGCGGCCACGGCGATTCATCACTTCCTGGCTTTGCAATGATTCCTGGGAGCTGAACGTTATCACTCCCAGAAATCAATGCGCCTACACCGGCCCGGACATCAGTTCCGGTGCTGGTGCCGTCATACCTTGCTAAACAGCTTCTGGGCATGCCCAGAAGCTGTGCAGGGATGACGCGCGCGAACCGGAAGTGACGTCGGGGCCGGTGCAGTGCATCGTGGGACCGAAGAAGACAGAAGAGGACGCAGAAGAGGATCGCGCTGGCTTCAAGCTGCCCACACCTGAGATGGCAGCACTGGACAATACATTTTAAAGGTAAGTATTTCTTCTAAAAGGTAAGTGCAACCCGGGACAGATCAGAGGCTATCCATTGTGGAATGTACTAGCCCTGACTGTCCCGGGGGTATTTTTATTAAAAAAAAGTATTCCCAGGGTGGAACTCCGCTCGTATTGTCCAGGGGTGCATCGAAAGGCTGGGTGGACTGTTCTTGCCGCCTTCAAAGCCGGTCTATGGGGGTCCTTTTGTTAGAAACAGTTCATGCACAAGCCATGCACAAGACCAAAAGTGTGTGGAGGGAGGCAGGAGCGGTGGAGACTGGTCTTGCACTTGGAGGATCAGGTAAATAAATGGCCGCTCTCCTCACCCCTAGGCAAAAATGAGCAATTAACCCATGCAGTGTGAGCACAGCCCCACTGCATGGGGGGAAAAAACTTTTCCCCAGAGTTCTTCTTTAATAAATCATTCACCAGAATGGTTTCCTCTGTTTTGGTTGGCGTTGTTCCAGTATCCTATTGGTTTTTCACTGGTGTCTGGTACCAGGAAAAGAGAACTGACCACTCCTGTGGCGGCTGTGGCCTTTCCATCCATGCTACTTTGCCTTATTCATAGAAAATCATTTGGAGCAGTGGTTCTCAACCTCAGTCCTCAAGTACCACCAATGGGCCATGTTGTCAGGTCTTCCTTTACTTTGCACAGCTCCTTTAAATAAATATCAATGACATGGTATTGATGGGAGCTATTTTATCTAAGGGAAGTTCCCAAAACATGGACCGTTGGGGGTACTTGAGCACTGAGGTTGAGAACCATTGATTTAGAGGACTAGAGCATCGGAAACTTTCAACAGGAGCCTGCCGAGGTCCTAGACAGCACTATGTACACAATAAGTGATTAGTACCAACCCTTCTCCACCGAAAACCAGGGATATCAGCTTCGGCTGGTGAAGTATCTACTCATAAAAAAGCTTGTTGCTGAACTGGAAAGAGTGGCGAGAAGGGCAAATAAAAAACAAAGGGCAATTAAAGTGGAGTTCCGAGCAAAAATGTTTTTTGAGATAAAAGTACCTCTAGGACAGTCAGGGCTAGTGCATTTAAGCAACGATAGCCTCTGAACTGTCCCCTGCTTAGTGAACCTGTATGAAGAAAAACTTACCTTGAAAAATTTTTCCAGCGCTGCCATCTGCGGTATGGGCAGCTGAAGCCGGAGCGTCCCTCATCGTGTCCCTCATCTCGTTCCTCTTTCTGGATATCGGAGTCCAAGAATGCCATGCTCGTCACTTCTGGGGCAGGCGCGTCATCCCGCAGCTGGTTCTGCGCATGCCCAGAAGCTGTTCTAATGCATTCAGCAGGGAATGACGCGCCTGAACCGGAAGTGACGAGGGACAACGGTGCAGGCGCATTGACTTCTGGGATTGATGACGCTCATCTCCCAGGAGTCAATGCAAGCAGGAAGTGACATCGGGGGCCACGGCCGCAGGAGGAGGAAGTGGAAGGAAGGTAAGTTACTTTCAGAAAAAATCAGGTAAGTGAAACAAAACAAAAAATAATACCTATCCAATTCTTTTTCAGGATCTTTTAATCTAATGGGAACTGCAAAGTTGAAAAATAGGATGGAACTCCGCTTTAAGAACTTTCGCTAGAAAAAAATCTAGCTCAATCTGTATACCCCTTTGAAGAGGCAGTAATATAGGCACTTTGAACATTTATATGTTAAATATAGTAAGCTCAACAGAACTACGCTTGCTCGCATTCATCCTAGTCCCTCTTCCTTTATTCGTAAAATTGCATACATCATATAACCCTCCTCATCCCTAATGCCATGAAAACAAGGCTCAGCCAAGGGTGGCTTCATGGGACCCTGGAAAGCAGTGGAGCCACCCTTAAGGTGGAAGTAGAGTACAATGAAGCTTCAAATGAAGATAACAAAAAATGAATAGGCTGCAGACACACAAAAAAAAAAGAGCAAACATGCCGAGTCTTGTAGAATGCTACTATAGATCAGATTGCATATTGAGGTTTTAGTAATACTTTACCACCTTCCCTCCCGAGCCTATAGCAGGATGACGACTGGGTGGTGGCTTTACTATCATATGACGTCCTGTCAGGAAGTGCCATGCAGTGGCATGATCTGTTCCCGGCTGTGTCCACGTGACAGAGCCAATGACTGATCAGTGTACCGGCCTGCTGCCGGTACCATGTGACTGCCATGACCAATCACAGCAGGTTACATGGCAGTTGTACACAATGGATGGCTTTCTTTCATGCCCTCAAATGTGTACAATTGTGTTGCTAGTTGTGATTGGTCAATTTGATCACATGGTACAGACAGGGCCAATCACAACCCACCTGTCGCTCTCTTCGTTCCTCTCAATACCTCCTGCTCTTGCTCTCGTCATCTCCTCCCCTGCTCGCCTCCAATGACTTCAAAGTAGTCCCTGCACTACTTTGTTCCGACTTTGATGCGTTTTGAGGTCTATAGACCTCAGGATTACACAGACATTCATCAAGTCTAGTCAAAAACACGGTAAAGAATTGCGGCAAAATCACATGGCTTTTAGGTCGCCAAAGGGTCCTTAAAGCGGAGTTCCACCCAAAAGTGGAACTTCCGCTTTAGGGAGTCCTGACCCCCCGACATGCCAAATTTGGTATGTCATTTTTTGGGGGGGGAGCGGGTACCTAGTTTTGACAGGTACCCGCTCCCACTTCCGCTCGGAGCGCCGCGGCGCCCTGAGCGGAAGTTCTCCTCTCCCCCTCCCTCCCTGCAATCTTCTGGGACACGTCAGAGGTCCCAGAAGATTGCCGGCCAATCACGGCGCGCAGCGCGACTCGCGCATGCGCAGTGGGTACCCGGCTGTGAAGCCGCAAACTGTAACAGCCGGGTGCCCACAGCAGTGATGCCGGCGCCGAGGGAGAGGATCGAGGCTTCCGGCGGCCGCATCGCTGGACCGTTGGACAGGTGAGTAAATGGCTGGAACTCCGCTTTAAAGGGTGACAGCACTGAAAGCTGAAAATTGTCTTGGGCAGGGAGGGGGGAAAAGTGCCCGGTATTGAAGTGGTTAAGAAATGTGTTTTCCATTTTGTTTTACCAAAGTATTGTATTTGTTCTTCGGTTTTAGCCAGCGTTGAAAGTAGGGCCGCTTCCACACTTGTGCGACCTAAATGTTGCGCCATTTTTTGTCACGATTTTGACTGGATTTGATGCAATGCCTATGTCTATGGACCTCAAAACGCATCAAAGTCGGACCAAGGTAGTGCAGGGACTACTCTGAAGTCGTTGCAACTTGAAATCGCACAGATATGAATGGTACTCATTGGAAATCATGGAGTACGACTTGTCATGCGACTTTGCAGTCCTAAATCACAGGACAAGTCGCACAAGTGTGAAAGGGGCCTAAACTTTTTCTTACTGGAACGTTCCTAGGCACAAGAAAAATATTAGTACTACCAGGAGAGGAAAGCAACAGAATCACATGTACAAATCAGCTAAAAATGTCTCCTCTTATTGACGATATTAATACCCGATCATTTATGGCAGCAGATACCATACTCCTTGTCTTCCTATTATATTGGAGACATGGTGCATGCAAATAAAAATAATTAGGATGCAGCTGTCCTAGGCTGAGGAGCCTTTGATGTTAAAGGTTGTGTTTTCATGTTCCTTTCAGTTTTGGTAGGTGATGCATCAAGCAGCTTTGTTCTTTCGTTTGGTATATTTAAAGTGCACGCCAACGATCCTTTGTTCTCGCTTTCATTCATGGTGTATATTCAGGGAATGTGCTTTTACAGTGCTGTGATCTCCTATTCTTTATGTAGAAGGGTGGAGTCTCCAAGCCATGTGCTCTGTCTTTGTTCTTCAGCGTACAGTCCAGCAGTGTGATCTTTCTTTAGATATATATAGAAATGTGGTCACAAATCTGCGTTTTCCATTGCACAGTTAGGTGAAGTATTTTGTGTTGGGTGTCTTTTGTCTATACATCTCCGGGTGGCCATATATGGACAGGTCTCTGCAAGCAGTGAATCTGATTTGTGACGCTTGCTTTAGGGAATGATTCTAGCTGGTTTTTGTCATGTAAAATCCCCGTTCAGAAGAATAAGCAATCATTTTTTATAAAAAAAAAAAATTCCACCAGGCATCTGCTGCTGTCAGCTGATGACTTCACCTATAACCCTCACATATAACCAGTGAAGTGACTAGCCTCAGGTGATAACACACAGAGATAAAACAAATCCTCCTACATAAGTTGTACCTGTTTATCTGCAGCCCCTTCTTCTCTACAGCCATTCCAAGTGCTGAATTTTAAAGCTTTTTTGAGAGTTCAGAAAAAGGAGAGCTGAAAGGGTAACTCCACTTTCATGGGGAAAAAAATAGCAAATAAAGAAAAAACAATATAGCATATACAATTGCGACACAAATCATATTGTAATTGAATGTTATTAAAAATGTCCTTCCCTTTTCAATCTGCAACTGTTGTAATTTTCTGAAAATGCAATGCAATATGGCTACCTGGAGGTGTTCTGTACACAGAATGTATACTGACCACACCCCAGAAACATTTCCTGCTTGTGTGATTGGCTCACTATATTTCCCAGAAGTCTGCTTAACCACTTCAATACAGGGCACTTTACCCTCTTCCTGCCCAGGCCAATTTTCAGCTTTCAGTGCTGTCACACTTTGAATGACAATTGCGCGGTCATGCTACACTGTACCTATATGAAATTGTTATCCTTTTTTTTCACACAAATAGAGCTTTCTTTTGGTGGTATTTAATCACCGCTGGGTTTTTAATTTTTTTTTACAAAAAAAAAGTCATACAATTTTGAAAAAAAAAAAAGTTTTTCTTATTTTCTGTAAATGTTAAAAATAAATAATTTTTCTCCTTCACTGATATGCGCTGATGAGGCAGCACTGATGGGCACTGATGAGGTGGCACTGATGAGGAGGTACTAATTTCCCGCACTGATGGGCACTGATAGGTGGCACTGATGGGCACTGAAAGGTGGCACTGATGGGCACTGATAGGTGGCACTGATGAGCATTGAGAGGTGGCACTGATGGGTGGCACTGATGGGCAGCACAGATGATTAGGCACAGATGGGCACTGACTGGCAGCACTATGGGCACTGATTGTGGGCACTGTGGGCACTGATTGTGGGCACTGATTGGCACTGTTTACACTTTTCTGTAATCAGGGCACTGAGGATCAGTGCCCTGATTACCTGTCCTGGTCTCCCCTGTGAGGAGAAGCCACTGATCGGCTCTCTTCCCCACACACTTTGACAGTATGAGACGAGGAGAGCCGATAAACGGCACTTCCTCATATACATGTGACCAGCTGTGATTGGACACAGCCGATCACATGGGTAAAGAGTCATGTCATTGACTCTTTACCAAGATTGGGGTCGCGCCATGTCCTAGCACGGCACGGCCACGATTGCCGCACTGCGCGCCCACGCGGGCGCACGAGAGGGGCCGTTCTGGAGCACCATCATATGACGGCGTCCCAGAACAATAGCTGCACTGCTCCGCCCTCATTTGATGGTGGGCGTGAAGTAAGCGGTTAAGATACAAGTCAGATTTCTGGCATCCCCTGCAACAAAAATGTAATTTCTCTATCGCCCATTGACAGACGCAGCTCTTATGCTTCTGATACCATAGGGGTATGCTGCCCCCTACTGGAGTAGTACTAGGCAGTGAAAAAAAATCACTGACAGGCCTACAGGGGCTGTCCTTCATGGCATACCCCACACACACTCTGCCACAAGCCAGTTTCTTGCTGCCTAGTGAAGGAGTAGGACCTAGGTTTCCTGCTGGGACTTCGGTCTCAGTTTTTCCGTAGTTCTTTTAAGGCTTATTCATTGATGGGTCAGGTGATGGTGGGCGTGAAGTAAGCGGTTAAGATACAAGTCAGATGTCTGGCATCCCCTGCAACAAAAATGTAATTTCTCTATCGCCCATTGACAGATGCAGCTCTTATGCTTCTGATACTATAGGGGCATGTTGCCCCCTACAGGAGTAGTACTAGGCAGTGAGAAAAATCACTAACACGCCTACAGGGGCTGTCCTTCATGGCATACCCCACACACACTCTGCCACAAGCCAGTTTCTTGCTGCCTAGTGAAGGAGTAGGACCTAGGTTTCCTGCTGGGACTTCGGTCTCAGTTTTTCCGTAGTTCTTTTAAGGCTTATTCATTGAAGGGTCAGGTTTCTTATTTCCTTGTGACAGCGCTTCCTATCAGGGCACTGAGTGCCTTTTGGGCATTTTCATCATCAGACCTCTTTTAAGTGTGTAAGGCAGCGACTTGGTCGTCCGTGCATACTTTTACAAAATTCTACAAGGTTAATTTGTTGGCATCTTTGGATGCATCCTTTGTCCGCAAGGTTTTGCAGGCTGCTGTTTAAAGAGACTTGTTTTTTCTCTTTCAGGGGTTTATATTTGCTTTTTATGGGTAAGCTCCTGCTGTTCCTGGTTTAGCTTTGTTGCCCAGTTAGCTACGTTTAGCCTTTGGAAAAACGTTACCGTTTTTTTTTTTTTTTTGGTTGCGTTCTTTCCACCCCTCATGCCTACAAAGCTTTGGTACATCCCTATGGTATAATTAGCATAAGAGCTGCTTCTGTCAATGAACGATACAGAAAACTGGATTTTTGTAAGAACTTATCGTAAAATCCTTTTTTATGAAGCCCATTGACAGACGCAGCACCTGCTGTTATCGGGATGGTTGGTGTCTTCTTTTTCACTGCTTGCTACGAAACTGGCTTGTGGCAGAGTGTATGTGGGGGTTATGCCGTGAAGGACAGCCCCTGTAGGCGTGTCAGTAAATTTTTTCACTGCCTAGTACTACTCCTGTAGGGGGCAGCATAACCCTATGGTATACGAAGCTTAAGAGCTGCGTCTGTCAATTGACTTTAGAGGAAAGGATTTTACAGTAGGTTCTTCTTATATGAATATGAATGCCACAGCAGAAGATTGGTCCATTAATGAATTGGTGTGTGGATAGCATAAGCCCCTTTCACATGGGGTGGATCCGTTTGAACGGACTCCGCTTGCTCAGCGGGGATCGCTCCATTAAAACTCATTGAGCAGTCGGATAACAGGTCCGTCTCCGCTCACTGTGCAGAGACGGACCTGTCAGAGTCCCGCTCTCCTCTATGGGGAGATCGGATGAAAACGGACAGCCTGTCCATTTTTATCCGATCCGACCCGCTGGAGAGATGGCAACTGTATCCCCATATGTCTGTTTTCAGTGGATCTTGTCGGATCGGATGCCAAACGGGTCCACTGACATCCACCTCCCCATAGGGGATAATAGATGGCCCAATCGGGTCTGCCTGAAAAACGGACAGGTGTATCCGATCGGTTCGACCGTGTGAAAGGGGCCTAGGAGATAATTCCAGGACTGCCCTGAGGCTCTGTGTCATGCAGTGTGTGGCATCAGAGCTGCAGCAGAATAATGAAAATTCCTATATATGTATGTATATACAGTGGGTACGGAAAGTATTCAGACCCCCTTAAATTTTTCACTCTTTGTTATATTGCAGCCATTTGCTAAAACCTTTTAAGTTCATTCTTCTTCCTCATGAATGTACACATAGCACCCCATACTGACAGAAAAACACAGAATTGTTGACATTGTTGCAGATTTATTAAAAAAGAAAAACTGAAATATCACATGGTCCTAAGTATTCAGACCCTTTGCTGTGACACTCATATATTTAACTCAGGTGCTTTCCATTTCTTCTGATCATCCTTGAGATGGTTCCACACCTTCATTTGAGTCCAGCTGTGTTTGATTATACTGATTGGACTTGATTAGGAAAGCCACACACCTGTCTATATAAGACCTTCCAGATCACAATGCATGTCAGAGCAAATGAGAATCATGAGGTCAAAGGAACTGCCTGAAGAGCTCAGAGACAGAATTGTGGCAAGGCACAGATCTGGCCAAGGTTACAAAAAGATTTCTGCTGCACTTAAGGTTCCTAAGAGCACAGTGGCCTCCATAATCCTCAAATGGAAGACCTTTGGGACGACCAGAACCCTTCCTAGAGCTGGCCGTCCGGCCAAACTGAGCTATCGGGGGAGAAGAGCCTTGGTGAGAGAGGTAAAGAAGAACCCAAAGATCACTGTGGCTGAGCTCCAGAGATGCAGTCAGGAGATGGGAGAAAGTTGTAGAAAGTCAACCATCACTGCAGCCCTCCACCAGTCGGGGCTTTATGGCAGAGTGGCCCGACGGAAGCCTCTCCTCAGTGTAAGACACACGAAAGCCCGCATGGAGTTTGCTAAAAAACACCTGAAGGACTCCAAGATGGTGAGAAATAAGATTCTCTGGTCTGATGAGACCAAAATAGAACTTTTTAGCCTTAATTCTAAGCGGTATGTGTGGAGAAAACCAGGCACTGCTCATCACCTGTCCAATACAGTCCCAACAGTGAAGCATGGTGGTGGCAGCATCATGCTGTGGGGGTGTTTTTCAGCTGCAGGGACAGGGCGACTGGTTGCAATCGAGGGAAAGATGAATGCGGCCAAGTACAGGGATATCCTGGACAAAAACCTTCGCCAGAGTGCTCTGGACCTCAGACTGGGCCGAAGGTTTACCTTCCAACAAGACAATGACCCTAAGCCCACAGCTAAAATAACGAAGGAGTGGCTTCACAACAACTCCGTGACTGTTCTTGAATGGCCCGGCCAGAGCCCTGACTTAAACCCAATTGAGCATCTCTGGAGAGACCTAAAAATGGCTGTCCACCAACATTTACCATCCAACCTGACAGAACTGGAGAGGATCTGCAAGGAGGAATGGCAGGGGATCCCCAAATCCAGGTGTGAAAGACTTGTTGCATCTTTCCCAAAAAGACTCCTGGATGTATTAGATCAAAAGGGGGCTTCTACTAAATACTGAGCAAAGGGTCTGAATACTTAGGACCATGTGATATTTCAGTTTTTCTTTTTTAATAAATCTGCAACAATGTCAACAATTCTGTGTTTTTCTGTCAGTATGGGGTGCTATGTGTACATTCATGAGGAAGAAGAATGAACCTAAATGATTTTAGCAAATGACTGCAATATAACAAAGAGTGAAAAATTTAAGGGGGTCTGAATACTTTCCGTACCCACTGTATATATATATATAGATATACATATACATATACATATACATATATATATATATATATATATATATATATATATATATATATATATATATATATATATATATTATAATAGTTATGTGCAAGCCACTGTAGAACCATGAATGGTGACATCTGTAACTTTCAATGGCAATGCAGTAACATGACATTCCTGCGCTACAAATTATGTCATGGGAACAGATCTCTGCGCTATGTACAGTGCTGTACTATATAATACATCAGCACTATATAAACATTGGAAATAAATATATTTAATTTGCAGTTAGGCTGAATTCTTGTAGGCACAGCTTTCTCAGCAATTGCCACTAATTTTCACTGATTTTAGTACAGATAATTATTTTAATTTTAATTCACCATAAAGTCATGCATGCCAGTAAGCAGGGTCCTTTCCCAGTTCTAATACTCTGATACTTAATTTACCACTTAATTTCCTGCAGTAACAAAAGCTACATTTTTCTAGGTTATTGCACTTTGTAATGAAGTAGCAATAGGGAATTCTCAGGGGTTTGATTTACTAATACAAATCAGATTCGGGCAGCCTGTGTGCTTTGCTCATTTGCAAGTAGAAACTAAAAGCTGCTTACGGTGCTCTTATTAGAGTGTGATACAGCTATTTCCATTATATCTCCAATAAAACCGCCAAAGAGTATTGTACCAATCTGAAGTTAGAAAGCAAATCATAGACTCACAGACAGGGGATTCTTGCTTGTTGAACTATTTGTAGCTTTGTTTAGCTTTGTAGTTATCAAATCATCTGATCTATTGAAATTTTTTACAGTTGTTTAAAGCGTATAATAAGGCAAAATAATAAAATCTTAGGCAGGCCATACACGGCGCGAATTTCTTTCCTGCAACGAAAGAAATTTGCACGATTCCCCCATCAACACAGGCAGTGTTGACAGGGAATCAACAATTGTCTTCTCCCACGGTGCAAGTCATCCCTCCCGGGAGAAGACAGTGAATAGTAGCTGCTAGCGATAAACAAACCAGGCAGGCTGATTGTACCCAAGTTGATTGATCAACTTGGTACATTCAGCCTGCCCATTAAGGGTTTGAATCTGTGTATGGCTGGCCCTATTCAGTACATCTCTGCAGTACACGCACATTTCCTCATGTTTTATTCTTTTGTATCTACACTTCTACACTAGTATAGATATCGGGGAATGCTATTCCCCCTAAAGATTTTGGTCTGCATAAAATATGTTTCAAGCATGTTGGTTTGAAGGACCAGACAAATTTGTTCCAAGAGATTTTGGAGGGTTGTAGAGCACAGAAATATGGATTGGGATCATCTGGAGAAGGTAAAGTATATGACACACGACATTCTGCCTAATAACATTCCCTCTCCCCAAAAATGTTTAATTGACCAAGCTGAAAACTCGGTGTGAAGTAACGGTATAGAGGGGGGAAGTTGAGAGCAAAAAGTCATGAGAAATCATTCCAAGGTATCTAACATAGGAAGAGGCCCATTTGAACGCAAATCTTCATATTGGTCTTCAGTCTAAGTATTGTGGACCTTTAGAAGATCAGGTCTAGAATTTTAAAAAATACTAATATTTATAGCAAAATTTGATCCAGGGAATATCCAATTGCCTGTTGAGGGATCAGAAGGAAACTTTTTTCCACTGCTAGAGCAAATTAGATCTTGCTTTATGGGAGGGGGGTTACCCTTTCCCTGGATCAACTATGGGTATAGGATTGGATATATACTGAACAAAATTATAAATGCGACACTTGTTTTTGCCCCCATTTTTCATGAGTCGAACTCAAAGATCTAAGAAAACCGGGATTCATCCGTGAAGAGAATACCTCTTCAAAATGCTTGACGCCATCGAATGTGAGCATTTGCCTATGTTGATTACAACGTAAAAAAAATCTTTGTGCTGTTCGCTCCCTAAATTTCACATCCCATCTCAATCCAGCGATGTGCACAGGAGCCTCGGCTGTCCCGGGTCTCTCTTTTTGTCGATCACAGCCAGTGAGCCATTGGTGGAGGGGGGGGGGGGTGAGCCATGGCTCTATGTGTCTGATGGACGCATAAAGTGGGACTCGAGAGCCAGCACGCACCAGTGCCCCCATAGGAGGCAGCTTGCTATTGGGGAAACTGGTTAAGGGGGGGGGGGAGCCAGAAATGCCAGCTGGGGACCCAAGCAGAGGAGGATCGGGGCTGCTCTATGCAAAACCATTGCACAGGGCAGGTAAGTATGAAATGTTTATTTAAAAAAAAAAACTTTATTATCACCTTAATTTTAATTTCCATTCTGGAATGGTGGAATGGGGGGCTCTCACCTATGCTGTCAAAAGCTTGCTTGCATATTGAAACAAATACTAATATAAGTGAGATTCCTTTCTTGGCTCTGTAATGGCTGTGAAAGGGTGTGGATCTGGAACTGCCGCCGGAATATCACATATTTTCTCCACGGCTCAGATCTTTATGAGCAGACTCATGTAAATTATACCTGCCCTATCCATGATGTCCTAACCTGGTTATAACATGATTATAATCCCTTGTTGAATTAACAATAGACTCTCTGTCCCTAAAATGTCTCTTATCTGCTTCCCCAAACACTTTCAAGTTTTTATTAGATGACAGTAGAAATAGATTGCATCATTGGAGGCAGTATAAGAAAACAAACTTCCACTGCTGTAAACTAAAGTATATTTTTTCATTTGTAGTTTTGTTCTGGAAAGGTCTAATAAGAAGGTCAAAAGGTGAAAATGGCTGGTCATAGGCTGCCCATAAAAACAACAAGAGAGAGCGCAGCGACCTTGTGCATTACCACTAAAAAGGTTTATTAAAATCCAAAAATAATATACATTATACTCCCTAACAATTGTAGATAGCACACTTGTAAACTAGTGATCGACCGATTATCGGCAAAGCCGATATATCGAGGGCCGATCTGCACTTTCCCCGATATATCGGAATCGGCCACCAAGGTGACCGATATTGCCGAAATTTCGGGAAAGTGCTTGTACCAGAGTGATGCCTGCAGCTAGAGGCATCACCCCGGTACTGGCCTTCATAGCCTACGGTCGACTGTCCTGTAATGACAACTGATGCAGCTGGGAAGCCGCTTGGCTGTCATTACAAGGAGTGAAAGGGGATGTTTCCCCCCCCCCCTCCCGCCGCCTTCCGCGGCTCGCCCGGGTCTCCCGTCGCACCGGGAGACCCAGACAACCAGCCTGCACGGCCACCGAAGACCCCATCAAAGCCACATTCGGCTCTGATCGGGTCTCCATGCAAAAACCCGAAAGTGATGTCATGACATCACTTCTGGGTACTCAGCACCAGATTCAAAAAAATGACAGCATTCAAAACAGCCACACTTGGCGTTTTGAATGCTTTTAAGTGCAGAGGAGGGGTTTGGGGTCTTTTAGACCCCCAGATCCCTCCACAAGAGTACCTGTCAAGTTCTAAAAATAAAAAATAATTTTTTTCTTAAGTGCTGGCTCACACTGTTCCGACTTGTCAGGCGACTTGGTCGCCTGACAAGTAGCGGTCCATGCTGTGCAATGGAACCGTTCTAATGGGAGCGATTCAAGTCGCTCCGACTTAGAAAAAGGTTCCTGCACCTTTTTTTTGCAAAGTCGGAGCGACTTGCATTAACTTCCATTATGTGAAGTCGTTGCAAGCCGCGCCGAAGTCGCGGTGCACGGGCGACGGCATTAGTTGCCCGAAGTCGGGTCGGATCAGTGTGAACCGACACTAAATGTATGAAAATATCAGCCAATATAAGCCGAATGCGATATTCAATGGCCAAAATATCGGTATTCGATATCGGCAATGAAAAACCGATATTGGACGATCACTAGTATAGACACAGCCTGAATATATAAAACTATTTAACCACTTTCCGCCCGCCCTATAGGCAATTGACTGCGGGAAGGTGGTTGCATTATCCTGACCCGCCGTCATATGACGTCACGCAACGATCGGTGCTGCGGTGTGTCACTCTGACGTAGGCTCTTTACCATGTGACCAGCTGTGTCCAATCACAGCTGGTCACATAGTAAATAGGAAGAGCCGTTGATCGGCTTTCCTCAGTTCGTGCCTGAAAGGCACGAGTAGAGGAGAGACGATCTGCGGCTCTCCTGACGGGGGGGGGGCGGGTGTCTGTGCTGGTAATCAGAGCATTGATTACCAGTGCAGACCCTTGGGGGGGAGGGGTGCCACTAGAACCACCAGGGATGCCCACCCATGTCCCCAGGGATGCCCACCCATGACCCCAGGGATGCCCACCATGGCCACCAGGGATGGCAATCAGGGCTCAGGGAGCCTGCCAGTGATGCCCTACCCATCAGTGTTGCACCCCATGCCATCTATCAGTGCTGCCCATCTTTGCCATTTATCAGTTACGCCCACCAGTGCCCATTATTGCCCACCAGTGCGCCTATCAGTGCCCATCAGTGTCGTCCATCAGTGCCTATCAGTGCCCATCAGTGCCACCTCTCAGTGCCCACCAATGCTGCATATCAGTGCCACATATCAGTGCCTATCAGTGCTGCATATAAGTGCCGCCTATCAGTGCCCATCAGTGCTGTATATTAGTGCCACCCCATCAGTGCCACCCCATCAGTGCCACCCCATTAGTGCCTGTCAATGCGGCCTTATCAGTGATGGAAAAAACGTATCTATTTACAAAAGTTTATAAAAAAACAAAAAAACATGTTTTTTTTTTTAATTTGTGTAGCAAAAAAGAAAAATCCTTGTGGTGATCAAATACCACCAAAAGAAAGCTCTATTTGTGGTAAAAAAAAAATGACATAAATTTGGTTTAGGTACAGTGTTGCATGACCCCGCAATTGTCATTCAACATTCAACAGCGCTAAAAGCTGAAAATTGGCCTGGGCAGGAAGGGGGAAAAGTGCCCGGTATTGAAGTGGTTATTCCAACTTGCATACAATTTTATTTTTTATTTATTTGAATGTGTTGTAATGATACTTTTCTAAGCCTCACCTGCTTCTGTAGGACGTGTGGATGTAAAGAGGAATAGACTGTTATGACCTTCAGGAGGCGCGTACTCTTCACATTTGAGTTTAGTAAATCAGTCTAAGGGCAGGTGTAGACGGCAGCTTGAGATGCCATCTGAGCCCGGCCTGCATTGAGATGTGCTATTGAGATGTTTACACTGTGCTCAGCAAAACAGCCCAGCACACATGCACACAGCGGGACTGCTGTTCGCAGGGTTCAATGAATTTTATAGGCAGTGGGCGGGGGGAGCCGCTAAGCGCCATCCAATGCTGGCAAGGACTCACATGGCCTATTAAGCGTCTGTCTGCACCTGCTGTAATGCATCCTTCCTGCATCTTCAGAGACGGAGAAGCAAGCTTATGACTTTAGTAAATCAGACCCTGCTAGTCTGCTTTTGAAACAATCCTTCGATGAGAAAAATGTCTAGGGGAACTTTTATTTTTAAATCAGCATTGCTATGCAGTGTTTTTCTCTCCTTTTCAAGTGCCGTACAAATTCCAAAGTACAAAGGATGCTAGGAGGTAGATGGTCATTTTCTGAGCATGACAACATTTCCCGTAGACATCTGCCAAATCAGAACTGCTGAGAGATGTAAAATATGATGACAGTGAACAATCCGCAGTACTACTAACTATACAGCGTTTCAGATGTTACCCTCACATACTGTTGTATATGTGATTGGGAATGTGAGCAGATGGTGTAATACTGAACGATGTGTGCCCATACATCTGCTGTGCGTGGTTGTCATCCATTTAAATGGTTGAACCTCATTCAAATTGGCCGGTTCTCACTTCACCAAACAGTGATGGGATTTAAAGTTATGGAAGCAACAATGTATGAAGATCTTCAGGTGTCCCACAGAACTATCATAAAAACAAAAAGCAATAATGTACAAAAATATCTTTTAATGTGCAAAAAAAAAATTTATTCACAGGATTGTACCCCAAAACATCCCATGATGTGGTTAATATCTTTTTAATTATTAGGCCTTGTTTACACCTGAGCGTTCTGGAATCACATGATTCTGCCTGCAATTCCAGAATCGTGGCAAAACACAGGACGTGTTTGCAATGCCACCCTAAACGCGGTGCCATTTTGCTGCGATTGTGGAATCAAATTGCAGCAAAAATGACACCGCCAAACGCTCCTGGCTCTATGCCAAGATTTGGTACATAAGCTTCTTTGTAGTGGAGGGAGACTCATTCAAAGGATTGGTGCTGCTCCAAAAACGCTCTACTAAAAAACACAAAAAAGAAAAACCAAAATGCTTGGGTGTGAATGGAGCCGTTTCAGGCTAAAACATTAATAAAGATGTTTGTACATTATCGATTTGTTTTGTGTGTGTGTATATTTTTTTTTTTTTTCTGTGGGACACCTGAAGCTATTGTCTTGGAGTCAGAGTGAAGCCCCATTCTTTGGCCCCTTTCACACGGTCCGCATTCCATTGCGGACCGTGCTCTGCTCAGCAGGGATCGATCCGCTGATCCCCGCTGAGCTGGTCGATCAACTTGGGTACATTCAGAATGTCCATACATGGTTTAGCAGGAACCGTCCGAGATTTTAATTTTTCTATAGCCAGATTTAAAGTTCACTTTTCCCCTCACCCTCACCCTCACCCCCATCCTTTTTCTTGTTTTTGTCTTGCCCCCCCCCCCCAATGGGGGGGGGGTATTGTTGGGGATTTCTGTGGTTGAGGGTGTTTTTTCCTGTGGAGCAGTTTACCTCTCAAGTTATAAGCCGGCTTAAGGGATCAAAATTTGTCTGGTTCAGTGAAGGCCAACCGAATTTCGCTCAGTGTATGGCCATATCTGTTGGACAGAAGTTGATCAAACAACTTGGAAAACTGTTGTCGATCAACTGCTGTAGCCACTGATCAGTGTATTCTCACAGCGTCAGGTCCCACTGTCAGAATACAATGGGGTTTATTTACTAAAGGCAAATTCAATTTTCACTTGGAAGTGCAGTCGTTGTAGATCGGAAGGGGACATGCAAGGAAAATAAAAACAGAATTTTTGCTTGCACATGATTGGATGATAGAAATAATTTTTCCTCATTTCAGACCTTCCCCTCAGACATACAGTACTGCATTTCCAAGTGCAGTTGCAGTGCAAAAATAACGCACAATGAATTTGCCTGTTTTTTAACTCACCTGTGGCCAGCCTAATGGCCCATACACACGATGAGAAAATCGTACGAAAAAATACAGCTTTCAAAGAAATCATACCATAATCTGATGGTTAGTACACAGCTTTCGAGAGCCAATCACAACAGTTCATCTGATATTATTTGATGGGACAAGCACAAAAATGTTTCAATACAGTTGTCATTCGAAAATACAATAAAAATACATTACAACACATAAAATCACTTCCAAATTTTTATTCTGTCCTACGAGAATTTTCTTCATTTTAGTAAACTATTCATTTTTAATATAATACTAGCATCCAAAGAAAAAAAAAAATGAACATTTGGCCTGGAAAAGCAATTCCCTTTTTTTTGTTTTGGTATTTTGGAGGACACTGTCACATGCCTGATGGAGACCTGCGTGTCCTTGAAATGTCGCACTAGTGATTTGATTGCTTAAACATTTGGACTATTAATGATGAATGAAAGGTGTGCTGGCAACACATCATCTTCTGTTAACCTTCTGGTTACTGCTTCAGCACCTTTTTACCCCTGGCATAGTCTAGAACAGGGGTCTTCAAACTTCGGCCCTCCAGTTGTTCAGGAAGCTGGAGGGCCGTAGTTTGAGGAACCCTGGTCTAGAAACAAGTGATGGGAAATATATTGAGCGATTTACTGTTGGAGTCCATGCCCAGCTCCAGTTGGCAGTACAGGGGAAAGTTATCAGCAGTGACCTCCTCACTGATAGCCTCCACCTCAGTGTGTGTACCAATGCAGCCCAGTGTAGCGGCTGTGGGTGACAACATCGATGTGTATTTACTGCTGTCCCTGCAGTGTTGTCACCCTCCTGAAACAAGACTTAAAGGTTTGCGGGATAGCTCAATATTAATTTAAAGAAGGAACAAGATTTGGCTTGTGCCATTTTTGCACAGATATGTACCTTTTTCAATGAATTTTTTGTTGTTTTGAGAAGTTTTTTTTTTACATACATTTTGTATTTCTCATATAAATTAATATCTCCTCATGTTTTAACTTTCAGGTGTCCATACTCAGATGGTACTAGTCAATGATACAGTCTCGGGATTCGTTGGCACAAATGTTATCCTTCATTGCAGTTTCGTCAATCCCATGCCCAATGTAAAGATCACACAGGTCACATGGCAGAAATCGACAAATGGCTCTAAGCAGAACGTAGCTATATTTAATCCTTCAATGGGTGTATCAATCCTTCCGCCATACAAAGAACGTGTGGTCTTCCAGAGCCCTTCTATTCGTGATGGTACCATCCAAATGAATCAGTTACAGCTAGGAGATGAGGGACCATACATATGTGAATTCGCTACATTCCCTACTGGAAACCGTGAGAGTCAACTGAACCTCACTGTATTTGGTAAGTTTATTGTTGTTATATTTAAATGTTATTTGGTAAAGGCAGTTATTTATGGCTACATATTTGTTACCTAACTATTATATTGACTTATTCCTAATATCACATTGGGTTTTTAAAGCAACCAAACCGTAAGATTCTTAATGATATGATGCCAGTTTCGATGGCTATACAGTTTAAAAGGCTTTACAGCAAAGTTCCTTTACAATGACTATGGATTAAATGTATGGCAGTCCTAAAGCCCAACTTATTTAAAAACATTATTTTAGCTTTGGACAGACTGGACAAAATGAAATAATTCTGTTGAGCTTCTATTGCTGTCTGTTACCCCTATGGGGAGATCTCCCCTCCCTTCCTGTCACTTTAATTGGTGGGTAGACACAAATAGTAATAATAATTAGAGATTATGTTTGGTCATAGTTTGCAGATTTTATTTTTATTATTAAACTTCCAAAACTCTGAATTTCTGAACCAAAATTTCCATTTGAGTCAATAGAAAAATGAGCCAGGCTCCCAAAAAGTGGTTTACATAAAAGATTGAGCCACTTCCTTTAAAAAGGGTGGTAGTCTTACTGAGGCCGATCAAGCAATAGTAGAAGAAGATGCTTGGTCACTTTTTCCCAGAAGCCTTTTAGAAATCCCAAAAAAACTCTGAAATTCGGATTGAACATCCATCTTCGTGTTGTTCAGTCCAAATTATAGATTATTGGAAATTTGGTATTAGCTCCAATAACAGCCTGCCTGAAGATGAAATTGAGGAGAAATCTTCCCAACGGGGACAAAGAGATCTTATAAATCCTTACACACAATCTATCCTTACCACACTCTGTCCAGTGCTAAAAATGTGGTTGAGTTAGGCCTTAGCGACTTTTTAAACTCAATGGCATTGAAGTCGTATCAAAGTCGGACCAAAGTAGTGCAGGAACCTTTTTTTAAAGATGTTTCCTCTACCTATGATTTGTATCAGAAGTGACCCAAAGATATAACCACGAACGCCTTCTTACTACAAAGATACCAAATACAATACAAGTAAAATATTTACCCAACATAGCGGACTGGATATATTTATCAGCAGATAAAGATGAAATCTATAATCATTCCTTTACAAAGTTTTTGTTTATTATGGTTTGTAATAAACAATTTTTTTATAAAGTTATTTTTTCCTTTATCTAATTTCAGATATTTATCTCCTCTTTCCAATAAAAATACACTTTATATTATTTATTAACATGAGGAGTGTATTTTACCTGTTGGGGAGAAAAAATTCCATTAAAAATGTTGACACTCTTGAGTAACCAAGGGCAATTTAAATCAGCAATCATTTTGCTTTTCTTTTTGCTAATTTTTGTTAATTAACAAATTTCAAACTGTTCTCCCTACATTGAAATGGTAGGAAGCCTTTAAATCCTCCTACCTCTTCAATATGAATCTCCTTCAGAAGCGGATGTTTTTTATCATTAAAATGCTATCGATGGATGTTTTAATTAGGTAATATGCTGAATCAGCACTGCCCTGCTCCAAGATGGTTGGTGGAGTGCCTAGGGAATTCTGATTACCTTACCATGTAACCACAATAGTGATAGGCACATATTGAAGTCATGCAAGGACAAGAAGATTTCTTCAGTCTGTGACTCTTGTAGAGATGCCTGGCCATGTATGCCGTCCTTAGGGTTAGGGATGCACCGATCCGATTTTTTTGGACCCGATACCGATATCTGGCGTTGTGAAATCGCCGATACCGATACGGAACTGATCCAGAGCTACACTGTGAGCCGGACCTATACAGGAAGTAGCGGCTCCCATCCCATACTACTACTGCACCTAGTAAAGGATGGCTGAGCCGTTACCAAGCAAAAACCGGATCGGTCAATGTTACCGATCCATGTAAAATGGCCATATCGGCGCCGATATCCGATCCGAATATCGGATCGGTGCATCCCTACTTAGGGTACAACTTCATATTTAATATTTTAATTTTAGGCCCAAGGATAAGGTGGTTTTGGTTAGTTAAGGTTAGGTGCAAAGGTTTCGATTAAGGGATAGTTAAATCTGAAGGATATAGGTAAGGGAGGGTTAAATACACAAGACACACATTATTGCAGCTCTTTAAGGTTGGGTTCACATCTGTATTTTTTTTTTTTTTTTCTGAATCATGTTTTTATGCACATTTTACACGTTTTAGGTGCACTGCTAATAAACTCTATTAGAACCCGCATTTTGTGAAAGCGCATGAAAGATGCAGCATGCAGGATTTTCGTGGAAATGTGCATTCTAATAGAGTTTAATGGCAGTACACTGAAAGTGTTGCCTTTATACAGGAGCCTGCTGGAGGTTGCAGATTACCTTTCTGTTTTTGTCCATAACTAGAGCAGCTCCTCAGTCTGTGCTGAGAAACAGTGTATTTGTTCAGCACAGCAGGATTGGGGGCACATTACTGTGTGTGTCGGAATTTTTTTACAGTCTTAATTCACAATTTTGACATTTTTTATTGAAAACATTTGCAAAAGTATCATGGGCTTTCTCAGCTAGGGGTTCCTCCAGAGACCGCTCGGTGTTCCTTGAGCAATGAGAAAAAGTGGATTACTCTCCTGCCTACACTGACTACCAATGTAGGGAGATATTTCTCCAATGACTCTTAAGCTTCCCACACACTGATTGGAATTGGCCCTGTTCAGTATGGACTAGACAAATCTTGATGAGTGTTTGGCCATCCTTGCGCTTCCCACACGCTGATTGAAATTCCTCCTGTTCAGTACGGACTAGACAAATCTTGATGTCTTGAGTGTTTGGCCATCCTTGCGCTTCCCACACGCTGATTGAAATTTGCCCTGTTCAGTATGGACTAGACAAATCTTGATGTCTTGAGTGTTTTGGCCATCCTTGCTTGACAGAAACCAATTGTTTCATTGACTTCCATCAAAGGTACATAGTAGAAAGCTTCTACAACATAAAATAATACAAGAACAGGAGGGAACCGGGAGTTCTGCATGGGAAATCACAATTGATAGCCCTCAATGTAGAGATCAACAAATGTGGGAAGTCTTTATTATAGCGCCAGTTGATACCGAACAGGACTCCCATAAATGTCCAAACATAGTACAAGTCTCAACGCAACCAATAATAGGTCCTGAAGATTTCCCAGAGACTCTGGGAATTTAAGTAAAAATAGGAGAAAAAGGAGGAAAAACAGGATAGTAGGAGCGAGCATCAGAACCAATCCCCACAGAGATCTTTGTTGGGTTAGCTAGTGGTACCTGTTAGGTGTTTGATCCAAGGGTCCTGTGTTTTCTCAAATATCTGTATCTTATCATGAATTATAGCAGAAAGGCGTTCATTGATCATGATCCTCGACATCTTGGCCTTTAGTAACTCAAGAGGGATCATGGGAGATTTCCACGATCTAGCTATAGTGATTCTAGCTGCCATAATGGTAAATACTATCAATCTTTTTGTGGGCCTCGGGGCTCCCTCCCCTGGACAGCCAAGTAAGTCCTGTTGTGGAGATTTGATGAGGTTAACACCAGGAAGAGAGTAAAATAAAATTATAGATACAAATCTAAAATCTTTTGACTTTTGGACATGTCCACCGTATGTGGTATGCCATGTCCTCCTTGACACAACCTTTAAAACAGAGGCAGAGGCTTCCAGGATCCACTTCGCCACTCTAGTTTTTTTTGTTTTTTTTTTTTGTTTAGCCTGCTGACTGAATAGAAAAAAATACCACCCCTCTATGGCCAAATTTAGAAATAGGAGACAATAGAATATGCAGAGTCATTTTCTTTTCTGGCCATTATTTTTAATTTGTATCATTTCATGATTATTGCTGAAAATAATCTTGTTGTATAGAACTGAAGATGTTAAAATGTTTTGCTCTGATCATGTATTAGCTTTAGCTATCGTGTATGCTTTCAAAAATATATGGCTGGGTTGGGAAATTATATTTTGATATATTATATTTTGTAATGGGTGCTTATAATGAAAAAAAAAATACTATTATGTTAAAGATAATATATTTTTGGTTTTTTTTTACTATCTTTTTATTTTCAAAAATGTTATGCATCATAACAAATCAGATTATCATTAACAGTATTATCTTAAGGGAAGTAATTCTTGTAATCTTCCTAAGAGTAATTTGTGATATGACTTTCACATGTGTGCGTGTTTCACATTACAAGACATTATTACAGTGTAGTTTATACACAAATTTGTGAATTATCCCTCCAGGGGAGACTCATGTTTTTTTCCAGAAAATGTTCCGCTTTTAAAATAGTAACTATTTACATTTTTTTAATTATTTTTTTATTTTTGCAATTTTCGATGTCATTCATTGGGTCAAATCTTAAGTCTCAGACATATATATAATTTCACTTTCGTTCATTGATGGACACAGCTCCTTATCTTCTTGACAGTTGGGTTATGCTGCCCCCTACAGGAGTAGGAAACTAGGCAGGAAAAAGCTTGACTACGCCTATGGTATACTCCCACTCTCAGCTATAGGCATTCAGTTTTTTTTCTGCCTAGTCAGGAATAAGGACCTAGTTCCTTGCTGGGATCTTTGGTCCTGGTCATTTTCTTTTTTTAAATGGAATTTTTTTCCTCACTTTGTTATTTTGTTCCTGTGAGGGTCTACTATCAACTGCCGGACTGGGCGACAGACTGGATAATCTAGAACCAGAGGGTCCCCCCCAGTTTGGCCAGCAAGTGCGCACAGGCCTCAGCTCTATGCTGATCAGCCGCGGCATAGGCCCACTGGACAGGGGCTGGCCTATGAATTAAACGCCTCGCGAGGACGCATACAACCTGGCCTCGGCCTAAGTCACAGCATTCCTCCTGGCCGACAGTCACCCCTAATCTGTTGGAGCATTGGTCTGTCAGGAGCAGTGCCCACCCTGTCTCTGGTATGGTAAGAAGCTGTCCCCCTCTAACCCTGGAGGTTCTTGGGGTGGACGTGGGCCCCTCCCTGGGACGGTCAGACCTCCAGGTTCCCCTCCTTCCCATGCAGCATTCTCCCTCACTGCTCGGTGGTCCTCTGTGGACTTGTTACCCCCCATCTGCCCACAATGCGGCTCCCTTGATTTCCAGACTGTCTGTCTCAGCAGTGGTCCTTCAGGGTATTATCTGGCTGAAATGCTGGTCTGCGGACCAGACTTCTAAGAAGGCCTTAGCTGATCTCCCATTTGTGGGGGATCACCTGTTTGGAGCTTCCTTGGATGACATAATTAAGGGCCTCACAGGTGGAAGAGTACTCTTCTTCCACAGGCTTCCAAGGGCAAGGAGCCCTGTCATAGATGGGGACC
The DNA here is from genome assembly GCF_965119305.1 of Pelophylax lessonae. Taxonomy (NCBI): domain Eukaryota; kingdom Metazoa; phylum Chordata; class Amphibia; order Anura; family Ranidae; genus Pelophylax; species Pelophylax lessonae. The sequence goes on from NC_138779.1 coordinate 125,800,335, forward strand.
TTTCTTCTCAGCTCATAAGAGACCTTTTAGTCCCTCAGGGTCTCAAGAAAATGGATCTAAGCCCTTCAGAGCCTCCACCGGAGGTTCCCGGAGGACCTAGTCTGGCAAGTCACGAGCGGGCTCTTCCAGACCTGCGGACAAGGCTTCCTCTGCATGAAGGGGCGCCCTCACCCCTATCTGGGGTGGGGGGGGGGGTTTCGCTGGTTTCCGGATCCATGGACCTCTCTGGTAAAAGACAAGTGGGTCAACAAAGTCATTTGGTCCGACTACAAGATCGAGTTTCGGTCTTATCCTCCGAAAAGGTTCTTCCCTTCCAACCTGCGCTTGTCCCAAGATCGCTTACGGGGTCTCTTTGGGGCACTGTAAGTCTTGTTACTTCAAGGGGTGATTGTCCCTTTTCCGACTTTGGAAGGTTTTCAGGGGTTTTACTCAAACCTGTTTACAGTTCCCAGGAAGAAGGGCAAGGCACGTCCAATTCTGGACCTCAAGGCGCTAAACTGCTTTGTGCAGGTACAGATTGGCGTCCATTCGCACGGTAGTAGCATCCCTACAGGGGGATTTTCTTGCTTCTATCAACATCAAGGACGCCTACCTTCACATTCCAATATGTGCCTGTCACTAGTGCTTCCTCCGCTTTGCCATGGATGAGGAGCATTATCATTTTGTGGTGTTACCCTTTGGTCTCGCCTCCGCTCCTCGGGTCTTCACAAAAGTGTTGGCACCGGTACTAGCATTGTTGCGTCAGCGGGGGATCGCAGTACTGGGGTACCTGGATGACCTTCTTCTGTGAGCGGAGTCTCAGACTGCTCTGATGGACAACTTGAAGATTACTCTGTGAATTCTGAGGGAGTATGGTTGAATTCTGAACCTTTAGAAGTCTGCTCTGGTTCTGTCCACAAAACTGGACTATATGAGCCTGACTCTAAACTATGGCTCAGCCAGAGTGTTTCTTCCTCTGGAAATTGCAGGAGGCAATCAAGCTTCTGTTGTCCAGCAGGCGGTCGTCTCTCCAGGCTTGCTTGCGGGTGCTGGGCCTGATAGTGTCTACCTTTGAGGGGGTTCCATTTGCACAGGTACAGAGGTTTGTGGCACAGTCTCAGGATCCTCTAGCCAACGTCACAGATTCCTTAGTGGCTCCTTGGAGCCAGTATCATCTGATTTACACCTTCCCTCCTCTCAAATTTCTGCCAAGACTCCTGCGCAGGATCGAGGCAGAAGGGACTCCCGTCCTTCTAGTGGCTTCAGACTGGCCTCGCCGGTCTTTGTACGCTGATCTGGTATGGCTGGTCGCCGATGCGCCTTGGAGACTTCCTCTCCGGGAAGATCTGCTATCCCAAGGGCATATCTTCCATCCTGCTATACAGTCGCTGACTTTAACGGCTTGACTGTTGAAAGCCAGGTTCTGAAGGATAGAGGTTTGTCTGAATCAGTGATTCCTACGCAGCTAAAGACTAGAAAATCTACCTCTAGGAAGATCTACCATCGTACTTGGAAGTCGTACATTGCGTGGTGTGAGTCTCTTGGGGTTCATCGTTTCAAGGTTCACCCCGGCAAGGTCCATAAAGACATAGATGAGTGTGTTTGGGCGGAGAAATTTGACTGGCCTGCACAGAGTCCTGATCTCAACCCGATAGAATAACTTTGGGATGAATCAGAGCAGGGACTGCAAGCCAGGCCTTCTCATCCAACATCAGTGCCAGACCTCACAAACGCGCTTCTGGAGGAATGGTCAAATATTCCCATAAGCACACTCCTAAACCTTGTGGACAGCCGTCCCAGAAGAGTTGAAGCAGTTATAGCTGCAAAGGGTGGGCCAACTCAATATTGAATCCTATGGACTAAGACTGGGATGCCATTAAACTTCATGTGTGTAAAGGCAGGTGTCCTAATACTTTTGTCAATATAGTGTATATATACTACTGGAGGTGGAATCTGGTATATATCATCAACCTCAGATCAAAATTTTTTATTAAAAAAAAAAAAAAAAATGTAAAAACACCTAAAAAAACAATATTTTTTACTTTCTGCTATATAACATTCCAAATAAAAAAAAATTCAAAATCGTATTTTTTCATCATTTTAGGCCAATTTGTATTCTGCTACATAAAAATAAAATCCCAATAAGTGTATATTGATTCGTTTGCGCAAAAGTTATTGCGACTACAAACTAGGGAAAAGATTTATGTCATTTTTATTTTTATTTATTTATTTTTTACTAGTAATGGCGGCGATCAGCTATTTTTTGCGGGACTGCGACATTGCGGTGGACAGATCGGACCCTTGACTGACATTTTTGACACTTTTGGGGGTACCAGTGACATTACTACAGTAATCAGTGCTATACATATGCACTGTTACTGTAAAATGACACTGGCAGGGAAGGGGTTAACTTTATTAGAGATCCAGAGGTTAAGTGTGTCCCTAGGGGCGTGCTTCTAACTGTCAAGGGGTGTGGCTTGTGATGTAACCACAGAGACATACGATCCTACATAGCAGGATCGTATGATCTCTGCAGTTACACCAGGGAGAATGACAGGCGGCTTTGTTTACATCAGCCACCTGCCTTTCTCCCTCTCCAGCAGGAGATCACGAGTGACCGGCGGACATCGGAGCGGGGATGCCCATGAATGAGCAGGGGCAGGAGCGGGCCTCCGGCGGCACGCGCTGGCCCTCTACAGGCTCCTGGGCGAGCGACTAAGTACTACGTCGCTTTGCCCAGGAGGGGCTGACTGCCGCAGTAAATGTACTTGCGGCGGTCGGCAAACGGTTAAGGTATAAAAAAAAACTCTTTAGAATCATTTTAAATCTTGCTTCTCCTGCCCAGGACTACATGTCCCATGAGGCATTGCTCCTCACAAATTTACAAGTTCTCAGGCGCATACTGACATGTATAGGTGGTGTATTGAGCTGTATGTGTGGTGCACTGTATTCCCTGATATGTAAATACATGTTTTCTGTAACTAGGCCAACTAATTGGCTGACTAACTAATCGATTGTGAACAACTATTTTTATAAACGATTTTAATTGATTATGTTGATTTGTTGTTTCAGCCCTACTAATTACTTACATCACATTAATTACATTTACACACACTACATATTTCAATAAATATTTACCAGTCTACAGCAGTGCTTCCCATCCATTTTTCAGTCAGAGCACACTTTAAAATTCTGAACAATCTCGAGGCTCCCCATTCTAAAATGTAAAAAAATAAAACTAACAGTTTTACATATCACAGCAACATCTACACATATGGGCCACCTAACATTAGAGGGTATTTTTTCCTCAACCTTTGCACCAGGGGCGTAACTACAGGGGTTGCAGGGGTTGCAATTGCAACCGGGCCCCATGCTCCAGGGGGCCCGTGCGGCTCCCCTGTACACCTGGATAGGAGGGGGGGGGGCAGGGCAGCATGTAGAGAAATCACTGTCCTCCTTTTTCCTCCTGTAGCTGCAGGAGAAAATGGAGGAGATTGGTTCCTCTGTATTCTGCCCCCGCCACTCCTCCTATCCAGTTCACTTGTGTTCTGCTGTCTCTGGGCCCCTGTGTGCTCCCCTGCCCCCCCCCCCCCCTCACTGTGCTCCCTCCCCTCTCCTGCTGGCTGCTGCAGGGGATGTCACAATAGAGAACCAGGAAGGGGTCAGTAAATATGTTATTTACCAGCTCCTTCCTTTTCTGAATGGACGGAGGAGTCATAGTCAGTGACAGTGTAAAAAAATTAAAAAAATAATTAAAAAATGATACAGTTTAAATAGTTAACATACCAAAAAATAAAAACTACTGACACCAGTGGGTGAACTTCCAGGATCGCAAAGGTCACACTTGCGACTGGGCCCTGGCATTCCACCACCACCGTGGGAAGGCCCCAAGATGGCAGGAAGGAGGCCCACTGCAGAACTTGTGATAGGGACCCACTGCAGGACCGTAATAAAGGGCCCCGCAATGAGAGTAAAGGGCCCCAGGATCAGTGGGAAGAGCCCCAGACTTGAAGGGAAGGGCCCCGGCCAGGCGTCAGGGGGGCCCTTTATGGTTTCTTGCACCGGGGCCCTGAAGGTTCTAGTTACGCCTCTGCTTTGCACACTGGTACTGACTAGTATTCTCGCATTCATCTTCTGCCTCACCTTCTCGTCTTCTCTTTGCTAACATGACCCCAGTTCTGACGGAGAGAGGCAAACAAGGATGCTGTACAGGTTCCCGATGTCCATCCTTATATGATGTCATTGTTAGGATGCCAATGGCTAGTCCTCATGGTGCCCAATGTTATAATGCTGCACAGTAAAACCTGTGGCTTTGAGTAACAAAAAGGCTGCCTTTCTGGCAATTTTTGGGCAACTTGGGGCAATTTTTAGGCATTTGGCCAAGGCACCCCTGAAGAACTCAAAAGGCACACCAGGGTGCCACAGCACCCTGGTTAAAAAAAGCTGGTCTACATATTTGCTTTAACGAGGTTAGAACAAATGTCTATTGTAAAGCATGCTATGCCAAAACTGATTGCCATTGCAAACTGTATTTTCTCCAAACCTTTCCTTTCTAGTCAGCCATTTGGTTGCTTTTTTTATATTTGGATGTGCTGCTAGCGAGTGCTGCCAGCAGGAAAATATGTTTCTATGTTTTACTACAGACAAGCTTCATAGTAGTCTCACTAGCATGCTAGTCTTTACATAAATATCCGTAGTGGATTTTGGAATACAAGAAGGAAAGCAGGCTTGGCCTCAGGAGATTCCACGGTGAAGCCATCTCTCCTGAGATACTTAATGATAGGTTACAGAGATGGAGACATACACATCTTATGCCAGTATTTCTAGCAGCTTTATGTGATTGTATTATTATATTAAATAGCTGCCTAAAAGGCTTTAACTGACTCAGAATAATGTGTGTTTTATTAGAGACCCTGTCACCACCCCATGCTTATTAAGATAAACATTGCAACGTAAAGTACTCGCATTATCATGTCAGGCGGCAGTTTGTAAAATTGTTCTCCTGCTGTGCTGAAAAAAAAAAATTCACAAGATCTACATTGATGAAATTTGCAGATTATCCTCTTTCTGCTGATGTGAGACCCAGACAAGAAAGAGGGGTGCAGTCATCACCGGGGGGCAGCAGGGCACAGACAGAAACGAAAACATTGTCAGAAGTTCAAACCGTTCCCTCACTCTATTAAACATGTTTGTCTTCATCTGGTGCCATGTTGGAGAGCTTTCCCGTCTCTTACTGCCCTGACAAGAATGATGGGAAAATCTCCCCAAAAGGGACACAGATGGTTATAAAAACTGACAGTTTTGATGCCTCCACACGTTATTCAAAACGAAAACATTTTGGTTGGAGATGGGCTTTTATAATATCTCCTATCTACTAAATGCATGTGCAAATTCATGTAGACTAATTTAAAAAAAAAATGTAAATCTAAAATTTAAAAAATTTAAATCTATGGCCTACTTTGTTTTTTTTTTAAATCATAATTTGACATTGTTGAGCTAGGATAAGCCCCCTTCCCATAATAGGTTGAGCACTGTCCATTCTGATTCTACATGAGTTGTAAGTTAATGGATAGATACATGTACCCGAGGATCCAATGAAGCACATCCTAGCACTATGCATATCTGTTCAGATGCTTCCTTAAGTGGGTTACACACTATAAGAAAATCAGGCGACCGATTGTCCAATTTTCCTCGTTTCACAGCAAATCGGAACCGATGAAAGAAAATTAGTATGACTAAGGCTTTTTTTTGTTAATTGTTTCTGATCATGCGCAGTCTTTTGTTCTGATTTTTCTCGTAGGAAAGTGGTACACATTAAAGCGGAGTTCCAGCCACAAAATCATGCCTGTAGATTTTATGGCATCCGCTTCCTTATCCTTACCTGAGCAAGAATTGGATATTCCCGGCTTTTTTTTTTTTGCTTACTTACCTTATTAGAGAGGATAATATACTCACCTTACCATCCGCTTCCTCGGCCGCGGCCCGCGCTGTCACTTCCGCTTTGCATTGATTCCTGGGAGCTGAACGTCATCGCTCCCAGAAATCAATGCGCCTGCATCGGCCCCGACGTCAGTTCCGGTGTAGGCGCGTCATACCTTGCTAAACAGCTTCTGGGAATGCTCAGAAGCTGTGCAGGGATGACGCTGCAGACCCGGAAGTGACGGCGGGGCCGACGCAGTGCATCGTGGGACCGAAGAGGACGCAGAAGCTTCAAGCTGCCCACACCTAAGATGGCAGCGCTCGAGAAGAAATTTTAAAAGTAAGTATTTCTTCTAAAAGGTAAGTGCGAACCGGGACAGATCAGATGCTATCCATTGTGGAATGTACTAGCCCTGACTGTCCCGGGGGTATGTTCATTGAAATTCTTTTTCTGTGGCTGGAACTCCGCTTTAAGCATAAACCATTTGTTCTGTTTCTGTAAGAGAATCATTTTGGAGCTTGTCCCTTCGGAAATTTTCATTCAGAAGGTCGGAATTGGCTGTACAAAGATGTGTACACACTATACGAAAATTGTACGAAAGTTCTTTGGACAAAAATTCTCACTCAATTTTTTTATAGTGTGTACGAGGCCTTATGAGTTTCAGCACAAAGGCCTGTTTGTAGAGCCAGGACCCATTGGGGTAAATTGCATAACACCTCAAATCTATTGAATTGGGGCATGTGCATTTAATGGCTTAATTCCCTCCTAAAGAGAAAAGAGAATGCTTTGCCAGGTCATGTGGAGGTTTTTCAACTAGCACTTACAATGCCTGACTTTTAAGGACCCCATGTATAGCCCAACCTTTGCATGACTGTCATGTTTGGCTCATGCATTTTATATAGCCAAGGTAAACCTAGGATAAGGTGTGGGAGTGTAGATTGAATCTCTAAACCTTTCATATTTGCTGTTTCACACAGTTTAATTTAACTTCGTTCTATAGTAAGTGAGCATGTCAGAACATGACAGAATTTCCATGTTTCTTCCTTGTCATTTCAAGCACAGTTGGCACAGTGTACACTGGTTATTTTTGGTCGTTCATACCAAGCCAAAGTTTTTCTTTTTAGTGTTGAATGGACCTGGAAAGAGTACTTCTGGTAAATAATTAGTGTATCTAATTATTGAGTAGAGTTGTGAGGAGCCAGAACACCTATAAGATTTATATTGTTGTCCCCCCACTAGGGAGATTCACACTCTGTATTTGTCCTGGTGACTTTTTTTCACGAAGATGTAAAGTAATACAAAGTGCAGCATTTTTGTTACCAGAACAGGGATAGAAGGGAAATCTTCTAAAGGGTACACTCGTTTCCATGACATATGCCTAAAATGAGATTATTCTCACTTTAGAGAGATTTCCTCTAACTTCTCTTGTGTTCCTCTAACCCCCCCCCCTCCCCCTCCTCTCCAGTGGGACAGAGGTGGCACAAGAAAAACATGACAGGTGTTTAACCATTCCCTACTATAGCCAAAATGGCAAATATATAAATATCAACTGTAGATATATTTTATGTTGATGCTATCCATGGCCCAAATAGGGAGATTGAACCGCACTTCCTGGTACTGTGACATCACAAAAAGAAATGAGGGGAGTGGTTATCATGAGGACAGGAAGCCAAATACAGGTTTAGTAACTTGGAAGGGGTTCTAAACACTCATAGATTTCTTTTATTCGGCCTTCAGGCTGAAAATAAATCTACAGATGAATCCATCGAAGGCAGCTGATCAGGGCAGATAAACGAATTTCCCCTGCAACTATTGTATTCTGACAGCCGGCACCCATGGCTTTCAGAATGCCCAAACAGTGTCTGCATCTAATTGGAAGTAGATGCCATTCAGCCCACAATTTTCTGAACTTTCAACAAAAGTCAATTAGAAAATTGATCAATCGAGTCAAGTGGTGTATTTCTGATGAATTGGCTTTAATCCCCGCCGTGTATGAAGGCCTCAACCCCCTACTCCCCCCCCCCCCCCTCCTTACTGAAAGAAGTTTTTTTAGCGGTCTGGATCCCTATTGGATTGTTCATCTATCTCCTTCATCCCAAAAGAAAGTTTTAAGGGTTTTAGCAGGTGGTGGGTTTTAAATTATAATTGATTCTTAGATTATAGTTTTGTTTTAAGTATGAAATAAAGGGTTATCTTTCTGTGTAACATCAGAGCTGTATAATGAAGCAATATGCTGTGTAATATTATTGTATAAATTGTTTTTTTCTTTTTATCTTTTGTTTAACAGCCAGACCAGTCAATCAAATGGATGTGGCACCCAAACAACTGGTAGCAAATCCTTTGAGTAACAAAAAGATTGTGGTTGCAACCTGTATGTCAGCCAACGGGAAGCCACCAAGCACAATCACCTGGGAAACCAAGCTGAAAGGGGAGGCAGAATATCAGGAAATAAAGAATGATAATGGAACCGTGACTGTGATCAGTCGATTCAAACTTGTGCCCACCCGGGAGGCCCACAAGCAACCACTGACTTGTGTTATAAACTACCAAACAGAAAGAAATACAGAGAACACCACCATCAATGTACAATGTAAGTGTAGAGGCTGGGACCAGAGTGGTGCGCCATTTCTGGGGAATGTTCTTGATCACTACAAAATGCAGAAGAGAATATTCATATTTTAATGAATGCACACAGGAAAAGGACAAGTAGGTTTTTTTTTTTTTTTTAAGCAGAAATGTCCGATTTGGCCTAGGATTAAGGTGAAATTATCAGTAGTGTAGCAATTTGTAATCATAGTTACATAGTTCGTCAGGTTGAAAAAAAAAGACACAAGTCCATCTAGATCAACCAATAAAAAACAAAAAGAGAAAACACAACCATACAATCCCATATACACAATCCTATACCCACAGTTGATCCAGAGGAAGGCAAAAAAAACCCCACAGCATCCAATTTGCTACAGCAGGGGAAAAAAATCCTTCCTGATCCTCCAAAAGGCAATTGGATGTTCCCTGGATCAACTTTACCTATAAATATTAGTATCCAGTTATATTATGTACACCTAGGAAATAATCCAGGTCTTTTTTTAAGCAATCTACTGAGCTGGTCAGAACCACCTCTGGAGGGAGTCTATTCCACATTTTCACAGCTCTTACGGTGAAAAAACCTTTCCAAATTCGGAAACAAAATCTCTTTTCCTCTAGACATAAATAGTGCCCCCTTGTCCTCTGTGATGACCTTAAAGTAAATAACTCAACACCAAGTTCACTATATGGACCCCTTATGTATTTATACATGTTGATCATATCCCCCCTTAATCTCCTCTTCTCAAGAGAGAATAAATTCAGTTCCTCTAATCTTTCCTCATAGCTGAGTTCCTCCATGTTTCTTATCAGTTTGGTTGCACTTCTCTGCACCTTCTCTAGTTCCCCCATATTTTTTTGGTGCCCAAAAATGAACGGCATATTCCAGATGAGGTCTTACTAATGATTTGTACAGGGGCAAAATGATATCTCTCTCTCTGGAGTCCATGCCTCTGTTAATACAAGAAAGGACTTTGCTTGCTTTGGAAACCACAGCTTGGCTTTGCATGCTATTGTTAAACTTCTGGTCTGCCAGAAACCCAGATCTTTATTCACTATGGATTCCCCTAGTATGTATAATGCATGCATATTCTTAGCCCCCAAGTGCATAACTTTACATTTATCAACATTAAACCTCTTTTACCAAATAGTTGCCCAATGAAACAGTGCATTGAGGTTGGCTTGTAAGTTGAAGACATCCTGTAAGGAAGTTATTCCACTGCATAGCTTGGTGTCATCTGGAAAGACTGAAATAGTACTTTTAATCCCAGACCCTATATCATTTATAAAGATATTAAAAAGTAAGGGTCCCAACACTGAAACCTGGGGTACACCACTGATAACCTTGGACCATTCGGAGTGAGAATCAATAACCACTACTCTCTGAATTTGATCTTTTAGCAAGTTTTCTATCCATTAACAAGCTGATCTTTCCAAGCCTGTAGACTTTATCTTCCACATTAGCCATGTGTGGAGAACTGTCAAATGCTTTTGCAAAATCCAAGTATACTAACGTCCACGACCACTCCTCTGCCCAAGGTTTTACTTACCTCCTCATAAAAAGAAATCAGGTTTGTTTGACAACTTCTGTCTTTTATGAATCCTTGCTGTCTGTTGCTTAAAATATTTTTTTCCAGCAAAAACTCATCTATGTATTCTTTTTATTAAACTCTCCAGTATCTTCCTGACTATAGAAGTTAAATTAACAGGTCTATAGTTTCTTGGCAAAGACTTTGATCCCTTTTTAAATATAAGCACCGCATTGGCCCTACGCCAATCCAGGGGTACTATTCCAGTCCTTAACGAGCCCCTAAAAATTAGAAACAAAGGCTTTGAAATGACAGAGCTCAATTCTTTTAGGATGCGTGGGTGGATGCCATCAGGTCCAGATGCTTTATCAATCTTTGTCTAAATATTTCTGGACCATATCACTTTTGAGCCATTGTGGATCATTTAGGGCTGTGTCAATACCATCCTCATTATGGTCATGAGCTTCTCCATGCTCCTTTTTATACACAGAGCTAAAGAAAGTATTTAATATATTTGCCTTCTCTTTGTCCCTAGTCACCCACTCCAGATTATTTTGTAAAGGGCCTACATGCTCAGACCTGACCTTTTTACTATTATTATATTTGAATAATTTTTTAGGAGTTTGTCCTACTATCTTTTGCAATCTGTTTTTCCTTTTGAAATTTCGTGTCCTTGATTTCCTTTTTACATATTCTGTTATATTCTTTGTAACTATTAAACAATGATAGTGTTCCTTCATGTTTAATTTTTTTAAAAGCACTTTTTCATTATTTATAGTTTTTTTAACTTTGGCTGTGAGCCACATAGGTTTTATCTTTAGCCTTTTAAACTTATTGCCCGTGGGAATATCCTTTGCAGTGAGTTCACATACAGTTTCTTTGAAAAGTTCCCATTTCTGTTCTGTGTTAATCAATGCCAATATTTCATCCCAGTCTAAGTCTTGGAGAGCAGTCCTCATCCTTGGAAAATTTGCTCTCTTAAAGTTAAGTGTTTTTATATTTCCTGTATGCGCTTGTTGCTTACAGCTAACATTAAATTAAATTATATTATGGTCACTGCTACCCAGATGTTCTTGTATATGAATCTTGGTCATAAGCTCTGCATGGTTTGAGATTACCAGGTCCAGCAGAGCAGTCTAGTCGGGGCCTCAATAAACTGCACCAAAAAATTGTCTTGTTATAGGTTTATACAGTTTTGATCTTTAACTGTTCCAGCAGTGCCATTACTCCAGTCATTGTCTGGGTAAAATCCCCCATTATTATCACTGTCCCAGCCCTTGCAGTCCTTTCATCAGTGCAAGGAGTCTCCACCTCCTCATCAATACTGGGAGGTCTATAACAGACTCATCACACTCTCCATCAACTAGGTCCTCTTTCACACTCACTTTGAGTTCACTTCTCACATAGAGACAGACATCACCACCCCTCCGTTTTACCCTGTCTTTCCAAAAGAGAGCATAGCCAGAAATATTAATAGCCCAATCATGTGAAGAATGAAGCCAAGATTCAGCAATACCAATTAAATCATAGCTCTCCTAGTGCACCAGAGCTTCCAACTCACCTATTTTGCTTGGTAGACTTCTGGCATTGGTGAACAAACACTTTAATCCATTGTCACATTTTGCACACTTTTTTTGCATATTTTTTATTTTAGTACAAATAGTACCATTTCCATTGTTTGTTTGTAACATGGGAACCTTATCCTCTGCCATAGCTCTTGCCCCATCTTTCCCCATTCCACCCACCAATAGGTGGTAATCGATATAGTAATATCATTTCCCAATTATGCAGCAACAGTATGATTGATTGAAAGTAACACATGACCCATTAATTTGTCAAAAAAGCTTTTATTTAACTCAAGTCAAGTAAATGTGCCTAAGACAGAGGTGGGCACCAAGGCAATAAGGACTGTTCTTCAGGCACAAAGATTTACAAGATCTGTTTGCTAAAAATGAAATAAAGAAAGATTATAGTTTATATGTTTTTAAAGGTTATATCTCTCTTACAAACATTTTTATAAAAAGCCTTGAACTGTGAAATTTTCACTTTATTTTATCTTAACTGATCACCCCTGTAGGCTATGGGTCAAGTTTGAGAGTACTTGGACCATTCTGATTGGAGGCAATCATGAAACAAATATGCATGTGTGCCGTGTATCATATTCACGTATAAGAAAGCATCAAATTGCTAGCAGAGCAGCATTCCCTGCAAGCATTCCATCTAGCCTAGTATATTAGGCCACTAAATATATATTGAATAGCGAGAGACTTGCAAATACTGAACCATGTGCTTTTAGTATATTTATTTTTCTCTGTGTTTCATTTTACAATTGATCAATTTTTCCTTTTCACATGGTGCTTTCTTTTGTGACCTTCCTCTAGTTGCGCCTCAAGTGTCAATTGAAGGATTTGATGGAAACTGGTATGTTAAGCGTGCTGATGTGAAACTGACGTGCAAAGCAGACTCTAATCCTCCTCCATTCTCATATCGATGGAGAATGTAAGTACCACTATAGCTGCATTTTATGGATAGTATTTTTCTATGTTTTCCAATTTTTTTATTTTAGTTTTTTTTTTAATACCTTTTAATATACCTCAGTTTTAAATTATTATCATGTAGATTTTATCTTGTTAAAGGGAAAAAGCAACAGGGTCTCTCTAATTCCACCCACTATACTTCTATATTACTTGTACTTACTTCCCATCACTTTCCCTGCTCTGCTTTAGAGAAGATGCCCTCTGTAAAGTTTCAAGACATGACTGTGAACCTTCACAGGGCTATTGACTCTCTTCCTGCATCTTGTGACAGCGGTAGTGCCTGTGCCACCAGTCACCAAGCATCAGCACTTTATAAGTGCCCCTGATGGCTTAATGGAGTGGTGGTGGAGTAAAGGGAAATTAAGGAAAGATTGCTGCTGGGTTCTCTATAAAGCAAGCATGTTTCTTTATAGTTTCACTAGATGCAATGCTTTAGGGCACTGTTTGACATAAACACAAAAAATGTGCTGTAGAATATTTATTCAGAAATTGGCCTCTACCACAAACCATGAAATGCCCCTTAGGTTGCCACTCTTTGCAGTTAGGCAATGAACTGTTATCTATTGCATCTGTAATTTGTATACACCGTACTTGAAAAATGAAAGTGAGTATTTGAAATGCTGTAAAACTCTAAAAATCTAAACAGTCAATCTGTTTCTAACTGGTATTAGTTGAACAATGTTCTATAAAGAGCCATTAGAGCGTTACTAGAACTTTCCCGCATGTCCTTTTTTAGCCCGTGTCAAACAACAAATGCTAGCTGTGTCATCACTTATTATATGACACTGTTTAAAAATTGTCTTAATATAGACGCCTAGAGTAAATCTAATAGCCTACAGCTTGTTGAAAGTTAAGGTTTCCTAAAAAAAAAAGTTGTGCTTAGGAGACAATTATACAGGTAGGTTAACAAGTTGGAAATAACACAAACTTTTCAAATATTGGTAATCAATACATTGAAATGAATATTATGCAACTATGGCTTTTAATATTTGCTTAGCATTAAAATTCTTACATCTTGAATCTTTAGCGTCCAGAACTCCAAGCTGCCTCTATGTAGGCTTTCCCTTTTTTGGCTTTTGGGACCCACCACCCAGTGCTGCTTATATTTGGTGCAGAGTTCAGGTAGTTTTTTGGTTCCAGTCTTAAGTGGGGTACACACTATAAGAAAATCGGGTGAACGATCGTCCAATTTTCCTCGTTGTTTCACATCAAATCGGAAACGATGAACGAAAATTTGTACGAAAATTCTTTTACAACAAAGGCTTTTTTTTGTTGTTTATTGTTTCTGATCACGCACAATCTTTTCTTTTCTGATTTTTCTTGTACAAAAATCGTACGAAAATGGTACACATTAAACGAAAATCAATTGTTTTTTCCCATACAAAAAAAATTTTGGTGTTTGTCCCTTTGAGAATTTTTGTACGAAAATTCAGAATCGGCTGTAGAAAAATCTGTACACAATATACGAAAATCGTACGAAAATTCTTTGGATGAAAATGTTCACCCGATTTTCTTATAGTGTGTACGAGCCTTTCGTTTTAGGGGTTACATTTTTTCTGCATGCATCCTACCTCATGATACTGCATTAAATGGACCATGGTGTGTTGCAGTGTGATTCATTTTAAAAGCATAACAGCGAGCTAATATAGAAATGGACACACACTGCAGCACACAATAGGACACATGCTGTACCTCATGGTGTGCTGCATAAAAAAATAGGGTCGGATCTTTTTTTTTTTTTTTTTTGTGGGTTTTTTGTGGGTTTAAATCTGCTGTCAGACAATTCAGAAATCAGTGTGCAACTTAACACACAATACAGCATCACATAATTGCTTGAATGTTAATGCAACACATAGTGTCAGTGGGCCCTAGTATAAAAGAATTAAGCTGGCCATACACTAGCCAAAAAATCGTTCAAACTCATTTACGAAAAACGAAAAATCGGTCGTAAGAGCAGACGATCGTGCCATCATGTAATGACCGAATTTCGAATGATAAATCATTCAATGGACATAAATGAATCAGTTTTTTGTTCATTTTGTCGCATATGCCTAGTGCAAACAGGTCGGGCGAGAAACACATTAACCTTTAAATTTATCGTTCATTCGGCAGAATTTTCCAAACTATTCCTTCTAATTTTCAGTTCTTAAAAGAAACCGATTTTCTATTTGTGCCCATTAACTGGACGAAAAACGAACGAACGGACCAAAAGATAGATTTTCAAACGATTTTTCGGCTAGTGTAGGGCCAGCATTAGAATATACATGTTTCCTTGAATTTATATAGACTGGCATGGACAGATTTTGTAAAAGTGTCTTTCATGTGTTCTAAAAGTGGTGCAGCATGTGCCCATGTACCTGTCTAGAACTTGTACTTGAATTTGCTGCATGCTGTGCCACTTTTAGAATTCATGCAAGACACTTTTGCAAAATCTGTCTGCGCCAGTTGCTCTCTGTGTGGGAAAGGAGAGTCCACTTTCAGAAGATACAACTGTTGGTATTTTATTTAGAATTTTCATTCATTACTGCCAGGGCCGGTGCTAGACTATTTTGCGCCCTAGGAAAGACCAGCTACTTGCACCCCCCCCCCCTCAAAAGAAAAAAAAACTGTACACATTGCCCCCCTTTCCTGCACATAATGCCCCCTCCCTTTGAACCCTGCACTCTCCTTACTGTATACACTGCCCCCTTTAATTCTACACCCCCCTTCCTACACACACTGCCCCCTTTAATGCAACATCCCCTTTAAACCTACACCCCCTTCTTATACACACTGTCCCCCTTCCTATACACACTGCCCCCCTTTAACCCTACACCCCCTTACTATACACACTGCCCCCCTTTAACCCTACACCCCCTTCCTATACACACTGACCCCCTTTACCCTACATCCCCATTCCTGTACACACTGCCCCCCTTTAAACATACACCCCCTTCCTATACACACTGTCCCACTTTATTCCTACTCCCCCCTTCCTATACACACTGCCACCCTTTAACCCTACACCCTCTTCCTATATACACTGTCCCCCTTTATCCCTACATCCCCCTTCCTATACACACTGCCCTCCTTTAACCCTACACCCCCTTCCTATACACACTGCCTCCCTTTAACCCTACACCCCCTTCCTATACACACTGCCCCTTCCTATACACACTGCTCCCCTTTAACCCATCACCCCCTTCCTATACACTGCCCCCCTTTAACCCTACACACACTGCCCTCCTTCCTATACACACTGCCCCCCTTTAACCCTACACCCCCTTCCTATACACACTGTCCCCCTATAACCCTATACCCCCCTTCCTATACACACTGGCCCCCTTTAATCCTACACTCCCTCTCTGTACACCCTGCCCCCCTCTCTAGAGGTGACATCCACATGGGAAGAAGAGTTGAGAGAAAAAGAATGTGACAATGGCCTTGGCTGCGCCCTAGGTGGTAGTGCGCCCTAAGCGGTTGCCTAGTTCGCCTAGTGGTAGCACCGGCCCTGATTAATGCACGATGTAAAGCAGCACATTTAAAGAGTTACTAAACCCAGGAGCCTGCATTCACTATATCTGGTCTCCCACAGTGCACATAACATGGAAATGGAAGTATTTTAGTAAATATAAATGAACAAATACCTTTTCTCATCAGCAGTATATAGCAGTCTTGTGACTTTTATCAGTGTCCAGCCATGCGCTGGTTAAAACTTGTAGCCATTTTCTGACTGTCGTTTGAGGCTGCAGGACCCCTGACCCTCTGTCTGGACAGTGCTGATTGGCCCTATGCTGATCACATGCACTTTCCTAAAAAAAAAACCCTGTCTAGCAAATACACACCAAACTGAGCATGTGCAGCCTGACTCCATAGACTCCATGTATTATCAGGAAAATTATCAGGGGGCAGTGGAAGAAGGGGAGGATCAGAAAAGCCTAGATCCCACAGACTTTTTGAACAGTACAGACCCCTTAGGTTCCACAGTGAGTATAACAAGCATGCTTTACTGCATATACGGACTGATTTTTACTGCTGTTGGTTTAGTAGCACTTTCAGAACTACCTGAGTTTGGGGCACGAGTCACTGTCGGAACCAAAAGTCTTGCAAATGCTTCATGAATTTGGCACATTACATTAACAAGAGGGATTAACACCAGAAAAGTGGCGCAGCAGCTTTATTTAATTCCCCTCAATGTGTTTTCACCTGCCCCTTGGCCATCCTCATTCTATTCATAGTCGGTTTAATTCTCCTCTACATTGGCAGGCTACACAGCATTACATATACACATTTTTCCAAAGGTTGTGATGGAAGATTTGTCTACTTGCAGGCTTGTAAAGAGATGACTTTTCTTTAAGGGACTATTGATGGTTTCTTTTTAAAGGCATAAGGCCATACATGCGTACACTTAGTCCACCAGTACAGTGGAGGATAGAAATACCATTTGACCTAGTATAGGCCATGGCAATTAGCAGAGGTTTGGTAGTGGGCCTTGGGCAATAGTCTGGGACTGGTGGGTCATCATTGTGGCACGTGTTTGGATTGGGTGGTGGGTGGAGCTTTCCCTGTGGGTGTGACTTGCGTCTCCTCTGTGAGATGGGACCCCTTCTTTGTTTGATTTTATCCAGTATCTTTGTGCCTTTTGCATCTTGTAATTTGTCTTAATGTTTTGCCTTTGCCATTTTATCATGCTTCAATAAAGTACTTACCCATCTTATCCACCGCATGCCCATGTTTGAGCCTTCTATGCGACTTCTTTTTTCTTGTTTTTCAATTAGAAGAGGTGTCTCACAGATATGAGGTCTGTAATGATATGTACAGATAACATTGGAAGGGTAAGGTGGGTTGAGGCGGTTGACCAGATGTTATATGCAAGTTTTGATATATTTTTAAGGGAGTTAGGGTAAGTATAGGCTCAAGTACTGTTGGGGGTCTATGGGTTTGTGGGGTCACTTTATTTTTAGATTTTAGTTCCAAATCCAAGGCCGAGAACAACTTATTGCAAATTTTACTTTCTATGTGGGCCATTAGGATAGTATCACATTCACTGCTTGATTGCCCATTTATTATACATAAATCCAATATACAGAGCATGCAGTCTTTGCTTAGATTCACAAATGCTATGGTGGGTATCAAACTTGGGAATCCAGTAAATGTTTCTTTTTCTCAATGATTGTAGGTATTGGGTGTAATCTGATCTTGCTGTTTATTTAGAAGTCAAAATGATAAATTCTTTGATCAAACTCAATACAGGGCTAATGGGTCGCTTCCAGACAGTGCAGAAGTGAACAATAACACTCTGTTTTTCCGTGGACCGGTTACCTACTCCTTCTCTGGAACATACATCTGTGAGGCCAGAAATGATATTGGAAGCCAGACTGGACAAGTAGATGTTAACGTTACAGGTAAGAGAGAAATGAGAGGGGTCTTATTGATAACATTGGATTATATATGTTTTATCTTATTGGCAGTAAGTAACTATTTCATTATGTTTTTATTACATTTATAATTTCTTAAATTTTCTTCATGAAGCAGCCCCACTCTTTGAGAATTCTCATATTGTATATGCGAAAATGGGCACCTCCAGTGCTCTATCCCTTTAGCCCACTGAGAAAAGATATGGGAGTTTGCCTCTGAGACCTCACATTGAATTGATCAGAGAGAGACTACTTACAAAATAATGATTATCTGGTAAAAAAAAAAAAACATCGGAGGTTCTCCACAACCATAACTAATTACTTTACAGGCAATGCTGAAAATAGGCTCAAATGATCATGTTTTTTTGGCAATGGTTACGCATCCAACCCTTTTGGGCTATAGTAATATCGATGCTCCAATGGATATTTGACACGTCCTTCCCATTCGACCCTGTCCGTTACTTGCTAGGCCTTCCTATCCAGGGCATTAATAAATGTCTTAAAAGACTGATCGCCAACATTTTATTAGCTGCTAAGAGAGCCGTTCCGCTGTGTTGGCTATCTACTGACCCGCCATCTCAAACTCAGCGATTGAATTATTATAGCTGACATCAGGAGAATAAATTATCTACCATGTGGGATACATAGTTACCTAGTTAGTCAGGTTGAAAAAAGATACAAGTCCATCTAGTTCAACCAATAAACCCTACCACAATATAACAAGGTATGTTATGAACCAATCCCAGTATGGTCTTGCTCCTTTCTCATAGGTTCCCTGATGATCTTATGCTTTCTCACTAACCTTCTATATGATGCTCTTTACTGATATTTGTCCTGCTGTGTTTTTCATGCTCCTAATAACCTCACCTGTCTATGGTTCTTGCTTTTTGGTACTTTTTTGTAAACCTTGTAACAGTTTTGTACGGATTGAAGAATCTTGATCTGTGTATACAGAGATTTTTGTATGCATATGAGCCAGTTGTCTTGCTACCTAAACTATTTTGTACCCGTGTTCCTTTTGATAAATATTGAAAATTCAATAAAAAAATGTTTTTTTATAGATGGCATTGTATTAGATATTTGAGAATAGCTTTTGGTTTGAGGAAAGTCACAGAGAAAGTGAATTTAAAGGATTAGTCCACTCAAAATTGTTATCTCTGTTTTGGTGGATGCTGACAAATTGAATTATCTGATTGGATTCTTGTATATGAAAGGGATTCTGGTGCTGAGCTCTTTGTCTACGTTCCCAGGTCTGCCTCTCCCTTTCTGTTATGCTTATTACAAAGTCAAATTAAGAGGCCTGCTGGATTCTTTATAATGAAGACATCTGGAGAATTTAGTGAGTCATGATTACTGGCTACAGTTGATAGGTGGTGCAACAATTTTCCCAAAGGCACTAAAAGTTAGCTGATGACAACTAGTATTATAAGCCCATTTTTGTAGCAACATTTATTTTCATACAGAAAAAAGTCCAGGCACTAATCCTTCAGACAAATCCCTGGACAATCATAAACCCAAATACTGTGATACCATGGCGGTGACCAATTGTTATCTTTCTATACCAAGGCTGCCAGACCCTTAACATGGGATGATGTCACAAACTGTTTATACTAAAAAAGAAGGGTGGCGCTCTCTGGTATATGTATAGAACTTGGCTATATGGATGACAAACTGGAGAGTGTCTCTGGATGATCATAACAATTTATTGAAATCAAATGGTAAAAATAAGCATATAAAATCTGCCAAACCAGTCCCGGAGCTCCCGAATCTCCTTGAAGTGCTGTGGGATTCCCTGATGGTGAAGAAAGGGAAATCCCATAACATCAGATGGTGCCAAGTGGAGGAAAACGATCCTATGTGGCCCAATATGTCACTGTGATGATCCCTGGCTGAACGGGTACTGTGTGCGGCCACTACACAGACCCAGAGTCGGGTTATCCTCCATTCGCCGGATCGCCGGATCTTCCGCGATGACCGGAATTGATGCACGGATGAGGTCACCGGAAGTTACGGCCAACAGATCAATAGGAAGCTGGGCAGGTTAAAGGCATTGACTCGCATACTGACTTCCTCAGTATGGACAGAAAGCTGCAGGAAGAATCTGCAGGAGCCTGGCATTGCACCCTCTACTGACCATGGTTGCAATGTTTGTCAGGTTCATTTGCAAAAAAATAGAAAATGCACATTTTTTCTGCAAATATGTGTTAATTTTTTTTATTTTTTTTGCAAAATATGGACTTCGCCTTTAATATTTAAATAACGTTTTCTAAAATGTTTCCTTTCTGCTTAGTTATCTTTCTTGTAAATAATAAGCCTGCTTGTCACTCATGCCTTTGCTTTTTGATTGCAACATTAGTTACATTATTCTTTTAAATTAGGGAGGCTTTAAGGTAAGTGTCTTTCTGGCATTGATTTTGTTTCTTAATGTTTTATGGATGGGACAGTATTTAATAATTGAATTGTTTCCTGCCAATCTAATTGTACATAATTTCATCAGTTTGTATCTGTCAAAGACTACTTGGATTTAGAGTCTGTTAAATGACCATTGCAAGCCATTTCAAGTGATTTGCAAAGTAATAAAGTAATTAAACCAGGATAATGTCTTGGGTGCATCTGCATGTTAAATGTTCATAAAATGATTTTAAAAATGTATTCACTAACATGTAATATGCATAAGGTTATGACATCACTGTTATTGACATTAAATATTATATTGCTACTGACTTGGGAAGGGAAGGTCTACTTTGGAGAAATGGTTTGTAAATGATCTGTCATACTAATGATGGTGGAAAGTGTTGTAAGGGGAACTGTAAAGTTTTTTAGTTTTGTGAATGATGTATGGATATTCCAAATCCAGCAACAGAACTATACAGAGCAAAGCTACATGCCAACTTTAGTGCCCAGTTCCCCCAGCTGCACATCCTTACCTTTTCTAATCTCTTTCACTGTAACAAAGCAACGCTAATAAATGAAAATCAGTGTTATGTTTAATTTTATCTATGTTTTCACAACTCAATAAACATAATGATATCAAACTTATGAAGTGAAAAAAATGTGATTGAAAAAATTAACACTAAATAAACTAAAAGTCCTTCAAGGTCCATAAAAAAGGGCTTCATACGGAAATACTGTGCACCACAAAAAGTTCAATAGAAGGGGGAGGGCAGATTATCCACAAATCACGTCATCCACTAGTGTCCCCACATCTATGAATTTGCAAAGCTTCCACCACCAGATGACACCAAGTTCTGAAGCCTCTTACTGGATCATGTGGACCATCATATAGTATGGTCAACTGTGCATGTTAAGTCTCCTGGTATCCGGTCAGAAGTTGATTGATCAGCATGATGAAAAATCAAAAAGCATATGCCCCCATAGTGTAATCCGTAAACATGTCTTAAAAAAGATCAACTAACAAGTAGGACTTGTAAGCAATAACGGGATTGCACAAAGCAAGCCCAGGGCAAAAAGCTTTAAAACTTGCCTATGGCAATAAAATAGAACAAACAAATCTCTTCCACTGCCCTGCTGCTATGTTTGGCCACAAAGACCAAAGAAAATCCCCTGTATAAGCTTACCTTGGTTGCAGCTTACACAGGGCTGAGGTCTACGCATGGCCATACCCAGAGTTAGGCTTCCTGCATGTTAGGCTTCCTTAATCTATGCATGGCCATACCTGGAAGTATCAGATTTTTTTATTTGCTCCCTGCAGCTCAACAAAGCAGGGGGAATTAAAAAAAAAAAGGCAAGTATGTTTTTCTTTGGGAGCGGGCATTAAATCAAGAATGTTGCTTTGCTCTGCATTGGCGAGTTTGCTTTAATGCTGCAAATCATAATGACGTTCATCTCCTTGGGGATATCCTTGAAGGAATATAAGGATCATACATACTGTATGTGTAACCAGAAGAGCGAAACATCAGCATCTGCCCAGGCACAGCTAAGACAGGGCATTCTATATTATGTTGAAGCAAATAATGGTTAGCAAGCCTCTTACAG